>NC_090320.1:227182559-228382559 GCF_040869045.1 Eurosta solidaginis | reverse complement strand
CGAAGAAGCATGATTGGTGAGCTAAGTTTCAAAGTTGATATATGCGCAGGCATTCCTTTTGGTTCTAAGGAGTATAGAAATTCATTTGGATAATTCACAATTTTATCTTCATCTGTAACTATGTCGATCGATTTATATATCGTCACTTCACCTGGAAATTGTTTTTGAATGCGCTCATTGATTTTGTTAACATGACAATTTTTGGGAGCTAAGATAGTTCGTTCGCATAGCCAAAAAACAAAAACATTTAAATTTAAAATTCTTAATTCCGAAATATGAAAAACTTTCGCCTTGATCGAAGGAACCTAGAGCCAAAATTTGGTGATGATCGAAGTATGGCAAACACGTTTTCATAGGAAACACACACACATTATTTGATTTTTATATATATAGATGTAGATAGACTGAAGCTAAACAATTTTTTTAACAGCGGCAGATTACTAAACGTTCAAAACGCATAACAGCCAAACTCAACAATGCAGTCAAACTTTAGGTGTTAAAATAACTTAAGTTTGTACGGCAGTCATAGTTTTTCCTCATTCCACATTTTACTGGAGGTTTTAGGACTTAACGTCACATAGCTCCTTACCAATTTTAATTATCCTACCATTACGACATCCAGATATATGCAGTATAACATATTCCATTTGTATGGGAGGTGCCACGCCCCCTTTTTTCCAATTCCATATTTTCTTGGTGATGTTAGGGATTGACCTCATATACCTCCTTACTGAATTTCAATATTCTGGCATGTATAACTTCAGAGTTATGCCGTACCAAAGATTCCATTTGTATGGGAGGTGCCACGCCCTTTTTATATATCGAAATTATTTTTAGTCTAAAACCTTCCCGTTGATCGAAGGAACCCATGATTGATGTGTGAGAAGAACACACACACACGCACACACGCACACACATATAATTTGATTTTTATATATATAGATTCCTTTTTTGTATCTTTTTTTGGATATTTAAAAATCATTTGAATCGAGGCTGCTTGGAATTAAAATTCAGCAATTAAATGTATACGTCATTTGAAAACAAAAAAATTTCGTTTTGATTTTAAACAAACAATACAGCAAACACTCGGGGTCAACAATTAGTCTGAGAGAAGCCCAAATTTTGAATCGTTTGCGCCCGTTATGAACTCATTTAGGGGCCTGAAGGGAATGCTATGTATATGAATTCTAGCACGCACATAATATGCCTCTAACATAAGTCTGATACAGGCCTCCTTCCGATATCATATACTGCTAATTTGGAGTTTTTTAATGACACGACTTCAGGGATTTTGGGAATAACTTTTGACACATATACGAAGTGGAAAACATAGGGGAGAAAATGTTTGTGCTAAATCTCTCATGTGGATAAGACAGACATGAAATTAGTATTAGTTCAATTCAATTTTTATTTAGAATAAATTGTCGCAAAAAATTTCATAAAAGTGCCTTTGGTGATAGTATTTTTGAGGCAGATATTTTTCACATATTTCAGACTCATATTGAACTCCAGAACTGTAAGCGCCTGGAGAACGTTTATAGGGTACACATATTTACGCAAACAAAGCTACCCCTCAAACATGCTCACGACGCTCATTATTTAAGAATAGGAAACTAGTCCAAAATAAGTGGGTAATATAGGAATCAGAAAAGCATCGAAACGCGTCGCAGCGCGTCCTGGTGCATCGAGCTATATATGCCCCCAATATGCGCTAACGATGCCTAATAAATAGGCCAAATATGTGTCATATAGTCCGAGCTATTTAAAAGCCTTTTAAGACACATGTCGGACTCTTACTTAGGCGCAAATGATATACGTTAATAGGCCCACAGAGGACGGCCATTGCAAGAAGGGAAATACATTGGTTTCGCCCTCCAAAATAACCTCATAGCGACTGTAAACGCTCCAATTTAAATATTTTTTCTAACACTTTTTTTACTTAAAATCTATGCTGGGTAAATTAAAATTTAGGCAACGGTATGCATAATCGGGTAAAGATTTATTAAAAACGTTGGATTACAGAATAAAACTAATTCCACCGCAATGGATAACTAACCAAAATTATAAATCGGGTACATTTTGGATTGAATTTATGTGTTTGTTTCCATATATTAGAAAAGATAATTTTTGCTCTTCTTATGTGTAAATATATGGGCATTTACCCATTTTTACAATATACTAGCGGACCCCGTTGCACTTCGTAGCAACCAACCAAAAAAAGAAATGAAAGATTATAAATTTTTTTTATGAAATGAATGCATTGTATTTCAAAATTATTAATGTCAATCCAAAACATTTGGATATACAATATTTTTAGTTTGCCCATTGGAAGCGAGCACAAACAAACAATTTGGAGTTCCAACTCTTGAGCAGGCCACGTATAGCTGTCCATGTGAAAAGCACGGCTCCTCAAAATTTAATCCGCATATTTGAAGCGTTTGTCCTTGTGCCTTATTGATGGACATGACAAATGATAGACGTACTGGGAATTGCAAATGCTTAAATTCAAATGGCATGTCTGTTGGAATCAGTGGAATACGTGGTATGAGTACAATTTCATTTTTCGCTGTTCCGGTCAATATTGTCGCTCCAATTAAATTCGGCATCAATTTTTTTTACTACTAATCTTGTGCCAATGCACAGTTTTGGTGCATTTAAATTTCCCATTAAAATAATTGATGAGCCAGCCTTTAAATTCAAATAATCGGTGGCATACCAGGTGGTTCCAATGAATTCAAAAATTCAATTGGATAATTCACTGCATCATCTGCATTCACTGCGCTATCAACAGATTTATATGATGTCACTGCACCTGGCAATTTTTCTTGAATCTGATAATTGATTGCATTGACGTGTAATTTTTTTGGTTCCAGTATTGCGCGTTTTCACAACCAATTGTGATTCGTGTAATTTTGAACAATATTTGGAAACACACTTTCAATCAACTCTTCTGTTGATTGGAGAATGGTACAGAAATTGTTCGGCAATGTATTCAATCCATTTGTATTATCAATATCTAACAATTGCTTCGAGAACATATCTGCAGATTGGTCGTTGTGGAATTGAACGCGCATATTTATGTTCAATGTCAATTTTTGCACATGTCGCCACAGAAGAGAAGACTTTAAACATGCGTTGATCTCATCCGCCGGTGTTGATCGTGGAACCACAGGCTGCGTCGTGGACAAGCAGCCTTAGCATAAGAATTTAATACTTTTCATATCTGTTTTACTGCATTTCTATACAACTCTGTATTTTATTTCAATTTAATTTCAACGGCTTCCTTTGGCTTCACTCTTTCACGAACGAATACCGAGGAAGCACGAATAAGTAAGTGAATTAATTTCAATAATACCATTTTATGTACTATAAAATATGATTTTATAGATATTAAGACTCCAAAATCAAAATTTGTAATCGTAAATTGCTGCCATTTGAATAAACGAGTTTTTAGTATATTCGTGCATTTTATTATTTGCCGGCGTAATAACAGGTAATATTTGTCGAAAATCCCCTGACAATAATATTATTGATCTGAAGGTACCTATTCTTAGTTTTTATTAAGCCTTTCATGTGCAGTGTGCAGATCGGCTTGTATGAATTCGAGGAATGTAAGCTCTGGCATCAAAAACGGATCCAGGGTCCCTCCTTTGTATTTATAACAAACTTCTCTTTTAAATCACTTTATAGAGAATTAGACATCGTATTGTTATTTGTTTACAAAAACTAATAGTGAAAAAATTAGGGCTCAGGTAATCAGATATGTTGGAAAGGCAGGCGTGAACAATAGTTACCATCGGAAGAAAGTGATTGATAAACATTTGCATTTGGACAGGTTCATCTGTTTAACATTTGTATGCTGTCAATGAAATTAACTTGTAATAGGTTGGATCGATTTTTGTCGTTAGGTCGGACCGAAATGTAAACTTTTTTTTTTTTTTTTTTTCAAATTTTGAATTTTTTCTAAAAAAATCATAACTCAAGAATGGCTAAACCGATTTGGGATTTCAAAATCAACTAACCATCATCTCTCTTTCCTACAAATTTCATGGCAATCTGTAGAACCGTTTTCGAGTTATGGAGTGATAATCAAAATGTACACTTCTTTTTATATATATAGAAGATAACCAATTTACCTGGTATTTACCATTTGGGTATTTTCTCCGTTTCCCATCACTACCCAGCACAGCGAATTCTTGTGGGAAAGTTACGTATACGCAATGGTGGCCCATAACAAACAGCGTAGAAACTGTGCAAATGTAAGAATTAAAGTATAAGTACTTGAATGAGCTACGATATGATGGTTGGAATGATGAACACTTTTTTGGACTTCGAAAACATTTTATCTACCGGTGCTCTGTCTTGCACCTTGTCTCTGGCCTTCGTTACTAATGGCAAAACAAAAATTCGCCATCAATAGTTTCTCACCCTAGAAACCACCAGGCATCTTGGGTGCAATGGAAGATAATCGAATGCGTGGAAGAGGTTGTGGTCGCAGAACTAGACCCATTTCCCTCAACACTAAGCGAAATACTACAGTACATGCTTTAAAAGTTCATTTATTAACATTGCATTTACTGGGCTGCAGAAAGTGGTCAAATATAACCCAAAGAAAGGAGGAACAAAATATCATTGTTACGACTGCCCACTTTTCATTTTGCAGCTCCTTCCTCCCACCCGCCATAGTATTTATTTCTGTTTGCAGAGATAGGCAGTAAACTTTACCTTACTACATATCTTACTACGCGTCCGAAGGAATAGTTACAAGAAACATTATCTTAAACTTAAACTCGTGATGTGGTTTTACACGACAGTCTTCAGACTCATACAAATATATGGGTAGGATACTAAAATTTGCATGTAGCGTAACAAGGTGAGACCATGCGTCAAATTCATATCCAACTAACGCGCTAACTGTAGTCTTCAACCAGTTAACTTTGAACCTTCACCGCAACCTGTTTGGCGGCAAGACTTCGTGATTGTCAGTGTTGGAACTCGAAGCAATATGCTCACATTAGAGTCGGCATTAAACCCGGTGTGATTCTGATATAAGTTGCTCGATAAAGCCGCACAATTTACACAAAAGTTTTACTGTAAAATACTTTGAAAAAAGGGGTCAATAGGGTGATGAAATACGCAGAAAGTACCCAGGATCGCTAAACACCGGCAGGTTCGAAATGTACAGCGATATGAAAGCTCATAGTTTCTGTGTGCAACATCAGGTCATGCTTTGGCCAGACACGTCGTTTAGGATCATAGCGGAAAAACTTAGTATACAAGTGACCTGTTCACTCCCGGCTCAATATGAGAGCACAAGCGGCATTCCTGGAACTTAGTTTTTAAATCGTGTAATCGCTGCAGCAAACTTTGTAAACATGTCGCTTGTATGGCTTGTTGCAGACAGGAATATGGAGGGAAATGACGAGTTAAACGAACTTGGCTAGGCAGAGGTATTGCTGTACATTGATGAGGTGATCAATATGCTTATTTTTGTTGTTGATGTAGCGATAAGGACACTCCCTGAAGGTTTTGGGGAGTGTTATAGACGTTTATGGTCCTTTGGCGGCTGCATATGCGGTACATTTCGGTAACAAGCATCATTAAGATACTAGGCCGACCATCTCGGGAAGGAGTTAGTATGACCACATGAAACTTTCCAGGCCGTACCGCCCTCCCACCCCCTAGATTAATAAGGAAATGAGGGTCACCACAGTCACTTGAAAGGATTGTGCTATACAACCCTTGAATAAATTTGGTATTTGGCATACCTGCCGCGGTTATATTCTATGCCCCTTAGCCTGTTGGAAGTGGCAATATGTCAATATGCCCCGCCTACTCACTTCTAACAACGCTTTGCGTATAGTACAAGCAAACAAAAATTGCCGGATTACGATGTGAATGGAGGAGAAGACCTTTTAAATAGGTGCAGGAAAGACATTTTTACAGCTACTACCACTTACAGAATGGTGATTGCATTTAACATGTTTATATGTTTATTTCAGGTTTCAAACTGTGAAACTTCATTTTGGCAGTTTAGTAAAATTCTGACCAGAGAACATGGTATTGCTATGGTTTTATGATGCCAGAGCTCGTGATGCTTCTTACATCATAAAAAAAGCATCGCATATTATTATTTTTCGAAAATCTCCAAAATATTTCAAAATTTATAGCCAGCCCTCTCCCGCAGATGGCTAACGCTACCGTCATTTTGAAACCGCTACCATCACAGCCAGTCTGAGACCGTCTTCCGTTGCTTCTTGCGCAACTCTTAACATCGCTCTCCCTCCCAACTCTTTATTTTTATTTTTTTCTTTCGTCGCTCTATGGGATCTTAGGCTCTCCGTATTAAAGGCCAAAAGCCGTCGCATGGGTGTCTGCTTGTTCGGAGTCAATACAACAACTGATTCTGTTATTATTAAGTAGGGGTTCGTGGGTTCTGAGCCTTCGAAGAAACCCATTGATTGTAGTATTTGCAACCACATTGAAACTGATTTGATTGTGCATTATTTTTATATGAACAAAAGATATTCGAATTTCCTTCCTTGACCTCTTGTTATTTTTCATTTTATTACAAATATTCATTCTACTATTAGCTGGGGAATTTTTCCAACACCGCATGCCGGTGTTTGGTTTGCCCATTTTAATTAAAATAACAAATGAGTGTGCAAAAAATAAAAGTTTTTGCAAACTCATGCAATTTTATTGGTAGTGTATGCTTTTGCTTTGTGTATTAACTAATTTAGATGATTAAACTATGAAAGAAAGGAAAAAGTTTATTAAAGTATGGGAAAATCAAATTTCACCTAAATATTTGAAAGGAGAAATATTCTGCTACAGAAAAGTATTAACACATAACTTAAGAAAAAATTTTTATTATAAAGTTTATTTTATTAAAAAAATATATAAATAAGGAAAAATAGCTTTGTACTTACTTGTAACCCGAATTCAGCGAGACATCATGTATGGCCACATTATCAAACTGCGCTGGATTGGCAGTCCATCGCGCCCAATAAAATGTGAAATCATTAGCATCGTAATGGTCTGTGAACCGACATTTCAATGTCAAATCGGCATTTTCTCGCGTATCAAGCGATTCGTCTGCTTGTGATGATGTTAATGTGGAAAACGTGAGCCCTGTAAGGACAAAAATGAATAGAAAAAAGTTAATTTTTGCAGCTGAAGAAATAAAAGATTAACACAAAATAAAAAAAAAATAAAAATTTAGCTTTATCAAAGAATTCATCAGAGGAAAAATCATAGCTGATTAATTTAGTTTTTTTTTTTTTTTTTTATTGATTTCTTCGACATGGTGAATAATAAAAATGTATATTGGAACGGCTTTAAATCATACCTGAAATCAAATGGCACTGATGATGGCACAACACCAAAACCGGATTGCCTCGAAACCAAATTTGACAAAGGATGACTAAAATCCGTTCCAATATACATCACAACTTAAAGCGTGTGCTTTTTTCAACAATTTCAATGACGTTTAGCTAGACCAACATAAAATATAATATCAAAGCAAATGAACCTTGAAGACGACCAATGACTAATTAGAATATATGAGAGGAAAAATCACAGCTGATTCAGTTTTTTTCAACAGGGTGGTAACTGATGTATATTGAAACGATTTTCAGTCATACATGACATAAAATGGCACTGAAGATGGCGCAATGCCGAAATTGGATTTGACAAGGGATAACGAAAATCCGTTCCAGTATACATAACAATTTGCAGCTTTGCATTTTTCAACAATTCCAATGACGTCTAGCTAGAACAACATAAAATATAATAAGAAACCAACTGAACCCTGAAGACGACCAATGACTAATTAGAATATATGAGAAGAAAAATCACAGCTGATTCATTTGTTTCCCCACAGGGTGGAAACTGATGTATATTGAAACAATTTTCAGTCATACTTGAAATAAAATGGCACAACGCCGAAACCGGATTTGACAAAGGATGACGAAAAATCGTTTCAATATATATTTTACAAATTAAGCATTTGCGTTTTTCGGCATTTTTCATGACCTATAGCTAGACAAACATAAAGAATAATAGAAAGATAAAAGGGCGCCAAACACAATCATGAATATTATATACCATTTCTTCTAATGTAATATGATAAACAAATTAAAGCTACCCCAATTCAGTAATTCTTCTAATTAATCTCTTTCTGGGTCATGTTATTCATATATTGTGCATTAAGGTTAAGCGGCGGTGTTTTTAAAGATCAAAAAGTTTTGCTACGAAATTTTACTGAAGAAGCGGATATGAACAGGGTGTTCCCAGAATAATTTTTTTTATAGAATTTGTGGTATATACCATATTGGCGTTTAAGAGTTTAATGGATAATAGAATCGACAGTGAAGTGACTTCAGCGATCGTATTTTCTCCACTAGTTTTTATACAAAACTTTTCATATTCAGTTGACGTTTAGCTTGATAAGCTCCAATACAGGGGTATAGATGCGCAGTCCCCGATCAGGCATCAATCAACAGCCATAGGTATCGGGCTCGAAAATGCTAAAGTAGATGTTGCCACACTTTTAACATAAAACAATCAATTTAAATGCTTATAACATATTTATAAGTGGACTCCAAACCAAATTAAAGGAGCCATGTTCAATTGCACAGGCCGATAAAACTAAAAAAAAATCACATCCAGAAATGAGTCCAATTTTTTTAAATATAATTTATTAAATGTTTTAGGAAAACTTGAAAGAATTCAACAACAGTACGGAAAAAGGGGGCCTATGGTTCCTTTAAAGCTTATAAATCTTTTAAAAATCTTTTCTCTCGGGAGTGCTATTTGAAACCTCTCTTCTGTGTAGTTCGCTGCGTTGACAGACTCGATAAAAGTTATGTTTTGTTGTTTTACAACTTTTTTCCAATCGCCTTCTGCTAGTGCATTGTTCGTCCTGCCACCAAATTTCAACCTTCGCTAACGGTAAAACTCAATTGCCAAAAACATCTAGAACAGAAAACTATGCAATATTTAGTACCACATGGACACAAGGAATAATAGCCTAACTCCTATACTTTTACACAGGGCTAAGGCGGTTATTCTTTATGGTTATGTTATTTATCATATTGAATACTTTTCTGCGCACTTGACACTTTTATAGATATTAGCCGTGTTTTGTGTCTACGTTTACGGGTAAAAAAACGCTTATGCTCACTTAGATAGTGTTTAGGAGACACATCTAGCGGTAACCAACTACAGCACATGTTGTACCGAAAAGCGGAGACACACAACTCTTTTGGCGATAATGTATAACCTATAGCTGAATCGGTTGTGGTGAATAGTGGATACACACCATTTGTATAGGTAATACATAGAGGTGGAACATTGACATATTTCAGTTGCATCTGAGTTTAATGCGTATTGAAACTTAGGAGTACTAAGTTTCTGCGCAGTAATTTCAGAAGAGTAGAAAAAGGTTAACGCTTAGCAGTCCATATCAAGTTTAAGCGTATATGTATATAGATGTAAAAACATCACAGCTATTATTTGCTTACGTTTTATGGAAAATATATCGCAAACCATATGACACATTACGTCCAGTCTCAAAAGGCGTCTGCCAAGAAAAGGGACATTTTTCAGCCAGTGTTATTATACAAAGCCAGTTATCATCAAAATGTTTACCAAAATTTGGATCACCCTATATACCACCCTATGAACTCATAAATCATTATATATATCATTGTAACTTACTTATCTACGCCAATAAACAAATAAATACATGTATAAGCTACAAATTTTATCCAGATAATAAATGCAAAACAACTTTGTCTATTTCCGAAAAAAAAAAAACGAAAAAGTTTGCAATATTTATGCTCGTTTTCGATTTGCTAACAAATCTCTATGAAAAGTTATTTATCCTTTTTTATATCTACGGACGGGAACACAGTAATCATTTTATATAATCAAGTTCCACTAACAAATCGCAGAAATACTTTTGCATAAAATGAGAAAAGGCGAGCTTAAGGCGTGAATAAAATTTTAATGCAGGAAAAAAGGTAGGACCTAAAAATATACGTCATTAAAATTGGTAAATTTGCAAAAGTGCGAATGGAAAAAGTTCCACTACACAACTCAGAGTGAACAAAAAAAAGGTTAACGAAGGCAAGAAATGCATAAAAATTCCAATTATTCAATTCATCACGCAAGTAATGGAAGCTGAATACCGATCGATTGAACGAAAATAAATAAGGAACGAATATTTTGTTGTAGCGCCAATAATGTAGAGTGCATGTAGTGTATGCGCCCAAAAATATGTGAAGAAAAAACAAAATGCACGATTGACCACTAGAAAGAGAGAGCAAGAGAAAAAAAGATTCTGAGCTGGAAAACGTAAAGTAAATAAAGCAAAACCTAAAACGAATTAAACTTAAAAAGACGAAAATAGCAAACTTAATAACTTGACATGCAACAAAATCAAACGAAAGAAAACGACAACAATTCGCATCACTTGTAAGCAATAAAACATAACAAGATATGTGAATTTGCAAATTTGCGAGTAGAAAGGAAAAACCTTTAAAAAAATGGTAATACATCGATTACATTTCGACAGGAAATATGAACAAGCTTACCCATGCAAAAATATCTATCAATTTACACACTATAATTCTTGCGTGCTATTGGGTGTATGTGTATGTGACACATTTATGCAAAAAGGAAAATGCTTGTTCAAGATAAAAATCGGAAGGGAAAAGCATACGCTTTAAATGGTCAATTGTGAAAAGGGATATCCGTTTGCGATAGATGGGTTAATACGGGCACATTTGCTATCTTTTCACACACAAAATGCTACATCATTAGGAAGCCCTTTTTGAAAAAGGAACTAAAACTAAAAGCAAAGAAAGAATGAAAAATAAAACTAAATAAAACGACAGGCCATAATTCATATATAAATCACATGAAAATAGCCAGTTGCAAATTTTATGCGTTTTTTACCTGGTCCTTCCAGCGGAGTGAGGGCCGCCGTCTTCCTCTGCCAGTTTAGGTTGAATTAAGTTAGGTTTAGTAAGGTTAGGTCAATTAAGGAAACGTCAGGTTACGCTAGTTTAGGTAAGGTTATTTTAGATAAGGTTAAGTTAAGCAGGGTTAGGTTAGGTTGAGTTGTAGGGAAATATCATGGAAACATGAATTTACTATGTTATAGCATATAAAATAACGGTGCCGAAAGCTATGACAACTGAAAATGTCTATCTAACAACGATGTAGTTTCAAATAAGATAGATCGCGACTCTATATAAGTCTTTCGAAGGTCATAGTGAGCCGAGACCGAAATACTTTCACCTAGTTCTGGCAAAAGCTGAACTGCTAAGCATTAAATGTTTCGACAAATTCACCTGATCATCCTTCATGCAGCCGCAGCAAAGGGGAGCTTTTCAGTATGTTGGGACGTACCATTGGACCCGTTAACGGTTGATTAATTACATTTGATGAACCACTGAGTTCAGCAGTTCTCTTGCTATCCAATTTTGAGCAGAGGGATCTCGCTAAATGCTCAGGTAACTCCAGGGCCATCTATTGTGGGCAGACTACAGGTGGCCAGAGATAATCCGTATTCCCAATAGCCATCAACGTTCGGATCAGTTGCTCTCAAACACGCTGGGAAAATTGAGTTACAATTACCAGGGAAATTGCTACAACAGGGAATCCAGATGATCTTAATCTGGAAATAGTTGAACCACAAGCGAGATACGGTATTCTCATATTATCCTCGATCGCACCACAGTTCAACGTACGACTTTAATAGCTGCTTGGGAAACGGGGTAGATATTGAATTCGCTAACCATTGTAGCATTGGGGATAATTTTATCCACCGCATTCTTAATAGCGGCAACTTCCGTTAGGCAGACGCTTAAGTGAACGCGCAGTTTAAACTTGCGGCTACAGACAGAAACAGTCCTCCTCCAACATTTCCGTCTAACATCGACCCTTCCATTAACCAGTTAGCCAGACAACTTACCCAGATTAATTTTTTTCTCTACTTCTCTCCCGAGTGTGTCACTGCTCTAAAGCTTGCACAGGGTGCAGTTGTTTGCACACAATAATATTCCTTGCCTACGATGAAGTCAAGGTTGATAAGGAAGGCTGGAATAACCCAGCTGAAAAAGCCAATAGCCTAATCAGCGATCCGGTCATAGCCATCTTTTCCGCAATGTCCACTATGTTCAGCATAATGGTCCGAAAGTAACAATGGTATTTCCATAATCGAGGGTGTTTTGAAAGCGGGGATCTTGTGTCTCCTCGTAAAAAGAACCAGCCGAGCTAGTCACCTATTCCAGGTGGGTGTGCAAAAATTTGCCTTTGCCAATGATTGCCATATCATACGCATAGGCCTCCGAAGAATAAGCTGCTGAGTAGCCACTGCCTTCTAGCTCTACTAGAAGCTCGTTAACTATCACAACCCATCGTAGAAAAGATATAACAGGCCGTGTGGTCTACCTTCGCATAAATAAGTGTTAAATTAACCAAAAAATGGAACGATAGTGAATTAGCTAATCTAAACAGGCAGAAATACAATTTATATAAATCTGCAGTAGATACGGAATATTGGCAAAAGTTTACCAAGTTATTAAGCATCAATATAAACGTTTATTGACAGTCAAAAAGGTAAAATACATGGAGCGTAAAATCACTGCTAATATGGAAGATAGTAAAGCAATGTGCAACCATCTCAAGAATTGCTTAAGTATGTCGACGACTAGAAATACCATAAACAAAATCTTAATTGATGATATAATTTACACAGCTGAACGTGAAATTGCTCAATCGTTAAACAATTATTTTATAGACAGCATCACAGAAAACAGTTCAAAAATATATGTTGTCGATAGGGAGTTTCCCACAGGCCAAACAGTTACAAGCAGTTTTAAGTTTATTGAAATAGATACGGATGAAATAATAAGAATTGGCAGAAGTCTTAAATATAAAATAGGCGGAAATCAGCTTCTAGCGGAAGGAGTCATAAAAGATGCGATAATATATTGTGGGGTTTTTTACATGCAAATAATCAACGAGAGTTTGAAAAATGGGGTGTTTCCAGACTTATGGAAAACTTTTACAGTGGCGCCAATAGAGAAAGTGGTGAATACAATTAAAACCGATGAGATGAGGCCCATGAACACTTTTCCAACTGAGGAAAAAATACTCGAACGAGTGGTAAAAAAGCAATTAGTACAATATCTAGAATCCAACCAAATATTAATCCCGCAAAAATCTGGCTTTAGGAGAAAGCACTCTTGCGAGAGAGCTCTAAATCTAGTCATTGCCCGTTGGAAAGAAGAGCCGAGTTGCAATAAATACATCATGGCTATTTTCTTGGATCTCAAACGACCGTTTGAGACAATAGATCAGAATTTGCTTCAAAAAAAGCTATTTAATATAGGTATAAGTGGTACTGGAGGTACACAAGGAGTCATAAACAAAGAACTGTAATTGGTTCATCAGTATCTGAAGATAAGAACCTTATGATTGTACTGCCACAAGGATCAGTATTAGCGCCTATATTATTTAATCTTGATATATAAAAAACACGTGTCACTGTATTTGCCGCCAATGGACTCCTAAACTACTGAACCGATTTTGAATTTGTTTTGCACCCCGTATGTAGGTTGATCTAACTTCAAATATAGGATAGGTTATATCTCAGTTTATAGTCCCAATATTATTTTATTGGGGGGTTTCTGAGGTGACCCGCGATTTAGAGGTACTATGACATTTTTTTAATTCAGGAGAGTCTTTAGTTATTCCATGTGCAATTTTTAAGCCGAATTTCAAAAGCAACGAAAATCTACATTTCGTTTCAATATTATAGTGAAGGGTGAAAAATAAAAATCTATATATATAAAAAGAAAGGCTAAAATGTGTGTTAGTTGGTCGCCGGTGTTTGAAGGGATGCGTCGGTAGATTTTGTTCAAACTTTCACACAAGTTGCGTAAACCTCACTACATAGTATGATTTAATCGGGGATTGCCGTATTGTTTTTTTTTTTTTTTTAAATGTATGAAAACATTTATTTGAAGCAATTTTTAATTTTATAGTTTATTTAATAATTTGCGAAATACATAGTTTTGGTTGCGATCGACGTACAGGGTCTCGAAATATAGACCGAAACGTGGACCCGAGTACCCCTAGAATGTGTTTATAGAATATGGATAGCAAATGAAAGCTGTTGATGAGTGATTTAGAAGAGGGTAATTTTCATACCCCTTGGTGACTAGGGTCTCGAGATGTAGGCCAAAATGAGGGCCAGTGAATGCCTGGACAGCGTATATACAATACGGATATCAAATGAAAGCTGTTGATGAGTGCTTTATCCAGAGAGGGACTGGGATTAGGACTAGGATTGGGACTTAGACTCGGAGTGGGACTGGGACTGGAATAAAATACATACCACCCTATGGGACAGGCAATAAGAGATGTAGAAGAATGAGAAGAAATTGAGAGAAGAGAAAAGAAAGAAGGAGATTGAGAAAGAGATAGAATGAGACGAATATGGAGATAGATGAAGCGAAAAAGACGGAGGGAGGAGTGAATAGAAGGATTAGGAAAAAGTGAAGAGGGGGGGAGGGGGGGGCAGAGTCAGACGGAAAAAGCTTATTAAAATGTATGCAGATATATAAATGATACTTCAAATTGTATAAAGTATTGTGATATCAATCTTTTCGTGGATGATACATTAATAATGATAAGCGGTGAAAATGTGAGCGAGATGGCTGCAAAGCTACAATATGATTTGTATGAAATATATAAGTGGCTGTGTTTGAACACACTTAAACTTAATATAAGCAAAACAAAATTGATGGTCATATCGAAAAGAAATTTCGATGTAAATTGCCATAATAACATAGATATAAATCATCAAACTATAGAAAGGGTATCAAGTATTAAATATCTGGGTATTAAAATCTATGAAAAGTTAAGTTTTAATGATAATGTCGATTACGCCGTCAGCAAAGTTGCAACAAAGATATATTTTATGCAATGAACTTGCAAATTTCTAAAAAGGAAGTACAAGATAATGATATACAGAGCAATAATTGAAACTCTTTTAAATTATTGCACAACTACATTTTTTATAATGAATGATAGCCCAATTTATAAATTGTAAAAGCAACAAAATAGAGCAATGAGACTCGTTCTTTGTAAGCGCTATGACACGACCTTCAGGGACATGTTGTCGGCTCTTAACTGGTTAAGTGTTAAACAACAACACTTTTATTACACAATGATATTTGTTAAAAACATTGTAGATGTTAACCTCCCTGAATACTTAAGGGTCAATATAAAGTATGCCAATGATATACACAACATAGACACTCGTAGAAGAAATGATTTTAAATTACCTGCGTTCAGATGTGAGTCAGATAAATGTAAGCTTTATTACAAAGGCCTAAAATGTTTTAATGAATTACCTAATACAATTAAGCTAGATTTAAAACATATATATAATACTCCTATATTGCTAATAGAAAATACTCGCAATGTGTTTTGAATTCGAAATCAAAACAAGACAGCCTATAAAATTTTTGTGATTGTAGCAGCATAAGTGTGACAAGAAAAAATTTAAATTCAGGTACATTCGATTATTGAATACAAAAACAAAAACGTTTAAAAAGCAATATATCGGCACTCTGATGTTTGGGAATGTACCTAGCTTTTTGTAGCAATATAGGAGTATTACATATATGATTTAAAAGAAATTTGTTTGAATATTGTAAAACTATTCTTAGATTGCAGCAAACAGTTAAATAAATATTTTTTTTTTCTCTCTCTGCATTTATAAAGAAGCTTGTTAATGAATTCAACCTGAGCCCGCTCCACTACTACGCCAACCAGAGCACTTTCCGTGACCACTGGTAGGACTTCGTTAAATGCTCCTTCAACGACCGTTGACCTGCTCTTACAAAAAGCATGCTGCGAAGCCGATAATAAACCCCCAAGGGATATACTAAACTGCGTAAGATATGTTTAGCCTGATATTCTGTTCTTTAAAAGAACTTTTGAGTCATTCATTTGCTTTTCGAAAAAATCTCAAAATATCTTTGCGCAATATCTTAAGCACAACCGGGTGTAATAAAAATGTGTGGTCAATTGACCATTTTAGCGAGTACAGTATTGATTGGAGTTTCGCCTCTGAACAAGTGTACGAACTCGTATATGCATATTATGGTGTTCCATTTAATATGGAGAAATTATTTCATCATCGTTCTTGGCAGATTGAAATGGTTCTTCGAAGCAAAGTCAAGCCTTCGGAATTTTGAAAAAAGTTATCTAATTGAGTGTTTATATTGACAGACATCTCGAAACCTTGTTGAGATGAAACTGGTGATAGTAACTTGATCTTTTCTGATCCCTCTTTTTAGAAAAGCAGTAACCAATATCGTTTTTGGATAAGTAAAATTATGTGTGCAGAATTACAGTGAAATTAATCAAGCAATTTAACGTGAAGTTTGAGTCTCCTGGGCACGAACTCGCAAAATAAGTACCCACCCTAATACATTTAAATGTAAAATCTATTTGGCCACTCAAGCTTGTTTTTCATGCAAGACAAGCATAGCAAGTGATCCCTATAAAATTAAAATAAATAAATAAAATAAAGTGAAAGAATCCCTCACCCCAAAAATTTAGTAATCATGCAAAAATATGTGTTCACTAGCGAAAACAGCCTAAGTCGACTAATGTAATCGAAACATGAGTTATCATTAAACTCTTCTATAAAATTAGAAAGCGAAAGTATTCCATATTGGATATTTCTTAAGTCGACTTAGGTTATTATCGCTTGCGACCACATATGTATGTATGTATGCAAATCCCGATATGGTATTCACATGACGTCTGGGTCGGTTAATCGCATCGTTACTCAGGATTAGGTTGTCGTATTTTATTCATTTTATGAATAATCGCACATTTATCGTGTGAGTGGTTTACTATAGAACGTTTAAAAACCTTTTCCTATGTTACAAAAACAAAGCAAAAACTGTAATACATAAACAAAAAATAGGAAATTTGTATTAAGTTATCTTTTTATCGTGTGTGCAGTAAATTGTGTAGTAAATTTTTGAAATGCCAAAATTTGATAGGCAAATTGTTCTATGATTCTGTTGTGCACGTATGTGTACGTAGAGATTTACATACATATATGCCATAGATTATGGAAAGAAGCTAATATTTCTATACTGCAAACATATTTCAAAGCAATATTTCTTTACCATAAATAAGTGAGCCATCATGGCAGATTACTCTACTTAAAGTGAGATATTTTTTGCTTCTAATAATAAAGGCTGAGAACTCTTTAACCCTTTCGATCCAAACGTGACCTATATATTCCCGGTATATAACAAGGCGAAAAAATTTTGACACCAGAAGCGGGCCTATAATTTTCTATATGCTCTAGGTACTTTAAACTTGTAGCCGATGTGAGGACTTTTAATTTGATTATGTTTTTCCGTATTTGTACCTAAAAGTGATAAAAATACGCTTTTCTGCTATATACATTATGCATTTTCGTCATGAAAGCTTTTTTTATTACAAAATAACATAAAAACTTTTAAGTACAACTATTTTGCTTGAAAATGTTAGTTTATGTGTTGAGGTATTCTCTCGTAAAAGGTATTATAACGTTTTCACACAGAAAATGTATCGAATCACAATTCTGTTTAATGAAATAATTAAGTTTCCCTTTTCATACAGGGTATTTTGCGTCATTAAGCGAACATCTGTCAGCAGCCCAAAAAATATTTCGTTTTTACAAAAAATAGTTAAAAAGGAAAGCAGCCGCTTCCTTCTTAACTATAAATACATTCAAAATAAAATACATGCGCAACTACCCATAGAGGGTGGGGCCGTGTGTAGAAGTCCACGAAAGTGGGGAAAGCTTCTGACCGCCATTCACCTGGGAATGGCCAGAGCGATTCTTTTGCATGCGGTTCAAGCAGCTCACTACTGCCGGTCGCTTGCGGCCAAGTATCCTCTAGGTAGCCGCTAAACACCCGTTTAGCGGTGAGCTAATGTGAGAAGGCGACAACCTGGCTAGGCCACTCTGACATAATCGGTTTAAGGGCTAGCCAGGGGAGATCTCATCGGCAGCGTCTGTACACATCTAGGCGCGGCTTCAAGCGGGCGTCTGTCTTGGAGCAAGCGGCTCGCTATATAAACATGCCAAGTAATATTTTCACCCCCGCTGAGAGGGTTGTGCGCTGGGCTTGGGACCCGCCACGTAAAACCATACTCCAATGAAATATAACAACAAGCCTCGGATAAATACACTCTCTATTGATGACGACCATGGCAAACGTTTGAAGGACAATGAATTGAGGGCATGCACCTGGAACGTCCGCTCCCTGAATGGAATTGGTGCAGATGCCCGGCTGGTTGATGTCCTCGTCAAAGCAAAATCTGACATCACCGCCATCCAAGAAATGCGTTGGACGAAGCAAGGAAGAAAAAAGATCAACAATTGTGACATATATTGGAGTGGCCATGCGAATAAGCGCAGTTTCGGCGTCGGATTCGTGGTGGGAGAGAGACTTTGTCGCCAAGTGCTGGCGTTCACGCCTGTGGACGAGCATCTCGCCGCTATCCAAATAAAAGCAACATTTTTTAATATATCATTCATCTGCGCCCATGCGCCGACAGAGGAGAAAGACGATGAGGTGAAAGACACTTTTTATGAACAATTAGAACGCACATACGAGCACTGCCCCCGTCATGATATAAAAGTCGTGCTTGGTGACTTTAACGCCAGGGTGGGCAAAGAAGGTGTTTTTGGCCCTACAGTCGGAAGTTCAGAAACTTCTCCTAACGGACTGAGGCTGATTGACTTTGCCGGTGCTCGAAACATGGTCATATCAAGCACGAGGTTCATGCCTAAAAAGATACATCAAGCTACATGGCTGTCTCCTGATCGAAATACTCGCAATCAGATCGATCACGTTGTGATAGACGGACGGCATGTCTCCAGTGTTTTAGATGTGCGCACGATCCGAGGACCTAACATCGATTCGGACCATTATCTCGTTGCAGCCAAAATACGCACCCACCTCAACGCGGCTAAAAACAAGGAACAAAAAACACAAGGAAAGCTAGACGTCGAAAAGCTTCAATCACAACAGACTGCCAATGATTTCGCAACTCGACTTTCACACCTGCTCTCTGAGGGCATAACTCATCCTGAAGGAATACAGGAGCAGTGGGAGCATATCTCCAAAGCACTTCGTACCGCCGCCGAGGAAAAAATTGGTTACCGGCGGCCACGAAAAAACAACTGGTATGATGAAGAATGCCGCGTTGCAACCGAAAGAAAAGACGCTGCCTACAGGGCTACGTTAAAAGCGAGCGCGACAAGAGGAGTGTGTGAACGCTATCGTGAGTTGAAAAGGGAAGCTAGACGCCTTTTCAGGAAGAAAAAAGCAGAAGCAGAAAGGCGTGAGTGCGAGGAGCTTGAGCTGCTAGCCACCAGGAATAACGCTCGAAAATTCTACCAAAAAATACGGCGACAGACGGAAGGTTTTAAGACCGGGGCAAACTCCTGTAGGAATGAAAACGGCGACCTTGTAACTGATGTCCACAGAGTGCTTAGATTATGGAGGGAACACTTCTCTGCTCTCCTAAATGGAGGCAGCAATTCACCGCGCAGAGATGAAGAACCCGATCCCGCAATCGATGATGATGGAATATATGTCCCCCCGCCCGATTATGACGAAGTTAGAATAGCAATAACCAGATTGAAAAACAACAAGGCCGTGGGCGCTGATGGATTGTCTGCGGAGCTATTCAAGTTCGGCGGCGAGGAGTTGGTAAGGCGCATGCAGCAGCTTCTTAGCAAAATATGGGCGGACGAAAGCATGCCCGACGGTTGGAATCTAAGTGTTCTTTGCCCAGTCCACAAGAAGGGGGATACTGCAAAATGCACCAACTATCGTGGAATTAGCCTTCTTAATATCGCATATACGGTCCTTTCAAGTATATTGTGCGAAAGATTGAAGCCCACCGTGAACCGGCTGATTGGACCTTATCAGTGCGGCTTCAGACCTGGTAAATCTACCATCGACCAGATATTCACAATGCGCCAAATCTTGGAAAAAACCCGTGAAAAGAGAATCGACACACATCACCTCTTCGTCGACTTTAAAGCCGCCTTCGACAGCACGAAAAGGAGCTGCCTATATGCCGCTATGTCTGAATTTGGTTTCCCCGCAAAACTTATACGGCTGTGCAAAATGACGTTGAGCAACACCATCAGCTCAGTCACAATTGGGAAGGACCTCTCCGAGCCGTTCGCAACTAAACGAGGTTTCAGACAGGGTGACCCCCTATCGTGCGATTTCTTTAATTTGATGCTGGAGAAAATTATACTAGCTGCAGAACTTAACCGCACTGGAACAATATACTATAAAAGCGTGCAATTACTGGCATATGCTGATGACATTGATATCATCGGCCTAAACACCCGCGCTGTTAGTTCTGCTTACTCCAAGCTGGAAAAAGAAGCGGTAAAGATGGGTTTGATGGTGAATGAGGACAAAACGAAGTACCTGCTGTCATCGAGCAAAGAGTCAGCGCATATGCGCCTTGGCAAACACGCTACTGTTGGCAGCCATAATTTCGAAATAGTAAAAGACTTCGCTGACCACCGATGCCAGTGGCACACCCCCTGAAACCCCCCTGGGGGTAAAGTTCCCTAGAATACAATTTTCACAGAGCAATGAGCGATTTTTAAATCGACCCGCCCTAATGCGCATACATACTGGTGTTATGCCAGATATCTCTATCGACGAAGCTGCACGCTTTGTAATATGTCTCTCAGTATTTTTGTTGTGGGAGTGTTATCGATGTTGATGGTCCTTTGCCGGATATATGTAGATCCGGTACTTTCCGATAACAAGCATCATTAAACTACTAGCCTGATCATCTTGGGAACGATTAGTATGACCACATACAACTTTCTAAGCCATTCCGCCCCCACATAGTTCCATGAGGAACTTGGGGTCGCCAGAGCCTTGCCTGCTAAATATATGTATGATACATTCATATTTCCCTCGCGTAGGTGAGGTATACAATTGGGTTGCGGAAGCTCTAAACTATAAAGATTTGTATTGCGTTTATCAACCCCATGAATCAGTATTTTCCCTTTTGCTGCTATTCATTTTAAACACAATTTGGTACATATATGCTATATGCTTTTAACCTCAAATTGTGTGAAATATTTTTAGGCTTGTTAAAAAGAACTTGATGAGTGGCATTTGGGTTTATAGAACTGCGTTATTAGCAATGCTAACAATAACTTTTGTTTTTATGCGCTCTTCAGATCAACAACAAAGAGACTAATAAATAAAAGCAAAATTTAGCACAACAATAAAACTCAATTTCTTTAAAATAAAAATGGCGAATTTTGCAACTTAAATTCGACCACTTATTTCCAATAAAGGAGCATAGGTAATAATAAAACCGCCGAACATAAATTCGTTTATTATGATCGTACACGCAAATGTAAGAAAATAAAAAAAATCTATAAAACGCAGCTAAAGGCAAGTATAATAAAATCCAATGGAAATGACATTAAAGCGGGTTCTTGGCATAAAACCTAATTTACGATTAGTACGTACGAAAGCATATAAGCCAAAGTAATTTAAAATTTTAGCTGCTTATTTTTGCTGCATGATAAGCCAACCCTTTGTTTTTGGCAGCCCATTTTGTGTTAAATATGTGAGCGAATATGAGAGCAGAGCCGAGAATTTAATTTTTTAATACATAGAAGTAAATCAATGAATTTGAGGGGAAAGGAGGTGGTAGCTTAGAGAAGAGGGAGGGTACTTTGTAGATTATGGCTTTGACATTTAGTGCAAAAAATAATAATAAGAGTGGATGAGTATAAGGAGGAATAAAGAAAAAAGCGAAAGGAGAAGCCTACTTTTAGGATAAAATGGGTGGTAAGGAGGAATAAAGGAAAAAATACAGAATAAGCCTGCTTTTAGGTACAAAATTTTTTTTGTACACTCATTATACCTTTCATGAAAATGAAATGGTATATTAATTTCGCCACGAAACCGAAAATTGTAAGTCCTTAAGTATACCGAAATAATCAGGTTGAAGAGCTGAGTTGATTTAGCCATGTCCGTCTGTCCGTCTGTCGTCTGTCTGTTTGTATGCAAACTAGTCCCTCAATTTTTGAGATATCTTGATAAAATTTGGTGAGCGGGTGTATTTGGGTGTCCGATTAGACATTTGTCGGAACCGACCGGATCGGACCACTTGTGCATATATCCTCCATACAACCGATTATTCAGAAAAAGAGGATTTTTGTAATATCTTACCCAATTTAACAGCTAGAAGCTTCAAATTTCATCAAATGCTTACGTGTATAGCATATATTGATGTCTGAAAAAATCATAGAGATCGGTGGTACATATATTATATACCCCATAAAAACTGTATTTTTTTGCCCCTTTTTTACGGCTAGAAGCTTCAAAATTCATAAAATTTCATCAAACAGTTACGCTTTCGTCATATATTGTTGAAATACGTGATTCGTAGCCATAGTTTTTACACGCAGACCACAAAAAACCTGAAACTTTGTATCCTCACCTATTTTTTATTTTATATTTATCTTAAAAATCGTTTAGGTATGTAGATCTGTTCACTATATATTTCTTATCTTATACATCCGTTTATTCGGAGATTACGAATGGGATAAGATTATTGTTAAGCCCCATTCATGAAAGGTATGAAGTCTTCGGCACAGCTGAAGACAGTCCCGTCCTTACTTGTTTTTCTTTTAAAAAGTCGCGATAACAGCTGACTTTGAAGCATACAGAAACAAGAAGAGTATGCGAAAAAAAACAGAAATTAAGTGTGCCAAATTTCAAATGTACAACCAAGCGAAATTAATCTTCATAAAGTAATTTGGCTTGATAAATATATAGAGTTAGCTGGTAACAGGCGTTGGTTCTACTAAAAGGGGACACTTAGGTTAATGGACGAGGCGTTTGTATATTGTGCCTTAAATCGTTGTGGGAGTCAGTGATCAAAAAAAGAGCATAAAAAGCTTAAATTGGTGCATATAAGAGCGTTCAAGTGTTGCGAATTTCTAGGCAAGACAAGGAGCCAGCTCGCGCTCTTGCCCTTTTCAAGCTACGACAGTACTTTTTCTTTGTGATTTTCGTAACTTTTGTTAAGTGTTCATGAAAATTTCATTTTGCTTCCAATCAAAAAATTTTGTCTTGTTATAAAATTTACACAATAATAAAAGCACAGCGCAAAGTACAAATGAGCGCGCGAATAACGTCAACGAAAGAACGGAAGAAAATTAAGTCAACATTTAAGCGAAAAAAAACAAAGCAAATTACATAGTAAGAAAATTAAAAAAAAACCAAAATAGAGGCAACCAAAAGTAGCCATCTGCAATTTATGTTTTTTAAACTTTATTGCAACAAAACGATTTACAAAATGTTTTATAAATGCACATGAGCAAGTCAGCGACCCAACGAATTCTAAAGAATGGGAAACGTGGCGTAACTGGTAAAAATTTGCTTTAACAACAACTACAATTACACCAGTGATGATGAAGCTCCATGAAGGTTAAGTGCAGCAGTGCTTGAATTGGCTGGGTGTACTGCAACACCAACTCAATCTTCAGGCAACGCAAAGTCATTCAGAGAGCTACCAGTCAGATAGCCAATTTAGTTATAAATGCTGTTGGCTATTCTATCTGCCGTCTATATATATGTACGTAAGTATATATGTTTGGAGGCTTAGCTTAAATACTTACCCTTGCATTTGCTCTGTTCGCCCAACATTGGGCGCGTTATGCCTCCTAAAAGTATGCAAAATGCGAGTGATTTTATGCAGAGAATTGTGTGATTTTCAACTGAGAATGGAATTTAATAGGAAAACTTTTCAAATTGGGAAATTATATTTGCATGCGCTCGAAACATATAAAAAAGCGAGAAAAAAATACATAAAATAAAATAACTGGGGACAAGCGCCTGCCTTGAAATAGCAATTTAATAGAAGAGGCGTTGGAAGTTGACAGATGTTGGTTGAGTGGCGGTGACAGGAAAGCATACATCAGCGATTTTGCTTGCCATTAAAGTCAGAGGAAAAAAAAAACATTTTGTACGTTGTCGCACAGAAGGCAAGGAAAGTGATATAAAGAATTTATAAATTTAGATGCAATAAAATAAAATTAAGTGAGAGTGAATGAAATTAAAACTAATAAAATAAAATACAATAAAATAAAATGAAAGGAAATAAAAAAATTACAAAAAATAAATTTAAGTAAAAAAAAAAAATATAATTTAATATGTGACCCACTTTTTTCTGGTTTCGATAGTTTCTGAGACCCTCTTTCACTGAAAACTAGCAAGTCCTAGAAAAACTAGAAAGTCCGTGAAAACTAGAAAGTGCTTAGAAGTGTACTAAAAATGTAGAGAAAGAAGAGCTCAAATGAAAGACAATGAAGCCTTTGGTTCCTTCGATGTATCTTTGGTGGCTGGTGAAGCGTTCTCATATTTTTTGATAGCATTTTTTCGATGGCAATGGAGCCAAAATATCGGTCAGAAACTTTGTGTGCTTTGCCTTTTGGGCATGACTGTTCATAATGCAAAAGAAAA
Source organism: Eurosta solidaginis (assembly GCF_040869045.1). Classification (NCBI taxonomy): domain Eukaryota; kingdom Metazoa; phylum Arthropoda; class Insecta; order Diptera; family Tephritidae; genus Eurosta; species Eurosta solidaginis. Next base: position 228,357,924 of record NC_090320.1, on the reverse strand, counting down.
ACTACTAAGAAACTGAAGAAATGCATTGTTTATCTTTAACAGCTGTTTCTCGCAATTTCTTTTATGAGTCATAAGCCACCTTTTCATAGGCCGGGTCACATATACTAATATAAAGTAAAATAAAAAAAAATAATAATAATAAATAAATAAAAAAAACAAAAAAAAAAGAAAAACAAAATAAAAAAAATATAATTATATAAATTAAAATAAATTATATTATAATAAAACTATTTAAATAAAACAAAATACAAAAATAAAATAGGATAAATAAAATATCATTAAATAAAATAGAATAAAATAAAAAAAAATAATAATAAAATAAAATAAAATAAAACAAAACAAAATTATATAAAATAAAATAATATAAAATAAAATAAAATAAAATAAGATAAATAAAATAAAATAAGATACAATAAAAAAATGTTATTAAATTAAATTAAATGAAATAAAATAAAGTAAAATAGATAAAATGTGGTAAAATAAATAAAATAAAATAAAATAAAATCAAGTAACATAAAATTACATTAAAAAAAATAATATAAAATAAATTCGAACCTGGAGTAAAATGAAAATAAACTAAAATAAAAAAATAGGATAAATAAAATAACATAAAATAAAACAAAATAAAATAAAAAAAAAATAAACCAAAAAAACAAAATTATATAAAATAAAATAATATAATATAAAATAAGATAAATAAAATAAAATAATATAAAATAAAAAATGTTATAAAATAAATTAAATGAAATAAAATAAAAGAGATAAAATGTGGTAAAATAAATAAAATAAAATAAAATAAAATCAAGTAACGTAAAATTATATAAAAAAAAAATAAAAATATAAAAAAATTTAAACATGGAGTAAAATGAAATAAAATAAAATAAAATAAAATAAGGTAAAATAAAATAAAATAAAATAAAACTTAAACAAAATAAAATAAAATAACATATAATATAATATAATAAAATAATTTAAAATTATATAAACAAAATATTATAAAATAAAATGCGAACCTGGAGTAAAATGAAATAAAATAAAATAAAATTAAATTAAATAAAATAAAATGAAATAAAGTAAAATAAAGTAACAGAAATGAAATTAAAATAAAGTAAAATAAAATAAAAAAAAATTAAATCTGTATTTAATTAGCGAGACATACTCATATAGCGTTATACGTTTGTTGTTGTTATTGAGATTAGAGAAAAATTACAAAGTTTACAAACCGCGATGGTTACTAGGCCACGTTTCTGAATTTCACTTCTTCATCAGCAAGCTTTAAAATAAAATAATTTTAAATATATTAAATTAAATTTAAATTAAATTAAATGAGATGCAACAAATAAAATGAAGAGAGGTTGTGTTATATACCAGTAAACAGGAAGAGCCAAATAAGGAGAAAAAGAGAGATAGGAGCGACAAATAAAATTAGTTCAAGAAAAAAACAAGTAAGGAAGTCTAAGTTCGGGTGAAACCGAACATTATATACCCAGCTGTACACTTGAAATGCTGTTGTTGTTTGTTTTGTATGCTTAATATTGCAACAATACATATACATATGGTTCTATTCTGAACTAATTTTTTTTTCGAGTTATGGCTCCCAAAACCCAGAAAATTGCTTAGTCATAAAAGGGGCGGTCCACGCCCATTTTTTAAATTTAAAGTTTTTCCTGTTTATTGTTATAAATCCACTTGGGAAATGAAATACCATTGATATAAAGCGCTTTTTTTGCAAAGATATAGTTTATTTTATTCGTTTACCAACCTTTTAAAAATCTTTTATATAAAAATGGGCGTGGTCCTTAACCGATTTCGTTAATTTTTCTTCAAAGCATTCCTTATAGTAAAGGCAACCTCTCTGCCGACTCTTGTTACGATAGGTTTAACGATTTTTTATTTATGATTAATAGTATTTGTAAAATCGATTTTATCACAAGTGGGCGGTGCCACGGCCATTTTAAAAAATGTTTTCAAATTTTTATCAAGAGTCTCAATATCAGTCCACGCATCAAATTTCAACATTGTACGTGTATTATTTACTAAATAATCAGGTTTTTTGTGTTTTCCAAAGTGTTATATATATAAAGAGTGGGCGTGGTTATCATCCGATTTCGCTCATTTTCAATACCAAACTATTCTGGGTCCAGATAAGCTCGTGTACCAAATTTGGTGAAGATATCTCAATATTCACTCAAGTTATCATGTTAACGGACGGACAGACGGACGGACGGACATGGCTCAATCAAATTTTTTTTCGATACTGATGATTTTGATATATGGAAGTCTATATCTATCTCGATTCCTTTATACCTGTACAACCAACCGTTATCCAATCAAAGTTATAATACCCTGTGTACAAGTAAAGCTGGGTATAATAAAGTATGTGGGAGCTCGAAACAAGTGGGGAAGATAGGAAAAATATTCCTCGTACCACTGCTTTTTCGCATAATCAAACTTCACATTCTCAATTGTTGAATATCTGTAGTTGAGAAGTGCTTTTCATTTTTCAGAATGTTTTTAATTTTCACAATGGCTATGTAACTGACAACTTTTGATTATATCATGCACGTTTATTATCAACTTATGCATACAAATTAAATTTAATCTCTTTATTTTCGTGTGAAATATTCACGCCGTATATTTGTAGGTAGGAATGCATAATTGTTTCAAACGCCATACAACGCGCCAACTACCAGCTAGATTGCATGAGGAGATGATTGTATTATAAAATTAGTTAGCAAACTCGTTCATGCCAACAATAGTAAATTAACTGATTGTTAGTTTGAATTTTCATTGTTTAGAACATAATCCAAACACATTGACTAGACCAGCATTGAAACCAAGCAAATTCTGCTGCGTATATATGATAACGATGCTATCGTGTTTGTTATTTGTGTGCTAACAATTCCTAGGAACAGTTAAGCTCAACAGACCAACCAACAATTGCACTCTGTGGGACTTCTCAGATTACCCATGGCTAGTAATTTTCAAAGCGTAACGCCTTGACAACTTCAATACGACAGAATCATAAGCAATAACTGCAAGAGCATGTGTATATGTGTTGGTCTTTTAGCTTTTATATTAACATTTTTAAAGTTTTGTTTGTATGCTTGTGCAATTATTATGTGGGAATTGCAATAATAGTTATTCAGAAACACATTAAAGATGAGAACTAAGGTTTTCAAATTTTGTAGTGAGCATGCGAGTGCGATGAGGAACCCGATTTATTTTTTTAAATCCGTGAAATACTCCCTGTAAACTCAAAAGGTAATCAATAAGTTTTCAGAACGACTGCATCCAACACAGGATGAACAGCTGAGGCTTCCTGTGCAGTATCGAGTTTTTTACTTAGTAAAAATACATGCTATTTCTTTTAAACTATTTTTGAAGTTCAGAATTTTATGAAACGGAAAAATTTTTAGATTTAATAAGTTATATTTTAAATAAAAAATGGTTTTATATTTCACATAATAAAAAAAAAACGAAACTTTGAAAGTTTTGAAATTTTCGAACTACAATGTTCGAAATTTTAATATCGCTTTATTCTTTCTCACATCGACAAACGTTCAGTTAATTGAAATTATCGAAACTGATTTCATCGTAATTCACATATAATAAGTACACAAATTAGTATCTGCGAATGGATACAAAGTTGCAATTTAACTACAAGCCAACTTCGAAATTCAAGTATTTCAGCATTTCGAATCATTTTATTTTAAATAGAACAGAACTTTCTATACACGTTTCTGAAGAAGCAAATTTTAATTTCAAAACATTCGAAGTTCTTGTCTTTAAAGTATATTTAGGAAGATGATATTTTGTAGCTTCATAAAAACCATTTCGAAATTCACCATTAGAATTTTATTTTTAAAATCACAACAACTTATAAGGCTGATGCTTTTGCTCTTGAAAACGCAGCTAGCAAATTTCAGTTGAGTTGAATAAAATTTTAGAACTTCGAAATTTTATTTTTTTTAGAATTTTTCATAAATACTGCACTGTGCTACAGAAATATGATAACTGTTGTCTTACTTTAAAAGACTGGAACGGAAATTAGAAATTCCGAAATATCCCAAATTTTGTATTAACACAATTTTATCGGAAGTAGCTTTGTGTTTTTATTTATTAAGGCACAACCTTGTATACAAATTCTGTTTAAAACTAAATTTTTCGAATTTAATTTCAAAAAATAAAAACAATTTTTGAAATTTTTAAAGTTAGTTCATCGGTAGCATAAAACTTAAGTTAAGTAATTTTAGTTTGCTTTGCAACAAAGTATCAAAATTTAGGGAATTTTATTCGTAATAAACAATAATGTTTTGAGACAAAAAACTATTCAATATGCGAAACTAAATCATCTTTTTAGACGAATCTTAGTGTAAAACATTCATTTTTTTTTAGTATTTTGCAATAAATCAGCTTTCGGATATAAATTCAAAATTTCATTACCTACTTTTGGAATAGCATAGTAAATTTTCGTGATTGTAAATTTAAAATGGCTATCATCTTTCCATAAACTTTAATGCATGTCACTAGGCGAAATAAATAGTTATTTGCTATTATTTCAAAATTCAGAATTTGTTTCAATAAAAAATGTTTCGAAGTCGAAAAAATAAAAGGATTATTGAATCGTGTATCAGGTACTATCAAGTAGGACATTCTAGTTTTTCTTTATAGTTTTGAAATCGAAAAGTTATTCTCTCCAAAAAAAAGTTTTGGAAGTTCGATGCATTTAAATCAGCGAAATAAGTCGTTTTTCGGTACAGTCTCGAAACTTAGAAACTTTTTTCGATAGATAAACGTTTCAACGTTGAAAAACTAAGAATTATTCGAAGTTTAGAAACTTTTTTCGACTAATTAATGTTTTGAAATTGTAAATCTAAAAATTTTCCAAGCTTTTATCATGCACATGCAAGTAAGATCGTCTTCGGAGCAGTTTCGAAATTCAAAAGCATTTATTTTCAAAAAAAAAATTCGAATTTCAATAAATATCAGTTGGCGTAATAAAAAGTTTTTTGTTGCAGTTTCGAAATTTATAAACTTTTTTCGATAGAGTTTCGAAAACAGAATTTTTTTGCGTTAAATGAAAGTTTAGGGAGTTGATTTTATCTTGTATCATGAATAGACAAGTAAAAAATTATAGTTTCAGTGCAATTACAAAATCCTTCACGTGAAAAATTTTAAAAATTCGATGACTGTCATTTAGCGAAATAAATAGTTTTTCCGTACAGTTTCGAAATTTAGACACTTTTTCTGACGAAAATTCGAAATCAGAAACTTGTTTCGTCGGTAAAAAGTTTTTGAAGCTAAAAAAACAAAAATGATTTAATCTTGTATCCTATTCAAATAAGATTTTCAAGTTTTTTCGTCACAGTTTCGAAATTCAAAAGCTATTTTTGCCAAAAAAAAGATTCCGAAGTTCAATACCTTTCAATTAGCAAAATAAGGACTTTTTCGGCGAACTTTCAAAATTCCGAAACTTTTTTCTATAAAGAAAAGTTTTCGAAATCTTTTCGATAAATAAATAGTATTTCGGTACAGTTTCGAAATTCAGACACTTTTTCAATAAATAACAGTTTTGAGGTTGAGTTACAAAGAATAATTCAATCTTGTATAATGCATAGGCAAGTAAGATCTTTAAGTTTTTTCAATGCAGTTTCGAAATTCTACAGCTATTTTGCCACAAAAATGTTTTCGAAATTCGATGAATGTCATTTAGTGAAACAAATAGTTTTTAGTCACAGTTTCTAAATTCGATAAATAAAAGTTTTCGAAATTGGAATACTTTTTCGTTTGTATTTGTTCAAGTAACTGTAAGAAACATTGAAGACATTTTTTGAAAGCAACTAACTACCTAAACCTTGGAAGTACGTTAAAAACTTTTTCGAAAATTCGGTATTTTTCATCGGTACTAGTATTTTTCATCGGTACTAGAAAAAGCAAGCGCTAAAATGTATGCTTGTGTTATTTGTGTTATAACAAATATATTACTACGTCATAAATTTTGTTATAAGGCTCCTCAACTTGTAGCTAGAGTTAGACAAACTCATCGTACTTAAGCTGGCCAAAGTATTTAAGTCAAGGGAATTGCACTTAATTGCATGTTGTGCAAATATGTACATATACTTGGTTGCATATGAGCATATAAAGATTTGGCACCGCAAACAACAACAAAAATAATACCAGCTCTGTTCAAGTGCGTCTGATTGGCTGTGTTGACGATTTTGTTGCTACTTTTTATTATTGTATACAGTCTTGAAATTTATATTGTTGCCCATCACTGAAAAGCCGTTCATGTTGTTATCGGCAACCAAGCGTAAGCCTCTTGGGAGCTGCAGTGCAGTTTAATTTTTTCACTCCACTTCTTCACCCGCATTTCCTGTTGCTACTACTATTTTAATGTTTACAGTTATTATCTATTTTTGTTGCTATTGCTGTTGTTATTGTTGTTGTCGACATGCTGTTGCATTTTCATAAGCTTTATAATGGAATTTCAGTCTTAATTACCAACATTGGAATTTTCACTTGAACTCTGAACTGTTGGTGCGTTCTGTAAAGAGAAGCAATAGCTTGGACTGCAACTTCATTGCTTTCTCTTTTCACTCTCTTCTTTAAAAAGCGGCGGAAGTGTTTTGCTGTACTAATTTTCTACATATATGAGTTGCATTTGTTGCATACCATGTTCACACATGCTCTTGCGTTTTATAGAAACATATACATATTTACTGGTATCTCTACGATAGAATGTTTAAAAACGCCTTTTACTTGTGTCCTTATGGCAACTATTTTTATTCTTGGCTCTACTGCAAATTGTCTACTACATACTTGTCTGGTATTGAATGCATCATTTAAAATAAAAACAACAACAGCTTACACATATACTAAGAATCGTTCGAGCGAGCTTAAGATGCCTAGAAGTATGATGATGATGCGTATCATTACTGAATTTTAATGAAAATTGCTTGTTTACATGACCACAAAATAAAATAAAATAAAATTCTGTATTTATAAAGAAGTAAATATGTAATGAATTCTGCAGGGAAAATGATAGCAGTTGTGTGATGTCAAGGAAGAACATTCGTACGAAGATTGGGTATATGTAAACTTTCAAAGAAAGTCTTTCATAATATTCGTCCAGTGGCTGTCATTGTGTTGTTTCGGTGCGGCCATTGGTATACTCTGTCAAGCGTAATTATATGTATAATTATATACAAATATTTATAATTAGAACTTGACAAGATCTGATTTATATTCTTTGAGAGCACCACCTCGTATAAAAATGCTGTCAAATATTTTCGAAATTAATTTCGAAAAACAAAAATTTTCGAATTTCGAAAAATAAATATTTATTTTTTAAATATCTTACAGTGAGTTTTTCGGTATCTTTTTTTAAATATCGAAAGTGTTGTCAATACCGAAAAAGTTTAATCTTTGTAGTATACTTAGACAGATGATACTACCTAGTTCAAATTAAAACAGTCTCGGAATTCATAAATATGTTTTTTATGAAAACCAATAAATTATTCAAACTTCGAAGTTTCTAGGCTCTGTGGAGCATAATGATAACAAAATATTGGTAATGACAACTTGACCAGGTGTAATTTGTTTTCCTTGAAAGCAGAATCTCTTAATAAATTTTAGTTTAATATTGCCAGAAATGAGATAGCTTAAGCACGCAATTTTATTAATAGGCAACTAACCAAAAGCAAAAACAATTAGCGGGTTAGAGGGTCAGAATATTCTCGCGGTAGGTATGCCTGTCGTAAGAGGCGACTAAATTACCAGATTCAAGGGGCTGTGTAGCGCAACCCTTCAGGTTGCCAGCGCAATATATAGCTTCTCCAAACCCAATTGTCATCCTCACCTATCCGCGGCGAATCCTGTTTCACTAACAGACGAGGCTCTGGCGACCCCAAGCTCCTCATGAAACTTGGGGGTGGGGAGGGAGGGGATGGCCTGAGGTTTAATGTGGCCACATAAATCGTTCCCGAGATGATCGGGCTAGCACCTTAATGGTGCTGTTGCACCAGAGCGTACCGGATCTGTATCCGGCAAAGGACCATTTTGAAAAATCCCACTTTGAAATGCCTAGGTTTTTTCTTTTTGGAGTTTATTTTTCTCTTTAGAAATTTATTTAGTCAGAACATATGTAAATGAAAAAATGAATTTAACTTAGTAGTAGAAAATAAATTAAAAAAAATTATTAGAAATTAGCGTTTTTACAACCCCCTTTTAAAACCATGGTATCACTGTGATGCATTTGCATGTCGTAAACATAGTTGTGTGGGTTTTTTATTCAACTGTTTTAAAAATTAAGGTATCACTGTGACACAATTGCAGATCTTAAAATTGCTTGTGTTTTTTTTTTTAAGCCACCACAAGACAGCAGGTAGAATTGAAATTGCCCCTACCTAAAAGTTCGACCCAAAGGGGGACATCAGAATTCGTTTTAGAGGTATGGTTCCTTCGGCAAAGTTTCTTGTTTTGATCCCTAGAATACGATTTTCACAGAGCAATGAGCGATTTTTGAATCGACCCGCCCTAATGCCTGGGCATCTGGAGTCGGGTTAACCGCCAACGCGGAAAAATCCGATCTCGTATTGTTTACTAGGAAGTATAAGGTCCCTAATTGGAATAAGCTTAAACTTGGAGGGGTAACCCTGCAAGAAAAATATAGTACAAAGTATCTAAGAGTTATACTAGATAGTAAGTTGCCGTGGAAACTCCATGTGGAAGAGAGAGCCAAGAAAGCCTCCGCGGCACTGTATGCATGCAAGATGATGCTTCGATGGATACGCCCAACGCTATCACCCAAACTCTCTCATTGGGTATTTACGGCAATTGTCAATCCCATACTAAACTATGTGTTCTTGTTTGGTTGACAGTCACACAAAGAGTACGTATGCCAAAAAACTTGAGAGGGAATGCACAGTATCTATGATTAGCATAACTGGAGCCTTAAAAAATATTCCAACAGCAGCATTGCATGCCATTCTACACATCCCGCCTGCAGATCGAACGGCCAAAAACTTTGCGATAACAACTGCAACAAGGCTTAAGGCCTCGGGGCAGATTGAGTGCAGACCTTATGACCACAGCAGTATAGCGCCGTCTAATATCGGGCAAACGGAATATATGGTCCCGTGCCTGAGCTTCGAAAAGGACATTTGGGCCAAAATTGAGCCGGAGGGCTGATGCCGGGGTGCAGAAATGGCAGAACATACTACACATGTCTATACGGATGATTCCAAATTGTGGAATGGGTTGTTCCCGGTCATAAAGGGATATAAGGTAACGAAAAGGCGGATGAGTTGGCAAAGGAGGGTGCAATACTCGCTGAGTCGACGACAGATGTCGTGAGAAAGGGGACATATCATCCATCAAGCAGGAAAGGCGTGAACAAAAGCGAGGGGTTGCAAAATATCTATGATCATGTGCAAAGCCTACGATATTAGGCTCACAAAGTGGCTCATATTTCTGAAGAGAGAAGACTTAAGACTCACGATGGGTATATTAACTGGACACTGCCTTCTGGCGTCACATGCTTATAAGTTAGGTCTCGTCAAACGGTTGAGCATGATCTGTGTTCTTGTCCTGCGCTCGCCAGGTCAAGGCTCCAACTATTAGCGGCGGCAGAGTTGCCAGATCTCGAGGCAGCAATCAAGGTAGATCCTAGAAAACTGCTAGTAATTGCCAAGAGGACGGAGTTATTCTATAACGTATGTCCTGGCACCTGATTGGGGTTCTTCCGTTTCACAGCTTCCACTGTCAACCTCAATTACCCGAGAAGAATACTGTTACAAATTTGAGTCTCTTGCACACTTATTTTGTAAGCGAGGCTCTGGTGGCCCTAAATTTCTCATAGAACTGGGGAGTGTGGTGCGGTATGGCCTAGAAGGTTCAATTTGGCCATAGTAAATTCTTTTCGAGATGGTCGGGATTATACCTTAATGATGTTTGTTACCGAAACGACGGGAAATATATAATCATAATTATTTACTCGATTTTAGTTGACTCGTAACATATCACGGCAGCTGTCCATATTCTGCGAAAAGTAACGCCAATTGGGATCATCAAGGAAGTCAAGTTTTCCTCCACATACTTACACTGAAAGAAATGGTTCTAGTAAAATCAACAAATCGGTTCTGTTGTTCTTGACTTAACGAAGATTCGGTGAAATTGATCGAATTAGTTATAGTCAGAAGAGAAATTGTCGCTCTCAAGTTAACAACATTCTGTAAAATTGACAGATTCCTAATCAATATAACTGATTTTTTGTTAACACAACTTATCTCACTGGTCATTTCAACAGCGATCAGCAGGCAATACATGAGCAAATTTCAAAGAGAATTTTACGCTCACTGCGCTCTCTACTTTGTACTTATGTAGTATATATATGCACATATTTACGTATGTATATGGCGGCCGCCGTGGTGTGATGGTAGCGTGCTCCGCCTACCACGCCGAAAACCCTTGGTTCACACCCCGGGGAAAGCAACATAAAAATTTTAGAAATAAGGTTTTTCAGTTAGAAGAAAGTTTTCCTAAGCGAGATCGACCCTCGGCACTGTTCGGCAAGCACTCCGAGTGTATTTCTGCCATGAAAACATCTCAGTAAAAACTCATCTGCCTTGCAAATGCCGCAACATAGGTAATTTCGTACAAAGCTGTCGCAACAACTTTTTTTTGTTCATTTGACTACTAAAACGGTCAATAACGAATCAACGATTTGTGCGCAGTTGATTCAACATCTGGTTGCGATGGGTAAAAATTTACAGAAATTTCGGTTGAATTGACCCATATTTCGGTTGATTTTACTAGTCTGTTTTTTTCAGTGTACTGAGGGTTTCCTCCTTCCTCCACTTTCAACCTGCCGTGCCGATTGAAACGCAAAAACAAAATACATATAACTCGCATTTCTAAATGTGACCAGGCTGAACACATTTTCGAATACAAAAAGCGGCTTCATATGTAATCTCGTTATGGTAACTACGAGCTCAAGAAGGACCAAAAGGAGCTATTCGTATTCACTTTATGAGAACTCTTAACTCTTAAGACATTTTTCAACTGAATAATCTTAATACATGGTGTGCGAACCTAGATGAGGATGAGCTTATGCTGTGATAGGCTTTTGGACAATCAAAAAGTTTTTCTGCATAACATATCGATTAAGATAATCGTGAGTCCTTGAGCATAACAGCTATAAAGGAAAACAAAAAGCTCACGTTTTTGAAAAACATAATACTTAGAATTCTTCGCGAGGTCTAGCTCTTTTCTATGCAACATCCACAGGCCAAACACTTATTTATATAAGGAAACGAGCATTTTCCATGCAGTCTGAATAGAATGTTTGCATCTAATATAAAGTTCTTTGAGCACATTCTATATCTTAAACATAGAACCACAGTAAAAAAAATTCTAACAATCATTCTTCCATAAGCGCAAATTTCTAACAAAAGTGTGTCACAAACTTATTAAAAAATCCCATCAAGTATTTTTATTAATGTTCTTTAACTTCGAATTTATACTTTATTCCTTTTATTCATTTTCTAACTTGCCACCCACAGCGACCATTAGATGTCGCCACCGGAGGCAAGGTGAATGAACCGAAGTCGTCAATTTATATGAATTTTTATGTAAATTCACTTGCATTCAGTAATCTATTTTAGTGGTTTAAACCGAAGAATTTCCATTCATAAAATTTCTATTGTTTTTGATTTATTGAATTTGTGTGAATAAAGAACAGAGTGGAACATAACAAAAGGGAGCGCCAATGTGGTTACAGTACGTTGAGTCGACAAAATTTAACGGAAACCACAAATACTTGCATTTAGATTGAATATGTTCAATGGAAACCTAGTAAATGTAAATGCTAAAATTGTATGAATGAATGAATAAATCCTGAAAAGTTAAAGGTTTTTAATTTCTAGAAATTATCTAGCGGTATATGAAGCCGTGATGCCGTGACCGATGTGAATAACAGCAATATGTGTAGCATACATTCAGGCAGACTTTATTATATTGGCTTTAGATCAGTGTAGCAGATGCTGTAGTCAATAAAATATCTTTAACTAAGCTAAGCATTAAACAGGTTATCATACGATGAAGGTTATTAGAAACATAATATGTAGAAGGCAACTTGCCTGATTTTTTGAAAAGTATCATAAAATATGTAAGAACTGTTCATTCCGTAAATACAAGAAGAGTAGTGATTTTATTTTACCTGCTTATAGAACACAAGCAGACAAATGTAATTTGTACTATAAAGGATTAAAATTCTACAATGAATTACCAAATGATGTTAAATCTAGTAAAATAAGGGAATTTAAACGCAAATTGTACAATTACTGTAGAAGACTGCCACTCTAGTGCAGGGTGGGCTAACTTCCAAATCAACAATAGCATTGCATAGATGCCGAGTACTCCATACTGGCAATAGGAAGCCTTCCCACGTATACAAAAAGTAGTCGAAGCTCATACTGTAACGGATCACTCAACCAAATGAGTGCATCGCCATTCAGGTGTTGCCTTCGCACTTTAAATACGATAACAGCGTCAGATACAACAGGTAAAATCATTGCATTGGTGTCATTCGTCTGCTACCTATCTCTCACCCCATTTGGGCAGTCAATAGATGCATATAAATAACTTCAATTAGATTATATACTAATTACTATAAATAGGTATAAGCTAGGCTAGGCTTAGTTGAGCAGAGCTCACAGAGTATATTAAGTTTGATTGGATAACGGTTGGTTGTACATATATAAAGGAATCGAGATAGATATAGACTTCCATATATTAAAATAATCAGGATCGAAAAAAAATTTGATTGAGCCATGTCCGTCCGTCCGTCCGTCCGTTAACACGAAAACTTGAGTAAATTTTGAGGTAATTTGGTATGTAGGTTCCTGAGCACTCATCTCAGATCGCTATTTAAAATGAACGATATCGGACTATAACCACGCCCACTTTTTCGATATCGAAAATTTCGAAAAACCGAAAAAGTGCGATAATTCATTACAAAAAACAGATAAAGCGACGAAACTTGGTAGATGAGTTGAACTTATGACGCAGAATAGAAAATTAGTAAAATTTTGGACAATGGGCGTGGCACCGCCCACTTTTAAAAGAAGGTAATTGAAAACTTTTGCAAGCTGTAATTTGGCAGTCGTTGAAGATATCATGATGAAATTTGGCAGGAACATTACTCCTATTACTATATGTACGCTTAATAAAAATTAGCAAAATCGGAGAAGAAACACGCCCACTTTAAAAAAAAAATTTTTTTAAGTAAAGTTTTAACAAAAAATTTAATATGTTTACAGTATATGAACAACTTTGGTCTTTCTTCGCTACACTTAACACTTCCAATTAAAAAGGGTTTATCGTTTTACTTTAAAAACGTTATAAATTCTTTGTTTTTATTTATAATTTAATAATTAAGCACTTAACGCGTTAACAACTTCAGCTTCGGATTTAAATATTCAAAAATTCAAAGGATTAGAAAAAAATGTATATAGAGGGAGCGCGTCCGCGATTGCCGGCTAATAATGCTTGACTGACGAATGCCATATATAATTGTTGACGATGGTAGTGTATGCGCGTTGGCGCCTTTCCATTCGCCGCGCACGGCTGCGCATAAGGATTTCGCCGCCGTATAAATTATTAAGGAGGCGGCTTAAACATCCTGCCCGCCCTGCAGGGAGGTGCCAGTAAGCACCTTCTGCAGTTCCTGCAGGGCGCGGATGGTAGTATCTAAGGCGCGATTCGTATTGCGCCGTTGGCATTGCGCCGTTTGCAGGCCTTGAGGGGTGCGCGCGATCGTGCGCTTGGCCGTCTTTGCGAGTTTGGGGGTTGCCGCTGTTTTACATGCAGGATGCGCCTTTTGGGCGCTACAGGCGCAGGTCGGTGTCCTCTCTTTTTTCTTTTTCGGCCTGGGTTTCGGCTTCCGGGATGCTTGCTGTGTTGGGACCTTTCCTTGACCACGTTGACTTTTCGGTCCATTGTGCAGGAGGGTGTGATGCGCCAGACCGCACATTTTGCACGACCCTCGGGAGTCGCATTCACCCGTTGTATGCGTGAGGGCTAAGCAATTATAGCAATAGCCCTGTGCCCTGGCCACGGTAGCACGCTGCGGTGGCCGCATCGCCTTAAAAGCCGGGCAGGTCCGCAGAGCGTGGTAGCGGTGGCAGAGCCGACACTGGAGGCAGTTATCGGTCTCTGCTGTGGGCGCCAGTGGACATGCTGGTCGAGATGCCATGATGGTGTCGTCCTGAAAGCATAAGAGCAGAGAGAGAAACGAGAAGTAGTTGGATACAGCGGATGATACGGAAATTTAATTATACAGGGGAAACGTATATAAGTTAGAGCGCTGTGCTCGAAGAGTGCTCCATTGGAAGAAAGCACAGTTTAACTAAGGGGCGCATGACAAGCCCATTTTGGGTGCGAACCTCTACAACCCGAACATGGTTGTCAGGTCCGTGGCGAACGTTCTCGATTCGTCCCAGACGCCACTCGGTGGGTGGGAGTGAATCTTCTTTAATTACGACGAGGTCGCCTGGTTGAGGATTTCGCTGTGGCGTTTGCCATTTATAGCGTTTCTGAAGGTCCTTCAAATAATCCTCTTTCCAGCGTCGACTGAATTGGTGATGAAGCGATTTGAGCTTTTCCCATCGATTTATCCAGGAGAGGTCTTCCGCGTTTGGCTCAGGAATGGCTAATAGCGGTGCACCTCGAAGGAAGTGACCCGGAGTGAGCGCTGTGAAGTCAGCTGGGTCCTGGGATAGTGAGGTGAGAGGCCTCGAATTGAGAACTGCTTCAATGCGCACCAACAGCGTCGTGAATTCTTCGAAAGTAAACTTGTGGGATGCAGCGGTTCTTTTGAGGTGGGTTTTAAAACTTTTTACTGCGGATTCCCACAAGCCGCCCATATGAGGGGCGCTGGGTGGAATATACTGCCAGTTTATTCCCTGAGGGGCATATTTCTGTACAATGTCCGCAGAGCATTCGTTAAGAAATTTAACGAAGTCGCGTTCGAATGCGCGCTGAGCGCCAATGAACGTTTTACCATTGTCGCTCATCATTTTTGAGGGATAACCTCGTCTGCCAACGAATCGGGCGAATGCTGCTCGAAAGGCTTCAGTAGTAAGGTCCGAGCATAGCTCGAGGTGTACTGCCTTTGTGGAAAAACAGACGAATACAGCCACGTACCCTTTTATGATAGTGGTCGACCTCAGAACCGATGCTTTTATTTGGAATGGACCTGCAAAGTCTACTCCTGTTGTGGAAAAGGGGAGTGAGAAATTGCAGCGCTCAGGTGGTAGAGCTGCCATTATTTGCGTGCGCGTTTTCTGTTTGAAAAGCGTGCAAGACTTGCACTGAAAAATGCATTTCTTTATAAGAGGCTTTAGTTTTGGTACGTAGTACTCTTGCCTCACCATTTGGAGCATTAACCGCATTTCTGCATGAAGAAGCAGGCGGTGTAAAAACTCCAGATACAACTGGCAGAGCCTTGAATCCGGAGGAAGGATTACTGGATGCTTCTCGTTGTACTGCATTGTAGAATGTTCCAATCTTCCACCGATACGTAGGAGCCCGTATCCATCCAGAAATGGGTCAAGGGCCAGAAGGGAACTCTTTTTGCTTATTGGCATATTGTTTTGTAAGGCGCTCTTTTCCGCCCCGAAATGGCGAGATTGTGCCATTGCCACAAGTCGCTTTTTCACATGTTGCAACTCTTTGTACGTCAGATGGGGATTATGTGTTGTTGCCACCGATTTAGATTGGTTGCAGGCATTGTTCGCAAAGCGGAACACGTATGCAATCACACGGAGAGCTCGAGGGTATGAGGAGAAACGTTGAAGAATGTCGTCCTCTTCCTCGAGTGCGTGATATGCTTCCACCTTGCGTTTCTCGGGTGGAGAAGCGCTACCTGCTTTCGGCTTTGGCCATGCCGAAATGTGGCAAGAAAGCCATTGTGGTCCGTGCCACCAAAGTGATGAACCTATCAAATCATGCGGCTTGCAACCACGTGTGCCAAGATCAGCAGGGTTGTCTTGGCTAGATACATGGCGCCAGGTGCCGCTGGGAAGATATTCTCGAATTTGAGAGGTACGGTTGGCCACATAAGTCTTCCAGGTCGATGGAGATTTTTCTAGCCAGGCTAATACAATCTCAGAATCTGACCATAAGAATATGTTGCATGCTTGTAAGTCGAGCTGTTTTCGAACAGTTGAAGCCAGTTTTGCGAGTAGGACTGCACCACATAGCTCTAAGCGGGGTAAGCTTACAGTTTTTATGGGGGCAACTTTGCCTTTCGCAACCAAAAGAGAAGATTTTATTTGGTTGCCCACATGTGTGCGGATGTAAATCGCTGCGCAATATGCTTTTTCCGAGGCATCACAGAACCCGTGGATTTGGGTGTCTTGCCCTGGAACGACATTAACCCATCGAGGGATTTCGATGTGGCAAATGGCTGGCAGATTTTCTGCGAAATGTTGCCATTTTGATAATGTTGCGGGTTTGGCGCTTTCATCCCAATCGCTGCCATCCAGCCAGATTTCTTGGAGAAGCATCTTGGCCTGGATCATAACTGGCGACAGCCATCCTGCCGGGTCAAAAAGTTTTGCAACAGAAGATAAAATTTGTCGCTTTGTGACCGCATTTTGGGTGTGTTCCGGCAGAATGGTGTATGAAAATTTGTCCGTGAGCGCGTTCCATCGGATGCCAAGAGTTTTGGTATTGGAAGTGCTCTCAAATTTTAAGAAGTTGGAGTCTAGAAGATCCTCCTTCGGAAACTGTTCTAATATGGCCGGGTGATTAGCCGTTAGTTTCTTTAGTATGAAACCAGCTGATTTTAGGGCGTTTATCACTTGAACGAGTGATTCAGTGGCGTTATCGATGGTATGACTTCCGGATAGGATGTCGTCGACATAAGTTTGCGTCTTGAGAATTGTTGCAGCCAACGGGAATGTCGCTTTCGTGTCATCGGATAGTTGATGCAAGGTACGAATAGCGAGATATGGTGCACAATTGACGCCGAATGTAACCGTTTTTAGATTGAAATCGCTAACATTGGAGTTGGCCGATTTGCGAAATAGGATTCGCTGAAAATCTTTGTCGTCCTCGTGTATAAGGATCTGACGGTACATTTTTTCAATATCTCCATTGAACACATACTTATGCATGCGCCACTGTAGAATTAGTAGCATGAGATCTGGTTGCAGAGTTGGACCAGTGTATAGCACGTCATTCAGGGATTTTCCTGACCCAGATTTTTTAGAGGCGTTGAAAACCACACGAACTTTGGTGGTGACCTTATCTGGTTTGACTACCGCATGATGTGGCAAGTAAAATGAGAAGACCTTGCCATTCGAAGTTATTTCGCATGGGTCGGCAGATTCCATGTGATCAAGGTCGAGATATTCTTGCAACACATTGTTGTACATTGTACCTAACTCCCCCTTTTTCTGAAGCGATCGCTCCATGCTGAAAAACTGCTGCAGAGCAGCCGGGCGGGATTTGCCGAGGGAGAGTTTTTCAGGAAACTCTTCCTTGAATGGAAGTCGCACAATGTATCGACCGTTTGGTGCACGTGTCGTGGTTGTTGCATATATCTGCTCACACGCTTGATCCTCGGGGGATATCTGTGGAGGTTGTGGAATTTCCTCCTCTTCCCAAAATTTTCTCAGTTGAGAACTGAGTGTCTCGTTTGACGCTTGGACTTGCGTCGAGAATGACACAACATTTTCAGTTATTGGACCACTGAGAATCCAACCAAAAATGGTTTGTTGCGCAAGTATGCTACCGCACACCTTTTTTATACCTTCCAGCAGAATTTGTGGAAGTATGTCGCTGCCAATGACCATGTCAGTCTGACCTGGTATGTGGCAACTGGGATCAGCGAGCTCAAGGAGTTTGAACTGCTGCCAGATTTTGCGACTAATGGTGGATGTTGGTAGATTTGTTGTTAGCTGCGGCAACACAATGGCATGAGCCTTTATCCTTTTCATGGCCTTGGATGCAACCAGTGTCAAAGGACAAAGCTTGGAGGACTTTTGTACGACTTGTCCACCCATGCCAGAGATTTCGAACTTTGAATGTTCGAATGGAAGTTTCAACCGTTTTTGCACTTTCGAGGAAATGAAAGTTCTTTCCGAGCCTTGATCAATAAGGGCTCTCAGTTGAAATAATTCCCCTTCGTGTTCGACTGCGACCATAGCAGTAGGAAGGAGAATTTGGTTATCATTGGCTGCATGCAATGATTGAACCGGTGCGTGTTTTGAACAACACGGTAGCTCGCCAGAATCGGAGCTATTCTGCGTTTGTCGAACGGGAGATGTTGACTCAGCAGTTGTGTGCTGCACGTTTGGTGCATTCGTTCGCGGGGTGGAACGTTGAGCTTGTGGGCTCGCATGCAACAGCGTGTGATGCCGTTGATGACATGTCGAACATGACCACTTGCTCGTGCACTCATTGATGATATGAGTGCTGCTAAGGCAGTTTGTACACAGCTTAGCTTGTTTTATGAATTGTGTCCGGTTTTGCACAGACATTCGTTTGAATCGTGGACAGAATCTAATAAGGTGTGGGGAGTTGCAACATTGGCAAGTTTCCTTTTTAGATTCTGCCACAAGGGTTTGCGTCCTGTTGAAGGACCTGTTTTGCGTAGGATTTTGATGAGCGACTGGTTTTTGTTTGCTTGGTTGAAGCCTATTGACCCTTTCAACGACTTCATATCTCGAGGTGAGAAAGTCGTTCATTTGTGACCATGAGGGTAGATCTCTTCGAGAAGAGAGAGACTGTTCCCAAAGTGACAGGGTTGTTTCTGGGAGCTTTGATGAACAAATGTACACCAGAATCGGATCCCAACTGTCTGTCGTAACTCCTTGGGAGTGAAGGACGGATAGGCAGTTGTTTATTGTATTTTGCAATTTCTGAAGTTGCTCACTATTTTCGGATGGAATAGTGGCAAGAGTCAGTAAGGATTTTATCTGGTTGTCAACCAAGATACGCTTGTTTTCGTATCGTGACCGTAAAGCTTCCCAGGCAAGGTCAAAGTTATCATCGCTCAACGCATATTGTTTGACGATGGAGCCGGCTTTGCCTTGCGTTTTGTACCGGAGATGGTACAATTTCTGAGCACGGGAGAGCCTTGGGTGGTTAATGTACACCGCTGTGAACATGTCACGAAAAGCGGGCCATTCTTCATAGCCACCATAAAAGGTCTCCGTGTCGCATGCTGGGACTTTGAGGTAAATATTTGCCTCAGCCGGGGGTTGTTCCACGCGGGGTGGTGGACTCGGCGTTGCCATCATTTTGATCAATGAAAGTTGATCGGCAATTTTTGCTTTAGTCACTTCATACGTATCAAGGCAGGCGCATTGTTTGCCTTGCACTGAACTCTTGAAGTCTTCAGGGAAACTTTCGTCTGGTTTCGAAAAAACCAGATCGTAAACCGATTGAAGTCGTGCCCAATAATCATCTAGTGATTTGTCCTTTATCATGAGATACGATTCAGTGTGATCCTGAATCGGTGCTTCGTTGAATTTTGCACAATATCTCATCAGATTGTCACTTTCCGCGATGAACTTTTGCGCGGATGGGTCAACTGATTTGGATTTCTGGGGGGATGTTGACCTCTCCTTGGCCGTTTCTTCCTTTGGGCCACCTTTTGGTTTTGTCCCGGTTTCGGACGTTTTTGGGGGACTGCGAGGCATTTTATGCAAGCTTTTGGGTTTTCACCAAAAAAACCGAATAAAGTATGTGTCCGCTCAGAGAACGTTCGCAAAATTTGAAGATGGAAAACTCTTCGTGCCACAGAAATTTAAAAAGGGGAATTTTTAATTGGTGGCGGTGTTTGTGTTTTTTTTTTTTTTTTTTTTGTACAATAGAGTCAAGCACGGACAACGGGACGTTCCTTAAATGATTTAAATCCGCGAAATTCGGAATTTAATAGGATTTATATTGTTTTGTAAAAACAAAAGGTATAAAATTTAAAAAAAAAATCACAAACACTTTTCACTTATATATACGTGTAAATATACGTGTGGAAATAAACGTGTATTTGTAAATTACTGGTATATATAGGTATGTATATATTAGAAAATAATAATATGTACTTGAAGTTTGTATGGATATTTTTTGAAAGTTCCTATAGGGACGAAAATATCTCAAACTTAGTTTTGTACGCCAGAATAAGTACAAATGTACACGCGCAATATACAAACGTATGTATATATATTTGTTTGTGCGAACGTATGCACGTGAATCAGATGAGCTTCTCTGTTTATGTTTACAAACAGAAGAGTTTGTTTTGATTCGCTTCTTCGTCGCTTTAATGTCGCGTTTCTTTGTGAAGCTGAGTGCGCTTGATTGCACTGTTGGGAGAGTGCAGCAAAGAAAGATGAAAAAATTGCAAATATGAGAGAGGTTGAGAAATTTGATCAGCAGTACACAGCTCTCGTTGCTAATGTAGCTCTATGTGCTGGGAAAATGTCGCTGGAAGAGCGACTTGAACGTGTGAGTAAACACGTATGATGTTCTCTGAGTGGAGAAGTATGATTGCTGGAAAAGCAACTTGAAATTATTTGTACATGTATGTAAGTATGTACGTATGAATATTACGATTTTTGTATATGCTGGCAAGCAAGAAAAAATCACTTGGAAGAAGTTGAACTGTATCGACAAGTTCAACGCTCTGTGTGAACAACGGGGTAAACTCAGCTGTAGAAGAAGATTTTGCCGATGTTGTTCTTGCACAGTGGATTTGAGTAGGCAAGTAAACTGCAATTTTTTGTTGGTTAAATACCACTAGAAATATGTATATGTATGGTAAAGATGATTTAAAATTTTTTTTTTTTTTTTTTATGTTTTCAGTTTCAAAAATTTCTTTTCTCTTTTAAAAACCAATTTTTCTGTGTATTTAAGTGTTTGATTAATATATGTTTGTCTGATGATTGCACCCACAATTATCAAAAACTTTTTTTTTGTGTTTTAAAGATCTTAAAATTTTTTTTTTTTTTTTTCGCAATTTTTTTTGAATATGTTCAATTCTCTATTTGTATATATGTATATAAGCAGCTTTTAAACTTTGTGTTGTTTTTTTTTTTTTTTTTTTCACACTTCCCTCACTCAGTTTTTATTCACTGTGTCTCCACTTTTGTATGTTTTGTTTTAAAAAATTTTTTATTTATTTTTCAAACGAACGAAAATTCGATTTTAATTTAATTCTTGTTTTAATTATAATTTTAGGGGTTGGGCCAAAGATGGCTGCGAAGGACCATGAACAACTTTGGTCTTTCTTCGCTACACTTAACACTTCCAATTAAAAAGGGTTTATCGTTTTACTTTAAAAACGTTATAAATTCTTTGTTTTTATTTATAATTTAATAATTAAGCACTTAACGCGTTAACAACTTCAGCTTCGGATTTAAATATTCAAAAATTCAAAGGATTAGAAAAAAATGTATATAGAGGGAGCGCGTCCGCGATTGCCGGCTAATAATGCTTGACTGACGAATGCCATATATAATTGTTGACGATGGTAGTGTATGCGCGTTGGCGCCTTTCCATTCGCCGCGCACGGCTGCGCATAAGGATTTCGCCGCCGTATAAATTATTAAGGAGGCGGCTTAAACAGTATATAAGTAAATTATGTCAACATTCAACTCCAGTAATGATGTGGTGCAACAAAATACAAAAATAAAAGAAAATTTCAAAATGGGCGTGGCTCCGCCCTTTTTCATTTAATTTGTCTAGGATACTTTTAACGCCATAAGTCGAACAAAAATTAACCAATCTTTTGGTAGGGGCATAGATTTTATAACACTAACTGTTTTCTGTGAAAATGGGCGGAATCGGTTGATGCCACGCCCAGTTTTTATACACAGTCGTCCGTCTGTCCTTCCGCATGGCCGTTAACACGATAACTTGAGCAAAAATCGACATATCTTTAATGAACTTAGTTCACGTGCTTACTTGAACTCACTTTATCTTGGTACAAAAAATGAATTAAATCCGACTATGACCACGCCCACTTTTTCGATATCGAAAATTACGAAAAATGAAAAATATACCATAATTCTATACCAAACACGAAAAAAGGGATGAAACATGGTAATTGGATTGGTTTATTGACGCGAAATATAACTTTAGAAAACACTTTATAAAATGGTTGTGACACCTACCATATTAAGTAGAAGAAAATGAAAAGTTCTGCAGGGCGAAATAAGAAACCCTTAAAATCTTGGCAGGTATTACATACACTCAGAAAAAAATATCTCCCGATTGAAGAAAAATGGGAATGAAATGGCACTTAAGAAATTTTTTCCTCATTCTCATGTCCAAATTTTTTCAAAATGAGGAAAAATTCTTCAAATTGAGGAATTTTTCCTTATTTTGAAAAAATGTTGGCCATGCGAAGAGGAAAAAATTTCTTAAGTGCCATTTCATTCAAGTTTTTTCTGAGTGTATATAAATAAATTAGCGGTATCCAACAGATAATGTTCTGGGTCACCCTGGTCCACATTTTGGTCGATATATGGAAAACGCCTTCACATATACAACTACCACCACTCCCTTTTAAAACTCTCATTAATACCTTTAATTTGATACCCATATCGTACAAACTCATTCTAGGCTCACCCCTGCTCCACCTTTATGGCGATATCTCGAAACGGCGTCCACCTATAGAACTAAGCCCCACGCCCTTTTAAAATACTCATTAACACCTTTCTTTTGATACCCATATTGTACAAACAAATTCTAGGGTCACCCCTGGTCCACCTTTATGGCGATATCTCGAAACGGCGTCCACCTATGGAACTAAGGATTACTCCCTTTTAAAATACTCATTGACACCTTTCATTTGATACCCATATCGTACAAACGCATTCTAGAATCACCCCTGGTCCACCTTTATGGCGATATCTTAAAAAGGCGACCACCTATACAACAACCACCACTCCCTTTTAAAACCCTCATTAATACCTTTAATTTGATACCCATATCGTACAAACACATTCTAGAGTCACCCCTGGTCCACTTTTATGGCGATATTTCGAAACGGCATCCACCTATATAACTAATTCCCACTCCCTTTTAAAATACTCATTAACACCATTCGTTTGATGCCCATATTGTACAAACAAATTCTAGGGTCACCCCTGGTCCACATTTATGGCGATATCTCGAAACGGCGTCCACCTATGGAACTAAGGATTACTCCCTTTTAAAATACTCATTAACACCTTTCATTTGATACCCATATCGTACAAACGCATTCTAGAGTCACCCCTGGTCCACCTTTATGGCGATATCTCGAAAATGCGACCACCTATACAACAACCACCACTCCCTTTTAAAACCCTCATTAATACCTTTAATTTGATACCCATATCGTACAAACACATTCTAGAGTCACCCCTGGTCCACCTTTGTGGCGATATTTCGAAACGGCGTGCACCTATAGAACTAAGGCCCACTCCCTTTTAAAATACTCATTAACACCTTTCGTTTGATGCCCATATTGTACAAACAAATTCTAGGGTCACCCCTGGTCCACCTTTATGGCGATATCTCGAAACGGCGTCCACCTATGGAACTAAGGATTACTCCCTTTTAAAATACTCATTAACACCTTTCTTTTGATACCCATATCGTACAAACGCATTCTAGAGTCAACCCTGATCCACCTTTATGGCTATATCCCTAAATGGCGTCCACCTATAGAACTATGGCGCACTCCCTCATAAAATACTCTTTAATACCTTTCATTTGATACCATGTCATAAAAACACATTCCAGGGTTACCCTCGGTTCATTTTCCTATATGGTTATTTTCCCTTATGTTGTCACCATAGCTCTCAACTGAGTATGTAATGTTCGGTTACACCCGAACTTAACCTTCCTTACTTGTTTTCTAATGATAATTATTGTTACTTTTTAATTTTTCCAAATTTGAAAAATTTTATTTTGTTTTTGGAATAATAAGTAGAAAATTGTTCAGGCAACCTGCCATAGCTGCGCAGATAGATCCATTTCGAAGGGTGCTAAGCCTTCATCATCAATATACTGCGTGTACGCTTTAGGCACGCTGCGCTAGCTATTTAGCTATACAGAGGTGGTTTGTTTGACTGGCAAATTGCTACTTCTATTCCTTCTTACCAACTATATTTATTCAGTGTTGCGCCATCTGTTGCAAATCACTGATAATGCTGGATTTGTTTATTGTCAGTTACTTTGTTTTGACATTCCCAAGTGCTCATGGTTTATCAATAGGCCGATAAATACAAAAACAATTGTTATACATGTTTTCTTTTATAACTTTAACTAGCTGACCCCCGCAAACTTCGTTTTGCCCAAAATATATTGTCTTAATGAATTAATTTCGAGACCTCTAGTTTTGGTTAGAAATTTGTGATTGCTAATAACTTAGGTTATAAATTTATTAAAATTATGATTTGAATTAAATTCACAACGCTAAGTATATTTGTTTCAGAAAATAAAATTAAATTAAATATTACACCCTATAAAAAGAGCAGAGTAATTATTGTGCTCAATTCAAAGCTGCACGATAGACAACATTTTTATTTTTCTGATCTGGAGCGTAAATAAAAAGTGTTGATGGTTTCCCAACTCGGGAACACGCTACATATAGTTGGCCGTCTGAAAAGCACGGCATCTCTAAATTTATGCCACAGACTTGCAAAGACTGTCCTTGTGACTTGTTAATGGTCATCGCATATGCAAGTTTCACTGGAAACTGAATACGCCTAAACTGAAACTGCAAATCATTTGAAGTCAAGGGTATTCTCGGAATCAGGCATTTCTCTCCCTTGAACGGTATTTTTAAAAGCTTTGCCATTATCAAATTGCTCATAAGCTTGGTTACAATCAATATTTTTCCATTACACAGTTTTGGTGCATGCAGATTACAAAGCCTAATGACTACAGATCCAACTTTGAGACGCAAATGATGAGGGGGCATTCCAGGCAAATCTAAAGAATTAAAAAATTCTGCAGGATAATTTACTATATCCTCCTCATTATCAATTCGATCGATTGATTTGTGGGATTGCAGTTCTCCCGGAATTTGGTTTTGGATCGTCCAATATAACTCATTAACATCACTATTTTTGGCTGCCAAAATTGCGCGTTCACTCAACCATGTTACGTTAAGATAGTTTTCACCAAAGAGAGTAGATTAATGCATTGTAGAGTCGTTCATTCGCCACAAAGTGGGGCGGCTGCGACAGGAATTCACCATACATTTTGCTCCTGCTTGGTTTTCACCATTTGGATTAAAAAAGCCATAAGCCTGGCCATTCGCGCAATTTTAGTGATGTAAATTGCATGGCGCCAGCGCCAATGCCGGTGCCAGCTCAATGGTAGCTCAATGACTCCAAGCGAATTTTTGACGCTAATTAGTAGTGAGTGCGTAGTACATTTCACTTGCGCTATTGAGCGAAACGATTTTTGTGTTTCAGGCACGAGTTTGGTGTTATTGGCGCTACTGGCAATGATAATGATGACACTGAGCTGATGACGGTAGCGCTGGTAGTTCACCTTTTGAATCAGAGATAGAATTGATGACCCATGTAAATTATTATGGCTTTGGCTATTATTGGCTGTGACTTTGAACCAATTAAATTCTGCGTACATAACAACCGGAGCCATTTTTGAGTTTTATATTTTAGATTTAATGCACAATTAATATATGTAGGTGTGTTTGAGCAGCCAAATAATAGAAGTATTGCTTAAGTGCTGCTTAGTTGATGGAAAGTCGCTAATTTCATAGCGCTGTCATAAAACGTAACACTGCTGCAGCACGAATACACCCTATATCGAGCAAATAAGAAAAAAATAGATAAATTATCTTTTTTTACAAGTTGCTACGAATATTATAGCATGAGTGGGCGACAACTGTAATCGAGAGATGCTGCTATTCAACACTGTGCGTAATACGCGAGCACGCGAAAGAAATTTTTCTCATATAATACCATACCCGCGAAGTAATGGCATGAAATATTGCTTGATAGCATGTTTTGAACCTTCTTGTTACTTCTAGTCACCCAGCGGTGTAAAAATATTATTTACGGATGCCCTTATCAACAGCTTTCATTAGATATCCATATTGTATAAACACAATCTATCGGTAGCCGGGTCCACGTTTTGGTCTCAGGACCCTAGCCACCCAGCGGTATGAAATATAGCCTTTAGCCTATTCGGGTACCTAGATAATATACCAACAAAATTGTATAAAAGTCGGTCCAGTAGTTTTCAAGTTTTAAGCATCCGATAATACACTCACCACGATTAATTTTTATATATATAGATTTCATTTTATTTCGAGCTGTCATGACTTGCTGAAACTGCCTGCATGCAGTTATTAAGCGACTAAAGTGCCTAAAAGTAGACTTCAAATTTGTGAAGTAAATTAGTATGTCGAAAATAATGCAAACAATCCTACATACTATAGGCACAAGTCGCAACGAGAAGCTTCCAAAAAAAAAACAAAAAAAAACAAAGCTTCTACCAGAACCAATTTTAAAACTCGGGCATAAGATTCGGATTCAACCGAAAGCCTTGAGAAAAAATGGTTAGTTTCTAAAATATTTCGGCGTGTATAATGCATACGTGCGGACTTTATTGAAGAACTGACCCATGACAATACATATTACTAATATGACATATGTATGTAATAAGATATCCTATACATCACCCTGTGTTGCAAGTACATGATGCTATTGCCCCCACATTCAGAATCTCACGGAATTTTGTGATGTCATTTGTGGACAGAACTCTTTTGAAAAGAGGGAATCCATATACTGACTCTGACTAAGAGGTTCGGTACACGGACGGATCAAATTTTGATGAAGGAAAAACGGGAGCTGGGGTGTAAGGGCCGAGTTTCAACTTTGGCCGAACTTGAATGCTATGAGCCAAACTTGGATGCTGCTTTTCAGGCAAAAATCCATGCAATAAAAGTTTGCGGCAGAGAATGTGTGCGAAGAGACTTAGCCTCGAACAGTATCTTTACTACTTATGTCAGACAGTCAGGCTACCTTGCGCGCTTGCAGTCTTACACAATTACTTTTAAGCTAATGGATGAATGACTCCAATGCATGGCCTGGGATTTAAAAACCAAGCTTTTTTATGATGGGATTCGGGACATCAGGGACATGAAGATAATAAACATGAGAACTACTTAACCAAGCAGGGTGCTAAAGCAGAATTCTATAGTCCAGAGCCCTTCTGTGCACTCACAAAGACACATACTAGGGAAACCGTAAACAACTAAGAAGAAAAACAGTTCAAACAACACTGGTTCGATTGGCCAGGGCAGAGATGGCACAAGTTGGCGGGTTGACGCCTAGTAAGTAAAAATTAATCTTCATGGCTGATAAGAAAAATAAAAGAAGGTTGAAGGTTTCAAAAGTTTGGCAACTTCCTTAACTCAAACACTTTTTTGCTAAATTGGGAATGATTTTTTGCAATAGGAACACATTCTTCTAAACAAATAAAGACAATAAAATTTTCTAATTATGAACCAAATTGAAAAAAAAAAAATTTATAGCGAAAAATCCGATGTTCAAGAAAGTTTTCATTTTTTTTTTTTGTAGTGTAGGGAAACACAAAATAACTGCATTTAGTAAACTGTTGTTTTAGTTTCATTTAAAAAATTTCTATACTGAAATTCGTTTTATTGCCTTGACCTAATATACTACGTGCACAAAACTTTCCAAAATCGATTTTGACAAGCTGAAATTATGTTGTCAAGCACTGTTAATGGAAGCGAAACAAGTAAACTGAAATTTCTACACTATTGAAAGATCTGAAGCAATAAGACAAGAAAAAAAAATCAGCCAAAAATCCTGTCCTTGATGGCATTTTCTTGTGCAACTACAATTAATTAAATTTTCGATATTTTTTTTTTTAAATTACTTTCATTATAATTTGTTGACTTTAAACTAAATATTAAATTTTATTGTTAATTGCATTGCAGAATCTCCAAAGCATACTTTCTCGCTAAGAACTTGGTGCCCACTGCATACTTTAAGGCTGCGTATACTTTCAGCGTGTTTCTCTACTGATCCATCCAAATCAAAAAAATTCTAGAAAAATTAACTGCAAATGGATTCAAAAACTACACTTAAAATCAGAACTATCTACATTGATAGCGGCAGCAGCAAAAGTAGTTGTAGTGCACAATTACAAGAACAATAAGTAAGGAAGGCTAAGTTCGGGTGTAACCGAACATTACATACTCAGATGAGAGCTTTGGAGACAAAATAAGGGAAAATCACCATTTAGCAAAATGAACCTAGGGTAACCCTGGAATGTGTTTGTATGACATGTGTATCAAATGGAAGGTATTAAAGAGTATTTTAAGAGAGAGTAGGCCATAGTTCTATGGATGGACGCCATTTAGGGATATCGCCATAAAGGTGGACCAGGGCTGACTCTAGAATGTGTTTGTACGATATGGGTATCAAATTCAAAGCATTAATGAGGGTTTTAAAAGAGAGTATCGAAATGTAGACAAGGGCGGACCAGGGTGACCCAGAACATCTTCTGTCGGGTACCGCTAATTTATTTATATATGTAATACCTGCCAAGATTCCAAGTGCTTTTGATTTCGCCCTGCAGAAATTTTTCATTTTCTTCTACTTAATATGGTAGGTGTCACACCCATTTTACAAAGTTTTTTCTAAAGTTATATTTTGCGTCAAAAAACCAATCCAATTACCATGTTTCATCTCCTTTTTCATATTTGGTACAGAATTATGGCATTTTTTTCATTTTTCGTAATTTTTGATATCGGAAAAGTGGGCGTGGTCATTGTCGGATTTCGGCCATATTTTATACCAAAATAAAGTGACTTCAGATAAGTACGTGAACAAAGTTTAGTTAAGATATATCGTTTTTTACGCAAGATATCGTGTTAAAGGCCGAGCGGAAGGACAGACGTTCGACTGTGTATAAAAACTGGGCGTGGCTTCAAACGATTTCGCCCATTTTAACAGAAAACAGTTATCGTCCTAGAATCTAAACCTCTACCAAATTTCACAAGGATTGGTAAATTTTTGTTCGACTTATGGCATTAAAAGTATCCTAGACAAATTAAATGAAAAAGGGCGGAGCCACGCCCATTTTGAAAATTTCTTTTATTTTTGTATTTTGTTGCAACATACATTACTGGGATCGAACGTTGACATAATTTGCTTTTATACTGTAAAGATATTAAATTTTTTGTTAAAATTTGACTTAGAAAAAATTTTTTTAAAAGTGGACGTGTTCGTTATCCGATTTCGCTAATTTTTATTTAGCACACATATAGTAATAGGGGTAACGTGCCTACCAAATTTCATCATGATATCTTCAATGACTGCCAAATTACAGCTTGCAAAACTTTTAAATTACCTTCTTTTAAAAGTGGGCGGTGCCACGCCCATTGTCCAAAATTTTTCTAATTTTCTGTTTTGCGTCATAAGGTCAACGTACCAACCAAGTTTCATCGCTTTATCCGTCTTTGGTAATTAATTATCGCACTTTTCGGTTTTTCGAAATTTTCGATATCGAAAAAGTGGGCTTGGTTGTAGTCCGATTTCGTTCATGTTAAATAACGATCTGAGATGAGCGCCCAGGAACCTACATACCAAATTTCATCAAGATTCCCCAAAAATTTACTCAAGTTATCGTGTTTACAGACGGACGGACAGACGGACGGACCTGGCTAAATGAATTACTTTCTTCACCCAGATCATTTTGATATATAGAAGTCTATATCTATCTCGATTAGTTTATGCCGTTACGGATTACCGATAAGCGAACAAAGTTAATATACTCTGTGAGCTCTGCTCAGCTGAGTATAAAAAGAAGTCCAGCAACAAAAAAAACGCATACAATTAGCTATGCAAATATTTGGGCTACGCTACAGCAAACGTACGATGACAATTCCTTCAATTGCAAATCTCCTGAGTACTTTTAGCAATACGCGCTAATTAAGCTTGGAGTGCCTGGAACAATTGTGAAGTTTTTTTGATGCTGCAGCAATTGAAGTGATTCGAGTGATTTTCGGTAACTGAATTAAATAAGCTTAAGCGAAGTTTTTACAAAGTAAAATGGTAGAATGACAGAAGAAAATAATTGCATGAGAGAGAACAAAAAGGAAAAATTGTTAACCAAAGAATGCCAATTAAAGGTATGTACCTTTTATAAAATCAGCGGTACTTTTTCTTATTGTGCCCCTTTTTTATTAGCATATCACTCCAAAAAGTATGCATTACTTAAGAAATAAAGACGAAATAGAATTGTCAAAAAAGGATGTCGGTATTCATTTCGCCTAATTTTTAACAGTGATACTTATTCAATTATTAAGGGTTGCGCTTGAGAGAAGTTGAGTTTTGTAAAATCCTTTTATACTTATACACTGTGCGCCAAAGAAATATAATTAAGAGAATGTGTTGACTAAAATTACTGGAACTCGGTGTGGTGGCTCTGCAAAACAAGGCTTAAAGTAAATTTTTATTCAATATAGGTGACGTCCAAAACGCAGCAAACGAAGCCTCTGATAGCTGTAGCCACAACAGAAAAAGATAAAGCCGGGCACCCTTTCATCGGGCACGGTTCATTGAATTTTGCAGCATTTATACTTCATTGGATGCGACATTTACTTGAGTTTTCCCATCCCTTTGAAGGTATATTGTGAATAAAAGGCTGACAAGACTACACCTGCAAGAATATGATCGGGTCTTGCGACATTCAGCAGAAAACGCACATATGGAGGGAGGAAGAACAAATCGTGGTTTTGGAGTGGCGATAGCAAAAACACTGCTGCATCTACTGCATTTCAAACGCGCTGCCAAGCACGTTCCCTCAATCCATGTCAAAGCGCGGTTCTTCATTATATCGCTAATATACATATGTCCACTCGCCAGCAGAGAGGATGGAAAAAAATAACAAACCGAAAACGACTAGTTATAAAATCAATATCGTGATGAGAAACTGTAAGGCTAATATGGTCGAAAAATTAGTATTTATTCCGAAGTTAGGAAAACTTCGTATAATCTACCGATACCGGAGATTATTAAAATTAGTCTCAGAGCGAAAGAACTGACGTTATAACCGAGTAGAGAGAACATAAATATATCTCACTCACTACGCAGTGCCACTGCGTATATCTAAGATAAACAGTTAACTCGGAAAAACTATTACAGGCAGCTAGGGATGAGAAATATCGCAACGACTTCGAAAAAGAAGAACGCAGCATACGGAGACACGTTGCTAATGCAGACTTAAATGCCCGTTGTCGAAGACCGCCGTGGTGTTGTGGTAGCGTGCTCGACGTAGATCCTGGTTTCAATTCCCAGGCAATGTACCATCAAAGATTTAGAAACAAGTTTCTTCAATTGGAAAACAGTTTTTCTAAGCGGGGTCGCACGTCGGAAGTAATCGAGCAAACACTTTGAGTGTGTTTCTGCCATGAATATCTTCTCAGTGAAAACGTTTCTGCCCTGCAAATGCAGTTCGGAGTGGGCGTAAAACATGTAGGTTCCGTCCCGCCAATTTCTGGGAAGAAAATATAAGCATGACGACAATTGGAAAAGAAGGTCGGCCTAAAATATCTTCCGAGGTTATCACGCTTTGTATTTTTATTTCAATTTTCGTTTTGAGTTGAGTGAGAGTCGGTTTAATGCTGGCAGTGGTAATAGGAAGGGGTCTGGGAGTTAAAATGGGAATGCATTTGGAAGTGGGTTAGGGATAAATAGAATAAGAGACAATGAAAAATAAGAAAAACAAGTAAAGGTGTCTAAGTTCGGGTGTAACCGAACATTATACACTCAGCGTGGGCTTCAATTGTACATTTTATATCAGATAAATTACTTTTCTATATAACACGTGGCACCGCCCGTTTAAAAAAAAATATTTCCCCATTTCCTCTTACAATAAAACTTAATAAGTGCAATTCATTGATTCAAAACTATTTTTTGCTAAGTTATAGCTTATTATTCTAGTCCACGACCCTTTTAAACTTGTTTTATATCTAAGCTGCCGTGGTCTTTAACCGATCTCGTCCATTTTTACTAGAAATATATTCTACTATAGGGAAAATTTGTGTACCCAATTTTTTTACGATCCGTTAATTTTTCTTCGAGTTATGGCTCCCGAAATATATAAAATTGCTTAGTTATAAAAGGGGCGGTGTCACACCCATTTTCAAAAATTGTTTTCCAATTTAATGTTATAATTCAATTTAGAAAGTAAAATTCTATTGATACAAATCTCTTTTTCGCTAAGATATAAATTATTATTTTTGTCCACGACCCTTTTAAAAATCGTTTATATAAAAGTGGGCGTCGTCCTTAACCGATTTCGTTATTTATTCTTCAAAACATTCCTTATAATAAAGGCAACCCCTCTGCCGAATTTTGTAATATTTACTAAATAATCAGGTTTTTTGTGTTTTCCAAAATGTTATATATATAAAAAGTGGTCGTGGTTATCATCCGATTTCGCTCATTTTCAATACCAATCTATTCTGGGTCCAGATAAGATCGTGTACCAAATTTGGTGAAGATATCTCAATATTTACTCAAGTTATCGTGTTAACGGACAGACTGACGGATGGACGGACGGACATGGCTCAATCAAATTTTTTGTCGACACTGATGATTTTGATATATGGAAGTCTATATCTATCTCGATTCCTTTATACCTGTACAACCAACCGTTATCCAATCAAAGTTAATATACTCTGTGAGCAAAGCACGCTGAGTATAAAAATTAATGATTAAGTAAAAGAGAATATGATTGAGAGTGAAGATAGGAAGTGAGGCTCATTTGTAAGTGTAACGAGCCGGACCCGTGCGTATCTTGCGCAATAAAGTCTCATAACAAATATCAACAGAAATCAGCTGTTCTATCAATCAAACATCTCTAAACTTACATCCGCTTGCACTGCATCTGGCGAATGTTAGCAACTGCCGATAATGCAGTGTTAGTTCGAGTCAAATATTCACAGTAGTGCCATGGTAGAAATATATTTTTTTGTGTGCTTACAATCGGTTATTTTGAACAAATTATTTTAATATAGCTAAACAAAAGCAATACGACTAATAATGCCCAAAGCTCCCTAATAGCACGAATCCTCATCTTTACAACCAAAACATTATTTATAGATTTGGATTCCAAATAAGTGCGAAAAAGGAACCTGTACATAAAAACGTCAATTAGAAATAATATATAAGATTATATCAAATTTCGGGCAGAACAAATTCTAGCGGGTAGTCTCGTACTTAGTTAATTTTTCAATCTCAACAAAAATTTGCGCCTAAACATATTCAAGGTGCCCGTCTAATAAACGGGTAATGGGGTGGCCGCCCCACAAATAAAATCATCAGACCTAAGTTCTACCTATATTAGAAGGTAAACGATTAGTCCCCTTTCTATATCCCTAATTGATATTAGTAGTAAAATTTATCTCTCCGGTAGGACTCGACCTCAGCCATCTAGAAGGTTCAGGGTCAAGTAAGAAAAAGAATTTTTACCCCAGAGGGTTAGGGGATAAGAATATACCCGCGGTAGGTATGCCCGTCGTAAGAGGCGACTAAAATACCAGATTCAAGGGGCTGTGTAGCGCAACCCTTCAGGTTGCCAGCGCAATATATAGCTCCTCCAAACCCAATTGTCAACCTCACCTATCCGCGGTGAATCCTGTTTCACTAACAGACGAGGCTCTGGCGACTCCAAGCTCCTCATGGAACTTGTGGGTAGGGAGGGAAGGAATGGCCTGAAGGTTTAATGTGGCCACATAAATCGTTCCCGGAATTGTATCCGGCAAAAGACCATCACATCGATAACACTCCCCAAAGCCTTCCGGGAGCAACTTATCGCTACAATAACAACAACAACAAGAAGTTTTGAATAAGATGCGATTGTTTAATATCTAAAGAAGATAATCAATAAATGAGCTTACACAAATATTTCAAATGCTCAAATATTTATTAACAGCAAACAAACAACAATTGACCTCCCTCAAATAATTCTGACTTTACTATACAATATAAATTAATATTAATCTAGCAATCGCAAATATCTTTCTGATTGTTAGTTATGTAATTAATATCCCATATATATTGGTATACGAATATGTTACAAAAGATGAACTTATTTTCATCTCAATTGAATAGAATAATAGATACATTAATATTATTGCTATTATTATTTTTT
This sequence comes from Eurosta solidaginis, assembly GCF_040869045.1. Taxonomy (NCBI): domain Eukaryota; kingdom Metazoa; phylum Arthropoda; class Insecta; order Diptera; family Tephritidae; genus Eurosta; species Eurosta solidaginis. The sequence continues at coordinate 228,323,694 of NC_090320.1, read as the reverse complement.
TGCTTTTAGCGAACTTCCTTTCACTCTGTTTCCCCCTCACTAGGGTAGGCACCTTGTCGTTGGTGTGAGGGCTTAGCCGAACTCCATAGCGCCCGACTATGAGGCGGAGCTGTTTAGCACTGACATCTACGCCGTTTCGCCTCATACGAGGGCGGCGGGATGTCGGTGACCAAAAACTGCCAACCCCCTAATCCAGGGTATTATGCGGACCGTGCTTATTGGACGATTTGCAGCCAGGGGATAAATTCGGCTGTATTCGAACGGAGCCTTCCCGATACCGGGCCACTTCGGGAAGTATTAATGGCCTTACCACAGTAAGGGGCGCTGCTGTGGCGGACGGTTCTTTCCCCGTATATAGTGCTGGACCGCTGAGCCCGCCTTGTCGGGCAGGTGGTCGTACGACCAAGATGAGTGACTCATTACCTGACTGTAATAAGGACGATGTAAAGAGGAGGACTGAGTCGCAATCCAAGGACGACAAATACGAATTAAGCGATGCGTCGGACTCGGGGAGCGAGAGTAGTGCTGATTCAATGAACTCCGTGTTGGAGAAGCACACAAATGAAAACGGAGTAGAAGAGTGGAGAAGGGTAAGGAGCAGAGGAAGTAAAACAGTTCTCTCGCAGTACCGTGCAGCACTAAGAATTGTACAACGCTTGGGAGCAGTGGTCGACCCAATAGAAGTGGAGATCGAGTGCTTGGAATGGGCCCATGAAGCGGTAGTAGTAGGTCGAAGGCAGTTCAAAAGGTTTGCTGCGAGAAACCATCGGCTCTGCAACCGGTACGAGGAGGAAGAAGCGTCGAATGTCAGAATGAGGAGGCAACGTTCGGCGGAAGGCGACAAGCCTGCTTTCAAGAGGCAGAAAGGACCCAGTCCTAGAGCCGCGAGGCAGGGCATTCGCATAGACAAGACAAGTAGGCCCCAAGCTGTAAGACAGATGGGCTCCAATAGCGAGGTAGCAACTACCTTGAAAGCTGCGAGTCAGAGGGAAGTTCCAATTAAGGAAGTAGGAGATAAGCCAAAGGGAGATAACGCTAAGACTCCGGCTTTCTCGGAGGTGCCAAAGGGAGATAACACTAAGACTCCGGCTTTTCCGAGAAGATGAGTGATGTGGCAAAGCAGTCACTAACTGTGGCGCTGGTTGATCGTAGCAGTCCTTTCGGACAAATGACTACTGAAAGGTGGAGATCTGTGGAAAGGGAGCTTATTAGCTTAATGCTTAAGATGATGCGGGAACAACCAATTAAGCCCCTTCCAACCTTTGATTAGGGGGGATGGTATAATGGTGTGAAGATGATAGCGTGCGACAACATCGCGAGCTTGCGGTGGCTGGAGGAAGTGGTTCCAAACCTCCAAAGGCAAGGCACGAACGCGCGGTTTGAGGTGGTGGATAAAGCGCAAATCCCCACGGTACCAAAAGTTAAGGTATGGATACCATGCATGATGAAGTCGGAGGATACACTGCGACTTCTGCAGAATCAGAATCCGAACATACCGACACAGGATTGGAAGGTACTTACTGTATCTCGGCCTACCGAGGATGGTCAGTTCAACATCTTCCAAATAAACAAGCAGGCGGAGGATATTTTCTACACGCAGCTTGGTAAAATGTCCTTTGGCACTGGCAAAATTTACATGCGACTCAGGAAAAGAAGTCCCGAGGATAAAAACCCTAACATGCTAGAGGTGGGCGAAGTCGAAAAGGACCTCAAAAGCCTAAGGGAAAAAAGAAAGGTGGAGGTCCCCGACGTCACCACGAACGTGTTAGAAAAGGACCAACCGCTAAATAGTGCAGTCTCGCACAGAGGAACACCCTGCACAACAGTCACGAGAGGCTGAAGGGGGCCTCGAATACTCTAAACCAAAAGGGCAAGGGGAGGACGGCGACGTTAAGACGAAGGTGCTGGAGGGGGACAAACAGCCCAATGGTGCTGCCAGTCCTGCAGATAAACCTCCCACACAGTAAAGTGGCGTCGAGGGAACTCCTCCTAACCCTTGAGGAGGGTTCGTTTGACGTGGCGCTGATCCAGGAGCCGTGGCTGTCATCGGGAGGAAAGGTTTCTGGACATAGCGCGCGCGGGTTTAGCGTTTACTACGCGCAAACGGAAGAACGGATGCGAGCTGTAGTAATGGTAAGGAAACAGCTGCATTCATATATGCTGCCTAATTACACCACTGAGGATCTCGTAGCGGTGGCCGTTGAGCAAAAGAATAAGCAGGCATTTATCCTGGCGTCCTGCTACATGGCCCATGTTGCGGAGGTCCCACCGATGGAGTGCAAAAGGCTAGTACAGGAGGAAGGGCGCAAAGGGCGGTTGGTCATAGGCGCAGATGCAAATGCGCACCATGCGCGCGTGGGGAAGAGCAGATACGAACGAGAGAGGCGAATCTCTGTACGGACATAGAGTGCTCCAGCGAAACAGCAAGGTTTAAAAAAGTCCTAGCAAAGGGAAACATAGTCCAGGGACTAATAAAGAAAGAGAACGGGGAATGGTCACATAATAGTGAGGAATCCCTTGAGGTGCTTCTCGATATACATTTCCCATCGGGAGACGGCTTAGAGGAGCCAGCAGACATCATTCACACTTCGATCACAGAGCTAGTAGTGCCGGGCTTGGTGACCGATACCAAGATCGAGTGGGCAGTGAAGATGTTTTCTAAGTTTAAATCGCCGGGCCTAGATGGTATATTCCCGGCCATGCTACAAGTCTCAAGTAGGCCGGTCGTGGATGGCTTAAAATAATATTCGATGGGTGCATACGACTGAATCATGTACCGCACTCTTGGAGAACTGCTCGTCTAGCTTTTCTACCAAAGGCGGGGAAGATCGGCCACGTGTATCCCAAAGACTATAGACCCATTAGCTTAACATCATTTCTGCTCAAAACCTTTGAGAGGCTGATAGATGTGTACATTAAGTCCAACGTGGATGAAAATCTGCTCTCCACAACACAGCATGCGTACGCCAAAGGCAAGTCGGTAGACACCGCATTGCATATGGTGGTAATAAGCATAGAGAAATCCCTGGAATATAAGGAGTATGCTCTAGGAGTCTTCTTGGACATTGCCGGGGCTCTCAATAATGTTGCAAAATGGGCGGTTAATTACATTAAAGTACATCCTGCCTTAATCAGATGGATCGGCTGCATGTTAAATTGCAGAAAGATTACATCACAATGGGGATTGTACGAGGCCACGAAATCAGTGGACAGGGGCACGCCGCAGGGAGGGGTGCTATCACCTCTGCTGTGGACGCTGGTCATCAACGAACTGCTCAGATAATTCGATGAGGGACCCGTAAAACTTACGGCTTACGTAGATGACGTTGCAATTGTCATAAGTGGAAAGTGCCTTCCAACGATTAGTTCTTTGATGGATCGGGCGCTTTGCGATATTCATACCGGGGCATCTAATATCGGGTTGTAAGTCAATGCGGAGAAGACGGATGTGGTCTTGTTTACAAAGAGGTACAAGGTCCCAAATTGGACCAGGCCTAAGTTAGGAGGGGTGACCTTACAGGAGAAACCTTGCACAAAATAGTTAGGAATCATCCTAGACAGTAAGCTGTCAAGGAAGCTCAACGTGGAGGAGAGGGTCTGGAAGGCCTCATCGGCACGCTATGCATGTAAAAGAATGCTGGGGTGTACGTGGGGCCTATCTCCCTCTCTTTATCATTGGGTTTTTACAGCGATTGTAAGCCCTATTCTATACTATGGAGTTCTTGTTTGCTGGAAAGCCACACAAAAAACAACATACCTCAAAAAATTAGAGGGGGTATGCAGACTATCGATGCTTAGCATTACGGGAGCCCTGAAAACAACCCCGACGGCTGCACTTTATGCCATTTTGCACATCCCACCTGTAGACCTGGTAGCAAAGAACAAAGCGTTAACGACCGCAACCAGGCTCGGTGCAGCTTGAGCGCCGACCATATGGTCATAGTAGTATAGCGTCATCAATCACAAGACGAACAGACTACATGATTCCCTATCTGCGCTTCGAGGGAGATCTTAAGGCCACAATAGAGGTGGTCGGTTGGTGCAAGGGTGCGCAAATGGCGGACGAGGCGATACATATGTACACCGATGGTTCCAAAGTAGTGGAAGGAGTAGGGTCTGCGGTATACTGCGCTGATCCGGAAATAAGCAGATCCTACAGGCTGCCGGATTACTGTAGCGTTTTCCAAGCGGAAATATTAGCCTTAACCAAAGCAGTAGAAACCCTGGAAGAGAATAGCTTAAGCTGCAACTGTGTTAACTTTTATATTGACAGTCAAGCAGCAATTAAGGCAATAATCTCGCATAGCACAGCATCTAAATGCGTCTCTGGAGAGAATCGGGCCAGGGAGAAGCATACATCTATATTGGATCCCAGGGCATATGGGAATAGATGGGAATGAAAAAGCGGACGAACTAGCTAAAAAGGGTGCATCCCTTGAAGCTTGCTCCGTAGATGTCCCAATTAGATTGGGCGAGATTAAGCGAAGTCGAGAGGTGCACATGATCGACCAAGCGGGAAAGGCGTGGGTTCAAGCGCGGGCTGTAAAGTGTCGAAGATTATGTGTAGGTCTTACAACCTTAGACTAACTCAGTTGCTCCTATCATTAAAAAGAGAAGACTGTATACTCATGACGGGTATTCTGACTGGACACTGCCTTCTGGTGTCACATGCCTTTAAACTAGGCTTGGTCAGTGATAGCAGATGTAGGAAGTGCGGGTTGGAGGAGGAAACGATCGAGCACGTTCTTTCCCCGTGCCCTGCACTTGCCAGGTTAAGACTCCAGCTATTAGGAGTGATACAGCTGTCAGATCTAGAAGCAGCAAGTGGCTTAAATCCTAGGAAGCTTCTAGTATTTGCCAAGAGGACGGAGTTATTTTATAACATAGGTCCTAGTTTTTGATAGGGTTTTTCAGTTTGGTCGTTAAAACAAACTTCTGGTAACACTACGGACTCAATCAGTCTATGTGAGGTCCTCATGGACCGGCCAGTTCAACCTATCTACCTATTTCATAAAATAGAAACATACACTGAAAGAAAAAAGCTGGTAAAATCAACCCAATTACGGGTCAATTAAACCGATATTTTTGTAAATTTTTGTTCATCGCAATAGCTGTTGAATCATAGTCGCAAAACTTGGTGATTCTGCATGGAGATTTTAACGGTCAAATCAGAATAGTGCGGAGGTCCTGGTTTAACGCTCTCCCTGCTCTTTACTGAAATTGGTTTTGTTTGTCTAAATGAACTTCTCCCATGCAGATTTTCAGGTACTTTCAGGCGGCTAGTCAGCTGTGGATCAAAAATTTGATTTATAACCTCTGGGCAACCGAAAGTTCCAGCTTTCACTTTTCAGAACTAAGTTTTGGAAATGTTGTTGTTGTTGTAGCGATAAAGACACTCCCCGAAGTCCTTGGGAAGTGTTATGATGTTGATGGTCCTTTGCCGGTTGCAGATCCGGTACGTTTCGGTAACGAGCACCATAAAGGTACCTTCCCGACCATCTTTGGTATGACCACATGGCCATACCATAAACAACGTGACATTAGGACGGATAAGGCGTCAGCTGTTTCGATTATACTTTGTAAATCTCTTCAAAGCCTTTTGTCCCGCGAGTGGGATTTGAACCCGCACTCCTACTATGGTTTACTCCCGGGAAAAAAGGCTTTGAAGAGATTTACAAGGTGTAATCGAAACAGCTGTCGCCTTTTCCGCCCTAATTTCACGTTGTTTAAATTTTTTTTATTAGTTTGATATAGGGAACCGAATTAGTCCACATAAGCTCGTTTCACTACGTCTGAAATAAAACAAAAACTTTTTGGATTGTTTACATACACACCCCTTGATAAATTCGTAATAATAATATAATAACACAATGGATTACAGCAGTTACTACACCTACTATGAAAATATGACCCCACATTAATGAGAAACAAAAGAAAAACTCCATGCAACAGGAAAAAGGTACTACTTTGTCGAGCAGTGTTATTTATGACAGCCTAAGAGTTTTAATGAAATCTGTTAAAATAACAGATTTTCGTGAACATTTGAATAACAGTGGCTGCTAATATCACAAATATTTCCGTGGCACGATAGTTATAAAAACAAAGAAGTGAGCGCCGTGAGCGTGAAATATACGCTATTTACAAATAGCTGATGCGATTGCGTAATATTGGCAGTTTTTTACTGTTGAAATGACCAATGAATCAGTTATTTATACAGAAAAATCAGTCAGACTTATTGAGCTTCTGTAATTTTTACAGAATATTGTTCACTCGAGAACAACAGTTTATCTTCTGTTAAAATGACGGAACCAATTTGTTTTCTTGCAAAAAAAATCGCTTGAACTAACCTTTATGCTAAATATCTGTAAATTCAAGAAGAACAAACCAGATTTGTTGATTTTACTACCTTCATTTCTTACAGTAAAAGCCAACATTTTTCATTATATATGTATGACTGTTTTTGTTTATATAAAAGAGTAAGTATTTGCATGTGTATTATATCAACAAAAATACAGAAATAATAAAAAATAATATGATTGCCTTTTTCAAAAGTATTGCTAAAATATTTTCCATCAAAGACAAACTGCCATTCAAAAGTGAAGCAATTTCATATTGAATTACAAATTTATTATATGTAACGAATATCCTTGAAAGGACTGGGGGCTGCACAAAATTCATATAAAAATAAAAATATTTTTTTTTATTTATTTGAATTGCTGTGAGATTATCACATGTTTATAGAAAAACATTTTTGAATAGATGCTCAGAACCGTTTTCCATACAAAACATTAAAAAAAAAAACTGGAGAAAAACGAATGCAGTAATGTGAAATTAATCAATTGAATATTGCAAATAATAAATTATTTTCAATGTAAAATCGTTAAAATGGCTCTTAACTAATATAGTAGAGCTGAATTGAATACGAAGATGAATAACTCTCATACATAAAAGAAGTAAAAGAACTAATAATAATTAGTAGTTCATTCAATAAACGACTGTTATATAAAAGCAATGATTTCCTAGGAAATGAAAATGCAATGTTACTGATTAAAAATATCACCGATGTATGTATGTATATATAGTACACAACAACTATAGTCAATTGATGATAACATTAGGAAGGCCACCCTAAACAAACTCCATCTCTGTAAGAATCAATCTGCCTATCAGTCAGGAAAATCCATGGGAACGGCTATACATAGCCTCACGGAAACAATTTAAAAGGCTTTGGAGTCTAAAAATATATCATTCTGCGCTTTTGCTGACATCTTAGGCGCTTTCTATAACACGACACATCTAGCTATCGAACAAGCTGTGATTGGTAATAATAAAATAATAATTGCCGTCCTTCAATGAGTTTTACAGCTCCGGCTCACGCTAAATTCTCACGGGAATGCTCTGGATCATTGAGAGACTTGAGAAGCAGATGACGTGAAATTTTCGCACACATACGGTGAAAGGCTAAGCAGCGACATCTATTTTTGAAAAAGTAGGCATATTAAAGGCTGCGTTGCCAACCTAAAACGAAGTAATTAACAAATTATCTGGCTCACAAATTGAACCATACTTCTATCTGGATTTATCTGGCTCAAATCGTTGTTGTTTCATTTACATGAAAAATTATTTATCTGGCTCTGGATTTTGCCACCGGATGATAGCTAATGATCATTCGCTGGTTGCTATCCATGCTAATCAGAAGAAAATCAGTTTTGTCTTGGGAGTGACAATCGAGTCAGTTGCGGTCATTAGGTGAAGCAATCAATGGGTCGTACGCTCTTCTCTCTTGTGGATCCTAGTCATTGATGAGATCTTTCAGTTTTTGAAATCTAGTGGATTTGACACACATGGGTATGCAGATGACTTAGTAATCTGTATCACAGGGATGCACGAGGGAACAATATCCAATCCTATGCAACAACGCTTGTGCATCATAGAAAGGTGGTGTAATTCCATAGAAGTGTCTATCAATCCTAACAAAACTTTCCAGGTGCCTTTCACAGAACCATTCCTGGGTGGCCAACAATTATATTTTCTATGGAAACACAAAAAAACAAACAAGTAAGGAACGCTAAGTACGGGTGTAACCGAACATTACATACTCAGCTGCCAACTTACAGATTGTAAAACTTTTAAATTACCTTCTTTTAAAAGTGGGCGGTGCCACGCCCATTGTACAAAATTTTACTAATTTTCTATTACTCGCCATAAGGTCAACCCACCTAACAAGTTTCATCGCTTTATCCGTCTTTGGTAATGAACTATCGCTCTTTCTCGGTTTTTCGAAATTTTCGATATCGAAAAAGTGGTCGGGGTTATAGTCCGATTTCGTTCATTTTCAATAGCGATCTGAGATGAGTGCCCAGGAACTTACATACCAAATTTCATTAAGATACTTCAAAATTTACTCAAGTTATCGTGTTCACGGACAGACGGACGGAGGGACATGGCTAAATGAATTTCCTTTTTCGCCCAGATCATTTTGATATATAGAAGTCTATCTCGATTAGTTTATGCCGTTACGGTGTACCGTTAAGGGAACAAAACGGGAACAAAAACTCTGTGAGTTCTGCTCAGATGAGTATGAAAAATAGGGGTTACATTGGAAATAAACCTCACGTGGAATGCTGATTTGGATACTACTTTAAACAAAGCAAAAAGAGCCTTTCTTCGCCTGCACTCGACACTATGGCAAAACATGGAGTATATCTCCTAAAATGGTGTACTGGGCATTTATTACTTTTATGAAGTAAATATTCAACAGTGCTTCTTTAGTTTGGTGGCCCGCGCTCATAACCTCACGGAATTTATTAAGTGTCCATTGTGATTAGAACTCTTTGGGGCAGAGGGACCCTGACTAAGAAGTCTCGGGCCGAACTTGAATGAATCGATATCAATGTTATGCTACCTCACTGTTTTTTTTTTGTATGCAGAAATCCATGCAATAACAGTATGCGGTAGAGATTGTCTACGAATGAGCTAACCTCGAGAAGTATCCTCATTATTTCAAACAAACAGGCAGGCTTACGTGCCTGGTAGACTTACATAATTACCTCTAAGGTAGTGGATGAATGCATAAGAGTTCTAAATGATCTGGGAACCAAAAACAAGGTTTTGTTAGGATGGGCTCCCAGGCATTAGGGACATGATGATATTGAACATGCAGAGTACCTAGCCAAGCACAGTGCTGTGGCAGCATTCTTTGGTTCAGAGTCTTTTTATGGACTCACACAGGCAAACTCATGGGAGACCATAAGTAGCTAGGAAATAAAGCAGTTCAGAAAATTCAGGTCCTTGGCAAAGGCAGGCCAAAGCCTCCACATACTCGTACAATAAGAGGCTGAAAGGTCCAGTACAATAGATCTAAATAACGGTAGCAGTGCATCGAGACCTACTAATAGTAAATAAATTGATGAAATAAATTAAAAATATCGGCATCGCAACCAAAATTTGTTATAGGGGAAGTACCGAAAATGCAATTTAAAGAAGGTAAATTCAATTAAGTTAGTAAGTAAGTAAGCAAAGGAAATAAAACGAAAGGAAAGCAACAGAAGGAAAAAGAAAGAGAAAAAGATTCATAGAAGAAGAAAGATAAGAAACCGACACAGCAGCCAAAAATGAAGCCGGAACCGGAACTGGATGGCGTGTACTCAATTTAATGTCGAAATGTTAACGGTTTGTTATCGATGGGCTATCGCTTTGTTATAGACGAGATATGAGCGTTTTATCTGTATATTATCGACGCCTTATCGATTTTTTTAAACGGAGTGTTACATGTCGATGAGTTAACGGTTTTTTATAGACGTATTATCGGTGTGTTATCAAAAAGCTATCGATTACTTAGTGAAAAGTTGTTGATTATTTATCAAAAAGTTTTCGATATGATGTCAAAAATGTATCGATTTGTTTTCCGCAAGTAATCAAAAGTTTACGCTTAGTTAATTTATTATAGAAAGCTATCAATTATTTATCGAAAATGTATGCATATATTTTCAAAAACTTATCGATTTGTTAACGAAAAGTTATCGAATTGTTACAGTGATGCTATCGGTAAATTATCGAAATATTATAGATAGTACAAAAATGTTATGGATTCGTTATCTAAAAGTTATCGATTTGTTATAACAAATTTATCGATTTTCTACCGAATTAAAAATTTGTTCTATGCTATCGTATGATATAGAATTATCGATATTCAAAGTTTTTCTTTTTTTAACACTTACGAGCCGGGATACCACGCAACGCTAGAGAGCACTCGCCTGAGAGACCCCAGCGGGTTAGGGGGTTTAGAATATATCCGCGGCAGGTATGCCTGTCGTAAAAGGCAACTAAAATACCAAATTGATTCAAGGGGTTGTGTAGCGCAACCCTCTCAAGGGGTTGCCTGCGCAATATATAGTTTCTCAAACCCAATTTTCAACCTCACCTACCCGTGGCGAATCCTGTTTCTTTAATAGCCGAGGTTCTGGCGACCACATGGATCTATAGGGTGGGAGGGAGGTATGGCCTAGAAAGTTCCATGCGGTCATACCATATCGTTCCCGAAATGGTCGGGTTAGTACCATAATGGTACCGGAACGTATCGGATCTGCATCCGTCATCCGGGGGTGCTCTTATCGCTACAACAACAACAACATCTTGCCTATGGGGCTACAAGTGCCGGCTTTACACCTGCTAGGAAAAAAAATTTTATTTCAAGTGGCCACATAAGTAAGTAAGTGGACCAAATGAAGTGGTCACTATATCAAGTTTAGAATGGTTGCAATGTCAAGGATATTGATATTGTGATCATCCTGCTTTTTTGAAAAGGTCATAAAGTGAACCCGTTTTTTTCACAAGTGGCCATTAGGTCAATTATTTTATTTAGCGTATTTCAACTTTAACAATTGTTAAATTACAACTGTGCCTTATTGTTTTCGCGATATTTTCATGAAGTTAAATGAAAATAGATATTTTTTGATTTCTAATTTTCGCACACAGTGTTTCTTCTCTTATTTTGTGCTTCTTATTTTGTGCCATTCTAGTGAAAAATCGGGTAAAAAAACTGGTCCAATGAGGTCCTCTCTGAGATTAGAAGAACATATACAACAAAAAATTTTGAACAGAAAATCCGGCGATTAGGTTTAACCTTCAACGATTTGACAGTTAAGTTAATTTATACACGCTGAGAGCACATATTTTTGGTTGCCTTTGTTACAACAAAAAACAATCAACAAACATACAAATATGAAGAAATTAATTCAATTGCAAAACTATGCAGTTGAAAATGTCAATGAGAAAATGGAAAGTGACAAGTTGTTTCAATGTTGCAAACCAAAGGCATGAGTGCCCTTAAGGAAGAACACATTGAAAACTTAAATAACTGCATACATATATACAAACACCCAAATGCATATATGCATGGCTAACTCAAAAGTGGAGGTACTCAAACTATCAGAAGTTTCTTGTTAAGTGTATCAAAAGAAAGTTAAGAGAATATGCGAGAAGGTGAAGGTGAACAATAAAGGATATGCGTGTGTGAAGTAGACAGAATGAAGAAAATGTATTAAAAATTTCAACAAAGCTAGGTAATGGGGGAAGCAAAATATTGCAAAGTAAGTGAAAGTTTGTGAATGGATACGAATGCAACATTTCTAGCATGGATTTTAAATTTGAGCATATATGGAACAACAACAAAAATGATGCTGCTTGGGAGAAGCGTAAAAAAGGTTGTGAGTGGTTGAGCCCGCCTACTGAACTCAATTCACTCATACTTTTTTTGGGGCACACAGTCAGCTGCTGCAATTGAGACACTCAACCGTTGAGTTGCGTATGGCAATGTGCAAACTTTATTCTTATTGCTAATGCAAAAAGTCAGTTACAGTACCTATAGCAAATGCGTATGAGCATAAAGATCGCTTGTAATCACCCACAAAAGTTTGCTTGACATATAAGACAGTTGTAAAAAAAAGGACTTGTAAAAAGTATTAAAGTTTGTTAGGATTGCAGGTAGGGACTGCGACTTATGCATAAATAAAGTGCAATGAAAGACGACTGAGGTGTGTTGAAAGTAACCAGAAATTCAGTTTATTTCACTAATGGTTTCATTCACAAGGAGAAAAACTTAAATTTGAAACCAAACAAAAGCAGCAAACTTTCGCTTAGGGGACAACAGTGCTGCGATTGCGAGTAGAGGTGCAAGCTTTTAAATGTCCTCAACTTAACCTTGTAAGCATAAACTGAGAAATCGCTTTTATGAATCGCTACTAGCGAAGATGACTCTTCTATGAAGAAGTTGGCACCGCCAAAGCCTCATCTGCTGCAAAACAAGTTTAATCATGGGTAGGAGAGATTGAAACTAGCGTGGGAGAGCCTTTAAATTGCGTTATCAATTCCTTGCGCTATAAAAAAATAAAAAATAAATATAAATAAGGCGTGATCGCCTCTGAAGAGATTTTAGACCTTGCTTCTCTCTCAATTTGCTTTCGTGCTCCTTTTAATTTTTCCTACCGATTGACAGAGCGGGATCTACGTGTTTTATGCCGACTCCGAACGGCATATGCAAGGAAGATGAGTTTTCACTGAGAAGCTTTTCATGGCAGGAATACACTCCGAGTGCTTGCCAAATCACTGCCGAGGAGCGACCCCGGTTAGAAAGTCTTGCTTCTAATTGAAAAAAAACTGATTTCTAAAATTTTGATGTTGCTTTGCAAGGGGCGTGAACCAGGGATATTCGGTGTGCAAGGCGGAGCATGCTACGACCACATTACGGCCGCCTTGGGCTATACATATAGCTAGATCCTTAAACTGATATCCGTCACATCCCGCAGTGATCAGGGCAGGTCATTAGAAATGATCAATTTCTTTCAATTCCCTTTCGGACAAGATGCCGTTATCAGTACTAAAGCACTATAATTAACGGACCTCCTAGCTCAGATGGGTAGAAAATCTTTCACTCTGCAGCTGCAGGAAGCATGGTGAGGTGGAATCATCAAGACACTCGTGCCTGACTGTGCAGATTTTGCAGATATAAGCGAAAGTATTTTGGTGTCGGTCACTTTGATTTCGAATGTACTTACCCAAATGGAAATCGTTCTTATTCGAAACCACAAAGGTTCTCTAAAAAGCAAAAGCTGACGTCACCCTTATTTTATGTGGTATCGAAATGGGCCTTCATGCTAACAGAGAGACCTTTCTTGACCTTGATACCAAAAAAAAAAAAAACAACTCGAACATTTTCAGCTTTTTCACTGAGTCCAAAGAGGAGGTCAGCTGAAGCTGAATGGTGCAGAGTTAGTTGGTGATGCCATCGTCGTTAGAGGGTAGTGTGTAATCCGTCGTTTATATCTATGATCTCATCGTGTTTACCGAATGGTGATCCACCACGATTGTACCAAAGTTCTCAAGGCAAGGAAAAATCATTCATCTGTAATGCCAAGTATCACGCAGCACTTCAAGTCATCGACTTCAAACTACCATTAAGGTCTAGGCTCTTAGCCTACAAGAGATCATGTCCCTATGCCTATCACAAAATCTGACCCACAGCTTAGCATACACATAGCGGCGACAGCGCGACCGAGTGCTTCTCATCAGCACAGATTACCAACTGGCATCGCGATAAGGTTTGTTGGGCTAGTATGTATAGTCAGGACATCTCTTAAATATTGCGGCAACAGATTAGAACTTTCTTTCAGTTATTTACTATCGGAGTTTCCACAATGTATCATCACCAGCGCATATTTCTTAGCTATGGTTTCAATATCTTCATATCATGCATACTTCATGTAATCTGTGCTAGATTTGCTAACGGCCTTCAGCATCCGTTAAAATACTTTATAAAAAAAAAATTTGGTACCACTTAAGCATACATATACATATGTAATATTATATGAAATCACAACTACTACTCAAGCGCTCAACATTATCCATAATTCTGCCATTGTCCTTGCACTTTGGCATGCAATCTCCTACTTTATGCTCCGCCTTTAAACTGTCAGAAAAGCCAGGTAAACTAAATAAGTTTAGCATGTAAGTTCTTTGTTTATATTTATTTAAATTTGATGAAAATTTTTCCCACATAAAATTGTGCAGTGAAAGAAGAAAACAAGTGAAGAAAATACATGTGAAAGTTGGATGGCAACCCTGCAGTAGGCTTAGGTGTAATTGTCGCTTTGGTTACCAGTCCAGGTATTAGTACTAGGAGCTGGTATTTCGTCAGTTAAACTCTTCTTTTTTTTATTTTCTATCATTTAGGAGAAAATTTCTATGATTTTTGTAACTGAATCAATCGCAATAACGTTTTCGGAAATATTCCAAAATTCGACAAAACTTTATGCCAAATTTTGAACTTTTTACTAACACTTTTCTCGAATTTTATAAGCTTGCAGCCTTCTAGCCCAATAAAATAAGGCCTCTCCAAATTTGCATTGATTAAAAAAAAAAAAAAACAAGTAAGGACGGGACTCTCTTGGCCTGTGCCAAAGACTTCATACCTTTCATGAATGGAGCTGAACAATAATCTTATCCCGTTCGTAATCTCCAAATAATCGGATGCATAAGATAAGAAATATATAGTGAACAGATGTACATACCTAAACGATTTTTAAGATAAACATAAAATAAACAAGTAAGGAAGGTTAAGTTCGGGTGTAACCGAACATTACATACTCAGTTGAGAGCTATGGTGACAACATAAGGGAAAATAACCATGTAAGAAAATGAACCGAGGGAAACCCTGGAATGTGTTTGTATGACATGTGTATCAAACGAAAGGCATTAAAGAGTATTTTATGAGGGAGTGGGCCATAGTTCTATAGGTGGACGCCATTTAGGGATATCGCCATAAAGGTGGGCCAGGGGTGACTCTAGAATGCGTTTGTACGATATGGGTATCAAATGAAAGGTGTTAATGAGCATTTTAAAAGGGAGTAATCCTTAGTTCCATAGGTGGACGCCGTTTCGAGATATCGCCATAAAGGTGGACCAGGGGTGACCCTAGAATTTGTTTGCACAATATGGGCATCAAACGAAAGGTGTTAATGAGTATTTTAAAAGGGAGTGGGCCTTAGTTCTATAGGTGGACGCCGTTTCGAGATATCGCCATAAAGGTGGGCCAGGGGTGACTCTAGACTTTGTTTGAACGATATGGGTATCAAATGAAAGGTGTTAATGAGTATTTTTAAAAGGGAGTGGGCCTTCGTTCTATAAGTGTTCGCCTTTTCGAAATATCGCCATAAAGGTGGACCAGGGGTTACTCTAGAATGAGTTTGTACGATATGGGTATCAAATTAAAGGTATTAATGAGAGTTTTAAAAGGGAGTGGTGATAGTTGTATATGTGAAGGCGTTTTCCAGATATCGACCAAAATGTGGACCAGGATGACCCAGAACATCATCTGTTGGATACCGCTAATTTATTTATATATGTTATACCTGCCAAGATTTTAAGGGTTTTTTATTTCGCCCTGCAGAACTTTTTCATTTTCTTCTACTTAATATGGTAGGTGTCACAACCATTTTATAAAGTTTTTTCTATATTTCGCGTCAATAAAACAATCCAATTACCTTACCATATTTCATCGCTTTTTTCGTATTTGGTATAGAATTATGGCATTTTTTTAATTTTTCGTAATTTTCGATATCGAAAAAGTGGGCGTGGTCATAGTCGGATTTCGTTCATTTTTCATACCAAGATAAATTGAGTTCAGATAAGTACGTGAACTGATATATCTTTTGCTCAAGTTATCGTGTTAACGGCCATGCGGAAGGACAGACGGACGACTGTGTATAAAAACTGGGCGTGACATCAACCGATTTCGCCCATTTTCACAAAAAACAGTTAACGCCATAAAATCTATGCCCCTACCAAATTTCAAAAGGATTGGTTAATTTTTGTTCGACTTATGGCGTTAAAAGTATCCTAGACAAATTAAATGAAAAAGGGCGGAGCCACGCCCATTTTTAAATTTTCTTTTATTTTTGAATTTTGTTCCACCATATCATTACTGGAGTTGAATCATGACATAATTTGCTTATATACTGTAAAGATATTAAATTTTTTGTTAAAATTTTACTTTAAAAAATTTTTTTTTAAAAGTGGGCGTGGTCCTTCTCCGATTTTGCTAATTTTTATTAAGCGTACATATAGTAATAAGAGTAACGTTCCTGCCAAATTTCATCATGTTATCTTCAACGACTGCCAAATTACAGCTTGCAAAATTTTAAATTACCTTCTTTTAAAAGTGGGCGGTGCCACGCCCATTGTCCAAAATTTTACTAATTTTCTATTTTGCGTCATAAGTTCAGCTCATCTACCAAGTTTCGTCGCTTTATCGCTCCTTTGTAATGAATTATCGCACTTTTTCGGTTTTTCGAAATTTTCGATATCGAAAAAGTGGGCGTGGTTATAGTCCGATATCGATCATTTTAAACAGCGATCTGAGATGAGTGCTCAGGAACCTACATACCAAATTTCATCAAGATACCTCAAAATTTACTCAAGTTATCGTGTTAACGGACGGACGGACGGACGGACGGACGGACGGACATAGCTCAATCAAATTTTTTTTCGACCCTGATTATTTTGATATATGGAAGTCTATATCTATCTCGATTAATTTATATATGTACAACCAACCGTTATCCAATCAAACTTAATATACTATGTGAGCTCTGCTCAACTGAGTATAAAAATGGCAAAAAAGCCCCTAATCTGAACGATCGGTTGTATGGGATATATATTATATAGCTCCGATCGAAATGATTTTTACAGGAAATCTTCTATGATATATTAGAATATATGTCACCAAGTTTCACGTTTTTCTATTGGAAACTAAGGGAGAAATGGCCAAAAATCTTTCTATCTGAACGATCGGTTGTATGGGATATATACTATATATAGCTCCGATCAAAGTGATTTTTTCAGGATATCTTCTAAGAAATATTAGAATATATATCACCGATTTTCACGTTTATACTTTCAAAATTGCGGCAGGAATGAGCAAAATCGTCTTATCTGAACGATCGGTTGTATGGGACATATATGTTATAATGGTTCGATCCTACCGGATCCAAAAAATGTCTAATATAATTCAAAAATACATTCTTGTACCAAATTTCATTGAGATATCTCAAAATTTGAGGGACTTGTTTGCGTTCAAACAGAATGACAAACGGACAGGCGGACGGACACACGGACATGGCTATATCAACTCAGTTTGTCGCCCTGATCTATTCGGTATACTTAATGGTGAGTCTATCTTCTATATTTCTCAACGTTACAAACATCGGACCAAAGTTAATATACCATTTCATGTTCATGAAATGTATAAAAATCCTGAACGGTGTTTCTGGGAAAAAATAGTCGGAAATCGATACGAAATTTGATAGATCTTTAACTTTTATATTGTTAGGACTATAATTGATGGAGCTAGAAAACTGCATACTCAAAAATATACAGAAAGCTCCAAAAATAGTTCGATTTTTTTTTTTAATTTTGTCGGATTTTTTCATGAAACGTTTTTTTGAGAAAGATTTGCATAGTTTCATTTACAAAGTTTGTTGGAAGCTTTTTTTAACTATCGAAAAAGGTTGAGTACCAAGTATTTGTAAAGTTCGAAGGGTTACACCTGTTTCATTGATTTTATATTGCAGTTTAATAGCTATCTGTTTTATAACAAATTGAGTCGTCGCTAACAAATTGTTAAAATGCTGATAACAAATTGGTAACTCTCCGACAACAGATTTATAACATATCGAAAACAAACTGATAATTTTTCCATGATAATCCCAAATTTTCGATAAGATAATACGTCGATTAAAATCGATTTTATTTAGTTTAATGTGATTTAATTTAATTTATTTTAATATAGTTTAATTTAATTTAATCATAATTTAATGTAATTTCAAATCATTTCATTGCAATTTATTTTATTTTATGTTTTTGATTTTATTTTATTTTATCTTTTTTATTTTATTATATTTTATTCTATTTTATTATACTATATTTTATTTTACTTAATTGTATTTATTGTTATTTTGTTTTATTTTATTTTAATTTATTATTATTTTTTTTTTATTACCTTTTTTCATTTTATTTTGTATACCCTTCATGAACATGAAATGGTATATTATCTTTGGTCCGATGTTTGTAACGTTGAGAAATATAGAAGATATGACTCAGCATTAAGTATACCGAATTGATCAGGGCGACGAACTGAGTTGATATATCCATGTCTGTCTGTCCGTCCGTTTTGGCGCAAGGATGTATTTTTGTATTATAATAGACACTTGTCGGATCCGGTAGGATCCGACTACTATAACATATATCTCCCATACAACCGATCGTTCAGATAAGACGATTTTGGTCATTCCTGCCGCAATTTAGAAAGTATAAACGTCGAGCTCGGTGATCTAAATTCTAATATATCATAAAAGATATCCTGAAAAAATCACTTTGATCGGAGCTATATATAGTACAACCGATCGTTCAGATAGAACGATTTTTAGCCATTTCTCCCTTAATTTCCAATATAAATACGTTAAACTTGGCGATATTTGTTCTAATGTATCATAAAAGATTTTCTGAAAAAATCACTTTGATCGGAGCTATATGTATATGGTATATACATATCCCATACAATCGATCGTTCAGATAGAAACATTTTTGGCCATTTCTCCCTTAGTTTCCAATATAAAAACGTGAAACTTGGTGATATATATTCTAATATATCATAGAAGATTTCCTGTAAAAATCATTTTGATCGGAGCTATATATAATATATATCCCATACAACCGGTCGTTCAGATAAGGGGGTTTTTTGCCATTTTGTATTTTATATTTATCTTAAAAATCGTTTAGGTATGCACATCTCTTCACTATATATTTCTTATCTTATACATCAGATTATTTTGAGATTACGAACGGGATAAGATTATTGTTCAGCCCCATGAAAGGTATGAAGTCTTCGGCACAGCCGAAGACAGTCCCGTCCTTACTTGTTTTTATTTTATTTCATTTTATTTTTTAAATTTTATATTATGTCATTTTATTTTATCTGATTATATCTTTTATTTTAATTTTATTTTATCTAATTTCATTTTATTTTATGTTATTTTATACTATTTTATTTTATTTTATATTATATTATTTTACTTTGTTTAATTTAATTTTATTTTATTTCATTCACTTTATTATTTTATTTGAGTTTATTCTATTTTATTTTAATTTATTTCATTCTTATTTATTTCATTTTATTTTATTTTATTTTATTTTATTTAATATTATTTTGTATGTTTTTTTTTTTACATTCAGTACTCTTCCATACCGTGAGCCAAGATGTTTACACATCAACTAGTTCCCTCAGTAGTTCAGCACTAAAGCCTTTTGCTGTACGGTTAAAAGTCATATATTATAATGTATTGTGTGGACTTTTTTTGCTTCAAAAACCTGGCTTATCGAACTCTGTAAATTTGCACTTCTCTTGTTATCCTCCCCACTTCGTCCTATTCTTGCTTGTCATCTTACACATACATTACTTAGCCGACTTTACGGTATTAGCTGCTATGTATATCGTATGAGTGCTATGCAGCTAACCAAAGTATTTGACTTGCTTAGGCCAAGTACCAAGAAAATACACAACAAAAAGTTTAGCGAGCAAGTTTAGAAGTTAAAGTTAGCCAACAACAAACCAAGCTTTTCAACAATAGGCAACCTAGTAAGTAAGTGCATATGTATATGTAAACAAAAGCAGGAAAAAAATAAAATACAAAAGTAAAGTTTAGAGAGTTTGGTAAGCAACAATGGCCAATACTTAAGTGTTCATATGTACGTATGTGTGTGTGTGTGTATGTAGTTAGAGCGCGTTGTTTACTTGTGTAACTGTGTGTGTGCGTGCGTGTATGTAATGTTGAAGGCTGGCAAGGATTTGCAATTTTCGGACGTAAAACAATTTTGTGTGATATTTATTCATTTCATTTCGTTTATTTTTGCTTTTGGGTTTATAAGTTAGAGCTGATGAAAATTTTGTTGCGCTCATTTCCTTTTCAAGTTTATGGTAGATACAGCTGACTAGAGTTTGAATTTTGCATAGGAGTTTGTCACATTCATGATCTTGATTATATAGGTATTTGGTTTAGTTTACATAATCACATACATGTGTAATAGTTTTATAAATTTGTATGTGAGCCGAAAGCGTTTCACAGTATTTTAGATTTTCTCAATTTAATCATAGAACAATTTAATTTAACTTCAAAAAAAAAAAAGAAATTCAGTAATAGGTGTTCCAATAAAGACATCACGTATGCTTTTGGGAGTAATATCGTTGAGCATGATGGTCCACTGCTATATATTGATACGGTACATCCCGGAAATTAGAACCATTCGGGTACTAGCCCGACTTTCTCGCGAACGATTACATATGATCACACCAAAACGTCTAC
The DNA here is from genome assembly GCF_040869045.1 of Eurosta solidaginis. Classification (NCBI taxonomy): domain Eukaryota; kingdom Metazoa; phylum Arthropoda; class Insecta; order Diptera; family Tephritidae; genus Eurosta; species Eurosta solidaginis. Next base: position 228,303,280 of record NC_090320.1, on the reverse strand, counting down.
ATCAGTGAACTTTGGACGCCTCTAACGATAGACAAGCCTAACAGGAGAATATTGTAAGCTTCCCAACGCGCTGGTTATAGTGGTAGGTTTGATTGTGTTGTTGTTATCTCTCTTTGTTATTGTCGTATATTTTTTTGCTTCAATTGCGTTCGTGTTATTTGTTTTTACTGACTAGTCGTTTTTTGTTCCTGTGTTGTTTTTTTTTTTAGCTGTTAATATTGCTTATTATTTTTGTTGTTGTCGTTATGTAGATATTTTGTTACTTTGATAGTTATGCTCTTGCTGAAAATGTTTTTTTTTTTTTTTTTTTTTTGTTTAATTTTATTCAAACATCATTTCATCGTAATCAAGACCACCCCCAACTTCAAAATCCTCGCCGTTATCTTCATTACTAAAATTCCATTCTTCTTTTTATAACGCTAAGCTAATGAAATTTGGTAGATGGATTCGTTTTATGACGCAAAACATAAATTCTATGACATTTTGGAATATGGGCGTGGCATCACCCACATTTGGAAAAAGAGAATTTGTTAGTTTAACAAGCTGCAAATCACAAGCCGTTAAAGATATTACAGTGATACTACCCTTGCTAAATTATACAGACTGAGTGAAGATGATCAAAATCGGTTAAAGACTACGTCCACTTTTCCTAAACGTCCAACTTTAAAAAGTTTGCTAAACTGTATGGTATTTAACTACATTTGACTGATATTCTACCTCAATTGTGGTATGGTTGAGCTAAGAACAAAACTTAAAAAAAATTTGAAAATGGGCGTGACCCCCTTTTTTATTACTCTTTCTAAAAACGTTTAATGCCATAAGTCGAACAAAAATCTCCCAATCCGAACGAAATTTGGCATAAACATTTTATCCATAGCTACAACTGTTAAACTGCTAGCAGTCAATCAGTATTCGCTTGTACTTGAAGCAGTAAATATCTCATGCGCAAATACTATGCTGAAATTATCTTTTACCATTCTCGCTGTACACATTTGCCATAGCAAAAATAATAGGGCAGTTCACGATAAGGTGCAAATGGTTGCATATACACATTTTCATTGCATACCATACGCAATATAACAACAAAATACATGCAAGCGCACGTGTCAAGAATTTTGCAGATTGCAGTACTAAATATTCATTGCATTTGGAATGCAATGCATAAAGCAACATTTCGGTCAGCTGACATTCCCTGCAAGAAAACTTTCGGTTAGATTACCATTGGTCCCAATCGAACATGGTACGATTTTATAAAAGGAAATTGATAAATTTATGGGTGGGTGCATATATTGGTCTGATCTTCTTTCATTTTCTAACATCGCGCACAAATTTTCAGCAAACTCGCGATTCACGCGATGTTTTTTAAAAGTACTCTTACCTAAGTGGTCTTCATGTATGTCGTGCCTTGTAGGGTTATTTTTAAGTTTTTTGTACATTTCAGTTCAGTAGAAAAAAATTTCTTTAGTTTCTGTTTTGTCCTAAATGGCTATATTTTATTCAAGACTCTTTTATGTGAATATGGATTCTTGCAACATATTAATTTGGTATGTAATGGGCCGGTTCTTATATATGTCATCCTTTATGTGAAGAACTTTTTATCAGCTTTTCAACTTAATACAGCTAGCTTTTTTTTATCGATTTAAACATTGTATTTACGCTAACATTATTCAACTCTTAAGTTGCTTTTAAAAGCGAAAGACGACTTAAGAAGGTAGAATATTGAAGATATTTTAAAATATCACTACAATACCCTTACTTGCTAAACAAATAAAATGTAAAGATATTAACCCCCATAATATCTGTGGGTCATGTGCGACACGTTTCGTTAGTAAAGAGATTTTCCCTCTAAAAGGAACGTAAATTTGTATTTTATAAAAAAATGACAAGAAGTGTGATTGTGTGAGTCGTAAATCAACCTCCTTTTGTTTCTTCGGCTAAGGAAGTAGTTGGTCGTGTGTGTTGTAGGTTTTACTTAACATAGAGTGGGTTTAACCTGTTCTAGTAGGTAGAAATGGGAGAGAAAAAGGCGTAAAAAACGGCGAAAGGAAGGAGGTGGTCTTAGTGTCGAGTTCGCTTTTGTACAATGCAAATGCATTCGCCGAATTTGCCCTTTTGGTAGTTAGTTTAGCTTTTTAATTAGGTGGAGGAAAACACTACGCATGTAACGCTGCAAAACTGTGGGGTTGTGCATGCGAATATGCCTCGTCTAACTTACTTACTTAAGTACTTCTGGCCGTTCAACATGGCGCGACTTCGGTCCTTCGCTTGGCGCCAATTGGCTACACCAATTACGTTCTCAACCTCACCAGCTGAGTGGGTACCTCCCCGTCCTCTGCCTATAAAAGCACATTCTTAGCCGGAGCATCATCTTTAGTTCGCATAACATGGTCTAGCCAGCGTAGCCACTGCGTTTTAATTCCCTGAACTATGCTGATGTCTGCATAAAGCTCGAACAGCAAGTGGAAAAAAATTATATTTTCGGCCTTCCGAACCCTTAAATAACTTTTAACTGCCGAACATGCAAAACTAAATTAACAGTTTCGACACAATGGCAATGTTAGGAGATTAGACATTACACACACATGCACATAGCAACAAAGAGTGCAGATGTCACATTTATATAGAAGACAACAGCGAATATGACATGCAGCAGATGGTATAAATAAGTAAGCAACTAATCGAGAAGGCTGTTAGCAACTAATCAAGACCCTGGGAAAATAGGCATGTGAGAGCTTAAACTGCAGTCCAAGTGATATTTAAAGAGTTTGATTTTAATACGTTCAGTGATTCGACGAAGCACAAAAGGCGCATAATCATGAGGGATTTCTTGATGTTCGCCACAATATATGTATATGTTTTTTATTTAATTCCAATTTCCAGGGTATTTTACTTAAACTTAAGGAAGTTCGTAGGACTATCGGAAGAAGACGTCAATGAGCGCAATTACTTATTAATTCTTAAATATAAAACATTAACTACTAATTTAACCATTTATTAATAAAAAATGAAACATGATTAATAAAATTGTATTATAACTTTATAAACATATGTGCGTGTAATTATTTATCTTTGGTGAGTGAGTTTTGTACCCAACTCGACTCTTAGTCCTACATAAATATATTACAGAAAGGTTAAGGTCCCAACTGTATTACTAAATTTCCAATCATAATTTATAAATATTCGTTCTAGCATAATTGCAAAATGAAAACAAATTCCACTTCGTTTAGCTTTAAGCGCTTTTTCAACTTTCACACTTTTTCGCATATTTTACTTGCTGCTTACTTACTTTTTCTGTTTACTACTCGTGCATTACGCCCACAGCATTTTTTTGTTGTCTTACAAAAGTTGTCAACACTTTTATTCTACATGATTTTATACTAACTTACCACAAGACACCTGGCTTTTGTACAAATACACACACACACACACATACACATAGCCATAAGCTGATTTCTTTTAGCCTTGAAGTTTGCTTAACTTCTTTACGTTGGATTCTCCTTTAACTGGGTGCTGGGTGAAAAAATAGATATCTAAACTGCTGACACTTACCTAGAATTAGACAAAAAGAAGGAGAAAAAAAATGTTATAAAAATTTTAATTGTTGTCTACATAAAAAGTTTACTAATTCATTTTTGTGTGTGCATACTTTTAACTGAATATTGCTTTAGAAAAGTTTTTAGTTAAGAATTTTTGAATTTTTGAAATATTTTCTATAAAACTTGTTTAGAACAAAGTGACATTTTTGGCATGATTTATGTGTATGATTTACTTTGCACCTGATATGAAAATTTTAAGAAATTTTTGCAACGCGTTAAGTTATTTTGGGTTTGGGAAGAATTTTTTCATGGCTTAAGAAAATTTATGATTATTTTGCGTGAAAAACATGAACCTAATGAAGGTGCGCTGCAGTGGAATCGCGAAACATTATCTACCAATTTCGTATCTAGTGCTGTAACAGTTACGTAAGGACTAGTAGAGAGACACAGTTGAACTATCTTTCATAGACCATAACTAATTTTTTTTTTTATTATTTTAAATGAAACGGGCTGTATATAAGATGATATTTTATATCTTTTGGCGATCGAAATCGTTGCCAACGCTCATTATATATCCGTGCTATAGTGGACAGTTTAATGATTGGATTTAGCTCTAGAACAGGGTAATCATTCCATAGCACAATTGTGTTCTCATTGCGAAAGCGAACGTGCAATGAATAGTAAGTACTGATTCATACCAAAGCCCGAGAAACCCCAGTAACTGCCCCCGTCATATTAACTAAATAGCCTCAGATCATTTTTCCTGAAGCGTATGGCGAAAATTTTGCAGTAGCACATTAGGGAGGTCAACCTAAACAAACTCACTCTTTGTAGGAATCAATTTGCTTATCAGTCGGGTAAATCTACCGAGCCTCACGGAAAAAAGGGCTTAGGATTAAAATATATAACCCTCCGCTTTTTTTTGACATCTCAATGGCTTTCGATAACACGACACATCAAGCTATGATTGGCTAGGTGCAAGGTGCTATACTTGCTAAATAGGAGCAAAATCAGTATTGAGCTGTGTGGGACATCCAGGTCAATTGTGGCCACTAGGGAATGCCCTCAATAGCATGTACGCTCTCCTCTTTAGTGGACCCTAGTCATAGATGGTCTCCTTCAGTTACTGAAAGCTAATGGATTTGACACACAAGGGTATGCATATGACTAAGTAATCTGCATCACAAGGATGCATGGGGAAACAATATCCAATCGCATACAATGACCTCTGCACATCACAACAAGGTGGTGCAATACCAAAGGACTGTCTATCAATCCTAGCAAAACTGCCTTAGTATCATTTACCAGGAGAAGAAATCTATCCATGCTATAACCATCCATAGGTTGACTAGTTTGTATTGGCATAACGTTTGCGTTGAGAATGACCCCTGCACTTAGTAGCTTAGTGGGAATCCCTCCCTTCTCTATTATAATAGAAAAAGAGTCAACACTTGATGCACAAAGACTTCAAAATATCTCTGAGCTAAAGGGCGGAAACATGACAGGGCGATTGAAACTCATAAGAAATTTGAAAGGAAATCTCGTATGGCAATAGCTGCCGCGATTAGAATCTTATGGAATTTTAAATTACCCATTGTGAGCAGGGCTCCTTTGGAAATAATGAATCCATATATTGACTCTAACTCAGCGGTCTGGTTCAGGGATGGATCAAAATTTTATGACGGAAAACGGGAGCTAGCATCTATGGCCCGAACTGCAAGAAATCATACCAATGGTATGATACCAAGATACCCACTATTTTTCAGACAGGAATTCCTACCATAGAGGTTTGCGGTAGAAAATTTCTCCGAAGAGGTTATCCTCGAGGAGAATCCTCATTATATCAGACAGCCAGGAAGCCTTGTATACCTTGCAGTCTTACATATTTAATTTTTAATTAGTGGGTAAATGCATGGGATCCCTAAATGATACGGGATCCAAAATGAACGTTATGTAGGGATGGTTTCCCTGGGCATCCGAGACATGAACCTGCAGACTTTCTAGCCGGGTGCTATAGCAGCATTTTATGGTCCAGAGCTGTTCTGTGGACTCACAAAGCACACATTAGGGAAAACATAATTAACTGGGAAACAAAACAATTCAGACAACACTGGAATGAATACCCACAGCAAAGATATACCAAATTGTTTATACTCTCATTGGATGTCACAAGGGACTCTTTAGTCCAGAGTTTGTCAGCTATTGAAATAGTTTGTCGCGCTCGCTTCACACATGTTATTTTTCTCTATTTTTTGTGGTCGCTGACTCGAGCAATAAAATAATGTTTACGAATAATTATTTTTTAACAAATATGCGCGCATACGTATTGCCTTGTTACTCATTCATCAGCGACTAAGCCACAACCACTTCGATGTTTTCACTCTTATGAACACAGCCACAGTTTCAATTTAAGTGATCACTGCTGTAGTCAACGACTTTGACGACTTTGTGAGCCAGAGGATGTTGCACTGCTTCACATTCTTTGCGAATGCATCGCTCTGACAAGGCAAATATCCCTCCACATACAGTCATAGACTGAAAGGTCAAGCAGAATGATCAAATAAGTCGCAGTAATACTAATATGCAGGTAGTGTCATCATGTGCTCTACATGTCCCCAAGTTTTCGATTAATAAATTTTTGTGAAGGGTAATGATGTTCGCTTACTAATCTTTGGAAAATATGTAAACGAAAGCAGTCACGTAAAAAATTGGGATACTTGAGAAAAGTGTAAAGTTTAAAAGTTAGTATTGGAAATATTAGGCAGAAAAATTTGAATAATATAAATCGAGCTTGGAGTGAAACTTAATTTCATTTTAGAATGGGCAATGCTCGTTTCAAAAAATAATGTCGCACAGGCATGCAAGAGAAAAAAGGACAAAGAAGTAGCAAAAAAAAAACCGAGGAATTCATTAGGAGGGAAATCAGGAAAAATTTATGGAAATAAGTGCCATGAAGTATACGTAAAATATGTTTAAGGTGAGGATAGAGAACGGAAAGACCACGAAAAATTACTACACAACCTAAGAAAGCAGATAAATAAAACTTATAAAAAACGAAATTAAAATAACTGGAGAAAATGAAGATACAATTTCGCAAAACAGGCTGAAGATAACATTCTATGTGTAATTAGACAGAAGTACGTCTAGCAAATCTTTCTAAGCTAAGTAGAGCTCGTGCAGAAACAAATACTTTCGGGCTTTTTGAGAAGAGCTTCGTCGGCTTCCGATTACCGATAGCTAATAACCGGTCCTACAAGTTATTGTTTTTTTATCGGCTTATTGTTAATGACGAATTATTATCTTGGAGTTTTCTATTTGTTATCCATTTTTTTCAGCTTGGCTTTGTTTTCTCATTGGTTTCTTATCGGCTTGTTATCGAAGAGTTACAAATGTTTCATCGATTTTATATTGATGTTTTATCTGTATATTTTTCTTTACAAACCGATGAGTTGATAACACTACGTGAGAAATTGATAACTTTTCCATAACAAATCGATACATTTTTAATAAAAAATCGATTATTCGATAACAAATCGATAAAACGCTGATAACATATCTATTAAACGCCGATAAAATATCGATGGAGCGCTGATAACATAACGATACAACGCCGATAATAAATCCATAAGTTTCCGAAAACAAATTAATGTTATCGATAAAATTTTTATAACAAATTGCTAACTTTCCGACAGCACTACAATAAGAAAGCGGTAACAAATCGATAACATTTTGCTAAGACATTGATAACCTTTCGTTGATAAACGATCGACGACTTTTCGATAGCAAACCAAAAACTCGTCGATTAAAAATCTATTTTGTTTTATTTAATTTACTTTAATTCAGTTTAATTTATTTCAATTTAATTTAATTTAGTTACTTTTATTTAATTTTATTTAAATTTATTTAATTTACTTTACTTTAATTTAATTTAATTTGATTCAATTTAATTTAAATTTAATTTTATTTTACTTTATTTTATTTTATTTATTTCAAGTTAAACTTTTAGTAATTTGATTTTATTTTATAAAATTTGTGTTTAATTTTATTTTAATTTATATTATTTTATTTATTCTAAATTAAACGTTTAGCAAGATGATTTTATTTTATAAAATTTATATATATATATTTTTTTTAAGTTAAGCTTTTAATATGTAATTTGATTTTCTTTAATAAAATTTTTTATTTTATTTTATCTTAATTTATTTTGATTAATTTTATTTTATATAATTTTATTTTAATTTTAATTTTATTTTATTTTGTTTTATTTTATTTTATTTTATTTTGTTTTATTTTATTTTATTTTATTTTATTTTATTTTATTTTATTTTATTCTATTATATTTTATTTTATTTAACTTTTTATTTAATTTTTTTTCTTCGTTTTAACTTTATTTTATTTTATTTGATATTATTTTATTTTAGTTTTGTTCACTAAGTTTATTTTACTTTGTTTTATTTTATTTTGCTTTAGTTTATTAAATTTTTTTTATTCCAATCATTTTATTAATCTTTTTTGTTATCTTTTTATTATTTCATAGAAATCTGCTCAAATAATGCACAAAGATGTTACAACCAAAAAATTCCTAAAATCCCTGAATTTCTAACCATGTGCTCCTTTTCTTAAACACTTTGTTTCCAATAAAACAGCAGTGTATACACCTCTTCTTGCACTCTCATGCATACCAATTGTATATGTCCTGTGAGACTTAAGTTTATACGTAGATGACGTGTTTGCCTTGACTTGCTGAATGTTTTCGCTCATATCAACTCATTCCCGTATCTCACATTACGCTACAGTATAGTGACTACACTTACGCTCTTATTTTGTATTACTCCATACAGCGTACCAGTACCACACACTTCGCTCACGCTTACACATAATATGGTACTACATACAATACATATGACAATACCTTACACTACCCTTGCATTTACATTCTACATATATACGCCATATATCAAACCACTAGAAAAGACTACGCTTACGATTACGCTACCATCTTACGCTTATATTCAGGATTCCCCCATACCATGAGCGATGTTTACATATCAATAATAAATAACATTATAATTGCGCAAATTGTCGGTCAATTTAGCAAAGTAATGAAGTTAAAAAAAATTTGATATTCTTTAGTTTTTCTGAGAAAAAAATTATTAAATAAAATTTGTATCTTTATATTAGAACGTTTAAATAAGCGTGACTTATACCAAATACACATACTATATCTTTATTTTTATAGCTACAAAAAGTAGAAATTTTATTGCCAAGCTATAAAGAGCTATACAATACGCACAATTAAATGAACTCAATTTAATTAATTCTTGGCTTAAGCGTAAAGATAACTCTTTAATTAACAAACAGAACGTGTACGCGTTACACAACAAGTAATACATATACCAATTATTAAAACTTGATTAGGATTTATTACATTTATAAGTTAACACTAATCTCAAAGTAATCATAAAATTGACCAACATCCAAGCGACCGACTGACGCAGAAGACGAATTACGTACCAACCAGCGCTATAGACTGGTTTAACAGTCATACAAGGGAGGTCATAAAATATCAGAAATTTGTTAAGCCCTACAAATTTTCCTAAGCCACAATAATGCGACACAAAGAACGCACAGAACAAAATCTGCTACTAAATATACGTCATATCCGTTCACATTTCCCCAAACGACCCACAGTAAATTGTAAATATATTTTCATTATGGGTAAAATGAAAGTTGAAGAGAGGGCAGAATAAACCAGGGCTGGCGGTCGACCACAGGCAAGAAAGCTTGTAGGTTTTCGAAAGCCCAGTGAAAACTGGTATATAAAAACACATTAGCCAACGAACAACGAATAAAAAACATTGTACTTTTGTTCCACTTAGAGCTGTCAACGCGTACCATCTCAGATCTTTAATCATTCTCATATGTTGCAAGAACATAAATATTCGTACGAGAACGAATATGGCATAGAATTAGTGATATTTCGTTTTATTTCAGATTTTTTTTTTTGTTGTATGCGAAAAACAGTAGTTCTTCATTGCGAAAGTGTGCGCTGTTTTATCGCTTCTCATTAATTTTTATTTCCTTTGCATTTGTGGTTTGCCGCCGAAATCTAATGCCGCCTCTCTGTTATGCCATACATTCAGTGTTACAACGCTTTTTCACGCCTTTGTGGAGTTCTAAAACAAGGCAGAAGCAATATTTCAACAAAAAAAACCAAAAACAAATAAACACAGATAAAAAAGTGAGCTGCTGTTGTTACTTATTTGTATACTCGTTTATAAAGATTTTTTGTTTTAATGTAATTTTTTTTTAATTTGGAGCTTTTTCGTGGAAATAAGTTGGCCAACATAGAAAGAACGAGGTTTGGCTTACTGGTTAACAGTTTGCGCTAGTTCCGCTCAGTTGTTGTTGGTAAATGCAGTATACGTTTTTCGAGTATTACCATGTGTATGTCACGGTTACCTTTTTTTTCTATTTTTATCAAAAAAGGGCCGTTATGGGTATGTTTGGTCATTCGGATTCATATCTTTCCATTTCAGGATCAGTTCAGTACTATATCAAAATCGATTTGGAACAATTTCAAGGCCTCTCCCTGATTTTTTCAGATAACTTCGAAACAACTTCTGAATAATTTCGAAACTATTCGTAACCAATTTAGGACCGTTGTGGATCACCTCTGAATTATTTTCGGAATCGTTTCGAGAAAATTTCAGAACATATTTCGAACAATTTCATGATCACTCCGGTATTATTTCAGTTAACATTTTTTGAATAACTTCTGACTCATATCGAAATTAATTCTTAACTGTTTTAAGACTGTAACTAGATCACATCGGAGCGATTTGAAACACTTTTAGGATCAGTTCGGGAGGGCTGGGTATAAAAAGTGGTGGTGGTTTCCAATCGATTCCGCCCATTTTTATATGAAACAATTATTGTCATAAAAACAATACTGTTACCAAATTTCGTTACGATTTGTCCATTTGTTGAGATCAAAATTTGAATTGTTCTTTATTTAAAAGTTTTGGTCCTTTCCAAAGCGAACTTTGGCCCCTAAATCAAAATGTGGCAATCATGGTAATTAGCGAAGTGTGGTAGCGCATTTCGTCACCAGTTAACAAATCATGTGTAGAGCACACGGTATAAAACCCAAAAACAACAATTTTTCCAAGAAATGTTATAGGTAGTCGCAAAGAAACACATGTACTGTTCAAATATTCTTTTACTTTTATTTGTACATGCTTACTTACTTATTTAATTGGCGCTTAACCGTCTAAACAGTTATGGCCGTCCAACAAGGCGCGCCAGTTTCACTCCGCCAACCGGCGCCAATTGGTCACACCAAGGGAGTTTAAATCGTTTTCCACTTGGTCCTTCCAACGGAGTGGGGGCCGCCCTCTACCTCTGCTTCCATAGGCGGGTTCCGATAGAAACACTTTCTTGGCCGGAGCATCATCTTTCATTCGCATAACATGGCCTAGCCAGCGCAGCCGCTGCGTTTTAATTCGCTGGACTATGTTGATGTCTGAGTATAGCTCGTACAGCTCATCATTAAATCTTCTTCGGTAATCGCCATCGCCAATGCATAGAGGCCCATAAATCTTTCGAAGAACTTTTCTCTGGAACACTCCCAAAGCCACTTCATCTGCCGTTGTCATAGTCCATGCTTCTGCCCCATATAGCAGGACGGGTACGATAAGTGACTGGTAGAGTATGATTTTCGTTCGCCGAGAGAGAACTTTACTTTTCAATTGCCTACCTAGTCCAAGGTAGCATTTATTGGCAAGATTGATTCTTCGCTGGATTTCAGTGCTGGTGTTGTTGCTAGTGTTGATGCTGGTTCCCAAATAAACGAAGTCTTTTACTATTTCGAAATTATGGCTGCCAACAGTAGCGTGGTTTCCAGGGCGCACATGTGCTGACTCTTTGCTCGATGACAGCAGGTACTTCGTTTTGTCCTCATTCACCATCAAACCCATCTTTACCGCTTCTTTTTCCAGTTTAGAGTAAGCAGAGCTAACAGCGCGGGTGTTTAGGCCGATGATATCAATGTCATCAGCATATGCCAGTAATTGCACGCTTTTATAGTATATTGTTTCAGTGCGGTTAAGTTCTGCAGCTAGTATAATTTTCTCCAGCATCAAATTAAAGAAATCGCATGATAGGGGGTCACCCTGCTGAAACCTCGTTTAGTTTCGAACGGCTCGGAGAGGTCCTTCCCAATTCTGACTGAGCTGATGGTGTTGCTCAACGTCATTTTGTACAGCCGTATAAGTTTTGCGGGGAAACCAAATTCAGACATAGCGGCATATAGGCAGCTCCTTTTCGTGCTGTCGGAGGCGGCTTTAAAGTCGACGGGTTTTTTACAAGATTTGGCGCATTGTGAAAATCTGGTCGATGGTAGATTTACCAGGTCTGAAGCCGCACTGATAAGGTCCAATCAGCCGGTTCACGGTGGGCTTCAATCTTTCGCACATTACACTTGAAGGGACCTTATATGCGATATTGAGAATTTGTACATGCATTTACCAAAAAAAGATATTTTCTTTTCATTGTAACACACACAGCAGCGAATTCGAAAATAGATATGGAAATGTTTACCTAAATTCTTATTTTTTATTTTACGAATTTTTATAATAAATATGGCCACTCTTTTCATGTCAGCTGCCGTATTTTCAGTTCTCACTCTGATTTAGGTTTGATATTTGATATTTGCTTTTGTCGTCAAAATAATGTACAAAGATGTAAATCAAGTACAAGGTGTCTGATAGAGCTGCAAATATTTTCAAGCATATTATATGGAATAGTTTTTCAAAGAAGATTAAATCATTTGTTCAATAAACAATTTTGTGCAATCGCAATTTTTCGTAAATTTAAGACCTTCCCTCATTCTAAAATCTCAAACATTCGTTCTCAATTGCATGGAGCATTTATAGATTTTGACCTCAATTAAAAGCAAACCATACAATTATCAAGTATTTAGTGAACTAGTTGTGCCCGTTTCTGAACACCCGAATCCGAAGCAGTACGAATTTGTGAAAAATAACTATGGTCTAAAAAAGTAGGTATCAGAATCCGAAAAGTATCCGAATAAGGAGAAGAACTTGGTTCTAAAAAAGTTCTCGGATCCGAAAAAGTACCCGGTTCTCGATATGAGCACAGATCTCAAAAAGTAGCGCTGATCTGAAAAAGGGCATGGATCTGAAAAAGTGTCGCGATCCGAAAAAGTGACCAGTTTTAAAAAAAGAACCCGGTTCTCAAAATCCAAAAACCCGGATAAAAAGTACTTCATTCCAAAAAAGTTCTCGGATCCGAAAAAATACCCCGTTCTCGATATGAGCACAGATATCAAAAAGTAGCCGGATCTCAAAAAGGACACGGATCTGAAAATGTGTCGCGATCCGAAAAAGTACCCAGTTTTAAAAGAGAACCCGGTTCTGGAAAATTAATAGAATCCAAATAGTACCCGGTTGTGAAAAAGTACCCGGTTTTAAAAAAGTCCTCAGTTCAAGAAAGCACTCGGATCCGAAAAAGGACCTAGTTCTAAAACATCTGCTGTTACAGAAGGCAGTGTCCAGTTAGTATGCTTTAAGTCATCACTCTTTAGAGGTATGTGCAACTTTGCGCTTTTGTGCACGCCTTTCCTGTTCGATGGCTTATATGCAACTCCTGTCTCCTTTTGATTCCTTTCCAACGTATTGGGATGTCCCCATCGATTCATTAAGTGCTGCACCCTCCTTGGCCAACTCATCGCCCTGGGAGCCAAGTATAGATGTATGGTCCGGTCCGAGCGAAGTCTATCAAATGCTTCTTTGCATTCAATTAAATTTTATGATGAAGTAATGATCTAGAAGCCTGTGGGATCTACTTATTTCTGGATGGAAATAGTAAACAGCAGACCCGACTCCATCTTTAATTTGGAACTATCGGTTTACACGTGTATAGTACATTACCGAGTGGTATGGAATGCTGTTGTAGGGGTAGTTTTCAGTGCCCGAGTTATGCTAACTAAATTGGCATACCCCCTCAAGTTTTTTAGTATAAGTAAGTACTGTTTTGCGTGGCTCTCCACAAAAGTAGGACCCCATATTAAAAAATGGGTTTAATAAATGCAGTAAATACCCATAGAGAGAGAGAGAGTTTGGGCTATCTAAATCGACAAATTTTTGATTAAAAGTCAATGAATTTTCGATAAAAAATTGAAAGTTTTTGATCACAAACCAATAATTAATCGATGGCGTTTGCTATCGATAACAAATTCGATAATAAATGATTAACAAGCCGAGAACTCGTCCATGCTGGTTGATATCAGCCACATCCCATAAACACTTTGATAACAAATCGATAAATCGTACATTACGCTGCACAAACATTTACCATGATTGCCATTAGGTACTCCCCCAGACCGTATGCGAAGATTTATACACACCCAAAATGATTCACAAATACTCTTACTGACATGCATGCATATTTACCAAAAAAAACTTTGCAACGTAATCTTCCAAAAATAGTTATAAATGCATTAAATTATTGTGGCTCCAAGGTGTAATAGCTGATATATATGTACTTATGTATGTTCATGGGCATTGCTGCCACTTCTCTGTGTGAAAGCCATTGGTAAATACAAAACCAAAAAAAATCTGAATATGAATTTACATAAATTGCTCTTAATGTGTTTGCATGCCTGTTTGGTAATATAAATTGGAGCAAACTTGGCTCTACAAATCATATTCAACACACAGACTCATGTACGCATACTTATAAACATAATAATACAAAAAAACAAGAAAATATTCTAAACCAATTGCACTACGTGAAGGAGTTTTGGTATTATAAACACAAAAAGTAAAAGAAAAACATAACGAATTAAAAACCACATTGCCTATTATTCTTCAACCACTAGCACCAGCAAGACACTAACACCTTCAAAGCAACTATAGGTAAGTACTTTCAAACATATAACCAAATCTACATGCACCTACTCTGCATGTGATTTGTATTGCAAAAGCTTTTAGTAGTTCTCGTTTAATTTTCCTTTTTTGCCCTTTGCCCTAAAGCTTTATTTCCATGGCAAAGATCGTTTTGTGTAGATAATAAAATAAGCAGGTTGGAATTTTCTGAAAATCTACTTTTATTAATGGATCAAAATTAAGGAAATGAATGACCTAAGACATTCAGTTATTGTTGAGTTTGTAGGCGTGCATTTATGTAGACACCCTTTCTGGTGTAATGACGCTAAACTGGGCGCTTATTAGTGAAATGACACAGGAAGTTGCTTTTACAATGCCAGCTATGAGAACTAAACTTGCAAGTCTTTTTGAGTAAGAAATCTGATTATATTACAGGCAATTTTGTTTTCTGTAGAGTAAAGAGCTAAGTGATAATTTGCTAGGATATGAACTGATGTGAGTTATTCGATGACAATTTATAAACACTTTATATCACAAGAAAGTAAACCAAGTTCACATCACATGTTCTTATATGCTATACTTTAACAAAGTTTTAATGCAACGTTCTGATGTAGAAAGAAAATTCAAGCGAATTCTTAATTTTTGGTTGGTAGTATCATTGCATATCGTGTGATCTTTAATCACGTCGCTTGAAAATATTCCTAAATATGTTTGGTAGTATGGTTGCACATCATATGGTCATAAGTTACGTCGTCTACCAATACGTATACAGCGGTTTCAGTATGATTGTTTTGCATGCTACATTTTGAGTTCCCCTATTCACAAATCTTGTATTTGATCGACTCACTTATCATGGTAAGTTGTTCAAGCAATCCTTGTATTCATTCCTAATTTTATTTGATAGTATGTTTGCACATCATATGATCATAAATCAAGTCAGTTTCATATTATTTTAAATCATATAATCAAATTTCCAACAAGTATAGAGTGACTTCAATATAATTATTTTGCACGCTAGATGTTGTTGGATAAGTTTTTATAAAACAGACACACATTTCATAATATTTCACATTTCTAATTATTTTAATGGTATTATGTACACATAATGTTAGATCACGCCGCTATCAAAGGACGAATGATTTCAGTATAATAGTTTCACATATCATTCCAGGTCATAGAAAACATGTTTCGCATCAGAATTTGAAGATTTATTATTAAAAATACTACTAATTGTGGCAATTTCATAGCAGTCTAAATATCACATCAAATGATTTCAGATGTGGTTTTAGGAATTTTACTGGGATATAAAATTGAAAAGTGGACTTTACAATCGGCCTAGTCTTTGTGTATCTCGACAAACCACAAAACTTCGTAAAAATTGCTAAAAACCTGGCAATAGCATGCATATCCCATTATAAAAAATCACGTCCCTAGCAAATGAAACCCTGTTTCAAAGTAGCATTTGTAAATTTATTATTTAAAACACTGCTAATTGTGGAAATATCATGTGGGTGTATTATAATGTCAAATGATGTCAGATGTGATTTCACGGATTTCAGTGGTAGATAAAATTAAAATACGGCCTATACATTTAACCCAATCTCAACTAAGTCCGAATTTGAGATCCATTTATCTCGAACCTCTAAAAAATGTCAAGCAAATTGCTAAAAAACAGGCATTTTCATGCTGGTATAATATCAAAGCAAATGATCTGTGATATGATTTCTGGGATTTGACTGTCATATAAATATAAAAGGTATTCTGCTTAACGCGACCAACTAGAAAGTTTCGGACAATTCGCTAACGAGCTGGAAGTGTCATTGTGGTATAATATCACATCAAAAGATCTCAGTTGTGTATTCCGCAATTTCTCTGGCACATATAATTAAAAATTGGTCAGCACAATTGACCCAATCTTCTATATATCTTAGTTTAGTCCGATAGTTTTATTTGTGTACGAATTTAACGGGAACCACATTTGGACCCATCTCATGAAAGTAGCTACCGCTACATGATTCTGATGATATGTTCAAGTCACTTTTATACTCAGCGCAGCAGAGCTCACAGAGTATATTAATTTTGTTCGTATAACGGTACCCTGTAACGGCATAAACTAATCGAGTATATATAGACTTCTTATATCAAAATGATCTGGTCGAAAAAAGAAATTCATTTAGTCATGTCCGGTCGTCCGTCCTTCCGTCCGTAAACACGATAACTTGAGCAAATTTTGAGGTATCTTTATGAAATTTGGTATATAATGAACGAAATCAGACTATAACACGCCCACTTTTTCGATGTCGAAAATTTCGAAAACCCGAAAAAGTGCAATAATTCATTACCAAAGACGGATAAAGCGATGAAACTTGGTAGGTGGGTTAACTTATGACGCAGAATAGAAAACTAGCAAAATTTTGAACAATAGGCGTGGCAACGCCCACTTTTAAAAGAAGGTAATTTAAAAGTTTTGCAAGCTGTAATTTGGCAGTCGTTGAAGCTATCATGATGAAATTTGGCAGGAACGTTTCTCCTATTACTATATGTGTTCTAAATAAGAATTAGCAAAATCGGTTGACGAACACGCCCACTCTTTAAAAAAAAAATTTTTTAAGTAAAATTCTGACAAAAATTGAATATCCTTACAGTATATAAGTAAATTATGTCGACATTCAACGCCAGTAATGACATGGTGCAACAAAATACAAAAATTAAGGAAAGTATCATAATGGGCGTGGCTCCGCCCCTTTTCATTTAATTTGTCTAGAATACTTTTAATGCCATTAGTCGAACACACATTTAGCAATCCTTGTGAAATTCGGTTAGGGCGTAGCTTCTATGACGATAACTGTTTTCTGTGAAAGTGGGCGAAATCGGTTGAAGCCACGGCCAGTTTTTATACACAGTCGACCGTCTGTCCTTCCGCTCGGCCCTTAACACGATAACTTGAGCAAAAATCGATATATCTTTACTAAACTTAGTTCACGTACTTATATGAACTCACTTTATCTCGGTATTAAAAATGGGCGAAATCCAACTATAACCACACCCACTTTTCGATATCGAACATTTCGAAATATGAAAAAAATGCCATAATGCTATACCAAATACGAAAAAAGGGATGAAACATGGTGATTGGTTTATTAACGCAAAATATAACTTAAGAAAAAACTTTGTAAAATGGGTGTGACACCTACAATTAAGTAGAAGAAAATGAAAAAGTTCTGTAGGGCGAAATCAAAAGCCCTTGGAATCATGGCAGGAGTACTTTTCGTGGTATTACATATATAAATAAATTAGCGATTCCCAGATGACAGATGATGTTTTGGGTCACCCTGGTCCACATTTTGGTCGATATCTCGAAAACGCCTTCATATATACAACTGATGGCGACTCCCTTTTAAAACCCTCATTAATACCTTTAGTTTGATACCCATATCATACAAACACATTATAAAGTCACCGCTGGTCCACCTTTTTGGCGATATCTCTAAAAGGCCTCCACCTATAGAACTAAGGCCCACTCCCTTTTAAAATACTCATTAACACCACTCATTTGATACCCATATCGTACAAACACTTTCTAGAGTCACCCGTGGTCCACCTTTATGGCGATATCTCGAAAAGGCGTCCACCTACAGATCTAAGGCACACTCCCTTTTAAAGTACTCATTACCACCTTTTATTTGGTAACCATATCGTACAAACACATTCTAGAGTCACCCCCGGTCCACCTTTATGGCGATATCTCGAAAAGGCGTCCACCTATAGAACTATGGCCCACTCCCTTTTAAAATACTCTTTAATACCTTCCATTTGATACCCATGTCATACACACACATACCAGGGTCACCCTAGGTTCATTTTCCTAAATGGTGATTTTCCCTTATTTTGTCTCCAAAGCTCTCAGCTGAGCATGTAATGTTCGGTTACACACGAACTTAGCCTTCATTACTTGTTTTAAATCAAATTTTCTAAAAAAAACTGTCTGCATAGTTTCACGTGCTCTATTCAAATCTGAGGTCTATTTAGCAAATCCCAAAAATTTTGAGAATATTGTTTTGTGCTTGCGTCAAAATATGGAAAAAAATTCATTTGTGTCGAACTTCGCACTGCTGATATGATACGATGTTTTATCATATGACATGGTACATCCATCCCACTCAGCATTTAGGTGATTCAATTTTGAATTTCCCTACATATCAATACAATTGGATTACTCTTTCTGACTAAATAATGAGTTATCATACAATTGAACAAAAGAAATAATCAAATATGAATACTTTTGATGATAAAAAACTAAAAAGCATTTTTCGATCACTTTTTGGAATCATTTTTGTAGTCCTTTAATGACTAAATTTTAATATTTCATAAAAACCAACAAAAAGAATAATCAAATATGCTTACCTTTGATGATCAAAAACTGAATATAGTTTTTCAATCACATTTGGGAATCATATTGGATCAAATGTGTTTACTTTAGGTGATCAAAAATTTATAATCATTTTTCATTCAGCTTTCTGAATCTTTTATGAATATATTTGTTGACTGAATAATGAATTTTATACTTGTTGAAATTTTACTTTTCATTAAAAATTTTATTTTTTTCACATACACATAATTTTTCAATCATGAAGCTAAGAAAAAATACATATATAAAAATTGTATTATTTATGCAAGACAAAAATAATGTAATGCTGCTCGCGAACGAAGATTTCTCCAACAATTTCTCCCGTTCAGTTTCCCAGAAAATATGATATATAATATATATAATGTAATGATTGGACAATACATAGGTTGTGAGCTATTTGAACACAGGTAAGTGAAACTATCTTGACATACCTGGATACGGCTTCAACATCCCGTATCGTATCCGTATTTTAAGATGCAGATGATAATGCTGATGTTAGATGTTGTAGTCGCAGGTGTATATCGGTCAAGTTTGTTTGCGAGTTAGCTGTGGTTCGAATAGCTCACTTTCGCATGCTTTCTTTATTTTGAATGAGATATGAAGAATAAATGCATCATAATCGCATTCAAAAATCTCAACCAACAAGATTGAAATATGTTCAGGAATATGATCAGAAAATGACTGTGAAAAGCCGTCAAATATTACTCTAAAACAACTAAAGTTCAATTTTACAATGATATCATATATGAATAACAAGTGTCACGAAATAGGAATCATAAATGATTATTCAAGAATAATCACATTTATGGTACATTTTTCTCCCGACGATACGTTAATTTTCGAACAGAAAATGCTTTTAAATTTGAACGTTTTTAATCATCTTGGAGTATGATATTTAAATATTTTTTGATCAATATTTTAAAAAAATGCTGGCTGGGTAAGTTTTAGATATTACAAAACAATATTTTTTTCAACACACAAAGCCTAACTAAGTCGTTTTGGGAAAAGAAAACAGACGAAGAGCCTCATATATATTCTATTAGTGACATTTTATTGTCATGCTAAGTGTGAGTATATGTCACATGATCATAAAATAAATAACAAACATTTACTTCCAGTCTTTATTTGAAATGTAAACAACAGCCGCTATCCAATGTTTGAAAAACAAATAGTTCTTGATCATATAATTTTAGAAATCTTTGTTTCATTCTTCTCCACACCCACATCACATCATGTTAATATATTTGAAAAGTCATAACAATTTTTCCAATATAAATACTACCTCTTAGCTATTTCTTAAATAGAAAAGTATTTTGTTACATAAACTTTCATTATTTTACCACATTTTCTTATATTACATAGCTCGCGTAATAGCTTATAAGTATTATTAAGTACTTATGTAAGAATAATATTGCAGCCACGTGCTGACAACTTATAACGCTTTTCATTCTCTAGAAGCTAAGTTAAAGTATAAAGATCATTGAACCACTCGATTATAATGGCAACCACTTAAACCACCAGACGTTTTAACTTACAATACTTAAAATCACGTACATACATTTATGTGTAAATTTGTTTGTTTTTTATATGCATAAGTACCTAAAACACATCTGTTGAAATTCTAAGTACTTATTTGATTTTCCTAGGATCTTAATGCATGAATTCTTGTATATGTGGCTACGTTATCTATTAGATATACATATACACAAATATATATTTATTTATTTCTGTTTTTTTTTGTAATTACTGCGGACACGTGACCAAAAGTAAAAGCCAGGTAAATTCAAGTATTTACACTGGTAAACGATAATAAACCACATACACATGCATAAGGCTAAGCTCAAAATATATACATATATATTGATTATTAAGAGTAAAAAGTAAATTTTGGTAGCACTGCATGTAAAGGTAGAACTTAATTTCAATACTTTAAGTCAGGCCATATTTTACAGTACTGAAGATGTTTTGGTGTCATCTTGTTATCAGTTTCTAAAATTTTCAATTGATTAAAAGAAGCAAAATTCAAAACTCAAAAATCCAAAACAAAATTTCTAACTTCAGACTTCAAAAATCAAAAATCCGAGTTTCAAATTCAAAACCCAATACTCAAATTCAATTCGAAAATTTAAGTTAAAATTCGAAATTTTGTAATGCAAAATCCAAAAACCAAAACTCAAAATTCAAAATTGATACAATTGAATACATCAAAAACAAATACAATCAAATAGTTCAAAAATGAAAACTCAAAATTTATATTCAACATTAAAAAGTTCAAAATTTAAGTTCGGAACAGAGTCTAAAAATCTTAAACAAAATACTAAAAACTCAAAATCCATGAAAATCAAGCTCATTTCAAATAATTTCAAGACTCAAAATGTCAAGTTCCAAAATAAGACATCACAACCAAGATTTAAAATTCTTTGTTTATAGTTAAAAATTCTTCATTCAAAATTCTAAGTTAAATTCAAAACTCAAAGCCTCATATTTAAATTTCAAAATATAAAAATTAAATTCAAAACTTAAAACTAATAGCGCAAAATTTCAAATTCAAAACTTTTTATTTCAAATTCAAAAAATTATAAATTCTTAAAAGTGAAATTAGAACAATATTCAAAATTTCGAACTTTAAATTTAAAATTTAAAATTCTTAATTTGAAATTCACATTTCATTCAGACACTTAAAATTGGAAATTCAGAGTTTGAAACTATTAAATTTCAAAACTTGTGACCCGAACTACAAACAAGTTCAGTCAAAAATAAAAATCCGAAATTGAAGATTTAAATTTAAAACTAAAACTTAGCACCAAAATTTAAAATTTTAAACGCAATACAAATTCATTATTGGAAAATAAGAATATATTAAAATTTAAACCTAAATCTAAAAATTAAACATTTAAAATAAAAAGTTTAAAATTTAAGTTCAAATCATAATTTATAAATTCAACATTAATAATTCAAAAATCATTTCAAATTATATTGAAGAAATATGATCAACGATCAAGAATTATCACATGTTCCTGAAGATGTCTTCAGATTGAAGCCGAAATATCGACAAATTAAAAACCAAAGCAATTTTAAACATTGTGCTTTATTTAACCACGGCCTCTAAGCTCATAAAATTAACATAACATAAACGTATAAGGCTATAAAAATTACCAAAAATATTGAAGAAATATTTAAAATAGGAAATTCCAAATGCAACAATTTTAGTTTAGTTTATATTTGAATTGCAAATTTTTTAATTAAAATTAGAAAACTTAAAAAATCGACACTTATAATTTCAAATTTATAAATGAAAATAAAAACTCGATGAGCCGTTTTGGAGTTTAATAGCAGGGAATAAACACCCCATAAATAAGACTTTATCGCAAACTTTTACTTTTAAAATTTAATATTGAAACTTTTCATTGATACTTCGCAGGAATTTCTAAAATTTATGCTATTTTCAAAATAACTTGTACCGGTTTCGATTTCATTTCACCAAATTGAGAGAAAAGTTTGTTTAAAAATCAGCGAACTGTCCTTAACACTAGTGAACTTTTCTCTTATCTTCAAGCTTAAATGAATATTCTAAATGTTTTCCTCATTTGCTTCCGCTACTCATTTCCTCTTCATTGAATTCAACGTTTTTCATACTGCTTCTACCAAAATGATAGTCGGTCAAGTTTATTGAAGTTATGATTTAATTTTTCATATGCCTAAATGTGCATGTAATTTCAATGAGTTTGAATTGGTAGTGCACAACTCAAACGGAGTCCTTCCTGTCCACGAGACACATAAGCACCCGCAAACGTACAATAGAGAGCAAACAAGTTAATGTAAGTAGACTCAAGGGGCCTCAAGCATTCTATGAGCAGTAAGTACAGATATGGTTATATACCCACCCAATATAGAATTTTATAAAAACGTTGACGCACACAACATCCGCTTCGTAGCGTCCAGTCGACAGCAGTCGTGACGGCATCAACAGCAAATGCGATCGCCTACAAACTAGTTGACCGAATTTAAGACGGTATAGAACAAAATTTGTTGTGCATATTCTTGTGTATATGCACTGCAAAAAACCGTGTGATAAATCGAAAGAAAAAACAAACATTTTCATTCAATTCAAAAGAAATGAAATTAGTTTTTTTGTTTATAAATTTTTAAATCAAAAACCCTTTCGTCACGTATCGATCCGCACTCATCCCGCAAGACACACGTTGTATACCGGCAATGTCATTTACGCACACGCACAATGACATCACGTGAAAAGGTACAAGTAAAAGATATGCTATTTTTAAATTAAAATAGAAATTGTTCTTTTGTAACTCGGCAAAGGACATCACATGATGCTTTTAATGTCACTTGATACTATATTGGATAGTGAAACATCATATGATGTTGAAGATAAGATAAATTATGTTTCAAAACAATATTTCTTTAACCCACAAAGATAAACTACTTATTTGTATATTGACAGAACGTCGGACGATGAGCCTTATATTCTATTAATGACATTTTCTTGTCATGTCATGTGTATGTATATGTCACATGATCATAAAATAAATATTAACTTTATTTGATATATAAATAACAACTACTATAACCGATTTAAAAAGAAAATGTTGTTGATCATATAATATCGCAATCCAAAGAGACAACAAACATGTTTTATTTGTAAACATGGAATCTTTGGTATGGCCAGGCCATCTCTATAAGACGACGCCAGCCAAGTAGTAGCACTAATACCAATTTAAATAAATGATCAACGACAAGACCTTATGTAAGCTATCCATAACGTGATAGATCATACATACTCAAAACGATACCTCAGGACGAGGTTTAAAATTTCATGCCTGATGACATCACCAAATTGTAATATTTCGTACCCGCACATTCCTTACATATTTCAAACCTATTTTTGCATACCTTTTCATCAAATAAAATAATAATATGAGGTATATATTTTTTTATTGGGTATGTATACTTTTTTCTTTGTATTTGTATCAAATGTGAAGGCTGCGTTAAGGCCAGTAATTTTGTTGTTTGTTTTGGTTTCCGGTGGCGAATTTGTGAGAAAATACGTCCATTGTTTAATATTCAAAAAGTATGTAAGAAAATCAGCAACAACACAAATTTTTTTTATTAAATTATATGTAGGTAGGTTTGAAGTTTGGTTTATGGCGCAAGTAATTTGTTGAATTTTTCAATTACATGTCTGAGCTTCAGAGCCGTCCATTGGGAATTTTCAAATCGTTTAATGTCGTATCTAATTTTTCAAACTTTGATCGTTAAGAATAGCCACTCGTTAGCGATTGCATTAAAGCAACAAAAGAAATAGAAATATAGAAAATTGATTCATTAAAAAAGTTATAATATATAGAAGTAAAGAAAGGAATCTATTCCAGATTTATTCACCAGTGCCTAGTCTACCTAAATGCTAAGTGTTTGAGATACCAGCTTCGGTTATGTGGGTTTTCGTCGACACTTTTTCCAACTAACATTTTTAAAGCGATAGATATTAACAAAGTTTTAGCGTAGCTGCAAATATAACTATAGCTGTTATCATCACTATAGCCTTGGGTCGTTACGGTAATCACGGCCCATAACCCATATGTGAACGTAGCCGTAAATATTCCCACAACCGTAACAATAACTGTGGTCATAGCCGTGACCACAATCATTACCGTAACAATAAGCTTAACCACAACCGTAAACATAATCGTAACATAACCGTGACCGTAACAATAAGCTTAACCAAAACCGTAAGCATAATCGTAACATAACCGTGACCATTACCATGATCGTAACGTAGCTATAACCGTAACCGTACCCATAACCATAATCGGTACGTTACCATTACAGCAACCATAACAGTTACAGTTACAATCATAGTCATATCCATAACTATTACCATAACAGAAACCATAACTAAAACCGTACTCATAGCAGTAATCATAGCTAAAGTCGATGACAAAACAGTCAACGGTCATTACATCATATGAAATGGATCATTGAGCCCGCTTGAGGGCAGGTGGTCATACGACCAAGCTGATCGACTTAAGATCTTATTTTAAAAAGGAGGATGAAAATGGAGAACGGAGTCGCAACCCAAAGAAGACAAAAGCGCCATAAGAGATGCGTCGCACTCGGGGAGCGAAAGTAGTTCAGAGTTAATGACGCAGTGCCGTGCGCACTAAAAACTGTCCAACGCTAGGGAGAATTGATCCATCCAACAGAGCTGGAGCACTTGGAGTGCGCGCATGAGGCATCAGAAGTAGGTAGGAGGCAGTTGAAGAGGTTTGCTACGAGTAACCCTCTGTACTGCAACCGGCACGACGAAGAAGATGCTTCGAGCGGCAGAATAAAGAGACAACCATCGGCTGAAAACAAAAAACTTTCTTTCAATAGGCAGAAAGAGCTCAGTCCCATAGCCGGGAGGCAGGCCAATCGCATAGACAAGACAAGTGGGTCTTTAGCTGTAAGACAGATGGGCCCAAATAGCGAGATAGTAACTACTTCGCAAGCAACAACCTCGAAATCAACAGCCCTGGAAGCTGTAAGTCAGAGAGACATTGGTAGTAGGTCATAGCACATTGATAGTAGGGGATCAATTTTAGCAATAAAGCTACCTACGAAACCGGAAAAACATCACAAATATACGCTGCTGAATAAAATGGTTCTTACGTTCCTTACTCCACTCATCTCGGAGCTCAACCTAAATTTCTTGCTTTATATTCCAAAAAAACTGCGTCAATGTCCTTCCGCCCAATGTTTGTGTTGTTAGCTTAAACAACTGAGCGTCGACATTAAATTTCCTACTCAATACTCAACTATGAATAAAGCAAAGCTCTTGAGCCTTAAAAAATGTAGAGCCTTAACAAGCTCTCTAAGGAATTGCGCTTTTTGTTTTCCTTAGCAAAAGAAGAAATTCCAGCTGAACAAAAAAAGGCACCTAGGAGAACTACATGAACAGCAATGCACATGCGATCTGGCAAAAAAAATCTCCGCTCAAAAATTCTTTTGAATAATCACCCTTATGAAAAGGAAGGTAGTTATTATTCATAAGTGCTGCGCTTCAAACAACCAAAAAAATGAGCAAACAGCATATGAAGAAAAGATTTATAAAAAAAAAAAAATTTAGCGAAAATTATTAAATGATGTGACCTTCCATCCAGTTCGCCAACAGGTCAGCACAAAAAGAAATAAAAATAAATTATCAAACTTGCTAAAGCTTTTGCCGCCATAATTTTACTAACAGCTTCCTTGCAACAAACTGTACATATGCATACATCAGTGGTACACTCAAGAGCTTCGGGGAGCTGCGGAAAACTATTCGGCGTCGTGTGAGCGCAGCCACAGAGATTCGGTAAAGCAAACAGTCAATCAGTTTAAGCTTGTACTTCAAACAGTAAACATCTTTTGCGTTCACCCTTTGCTCAAACATTCTTCATGTAAACATACACAACTACAAAAAAAGTAGCATTTGTAGTTCAAACTCTTTAGGCGTTGTGCACCACTGACATACATACATACATGTAGCTCTAGGTAGTTTAAAACGAAAACTATTTATTTTAGTTGGTCGCTACTTGCTTTGGTTGCTCTTTTTTTCGAAGTTTTTCGCAAGTGAAAATGTGCCAAGTATGTTTAAGGTCGTTCGTAAAGTGATACGAGTGCAAGAAAGTTAAGCATTAAAATGAAAATGAAGAAATCTTCGACAAAAACTAATGGAGCAGTTTTGTAGTGAATTTTGGGGAGTATCACATTTTGAATTTCGAGCGTGTAAATTTGATGAAAAGTTGTATGCTCCGTTGAGAAGTAAATTAATTTATTAAATTGAAATGCATTTTAATTTTGTTGAGAAGCAGCTTGTAATATTTTTCTAAGTTTTTAAACTATTTGTTTATACAAATTGCAATTGAACAAAAAAAAAAAATTGGTTGTCCGCTTTGATGGTGTTGATGACGCGTTTCGACGCTCGCATATCTTCCTCGAGAAGTTCGACAATTTTATTTAAAAAACGATTCATTAACATCAAACATAAATACAATTTTGATGAACTGTTTTTAAAGTAAAATTATCAGACTCTCTGAAGAAGACATAAGAGTGTCAAAACGAGTACGAGACTAAAAGAAAAATTTAACTTTGTCTCGGCCGTAAAGCTCAATCATAACAAAAATTTAAATATTGATCTGGCCCAACAAGCAAACAGCCATTTTTTTTTAATATTTTATAATTTTTCTGTTTAAAAAAAATTTAAACAAAACTCCATCTTGTATATCTTGTAAATCTATTCAAAGCCGTTTCTCCCCGTAGTTGCTTTGGAGCCCGAACTCTTGTGAGAATCGATTTATACACAAACAGACTCGGCAGTAGCTTTGCCTTCTTATTATACACATTTTTTCAGAACCCTCAAAAATAAGCGAAAGTATCGTCTTTATAATATTGTAACGAATTTACATGAAATCCTCTTATTCGCAACCTTCTACTAACGTTCGTATCGCTAAACTCTTGAATAAATAACTCCAATATTTAATAATGCAAAAATGGCCCTTATTAAAGTACTTCACAATAACACTTATACTTTGCCATTAATAGCTTGCTTAAACCAAACTGATTTCCGCGCCTCTACTGTTGTCGCCTTTTATACTGTCTGGTTTGCTCGTTGCATACTTCTAGGCATTTCCATTCCAGAACTTACTAGTGTGTTATCAGCTACAAAATCGCCAGCCAGAACTACGTTTATAACTTCTCATATGCGCATGAGTAATACTTGCACAATACTTGCATTATTGCCCTCTCTTGTGAGCACCTCAGATAAGATATATGCATGTGTTTGTGCGTTGCTTCTCCGCTGCGTGTACGTACATATGTATGTGTAGACATAATGATTGATTCGTTTATGTAGATACATAATGATTGATTATGGATGTGCATACAAGTCACACTTAGCATCGGCTTAGAGATGACAGTACCCCTTAGTGTTGCTAATATTCGTAACAATATCTTTGATTTCAATGAAATATGTATTTTTGTAAAATTTGATGTCACAGCCAAAGACTTAATGCTAAGCTCATTTTGTATATACGTTTTTCCGGATTGATGTCCCACTTATACACGAGCTATATTAAAGGTAATTGAAAATGGCTTAAGAATAGATCCAGCTTACACTGAAGGCCAGTTGTCTGGGCAAATTAATTGTTAGTTTTGTCATACTTTGCTATGATGTAAGGGGAGTTGCGTTTCAGTAGAATAGATCCTTAATAATTAAAAAAAAAGTTCGCCTTGATATAGGCTGTTGCTGTTGTTGTAGCGATAAAGACAGTCCCCGAAGGTTTGGAGGAGTGTTATCAATGATAATGGGCCTTTGCTTTACGGTAATCAACCATTTTGGCAGCAATCTAATACGACCACATTTAACCCACTGGCCATCACGCCTATCATAAGATAAGCAGGGATCGCCAGAGCTTCGTGCGCTAAATATATGTGATATACTCATATTTGTAACAGGATTCCCCTCAGGTAGGTGTGGTTGACAGTAGGTTGGAAAAGCTGTAAGGCTACAAAACCTTTGTATAACCTTTATCAAACATATATATGCATAATTTTCAGCTGAAAAAATTGTGTTATGTTCTTCCGTAAATCCATTTCGTATTTCAAGAAAGAATCATAAAATGAATCATGCAAATGCCTTAAAACATTAAATATACATTAAAATAATCTTACTTGCTTAGTTTCGTTTACACTTTTCGTAACACTTCTTGATTATATAGAACAGATATCACTTACCTATAAAGAGAAAAGCAAAAGTGAAAAATTAGTAAATTGAGTAAAAAATTTTAAGATTTTTTAATAATAGCGATAAATGTTATTTAATGAAGTGAAAAATCACAGTTTGTTTCATAGAGTTTACTAGGAATTATGCTTGTCATATTAGTGAAAATTGTGCATAGCTCAAAAAATATTTTAAAAGTGCATACTTTCAGGCGATTTCTAGCAGAAGGTTTTATGCTTGCGCCTCTCATACCGAGCGTGGAGAGCACTACAACAAAATTGAATTTGATGCATATGAAGAGATTTCCATCATTACTTCTCATAACTGATTTGAAAACAATCTGTTTTCATTGTTTGCCATTTTTCGTCTGCGTCTCACTGAAGATGGCGCCACAGCGAAATTTGTTTTTTCTTAATTCAATTTGACAATGGATAGTGGAAAATCGACTATTCACCCTATAGTAAAATAAACAAAACTAAATCAATAAGAATTAAATTGGATATCACGATTCTTAATTGCGATACTGTTTTAAAGTCAGAGGAATTGAAACTTTTGTCCTCCTGCGATGGATTTTAGGATTCTTTAAGCGGTCGATGGTAATTCGCAATTTAAGCCGAGGCTGGAGCTGACACTCTAACAGAGCCTGAGGTCTAAATTCGGTGTGAGGCTACTATCGAGGATGGAAATGAGCATGGGCCTGAGAATGAGACTAGCAATGGGGCTCATTGAGGGCTACTGAGGGTGAGCATTGGCCTGGGTATGAGACTGAAACTAATGGTGTTTTCTTTTCTGCATGGTGCCCTCTTGTTTTTTCGTAGTTCTCTTATTACTTTCTAAATTCTTTTACAAAATAGTTCCAACTGAATAAAAAAGGGGTATCATTACCTACAAATTCAGCTATTTCGCAGAGTGCCAGGTAATCTAGTTCAAAATCTATAAATCAGGCTTGCAACATGAGGGCAACATTTCTCACAGAAAAGAAAACGCCACAAGGGGTTTGTACCTTACTGAGACTTACCTAAAGCTGATACTAGGAATGAACATAATATCGACAATAAGCAAAT
Organism: Eurosta solidaginis; assembly: GCF_040869045.1. Classification (NCBI taxonomy): domain Eukaryota; kingdom Metazoa; phylum Arthropoda; class Insecta; order Diptera; family Tephritidae; genus Eurosta; species Eurosta solidaginis. Next base: position 228,273,605 of record NC_090320.1, on the reverse strand, counting down.
ACTCTTAAAAAAATAATAAGAAGTCAAAGTGAAATTTATTAAGCAACGAAAACAAAAAGAAATAAAATAATTTCAAAGCAAATATTTGCAAGCTAAAATATTTCTAAATATGCTTTCATATTGTGCTAGTATTTTTTTGTTTTATTATTTCTCTTAATATTTAATATTTTTTAAGTACACAATTTTATCATCAGCGCTGGAAATTGCTATAAGTAATCTAAATATTTTTTCTTTGAATTTGAATTCAAAGAAATATTCCACCTATTTTAAATGTGTATACATGCAGTTGCGAACACGAAAATAGCAGTGGACATTTTTATCGAAAGTTCAAAAATTAAATTCTCCCTTAAAAGCGTCGGGGAGTGTCGGGGAGTTTTGTGATTGAATCTCAAGAAACCAAATCTAACAAGTAAGGAAGGCTAAGTTCGGGTGTAACCGAACATAACATACTCAGTTGAGAGCTATGGAGACAAAATAAGGAAAATCAATCTGGGGTAACCCTGGAATGTGGTTGTATAACATGTGTATCAAATGAAAGGTATTAAAGAGTATTTTAAGAGAGAATAGGCCATAGTTCTATGGATGAACGCCATTTAGGGATATCGCCATAAAGGTAGACCAGGGCTGACTCTAGAATTTGTTTGTACGATATGGGTATCAAATGAAAGGTGTTACTGAGCATTTTAAGAGGGAGTGGGCCTTAGGTCTATCGGTGGACGCCTTTTCGAGATGTCCCCATTAAGGTGGACCAGGGGTGATTCTATAATGTGTTTGTACGATATGGGTATCAAATGAAAGCTGTTAATGAGTATTTTGAAAAGGAGTGATCCTTAGTTCCATAGGTGGACGCCGTTTCGAGATATCGCCATAAAGGTGGACCAGGGGTGTTTCTAGAATGTGTTTGTACGATATGGGAATCAAATGAAAGGTGGTAAGGAGTATTTTAAAAGGGAGTAGTCCTTAGTTCTATAGGTGGACGCCTTTTCGAGATATCGCCATAAAGGTGGACCAAGGGTGACTCTAGAATGTTTGTACGATATGGGTATCAAACGAAAGGTGTTACTGAGCATTTTAAGAGGGAGTGGGCATTAGGTCTATATGTGGACGCCTTTTCGAGATATCGCCATTAGGGTGGGCCAGGGGTGACTCTAGAATGTTTGTACGTTATGGGTATCAAACGAAAGGTGTTACTGAGCATTTTAAGAGGGAGTGGGCATGAGGTCTATAGGTGGACGCCTTTTCGAGATATCGTCATTAGGGTGGGCCAGGGGTGACTCTAGAATGTGTTTGTACGATATGTGCATCAAACGAAAGGTGTTACTGAGCATTTTAAGAGGGAGTGGGCATTTGGTCTATAGGTGGACGCCTTTTCAAGATATCGCCATTAGGGTGGGCCAGGGGTGACTCTAGAATGTTTGTACGATATGGGTATCAAACGAAAGGTGTTGCTGAGCATTTTAAGAGGGAGTGGGCATTTGGTCTATAGGTGGACGCCTTTTCAAGATATCGCCATTAGGGTGGGCCAGGGGTGACTCTAGAATGTGTTTGTACGATATGGGTATCAAATGAAAGGTGGTAAGGAGTATTTTAAAAGGGAGTAATCCTTAGTTCTATAGGTGGACGCCTTTTCGAGATATCGCCATAAAGGTGGACCAAGGGTGACTCTAGAATGTTTGTACGATATGGGTATCAAACGAAAGGTGTTACTGAGCATTTTAAGAGGGAGTGGGCATTAGGTATATAGGTGGACGCCTTTTCGAGATATCGCCATTAGGGTGGGCCAGGGTGACTCTAGAATGTGTTTGTACGATATGGGTATCAAATGAAAGGTGGTAATGAGTATTTTAAAAGGGAGTAATCCTTAGTTCTATAGGTGGACGCCTTTTCGAAATATCGCCATTAGGGTGGGCCAGGTGTGACTCTAGAATGTTTGTACGATATGGGTATCAAACGAAAGCTGTTACTGAGCATTTTAAGAGGGAGTGGGCATTAGGTGTATAGGTGGACGCCTTTTCGAGATATTGCCATTAGGGTGGGCCAGGGGTGACTCTAGAATGTTTGTACGATATGGGTATCAAACGAAAGGTGTTACTGAGCATTTTAAGAGGGAGTGGACACTAGGTCTATAGGTGGACGCCTTTTCGAGATATCGCCATTAGGGTGGGCCAGGGGTTACTCTAGAATGTTTGTACGATATGGGTATCAAACGAAAGGTGTTACTAGCATTTTAAGAGAGAGGGGGCATTAGTTCTATAGGTGGACGCCTTTTCGAGATATCGCCATTAGGGTGGGACAGGGGTGACTCTGGTATGTTTTTGTACGATATGGATATCAAATTAAAGGTATTAATGAGGGTTTTAAAAGCGAGTGGCCCTTAGATGTATATGTGAAGGCGTTCTCGTGATATCCACCAAAATGTGGACAAGGTGATCCAGAAAATCATCTGTCGGGTACTGCTAATTTATTTATATATGCAATACCACTAACAGTATTCCTGCCAAGATTCCAAGGGCTGTTGATTTCGCCTTGTAGAACTTTTTCATTTTCTTCTACTTAATATGGTAGGTGTCACACCCATTTTACAAAGATTTTTCCAAAGTTATATTTTGCGTCAACAAACCAATCCAGTTACCATGTTTCATCCCTTTTTTCGTATTTGGTATAGAATTATGGCATTTTTTTCATTTTTCGTAATTTTCGATATCGATAAAGTGGGCGTGGTTATGGTCAGATTTCGCCCATTTTTTATACCAAGAAAAAGTGAGCTCAGGTAAGTACGTGGGCTAAGTTTAGTAAAGATATATCGGATTGTGCTCAAGTTATTGTGTTAATGGCCGAGCGGAAGGACAGACGGTGGACTGTGTATAAAAACTGGGCGTGGCTTCCACCGATTTCGCCCATTTTCACAGAGAACAGTTACCGTCATAGAATCTATGCTCCTACCAAATTTGAGCAGGATTGGTAAATTTTTGTTCGACTTATGGCAATAAAAGTATTCTAGACAAACTAAATGAAAATGGGCGGAGCCACTCCCATTTTGAAATTTTCTTTTATTTTTGTTTTTTGTTGCATCATATCATTACTGGAGTTGAATTTTGACTTAATTTACTTATATACAGTAAAGATATTAAATTTTTTGTTAAAATTTGAATTTAAAAAAATTTTTTTTTAAAAAGTGGGCGTGTTCTTAATCCAATTTTGCTAATTTTTATTTAGCACATATAGAGTAATAGTAGTAACGTTCCTGCCAAATTTCATCATGATATCTTCAACGACTGCCAAATTACAGCTTGCAAAACTTTTAAATTACCTTCTTGTAAAAGTGGGCGGGGCCACGCCCATTGTCCAAAATCTTACTAATTTTCTATTCTGCGTCATAACGTCAACCCATCTACCAAGTTTCGTCGCTTTATCTGTCTTTTGTAATGAGTTATCGCACTTTTTCGGTTTTTCGAAATTTTCGATATCGAAAAAGTGGGCGTGGTTATAGTCCTATATCGTTCATTTTAAATAGCGATCTGAGATGAGTGCTCAGGAACCTACATACCAAATTTCATCAAGATACCTCAAAATTTACTCAAGTTATCGTGTTAACGGACGGACGGACGGACGGACATGGCTCAATCAAATTTTTTTTCGATCCTGATTATTTTGATATATGGAAGTCTATATCTATCTCGATTCCTTTATATATGTACAACCAACCGTTATCCAATCAAACTTAATATACTCTGTGAGCTCTGCTCAACTGAGTATAAAAACATTCAAAAAAGTTCTCTTGAAAATTCTAGCACTCGTAAAATTTAAGAAGATTTTGAATCGCTTATCAAGAGTTTAATGTTTGTTTGTTTTTTTATGTATGCAGCTTTGCAGCCCAATCAATTTTTAGCAAAATGAACCTAGGGTAACCCTGGAATGTGTTTGTATGACATGTGTATCAAATGAAATGTGTTAATGATTATTTAAAACTTAGTGTGCTTTAGTTCCATAGGTGGACGCCTTTTCGAGATAACGCAATAAAGGTGAACCAGGGGTGACTCTAGAATGTGTTTGTACGATATGGGTATCAAATTAAAGGTATTAATGAGGGTTTTAAAAGCGAGTGGCCCTTAGATGTATATGTGAAGGCGTTTTCGCGATATCGACCAAAATGTGGACCAGGGTGATCCAGAAAATCATCTTTCGGGTACTGCTAATTTATTTATTTATGTCATACCACAAACAGTATTCCTGCCAATATTCCAAGGGCTTTTGATTTCGCCCTGCAGAACTTTTTCATTTTCTTCTACTTAATATGGTAGGTGTCACACCCATTTTACAAAGTTTTTTCTAAAGTTATATTTTGCGTCAATAAACCAATCCAATTACCATGTTTCATCTCTTTTTTCATATTTGGTACAGAATTATTGCATTTTTTTCATTTTTCGTAATTTTCGATATCGCAAAAGTGGGCGTGGTCATAGTCGGATTTCGGCCATATTTTATACCAAGTAAAGTGACATCAGATAAGTACGTGAACTAAGTTTAGTTAAGATATATCGTTTTTTGCGCAAGTTATCGTGTTAACGGCCGAGCGGAAGGACAGGCGGTCGACTGTGTATAAAAACTGGGCGGGGTTTCAACCGATTTCGCCCATTTTCCCAGAAAATAGTTATCGCCATAGAATTATGGCATTAAAAGTATTCTAGACGAATTAAATGAAAAACGGCGGAGTTACACTCATTTTGAAATTTTCTTTTATCTTTGTATTTTGTTGCACCATATCATTACTGGAGTCGAATGTTGACATAATTTACTTTCATACTTAAAAGATATTAAATTTTTTGTTAAAATTTGACTTAAAATTTTTTTTTTTAAAGTGTGCGTGTTCGTCATCCGATTTCGCTAATTTTTATTTAGCACACATATAGTAATAGGAGTAACGTGCCTGCCAAATTTCATCATGATATCTTCAACGACTGCGAAATTACAGCTTGCAAAACTTTTAAATTACCTTCATTTAAAAGTGTGTTGTGCCACGCCCATTGTCCAAAAATTAACTAATTTTCTATTTCTATTACCAAGTTTCATCGCTTTATCCGCTTTCGTAATGAATTATCGCACTTTTTCAGTTTTTCGAAATTCTCGATATCGAAAAAGTGGGCGTGGTTATAGTCCGATATCGTTCTTTTAAATAGCGATCTGAGATGAGCGCCCCGAAACCTACGTACCAAATTTCATCTAGATACCACAAAATTTACTCAAGTTATCGTGTTTGCGGACGGACGGACTGACGGTCGGACGGACATGGCTAAATGAATTTCTTGTTTCACCCAGATCATTTTGATATATAGAAGTCTATATCTATCTCGATTAGTTTATGCCGCTACGGATTACCGTTATGCGAACAAAGTTAATATACTCAGTGAGCTCTGCTCAGCTGAGTATAAAAACAGAATCACATTGAAGATAAGAACGTTTTCATTATCAGTGAAACATTTCTAGACTTTTAAAAGTTATACTAAGGCAAGATGGCAATTCAATAAGATTTTAAGAGGCATATACCTCGACCGTCAGGAGCACACTCTATCACTTTTTCCTTCCAATGTAAACAAAACAGTTTGTGGCAAATAAAAGGTAAATATTTAAAGGGAATGAGCGGAAAATAAGCGCATAAAAGCCGTTACAAAAAAGTATGTACGAAGAAGACAAAAAAAAAACCGAATCATGTGCCTACAATGAAATGGTGGGACCACATCCCATTGAGCGAGGTAACCCAAAAAAAAAAAAAACAATTTCGAGAGCAAAGCATAAATGAGCAGAGAGAGCATGACCAAGACAAGTAAATATTTACAATAAAGTGTTTAGAGAATAAAGAAAAAAGTAAAAATTTCTCACAACAAAACGAGGAATGAAAAATTAGAAAATTCAATTTTATACAAAAGCAAGTAAGCAAAATTTTTTATTGGAAGTATTTATGTAGATTTTAGGAACCAAGTCAAGGCAAATATGCAAGTTTGTGTGTAATTGTGTATGTACAGTAGTGGCCAAGATCTACGGAGATATGAAACATAATAAATAGTTGTTGCATATTTCAAGGGCCGTATAGATTTTTTGGAATCTCAGTTGAACCATTTAACCTTTGTAAGCTAAACAATAACGCTTGGGAAACATCCTCATTTCTGGTAATTATTTTCAAAGGCCATTTGATTTCCCTTGTACTTTGTTAACTTTTTTTTGTACCTTTGCATTTTGGTGCAAAAAAATTACGAACTACCAGCTATTTACTGAAAAATAACGCAAAGAACTGAACAATAAGCGGTCGAACATTCTCAGTAGCAAGCTCTTGATGTAAAATGGTGAAGAGACTTAAACAATGTTGCGTGGTAGAAATGCGCGTCGTAAGAGGCGACTAAAATCCACAGACCCAAAGTTATGGGCGTAAAAATTTCGTTTACAAGGCAATCGGGCTAGTTTGAGAAGATGATACCACCTTCTAGTACTAGATTAAATTCAGAGGAGTGTAAGAATGATGACAGCCATTTGTTTCTATGGCTTCGATGCAGAAGAGTTGCACTCATGAGCCGACGAACTCCAGAGCTACAAATAGAAGCGTCAGGTTTTAAGGCAGAGGCGATAGCGGAAGCAGTACGCATTGCTCTTATCCTAAATATTACAACCTATTAGAACACAAATCTTCCTTCAAAGTTTCAGATCTCTGAGTTATCTGGAAATTCCTTAAAACTCGAAAGCAAAACTTCCATGTCTTCACGATCACTGGACTACCTACCAAAGGTTTTTTCCTTCACGTTCAACTTTCACTGCATCCTCATATGTGTTGCCAGTTTCAAGATTCTAGCTCTCCGGGAAGCTACTCAAAAATGTATTGCACGAATCGCCATTTTTGTATGGAAATTGGCGGAAAAACATCAAACGAAACTAATATAAAGGAAGTAATAATATTGGAATACTACAGAAAAAATCTACAAAATACCTAAAACACTCCTAAATTATTTAAAACAAAGAAAATCCAGAAACGGTCCCGCAATTGCCACAAAAACAATCCTGAAATAGTCCCAAGATAGTGGAGTTTCAAAAGGAATCCAAAGAATAAATGAAAATATGCCTAAACGATCTCGAAAACGATATAAAAATTATTCGGAAAACAATCCAGAAACTATCCGGAAAACAAGCCAGAAATAATACAGAGATAATCCTTAAAGTAAGAACCCCGAAATAGTTCCGAAAATATCCTCAAATAATCATTAATTAAACCCGAATCCCTTTTCAGAAGGGTGAAGCGGTTAATATATAATAAACATACAAAATAAATTTGCTCTAAGTCCAAGGAATTCAGAAGTTAAACCATTTAAAAAAACAGGTCGCGATTGCTGGGTATACAATTTCAACTGTGCCTATGACATTTAATGCGCTAACATTAACTGAGCTACGATAATTGTCAATCGTCAATACCCTGCACAAAATGCGACTAGTCTAGAATGAATCCGGGGTGAGTCACAAAGGAGTATGTGACTATAGCCAGTTCTGATCTCTTTATATGGGTTGGAGTGGTCCCTTTTGTTGTCCTATGGAGAGACCAATTATACCTGTTTATGCCTGAACGGGGTAGTGTCGGACTGGTACTATTTATACCCCTACGGGTACTGTTGGACAGATCCTTTTTTAATGTTCGACATTTCCTCTTTTAACCCCTTTGAGTACTGTTCGACACGCCCTAGTTTTACCCCTGCGGGTACTGTCGGACAGATCTTTTCTGTACTGGTAGACACATCCCCTTTGTACCCCCATGGGAAGTGTCCGACAGGTCCTTTTGTATTCATACGGGTAGTGTCGGACATATTCTCTTCGTTCCTCTACAGCGAGAGTCACACAAGTTTTTTTGTTCGCCTATGGGTACTGTCGGACAAGTCCTCTTTCTACCCGTACAGAATTTCTTACGGATTTTAAAATTTTTTATACTGTAATACAATATTCTTAATTTTTTTTCGTATTGGTGTTGTAGAATAATAAAAACAAAACAAATATCACGATAATGGAACATATGGTCCTAGTATTTTCGGTATAGAGCTCCATTTTTCTTAGATAATGCTATTCAATCACATTTAATCTTTTTATTTTATTCATTTCGTTGCTGTTTTTTTTTTTTTTCAATTGGCTGCATAAATTTTAAACAGACTGATGCCAAATATACCCAAAAGGTACTATAGGGAATCAATTATATCCCAATCGCAGTCTGCTCTCAACACAAACAGAAAATTTATCATTATATATAACGTTGTGTATTTTAGTTGCCACCAGTGTAGTAGTAAAACTTCTACATTATTTTGGACCGGTAAGCTTTGCAGGACACCTACAACACAGTAACAGCAAAACTGTTCTTCTGCCAAACCAAAAAGCCGCCATTCTTCTTCGTTTGCAACGTTGACAGTTTCGTGTGTGCGCTTCCTGTCACTTGATTGTGTGTATTTGTATGTGTGTGTATGAATGTGTGCTGCTGCTGTCATTTCAGCAAAATTATTGAGTGTGTTTGGCTTTGTATTTTTAATGAAGCTCCGCTTGACGTTTTTCTATAACATCGGACGTTCGCTTGTTGGTCGATCTAAAAAACTTTTATAATAACAACAACAACAACACCAACTTTTGAACTGTGTCCTTCTTGTCCCTAATGCAGCTAAATCTGTTTTTTTTATTTGACACATTTTGCTTTGGCCCAAAACAAGGTAAATATGTATATACATATGTGAGTTTGTGCTGTGTATGTGCGTACGTCTGCAGACAAATATTTTATTTTGGTAAGCAAAAGGTTTATTTTTTTTATACTCAGTTGAGCAGAGCTCACAGAGTATATTAACTTTGATTGGATAACGGTTGGTTGTACAGGTATAAAGGAATCGAGATAGATATAGACTTCCATATATCAAAATCATCAGGATCGAAAAAAAAGTTGATTGAGCAATGTCCGTCCGTCCGTCCGTCCGTTAACACGATAACTTGAATAAATTTTGAAGTACTTTGATGAAATTTGGTATGTAGGTTCCTGAGCACTCATCTCAGATCGCTATTTAAAATGAACAATATCGGACTATAACCACGCCCACTTTTTCGATATCGAAAATTTCAAAAACCGAAAAAGTGCGATAATTCATTAACAAAGACGGATAAAGCGATGAAACTTGGTAGGTGAGTCGAGCTTATGACGCAGAATAGAAAATCAGTAAAATTTTGGACAATGGGAGTGGCACTGCCCACTTTTAAAAGAAGGTAATTTAAAAGTTTTGCAAACTGTAATTTGGCAGTCGTTGAAGATATCATTATGAAATTTGGCAGGAACGGTACTCCTATTACTATATGTATGCTCAATAAAAATTATAAAAATCGGAGAACGACCACGCCCACTTTTAAAAAAAAATTTTTTTAAGTCAAATTTTAACAAAAAATTTATTATTTTTACAGTATATAAGTAAACTATATCAACATTCAACTCCAGTAATGATATGGTGCAACAAAATGCAAAATTAAAAGAAAATTTCAAAATGGGAGTGGCTCCGCCCTTTTTCATTTAATTTGCTTAGAATACTTTTAATGCCATAAGTCGAACAAAAATTTACCAATCCTTGTGAAATTTGGTAGGGGCTTAGTTTCTGGGACTATAACTTATTTCTGTGAAAAAGAGCGAAATCGGTTGAAACCACGCCCTGTTTGTATACACAGTCGATCGTCTGCCCTTCCGCTCGGCCGTTAACACGATAACTTGAGCAAAAATCGATATCTTTACTAAACTCAGTTCACGTACTTATCTGAACTCACTTTGTATTGGTATAAAAAATGGCCGAAATCCGGCTATGACCACGCCCACTTTTTCGATATCGAAAATTACCAAAAACGAAAAAAAATGCCATAATTCTATACCAAATACGAAAAAAGGGATGAAACATGGTATTTGGATTGGTTTATTGACGCAAAATATAACTTTAGAAAAAAACTTTGTAAAATGTCTGGACACCTACCATATTAAGTAGAATGAAATGAAAAAGTTCTGCAGGGCGAAATAAAAACCCTTGAAATATTGGCGGGAATACTGTTCGTGGTATTATATATATAAATAAATTAGCGGTATCCAACAGATGATGTTCTGGGTCACCCTGGTCCACATTTTGGTCAATATCTGGAAAACGCCTTCACGTATACAACTACCACCACTCGCTTTTAAAAGCCTCATTAAAACCTTTAATTTGATACCCATATCGTACAAACACATTCTAGAGTCACCCCTGGTCCACTTTTATGGCGATATATCGAAAAAGCGTCTATCTATAGAACTAAGCCCCACGCCCTTTTAAAATACTCATTAACACCTTTCATATGATACCCATATCGTACAAACATATTCTAGAGTCACCCCTGGTCCACCTTTGTGGCGATATCTCGAAAAGGCGACCACCTATATAACTAAGGCCCACTCCCTTTTAAAACGACTCATTAGCACCTTTCATTTGATACCCATATCGTACAAACAAAGTCTAGAGTCACCCCTGGCCCACCTTTATGGCGATATCTCGAGAAGGCGTCCACCTATAGAACTATGGCCCATTCCCTCATAAAATACTCTTTAATGCCTTTCATTTGATACACATTCCAGGGTTTCTCTCGTTTTATTTTCCTACATGGTTATTTTCCCTTATGTTGCCACCATAGCTCTCAACTGAGTAGGTAATGTTCGGTTACACCCGAACTTAACCTTCCTTACTTGTTTTATTTATACTTTTTTTATTGTGGTGTTGTTAGCATGAATGCTACAGCTTAAATTTAATACCGAACTTTTATAAATTCACTTCTGTGGTTCTTGTAACAATTATGTTTGTATAATATTTATGTAGATTTTTATACAAATACTTATTTACATAGCATTTTATCTGCAATGTGAAAGTTGAATGCCTTTGCTTTTTAGTGCTATGTAGGTTCAAATAAGTTTTGGAAAAAGCGACTGCAATTTTAGTAATCATTTAACTTAGTAGACTCAGAGTTCTCATATTCCTGCGCTTGAATCAAAGACTAAAAGCTCTGTGAATGACACTTAAAGAGACCCGTTTCTTACCCCGGTACAAGGCACCTCGTAAGAATGTACCTCAGTAGCATGGCACCCACATGTCCAGATCCGTTCTGATTGGACCATATTAGTGTAGCTTCAGATCTGGTAAATCTACTATCGGCCAGATCTGAACGATGTGCCAGATCCTGGAGAAGACTCACGAGAAGAAAATCGACACTCACCACCTTTTCGTCGGCTTCAAAGTAGCCTTTGACAGCTTTAAAAGAAAGTTGGTCTGCCAAATGACGTTGACCTCCACAGTTAGCTTTGCATGGCTTAAAAAGGACTTCTCCGAGCCATTCCAAACCAAAAGAGCCATCAGACAAGGCAACTCCCTTTCGTGCGATTTCTTTAACATAATGCTGGAGAAGATTTTTTTACCAGCAGGACAAAACCTTGATGGTACAATATATAATAAGAGTGTACAATTACTGACGTATGCTGATGATATTGTTGTTGGCTTTAACAAACGCGCCGTGGCTGTTCTGTCTTCTCTGATTTAGATAAAGTGTAAATAAAGTGGATCTTTCGGTAAATGGAGACAAGATGAAGTACTTGCTGTCATCCAAGAAAAAATCGGCACAGTTGCGCCTTTTCAGCTACGCCACTGATGAAAGATATAAATTCAAGGCTGTGAAGCATTGCGTCTAAGTGGGAGCCCGCAATAACAACAAAAACAATGCCGCTTTCAAGCCAAATGTAAAATAACGTCCGCCAAAAAGTGCTACTTTGGACTGAATAGGCAATTGAAAAGTAAAGCTCTCTTTCGACGAACAAAAATCACGCTCTACGAGCCACTCGTCATACTTATCCTGATGTGTGGCTCGGAGTTATGGTTGGTGTCGAAAGATGATGAGATAGCTTTTGGTGTGCTCGAGAGAAAAAATCTTCGGAAGATTTATGGTCCTGTCCGTGATGCTGAAGGCGAGTGTCGAATCAGGTATAATGATGAGCAACATGAGCTTTACACAGATGTGAAAATATTGCAGCGAATAAACACCCAGAAGCTCCGCTGACACTAGTTCATGTTACGCGAATGGATGAAGACACTCCGGCCAATAAAGTATTTCGGTCGTCATCGAAGTTAGGAGAGGCCGGTGGAGGAAAACTTAACCTCTCATGGTGCTTCCCATTGAGGTCAGCTATTAGGAAACAGAGATAGCTGGCGTGATTTATTTCGAAACGGGAAAATGCGCTTAGGCGGCTGAGCGCCATTTAATGATGGTGATGAGGGCTATCAGAACATTATAACTATATGAATATGCAGAAATATACACGAATGGCAGTTGGGTTTATACTCGCCTGACCAGCTGTCAATAATCTTTATAATAAACCACATTTATACTCGGCGTGTTTTGGTAACATAACGGTTGATTGTACAGATATAAAGGAATTGAGATAGATATAGCCTTCCATATATTAAAATCATCAGAAACGAAAAAAAAATTTGATTAAGCACTGTCCGTCCGCCCGTTAAAGAGAATATGTGTAATACGGATAATAAGTACGCCCACTTTATATATATATATATATAACATTTTGGAAAGCACAAAAAACCTGATTATTTATTAAATAATACACCTAGAATATTGAAATTTAGGCTGGGTGCAAGTTCGCCTAAATTTTAGGTACCTAAACTAATATGCCACAGGAAATTTCCAGCACTGCAACAATTTAGGAAAAAATGTCAAAACTGTGCGAGTTCATTTGACGATCTAAATTGTTTTTTATGCGGGAAAAAAGTTTCAAATATTTAAATATTTAACTTTATGCCGTTTGGAGTGGTTTTGCATACTTAAACAGGCCAGCGGTCAAGGGAGAGCTACGGTTAGTCTTACTGGATATGAAGACAAAAGCAGTAGCTCCAGCTTATATGAGTGTCTTTGCCTAACGTCGTGGCGTAGAGCAGATGCCAGGGACAGGGACGTTTGCCAAAATTTGAAGTGGATCTAACCATGATTATGCATGCCACCAATAACCTACATATATTGGACCAATTAGTATACACGTCTGCCAAATATGTGCAGATTGTGATCCACATTTGATAATAATAATTCGATTCTTGTGCCGCTGATATCAGCGCGAATCCATTCGAGACCACCACTTCTTCATCTTCAACAAACGATCGGACATTAACCGCAGCATCAATCATCGTGTTCTGCTATATCTGGTACTTTTAATGAATGGACAAACGTTTTTTATTTGCATACAAAATTTTAAAAACAAAACAAAACGAAAAATAAAAAATTGTTTCTTTTGAAATTTGACATATACATTTAGGCTGAAAAGTATGCTCAAAAAAAATCTAAATTTTTTCTTTTGCACTGCCCTCTGCCAACAGTTTCCAGTGATTTAGGTTTTTTGTGTATTTAGGTAGCAATTTAGGAAAACTCGCACACAGCCTTAATGTGTTGACTGATATTGACTCCTGATGATACTCTTAAAAAAAATTTGAAAAAAGTGTTTAAAATGGGCGTGGCACCGCCCACTTGGATTAAAATCAATTGCACAAATATTACTAATTATAAAGCAAAAACCGTTAAACTTATTGTAAGGAATTTGGGGAAATTCCGCTTATTTGCAACCTTCTGCTTACGTTCGTATCGCAATACTCTTGAATAAATAACTCCAATATTCAATAATGCAAGATTGTCTTTATTAGGCTACTTTGAAAGTACTTCACAATAACCCTTAACTTTACACACAATAGCGTGCTCTGTGCCCAAATGTCTAGACGTTTCTTCTGCTAGAATTTTCAATTTGGCTACCAGCTATAAACTACAGATACACGTTTATAGCCTCTCGCATAGCCATATGCGCGTGTATATGTCAGTAATACTTCGCTGATGATTGCATACTTTTGAGAGTATATCTCCGCTGCTTATATGTACATACGTGTAAACGTAATGATTGATATTATCCCTTGGTGTTGCTAATATTTGTCACACTATCATAAAATAATTCAACAAAGAGATTGCCTTCACTATAACGAATTCTTCGAAGAAAAATTAACGACATCGGTTAAAGACCACGCCAACTTTTATATAACCGATTTTTAAATAGGTCGTGGACGAATAAAATGAGCTATATTTTTGTAAAAAAGAGCTTTATATCAATAATATTTATTTTCCCAAGTGGAATTGTAACATCGCCCCTTTTATGACTAAGTAATTTTTTTGTTCCCGGAGTCATAACTCGAAGAAAAATACCGGATCGTAATAAAATTGGGTACACATATTTTCCTTATAGCAGGAAATATTTCTAGAATAAATGGACGTGATCCGTTAAGGACCACCCACATTTATATACACGATTTTTAAAAGGGTCGTAGACGAATAAAATAAGCTATACCTTTAGCGAAAAAGAGCATATTATTAATGGTATTTTACTTACAAAATAGAAACTATTAAAATTTTCAAAAATGGGGATGGCACTGCCCCTTTTTGACTAAGCAATTTTCTATGTTTAGGGAGCCATGACTCGAAGAAAAATTAACATATCTTAATAAAATTGGATACACATATTTGCCTTATAACAGGAAATATTTCTAGTAAAAATGGACGGGGTCGCCTAAAGACCACGCCTACTTTTATGTATATATAAGGGATGTTTAATAGGGTCGTAGACTAAAGTAATGAGCTATATCTTAGCCAAAAATAGTATTGCATCAATGATATTTCACTTCCAAGTTTTATTGTAAGAGGAAATTGGGAGAAATTTTTTTTTTAAATGGGCGGTGCCACTTTTAATGTAGAAAAGTAATTTATCATAAATGAACTATACAATTAAAGCTCACGCTGAGTATATAATGTTCGGTTACATCCGAACATAGACCCCCTTACTTGTTTATATATAAGCCACATATTTATCAATTATTCAAAGAAGCTGCAATTTTTGTTATAATAATAAAAGATATAACACGTAAGCAAAGCCAACAACAGTGCTACCTTTTCTATGTAGTTGTGGCCTGAGTTTATGTTGAATAAAATAAGCAAAATGAAGTGAACAAGCCTCAGAAAATAAGTAATGTTACATTAAATAAATGCACATACAACTGCACTCACCTAAGTACATGAACATATACCTACACCTGTATATACATTAGACTAGGTCGATTTATTAACCGATGTCGCGCCATCGATTTTTCGATAGGATTTGTGCTCAGGAAAAAAAGGTGCGCTACGCATACACAAAAATAATAATTTTCGAGCCTGCGAAATTTCATCGATTTTTATGCATTTTTTTTCCATTTTCAAGGCTCCAAGTCATTTTTTATGTATTTTTTTCGTGTCAATTGGAAAATGCAGTTTTTTGAAAAACGAATTTCTTTTATGGAGATTTAGAAAAATTTTGGTCGCAGGCTCGAAAATAATGTTTTTGGGTATGCGTAGTGGAACTTTTTTTCCTGAGCCCAAATCCTATCGAAAAATTGATGGCGCGATATAGGTTAACTTTCGAACATACAAATCGATCCAACCCAATATACATACATATACATACATTTTAGTGCATATGAATATGACTTACAACTGCACTCCTACATACAAATGTAAATGTAAATACAGCAGTCAACAGGCAGCTGCAATCAAGCAAGCAATCAACAACAATAACGACAACAGTAAAAGCAAACGTGAGCGAATGAATTAGTTTCGCTTTAAAATTTAAAAATTACTTACGAGTATTGATTTTTGAATTGAATTGAATCGGATTATGCAACAGTCAGTGGCACGTTGCATGCAATAACCACATACATACAGACAGACAGGCGAGCCGTTAAGCATATAGGGGGGACAAATGCAAACACAGTAAAATAACCATTCACCTTTGGAGCAATGACGTGGCAGCTATGACAACTTAAAAATTATAAACATACATATTTGTAAGTACATTAGGGAGGTGCAGCATTTTACAACAAAGTACTTCTCTAGCAATCCAACAGTACGCAGAAAAGATAATAGCGCTAGAAATGCTTTTTCAGATTTTAGATAATTTTCCTTCAAGTTGAATTTATCTGCGATAATTTTTCTATCAAAAAATAAAATTGCTGTATATCTTAAGGCATACGCAAGGCTGTTTAAAATTTTTGGCTATACGAAGTGCGCGCGGAGAAAAGTCTAAAACACCTTATGGAAAATACTTGTGAAAAATCAATGCAAATTTCGGGAAACTCAAAACTTATAATCTGTAAGACTAAAATTTATTGAGCTATAAAACTGCATACTCAAAAATTATGGTGTAAAATTAGCGAAGCACCTTAAAAGCTCGTATTTTGCTGCTAAGTATTAGCTAATTAGTACCGAAGAGAAACAATTTGGTGCGCTATTCTAACTGCTTTTTTTTGGTACTATGCTAAGTTTTATGTGCTATGTGCAGTTAGCGTAGCATTCTCGTAAAAACTGACACCCTACACCCAGCTAATGTTTTGGTGCGTATTATTTCCTTATTAGGTGCGAAAAGAAACATTTGGTAACTAATTTTTAGTGACTTTTTTTGGGTGCTTCGCAAGTGAACTGGGAACGCAAAAGCACATAAAAATTAGTAAAAAAAATTTAGTTTCACAAAAAGTTAGCGGCTTATACGCCACAAAATATCAGCTAAATCGCATTTCGATCCGCGTAATATAATTCAGATTTTATGAGGGTGCTTCGCATACTTCACGTAAATCTACCGAAGCACCAAAACAAGGCGGCAAAATGTTTCTCTTCTAAACTAATTACCGGCTTACTTGCGGGAAAATACCGAACTATAATGATTTTGATTCGCCAAAGGTGCTTCGCAATACATCCTTTTTTTTTATATACTTCTCGAGTTTTTTGGATAATTTTTTGAAATTGGTTTACATAAAAAAAAATAAATGTAAGGCGCGATAACCTCCGAAGAGATCTAAGGCCGAGCTTCTCTTCCAATTTGCGTCGTGCTCCTCTTGATTTTCCCTACAAATTGGCCAGACGGGACCTACATGTTTTATGCCGACTTCGAACGGCATCTGCAAGGCAGATGAGCTTTCACTGAGAGCTTTTCATGGTAAAAATACACCCGGAGCGCTTGCCAAACACTGCCGAGGGGCGACCGCGCTTAGAAAAATGTTCCTTTAATTAAAAAACCTTATTTCTAAAATTCTGATGTTGCTTTGTCCGGGGTGCGAACCCAGGGCATACGGTGTGATAGGCGGAGCACGCTACCATCACACCACGGTGGCCACCAATTGGATTACATAGTTTCAGTTAATTTATTGAAGCTTTTTCTCAGATTAACGAAAATTAACTTTCACTGATATTTACATGCACGCAGCTGTAGGTGACGTCCTTAAACGATAAGCATAATGTATAAAAATAATCAAAGAAAAGATTGAAGTTAGATGAAAATATAAAGGCTAACCTCTTCTGTTTGTTACACAACTACCTACCAAATAAAGAGAAGGCCGCCTGAAAGTGAGCTACTAAATCTTGTTCGCGATAACCAAGAATGTAAAGTACCGATTATCAATGATTGTGCTTTTGAGATGGAGATCGAGACTACTGTTTAGTTGATACATCTATGATTTTGGTATTAACATACAAAAGTGTGATACTGATACTATAAGGATCACCCTTATATATGTGTATATTTACGTATATTTATTCCATTGCACTAGGATTGGCTTTGTTTACCATAGTTGAGATAACAAGCTGCGGATGATTAATTTTTATTGCAAAAAAAGGGAAAAGTGAAACCATAAATGTGTGGCAAGTTATGAACTTAGCAAAAATAAGTAAGGAAGGCTAAGTTCGGGTGTAACCGAACATTACATACTCAGCTGAGAGCTTTGGAGACAAAATAAGGCAAAATCACTATGTGGGAAAATGAGCCTAGGGTAACCCTGGAATGTGTTTGTATGACATGGGTATCAAATGGAAGGTATGAAAGAGTATTTTAAAAGGGAGTGGGCCATAGTTCTTATAGGTGGACGCCATTTCGGGATATCGCCATAAAGGTGGACCAGGGGTGACTTTAGAATGTGTTTGTACGATATGGGTATCAAATGAAAGGTGGTAATGAGCATTTTAAAAGGGAGTAGGCCTTAGCTCTATAGGTGGACGCCTTTTCGAGCTATCGCCATAAAGGTGGACCAGGGATTGCCCGGTGAACCCAGTATTCAAAGAACAGTACCCAAAACTTGCGGAAGAAGAACGAACACTCCCCAGGGAAACGCGAGTCACTCTAGCTCAACTTCGATATGGATATTGTAACAGGTTAAACTCTTATCTATCCAGAATCAACCCCAACTAACAAAATGTATGCCCTGCTTGCAATGTGTCCCCACATGACACTAACCTTCTCCTTAATTGTAATATGGAATCAACGCCTCTAACACCCTCACATTATGGACCACCCCTGTTGAAACAGCAAGTTTCCTTGGACTGCCATTAGATGATATTGATTACAATTTGGACGCTTTTTCGAGATATCGACATAAAGGTGGGCCAGGAGTGACTCTAGAATGTGTTTTTGAATGATATGGGTATCAAATGAAAGGTGTTAAT
Source organism: Eurosta solidaginis (assembly GCF_040869045.1). NCBI lineage: Eukaryota > Metazoa > Arthropoda > Insecta > Diptera > Tephritidae > Eurosta > Eurosta solidaginis. The sequence continues at coordinate 228,254,993 of NC_090320.1, read as the reverse complement.
GAGTATTTTAAAAGCGATGGGCCTTAGTTTTATGGGTGGACGCCTTTTCGAGATATCGCCATAAAGGTGGACCAAGGGGACTCTAGAATGTGTTTGTACGATATGGGTATCAAATGAAAGGTGATAATGAGTATTTTAAAAGGGAGTGGGCCTTAGTTCTATAGGTGGACGTCTTTTATTTCATCCCTTTTTTCATATTTGGTATAGAATTATTTTTTTTAATTTTTCGTAATTTTCCATATCGAAAAAGTGGGCGTGGTCATAGTCAGATTTCGGCCATTTTTTACACCAAGATAAAGTCAGTTCAGATAAGTACGTGAACTAAGTTTAGTAGAGATATATCGACAGACGGTCGATCGTGTATAAAAACTGGGCGTGGCTTCAACCCATTTCGCCCATTTTCACAGAAAACAGTTATCGTCATAGAATCTATGCCCCTACCAAATTTCACAAGGATTGGTAAATTTTTGTTCGACTTATGGCATTAAAAGTATTCTAGACAAATTAAATGAAAAAGAGGGGAGCCACGCCCGTTTTGAAATGTTCTTTTATTTTGGTATTTTGTTGCGCCATATCATTACTGGAGTTGAATCTTGACATAATTTACTTATATACTGTAAAGATATTCAATTTTTTGTTAAAATTTAACTTTTAAAAAATTTCTTTTTTAAAAGTGGGCGTGTTCTTCATCCGATTTATCTAATTTTCATTTAGCACATATATAGTAGTAGTAGTAACCTTCCTGCCAAATTTCATTACGATATCTTCAACGACTGCCAATTTACAGCTTGCAAAACTTTTAAATTACCTTCTTTTCAAAGTAGGCGGTGCCACGCCCATAGTCCAAAATTTTATTAATTTGCTATTCTGCGTCATAAGATTAATCCACCTACCAAGCTTAATTGCTTTATCCGTCTTTGGTAATGAATTATCGCATTTTTTCGGTTTTTCGAAATTTTCGATATCGAAAAAGTGGGCGTGGTTATAGTCCAATATCGTTCATTTTAAATAGCGATCTGAGATAAGTGCCCGGGAACCTACATACCAATTTAATCAAAATACCTAAAAATTTACTCAAGTTATCGTGTTAACGGACAGACGGACGGACGGACGGACATGGCTCAATCAAATTGTTTTTCAATACTGATGATTTTGATATATGGAAGTCTATATCTATCTCGATTCCTTTATACATGTACAATCAACCGTTATCCAATCAAAGTTAATATACTCTGTGTGCAAAGCACGCTGAGTATAAAAATAAGAAAGTGCATTAGCGATAAAATGAAGGAGTACTTGGAAAAGTGAAAGGGAAAGTGTTAACATACGATATGAGAGCATGATGGCGTATACTATAAAGCGAACTCGTACTCACTGAAATATGTAGGTATCTACTACGTTCCCTTCACTTTTCTTAAGCACGTGTATTGCGCTAATTTTGATACCCACGACTCGCTCTTTCTAGTTAAAAAGCATAGACTTAATGCCTTAAAAAAATGTTCAGAATATATTGAGCATGTAGTCTGTCAGCACGACATTTCCAACGTCCCACGCAGTGCAGCCGTGATGATTTTGTGATAATTAGATATAAATTTGACGCTTGGAATCATATCTATTCCAACAGCATTATTTATCACTTAAAACTGACTCAGTGTTGCTCAAAATAACGTCTATTACAACAGCATTATTTATCACTTAAATGTGACCCAATGTTGCTCAAAATCGCGTCCATTACGACAACATATTCAATACTAAACAAAAAAATAAAATTTATTTTGAACGCTATTACTTGCATGCTAAAAATTTTTCAACTTCTTAAAAGGTATTGTCTTCGCAAAACTAGTAATTTTTAATATATCGACAAACTGCTGCTATTGAGCTCGGAATTCCGTCCACCTCGACATCATCAACAATACAATTCCGGCAGACTCACTCCCGACGCAACTGATAAAGAAAAGGAGCGTAGATTGCTATAATCAGCGAGCAAGATAAAAAAAGAGAAGCCGACTGCTTGCTGGAAGATTGCACTGAAACCGCTGCATTTTGGTTCCAGCCTGGAAGCACGACTTGGCCCAATACCAGTATTCTGAATTATTCAGCTGCTACCTCACACTCAGCGATAACTTAAAAGCTTGACGATATCTACGACACTGCCCTAGAAATTGACGGAGCGATAATCATAACTCGAGAACTACTGAATAAGAAATGGCAATGACTGACCCACGAGGAGGAGGGGTAATGAACATGGCGTCTAGGCTGAGACAAACAGTCATACACCTTGGCTCATCGACCACCTTTAGGAGACTAGGCTGCGAAGAAGTAACACATTGGCATTCGAGAGTATATCTGGAGCCATACAAAATTTGAAAGTGCTAGAAGACTTTAATGGCAGCGATCATCAATACATTTCTTTCCTAGTAGGGGCACAGAAGCGCCATGGATGGACACAATTAGAACCACCTGCAGATGGAAGGTGGCAAAACTTAGCAATGAAGCCCTGATTGGTGCCATCGGCGCATACCCGTTCAACAATCTCGTATCATCATATGCTGAAGAGCGTGTTAACGGTACTATGCTTCGCATTAAACAGGTATGCAATAAATTTGTGACAACGATACCAAATAAACCGCCACCATTTACTGGTGGAAAGCAGAAAAGCAAAGAAAAGACGAAATTACTTACGACAAATGCTCGAGGAAATCACTTTCGATAATGTTACAGCAAAACCGATGAGTGACCCAGAATATTGGCAACAAATCAGTAGCTTCATACAAAACTCACTCAGAGCAAAAATAAACGGGATCTGGACCTAGGAACAACAGAAATAAGGCTCCTAAAAAACAAAAAATATGGAACACCACCCTAAAGTTATTCTACAGCGGTCCCTGGGTGGGCGAAGGTTCTAAACGGGGTGCTTGTTCGTCCACGGCCACACGGTTGCAGCGATGGCAGCAATTTTTTGGTGCATTAGGATTTTTGCATCTAAACCCGCAAAAAAAAGGAATCAAATCCGCTCAAAACTATGCAAGATTTTACACTACGCACACTAAGTTTATGTCTCAGGCCAACTTCTATAAGAAGGAGGGTAACGTACATAACTTTTCGCTTTTGCTCCAAACTTAGATCTACGATAACGTGGCATACCTTTAAGAGCGCATCAACTATGTGTTCACTAAGCAAAAAATATATTGTGGCGAATATTAGCAGGTTCGGTACGTCACAATGCCGCTAGTAATATATGCTGGACAAACCAACAGCAAGATAATTTGATGAAATAGAAAACAGCTACGCCACTTATATATGTACAGAGCAATAAAGAGCGCATATTACCCAGCACACATGCATATACATAGAAGGCAACTGTGAATATAAGATACAGAAACGGACAATAAATAAACAGCTATTCGAGAAGACTGTTTGCGAAAAATCTAGACCCTGTGAGAAAAAGGTGGCGAGGTTAACGAGAGTATAAAAACGGTGCAGTCCAACTGACGGTAAATCAAATCGATACAATTTTCTAAAACTATGTCGGATTTATACCCTCAAAAAACGTATTTATAAATTTTTTACTCAAAATTCAGCAAATTTGAGGAATTTCTTCGCCAATTCGCAATTATGTAACTCAGAATAAATTAAAAACAAGCAAGCAAGAGAAAAAGAATCTATACAAATTCTTATTAAAAATAAAATAAATGTAAGGCGCGATAACCTCCGAAGAGATTTTTACGCCAAGCGTCTCTTCCAATTTGCGTCGTGCTCCTTTTAATTTTTCCTAAAAATTGGCGGGACGGGACCTACTTGTTTTATGCCGACTCCGAATGGCATGTGCAAGGCAAATAAGTTTTCACTTAGAGCCTTTCCTGGCAGAAACTTTCTTCTAATTGAAAAATTTTGTTTCTAAAATTTTGATGTTGCTTTGTCTGGGGCGTGAACGTAGCATCACACCACGATGGCAGCAAATTCTTATTATTACCACCTAAGTGCCCTAACACGTTAAGATTATTTGGGACGTAATAAGTTTCTCATATAAAGAGTGTTAATTAGTAAAGCAGTGGTTCTATGGATGTGGTTTAAAGGAAACTTAAGCGCAACAGTAATTTCACGTCAACAGTGCCTTTCGCTAATGAACCACTTAAAGTATTTGAATTCCTCTATGCCATTTCCCTATGGCAAGTATATTTTATTCCGCTACACTACTACACTCGCACATACTCTTTATGTTTTACATAAATCAGCATGACGATAATGATTCTGATGCTGATGATTGTAAGGATAAATACAATTGTGAATATAATTTCCGCCAAAGAAGTTTTCAGAATAAATTTTTTTGTAATGCGAATGAAAACTTTTTGATAATATTTAAATTATTTTGGACTTTTTTTCGCGCGCAAAATAAACTGAGCTGAGATTAAAAGTAACTGTACAACTATTTGGCGCCAGTGGAAGTCAAAAAAATATATATATATAAAAAATAATTCAACAAAAACTGTATTGTAAAATTTTGGTAAACTCTCTATCATTTTCTATACCCCAAGTGGGTCACAAAAACAACGGTGAGCAATGGCATAAAGCAAATTTTGTACTAAATTTGTAGACATTGTGTGGAAGCAGAAGAATTCATGCAAAAAACGCTAATCTTTGTTTACTGAATTATAGCGCTACAGGCGAAACTTTTATATGTATGCAGTTGGAATGCAAAGAAACCAACAAAAAAAAAATAAATGGTTGCAAGCGTAATACAAAGTAAAATGAATAATTACAAATATGTTAAATAAGTCTGTGAAATTAAGTTAGAATAAAAGTAATTGAGGGGCGGAAAGCAGTGGTTAAATATGCGGGAAAGCAACAGAAATAGATGAAAGGACAATCGTTGAGTAACGGCTTGAAAGAATGTAGATATGTGAATCTTAGTGAGAATTTCAGTTTTTTGAGCTGAAACTGAGTGAAATGTTTTGAGGGATTCAGCACAAGTGCATAATCTGAAGAATTCAGATGACGGTGAAACCGTAACAGTAACAGTAAATATAACAGTTACAGTAACAGAACAGTTAGCAGTAACAGTAGCAATATCAGTAACAGTAGCAGAACAGTTAGTGGTAACAGTAACGTTAACAGTAACCGTAACAATAACAGTAACTAAACAGTTAGCAGTAACAGTAACTGAACAGTTAGCAGTAACAGTAGCAATAACAGTAACAGTATCAGTAACAGTAACAGTAAAAGTAACAGTAAAAGTAATAGTAGCAGTAACAGTAAAAGTAATAGTAGCAGTAACTGTAACAGTAACATTAACAGTAAAAGTAGCAGCCACAGCAATAGTAGCAGAAAGAGTAACAGTAACATTAACAGTAGCAGTAACAGTAACCATATTAGTAAAAGTAAAAATATTAGTAACAGTAACAGCAACATTAACAGTAACAGTAACAGCAACAATATTAGTAAAAATAACAATACAAGTAACAGAACCAGTACCAGTAACAGTAAAAGCAACAGCAACGGTAACAATATTAGTAAAAGTAACAATACTAGTAACAGTAAAAGCAACAGCAACAGTAACAATATTAGTAAAAGTAACAATACTAGTAACAGTACCAGTAACAGTAAAAGCAATAGTAACAGTAATAGTAACCGAAACTATTACTGCGATCTTTAACGTAGCCCCAAATGGTTCTGTCCCATAAGGGAGTTTATAAAGTAACCATATCTACAAGCATAAATATACTAGTAACAGCCAGCGTTATCGTATCCGAAACTATAAACTTAAAAGTAACAATAAACGTCGGCGAAACCGTAAACTGGTTTACCAAGTTTTCTTAATCCGTACCATTCAAAAAAATTTAAATTGAAGACCATAAATAAAAAAAAATGTATCTGTTAAACTTTATTATTAATTTTGGTACTGTTTTTGTACTCGCAGGTGTATGTGTAAATTACACCTACAACTTTACCAACCTAGCCCATTTAATACTAGCAGAGGAGGTGATAGTCGTTCTTCTGAAAATTTACTTGCCTAAATTTAAAAATCGTACTCTACTCTTCATCTCTTCCTATAAATTTTTCTAACTCTATCTATTTTTCTCATTTTCTTTTGATAACACCATTCTCTTCATCGTGTGATGCTTTTTCTCTTCCCTTAGATCTTTTTTTAATTTCTTTATCGCCCTTATCCTCTAGATCCTCCTCTGCCTTTTCAACTACTCTTTCGCCATATTCTCGCATGCTAAATAAACAGGATTCGCCACAGGTAGATGAGGTTGACAATTGTCTTGGATGAGCTAAAAACTGCGAAGGCAGCCCTCGGCATTTTATTTCTCTCCAAGCCCTGTTCTCTTCCTGTCTCTCTCCTTGTACTATTCCTATTCCCACTCTAATTCTTATTCCTATTCTTATTTCTACTCCTGTACCTATTCCTATCCCATTCCCTTCGCTATGCTTAATTCTATTCCTATTCTTTATCCTATTCATATGCTATTCTTATTCGTATCCCTATTCTATTCCTATTCCTATTTCTATTGCAATTCTTATTCGTATTTCTATTCTTGTTCATATACCTACTCCTTTTCCTATTACTCTTTCTATTTCTCTTCTTGTTCCGTTTCCTAATGCTATTCTTATTCGTATTCCTATTCTTATTCGTATTCCTATTACTTCACCTATTTCTATACCTATTCCTGTTTCTATTCCTTTTCCTGTTCCTATTTGGTCTTTATTGACCGGCCAGTTCAACTTAACCTAACTTGTTCCTATCTCTTTTACTCTAGTTTTCAGCTTTAACTATACCCAAACTTTCTTTTCACAAAAAAAAAAAAATAACAAATTAGAAGCTATCAAACGTAGGTCAACCCTTTGTAGAAGCCTATGCTTGACAAAAGGGCATGAAACCACAAAACTTAGCAGTTTAACCGCAATACATTTAGCGCAACCTTTTTTGCCTGCAGTTTAGAGCTCGGCCCGCCTAACTTATTAAACCCTTTGTTTATGTCCAAGAGGGCAAAGGGTTACGCGAAAACTTTCATTTATACACAAAATGATGCCCTCTGATATTTTGGCAACTAACCCGCACACCCACGCAGACATCTTCTTACTGCGAAAAAAACATTAACTTTCTTGCCAAAAAGTTTGGAATTTCCTTGTGTTTAGATTATTATTTGTACAACTGTGTTCAAGTCTTAAGCAAACTGCCACTGTGCGATCAGCTAGGATACAAAACTTGACTACCGGACTCGCTGTCTGATTGCCTTGATGCTAAATCGTACAACTAGGCAATGAGCTTTGTGTGGTCGTTGACTTGTTGTCGGTGCGTTTATGTGTTGAGCCGGTCAGCTGTTTGCAAACAAAAAAAAAAAAACAAAACACTGAAAGTGAAAACAAACCAAAAACAAAATCGAAAATATGAAAAAAAAAAAATAAGGTTACCTAACATTCTAATGGTCATTGGTGTTAAATACTTTTTCACACCACTGTGGCTCCTTCGGCCGTTTGGGTACGCAGAGGTTAAAAACTTTTTATTTTTTCATTATTATAATGCTGTTTTTTGTTTCTTTTTCTTTTTTATTTAAAGGATGAGGATTGGTTTTTGGCACACTTTAAAAAGTTGCTTTTACACATTAAAGGTCAGCTGAGTTAGTTATCGTACTGAAGTCACCGGAGCGCCATAAAAGTTTCTTTATAGGGTTGCGCATATCACATTCACACTTTGCTAATATTTTTGTGTTTGCTAAAGTATTTTATATAAATAAATGTTTAAGCTGAAAGCAAATACAAACGAAAAGTTTATGAAATAAGTAGCTAATCAGCGTTGAGCAGATTTCGCAACTAACTTTCACTTCAAAAGCTGCCCTATCGATAGTTGGGCGAATGTAAGAGGAGGTGGCTTCGCATGAGGTAAGTGCTTAAGTTGCAGACCCTGCAGCCATCATGCTTCAATAATTGATGGTGGGGAATTCACGTTAGCCAGTGGACTATTCTTTGAAGATACTCTCTGTTCATTATAGTAAACATTCAGTCTCTCCCGGACAGAGCAGGTATTTGGAAAGACGTTAGCGGAAAAAAGCCATGCAAGTGCCGTCATGCTCCTTGGCAACCACGTAAAAGACCTCGTTTTTTCTTTTTTTGGGAAATATCATTATAACAAACAACAACATGGGCTTTGAAATCCAGCGAAGAATCACTCTTGTCGAAAAAGTAAAGTTCTCTCTCGGCAAACAAAAATTATGTTCTTGTAGTATCCGCTATCAGATATCAGGCGCGTTCGAGAGAAGAGTTGTTGGAAATATTTACGGACCTCTACGAGTTGGCAATGGCGAATACCAAATAAGATCTAATAATGAGCTGTACGAGCTTTACGCAGACATCGACATAGTCCAAGGAATAAAAGCGCAGCGGCTATGTTGGCTAGGCCATGTTATGCGAATTTAGTTTTCCCCCTTAGAAAATTCAGACGAAAAGCAAAGCCGCCATGATACAGCAATGAGCTGAGTCTTCTTAGAAGACAGGTTGTTGTTGGATCCACAAACGAAAACTCCAGAAGAAAAAGATAACCTTCTGGAAAAATTTCTGTATAGGCATCGAGTGCTCCAGAGAAACAGGGCCGTTAAGGAATGTACTAGCTAGGGGATACAGTCCAGGGACTAATAAAAAAAGAAAAAGGGTAGTGACCACGTAATAGTGAAGAGTCCCTCGACGCGCTTCTCGGCGTTCACTTCCTATATGGATATTACGCAGAAGAGCTAGCAGACCGCACTTACATTGCGATCAAGAACGGGTCGTGCCGGGCTTGGTATTTTATAGCAAGATCAAATGGGAGGCAAAGGCTTTTTCAATCGACGAGCCCAGATGGTATATTCTTGTCAATGCTACAAATCTCGAGCCGTGCTCCTGTTTAATGACTTTAAATAATGTTTAGATGGAATTGAGAAAGCGGATGGGCTAGCTTAAAAGTGCTTATACTTCGAAGTTTATATCGTAGAAGTCTCAATCAGATTGGACAAGATTAAAAAGCCTTGAGTTGCACACGATCGACCAAGCAAGAATGCCGTGGAACTATGGGTGGGGGTGCAAATTACAGAAGATTATGTGGAGCTCTTACAACCTTAGACTAACAAAGTTTTTTTTATCATTGAAAAGAGGAGACTATATGCCCATGACGGGTATTCAGATTGCGCACTGCCCTCCGTGGCCACATGCTTTCAAATAAGACCTTGCTACTGATAGCATATGTGAGTTGAAGGAAGAAACTTTTGAGCGCGGTTTGTGCTCGTATCCTGCAGGCTAAAACTTTAGATATTACGAGTGCCACTGTTATCAGAAATAGGAGCAAGAAGTAACATACTATCTAATATGACACAGGTCCTGGTTTCTAAAAGGGTTTTTTCAGTTTCGTTGTTGAACAAACTTCTGTTAACACTATGGACTCGTTCTGTCCATGTGAGACCTATATTGATCGGCTAGTTCAGGCTAAGTCATATATGAGAAATATTCCTGAAACAGGCAATGTCAAGATAACGAATCATGCGGCTTTTTCGATGATTCCTCTTTGGAGTTCTTTATATCTCACGAAGCCTATTCCATGAACAAACGTGTAACCTTCCCGCGTGCAATCCTATAAGACAGAGTTCTCTTAATGCTTTTTTAATATTGCTTAATATCATTTGTGCGTCACTTAGGAAATTCGATATGACGCACAACTGTTTAATTGCCACTTTAAATTAACAATTGTTTCACAGACGCACAATTGTTTTACATAAAACTTTTAATTGGCTGCTTTGCGAATAAAAAAATATTAATTGTGTATCGAGTGACCCTTTCGGATGGAGCATAACAAATATAATACAATTTGCATAAAGCTTTCTGTTCCTCAATACTGCGTAGAATAACGATGTACGAAAGAGGTGACTATTTTTAGTATACCCTGCTGAAAAAATTAGAACACCAAACTGGTGCGAATCGGATGCAGAGTAAGAGAGTATGTAGCTACACTTGTATCAACAGCGCTGAAGTCTGAGCAAATGTATTAACATACATAAATTGATTTATGAAAGGTTGTGAATCTTTCGGAATCACTTATGGATGATGAGTCCGTTAAGAACCCATTCATAAATTGACATTACGTAGGACATCGCAATTTCAAAAGCATCAATAGAAAGCACTGCAAGGGGACAGAATTAGAACTAAGAACCGAGAAAATGGAAAAGCGTAAAAGGGCGAGGGTATAGCCAAAGAGGCGGACGTGCTGGAGGCTGACAAATAGCTCAATGACGCTGCGAGTCTTACAAATAGTCATAAGACGCTATGAGCAGGGGAGATCGGACCTCCAGAATCTGAAATCCGAGACAAAAATACATTTCCTAAGCTCAATGGCGCTTCATATATTACATAAATACCTCCAACACAGTGAGTGTCGAGCGAACTTTTCGTGACTCTTGAGGAGGGTTCATTTTATGTGACGTTGAAAGCGGAGCTTTGTTTCTTATTTGGAGGAAAGGTTTCTGTACTAATCGCGTGCGCGTATTCAGCGTTTATATGGTTCAAGATGGGCATATCAACTGCTCTGTCGTCTCACATGTTTATAAGTTGAACCCCGTCAGTAACAGATGATGTAGGAATTGCGAGTTGTAAGATGAAATGGTTAAGCACGTTCTGTGTTCGAATCCGCGGGATCAGGGCTGCAGCTACTAGGGGCGGCAGAGTTACCAGACCTCGATACAGCAATTAAGCTAGGACCCAGAAAAAGTCTAGTATTTGTCAAGAGGACGGAGTTCTAATTGGCATTTTTCCGTTTGATCTTCAAACAAATTCTGGTTACACTTTGAACGCATTCAGTCTATGAGGGATCTTTATTGACCGGCCAGTTCAAACTAACTTAGAGACGGTCTTAATGCGCTAACTCTGCGCTAATTCGAACATTGTGTGATTCGGTGCAGAGCATCCAAATCCAAATATGACCTTAAACACATTCATTTGCATTCAAAATAGAATATTATACTAATTTAACAGCAAGGCGAATCTATACAAGGTGGAATTTGAACCAATTCGCCGTGCAGAAGGATGTCAAGTCAAAAGAAAATTAGCATTGATTGCGATTAACTCACATATTGTGGTGCAAGAAGTTGTATGGAAAATAATTAAGAACAAGCAATCAGCAGTTGGGACAACAACACCTGGTACTGGATTCGCCTTGGATAACACCACTTGGTACTGAATTCGCCGTGATTAAATATATAAAAAATAATGGAAAATTAAAACGCAAAATCAATAATATAAAATTATACTTTTTATGCCAGACCCAGTTCTACACATGGTATAAATATTACAAGGTAAAACCGGTGAGAGCCGAAATGACGTTTAAAAAAATTTTAAAATTCTCACTGCTCTCACATTTAAATGTTTATACTCAGTTGAGCAGAGCTCACAGAGTATATTAACTTTGATTGGATAACGGTTGGTTGTACAGGTATAAAGGAATCGAGATAGATATAGACTTCCATATATCAAAATCATCAGTACCTAAAAAAAATTTGATTGAGCCATGTCCGTCCGTCCGTCCGTCTGTCCGTTAACACGATAACTTGAGTAAACTTTGAGGTATCTTGACGAAATTTGGTAAGTAGGTTCCTTGGCACTCATCTCAGATCGCTATTTAAAATGAACGATATCGGACTATAACCACGCCCACTTTTTCGATATCGAAAATTTCGAAAAATCGAAAAAGTGCGATAATTCATTACCAAAGACGGATAAAGCGATAAAACTTGGTAGGTGGGTTGAACTTATGACGCGGAATAGAAAATAAGTAAAATTTTGGACAATGGGCGTGGCACCGCCTATTTTTAAAAGAAGGTAATTTGGAAGTTTTGCAAGCTGTAATTTGGCAGTCGTTGAAGATATCATGATGAAATTTGGCAGGAACGTTACTTGTATTACTATATGTATGCTTTATAAAAATTAGCAAAATCGGAGAACGACCACGCCCACTTAAAAAAAATTTTTTTAAAGTGAAATTTTTACAAAAAACTTAATATCTTTACAGTATATAAGTAAATTATGTCAACATTCAACTCCAGTAATGATATGGTGCAACAAAATACAAAAACAAAAGAAAATTTCAAAATGGGCGTGGCTCCGCCCTTTTTAATTTGATTTGTCTAGGATACATTTAATGCCATAAGTCGAACAAATATTTACCAATCCTTGTGAAATTTGGTAGACGCTTAGATTCTAGGACGATAACTGTTTTCTCTGAAAAAGGGCGAAATCGGTTGAAGCCACGCCCAGTTTTTATACACAGTAGATCGTCTGTCCTTCCGCTCGGCCGTTAACACGATAACTTGAGCAAAAATCGATATATCTTTACTAAACTCAGTTCACATAATTATCTGAACACACTTTGTATTGGTATAAAAAATCGCCGAAATCCGACTATGACCACGCCCACTTTTTTGATTTCGAAAATTACGAAAAATTAAAAAAATGCCATAATTCTATACCAAATACGACAAAGGGATGAAACATGGTAATTTCATTGGTTTATTGACGCAAAATATAACTTTAGAAAAAGACTTAGTAAAATGGGTGTGACACCTACCATTATTAAGTAGAAGAAAATGAAAAAGTTCTGCAGGGCGAAATCGAAAGCCCTTGGAATCATGGCAGGAATACTGTTCGTGGTATTACATATATAAATAAATTAGCGGTACCCGACAGATGATGTTGTGGGTCCACCTGGTCCACATTTTGGTCGAAATCTCGAAAACGCTTTCACATATACAACTACCACCACTCCCTTTTAAAATTGTTATTAATACCTTTAATTTAACACCCATATTGTACAAACACATTATAGAGTCACCACTGGTCCACCTTTATGGCGATATATCGAAAAGCCGTCCACCTATAGAACTAAGGCCCACTCCCTTTTAAAATACTCATTATCACCTTTCGTTTGATACTCATAATGTACAAACGCATTCTAGAATCAACCCTGGTCCACCTTTATAACGATATCCCGAAAAGGCGTCCACCTATAGAACTAAGGCCCACTCCCTTTTAAAATACTCATTAACACCTTTCGTTTGATACCCATATTGTATAAACGCATTCAAGATTCATCCCTGGTCCACCTTTATGTTGATATCTCGAAAAGGCGTCCACCTATAAAACTAAGGCCCACTCCCTTTTAAAATACTCATTAACGCTTTTCATTTGATACCCATATCGTACAAACAAATTCTAGAGTCACCCCTGGTCCACATTTATGGCGATATCTCGAAAAGGCCTCCACCTATAAAACTAAGGCCCACTCCCTTTTAAAATACTCATTAACACCTTTCGTTTGATACCCATATTGTATAAACGCATTCAAGATTCATCCCTGGTCCACCTTTATGTTGATATCTCGAAAAGGCGTCCACCTATAAAACTAAGGCCCACTCCCTTTTAAAATACTCATTAACACCTTTCATTTGATACCCATATCGTACAAACAAATTCTAGAGTCACCCCTGGTCCACCTTTATATCGATATTTCGAAAAGGCGTCCACCCATAGAACTAAGGCTCTCTCCCTTTTAAAATACTCATTAACACCTTTCGTTTGATACCCATATTGTATAAACGCATTCAAGATTCATCCCTGGTCCACCTTTATGTTGATATCTCGAAAAGGCGTCCACCTATAAAACTAAGGCCCACTCCCTTTTAAAATACTCATTAACACCTTTCATTTGATACCCATATCGTACAAACAAATTCTAGAGTCACCCCTGATCCACATTTATGGCGATATCTCGAAAAGGCCTCCACCTATAAAACTAAGGCCCACTCCCTTTTAAAATACTCATTAACACCTTTCATTTGATGCCCATATCGTACAAACAATTTCTAGAGTCACCCCTGGTCCACCTTTATGGCAATATCTCGTACCTATAAAACTAAGGCCCACTCCCTTTTAAAATACTCATTAACACCTTTCATTTGATACCCATATCGTACAAACAACACATTCCAGGGTTACCCTAGGTTCATTTTCCTACATGGTGATTTTCCCTTATATTGTCTCCATAGCTCTCAACTGAGTATGTAATGTTCGGTTACACCCGAACTTAGCTTTCCTTACTTGTTTTATTTTGGTTTTGTTTTCATAACAGAAATATAACAAACTGTAGTATATTCGGAAATTCTATACGACAGCATGACAATCTTAATACACCTCCAATATCAGGAGGGGTATCAAAAGATGCGTTTTGGATCCAGAATCACGAATCCGGAGGTAAAAAATGTTGGGTATGTCAAGAGATATTTGCAAAAGAAATTTTGAAAATTTTCATGTGGTTGTTGTAATTTTGATGATTTTGTGGTACCCACAAAAAAATTGTGAACATAAGTGTTTTGCGTGGATATAATTTTGGTCTCCAAATCGGTTCTGGACCCACCCAAGGTAATTTTTTATAAGCGCGGTCACAGGCCGCCAATGCAGAAAGGTGTTCTGCGCAAAAATACTATGGATACCACCTTCGGTTTCGGAGCACTCCGGGGTCATTTTTCGGTTTTTCGTTAATATCGTTTGAACGAACTAAAATTTTTATTTTGGATTATTGTTGTTGAACGCGTATTACCAGTGTCATGCTGTCGTATAGAATTACCATTTGCGTTCTAACATTAATATTATGATATTTTATCCAAAACCGAATTTTCTATTGGTGGAAATAACTTTTTTGGTGGGAAAGAAATCTCAACGGTCAACCGCATTCGAGAATTTTCAATTCAGAATTGTGTTGTGGTTTCCCGCAAAAAGAAGCATCAGGCCACGATCCTCTTCTGAGGAATTTTCTTCAACAAATTGTTGTGCCAAGGTGTACGTAAGAGATGCATACCTACTAATAATAACAATTTGATGTGACATATATCCGAGGAGATTAAAGTCTAGCTTTCCATCCAATTTGAAGGCTAAGTATCGTGTATTCATTCTTCTACGAACTGGCTCACCTAAATACATGTGAAGGGAAGACTTGTGGGGGAAGACTTTAATCTCTCTTGGTACCCCCTGTTGGCGTCAGCTATCGTGAAACAGGATTAACTGGAGTGACTTGTTACGCAACGAGTGAAAAAATGCCATACCAACAATTTTTTGTGTGCTTTCTTTGGCTTGGCATTTCAAAAAAGTTTAAGAGAGTGATTTTAAATTTTTTTTTTTTTAAATCAAAAAAACCATCATGGAGAGTAAATGCTTTTACCTGGTAATATTTATCCCATGGTTCTACAGGGTTGCTTATTAAACGTTTTTTTTTTTTTCTTTGCAGCCTGCCTTGCCTTTCCTGTGTAGACTGTAGATTGTTGTTACCCACTGGCGCACGGAGAAGTTTGTTTGATTTCCATTTCATGCCAACTTTTTCTGCGTGCCTCTTCTACGCAAATTTTCCAACATTAGATATTTACTAGCATTCACTCTTCAATCGTTGTCTCTCATAAATTTTTTGCGCTATACCAAGCAATAGTGGCTATTTAGCAAACAAGAAACCATTCGCCTAAATAAGGTAGCTAATATGCGGCATAACTTTTCCTCTGTATTTAGTGCGTTATTTGCTTTGCTCTCCAAACTTGGCTTACTCACTGGTCCTTTTCGTTTACACTAGGCAAACACTTTGCTTAGTTTACCACCTCCATCGGCCCTATGGCTTCTCTAATAAAATGCGTCCTATCCTTTTTTGTTTTTGTTAAAACTTTTATTTGTAACTACTCTTGCGTAGCTTACCCAGCAAAAAATCGTGCAATTGATAATCAAATACAGTGATTTCCTTTATCAAAATTGGGGCATTATTTATCGCATCTAGTAATTTTTGGGCACAGCTGCGATTAGTCAGTTTAAGTTTTAAGGAACAGCTACGAAATGAGTAAAATCAAAAGTAATAAAATCGGTAAAAAGTTATTTTACGCGTAGGAAGAGGTCACTACCTGAATGCAAACATAGAAGACTTGTTTGACAGTGCGTGCAGGATACGAAGAGGGTCTGCCCGATAATACATGTAAGGGTACAACGAGGACGCATTGCACTCTTAACGGTATAAAGGAGAGTCGAAAAAAGATCTGTCCGATAGTACCTCTAATTGGTCTTTCCGTTGAACCCTCTCAAACAAAAGTGATCACTAGAGCCCATAAAAAGAGACCAAAACTGGCTATAGTCGCATATGCCTTTGCGACTCATCCCGGGCTCATCCTAGACTAATCATATTTTTTGCTGGGAAGCGGTGGTTTTGCTTCTTCTTTATTCATTGTAAACATTTATGTGTGAGGGGAAGTTCAAGTGTTTAGGCAGGAACCCTTTTTTGTTTCCTAAATAGTTTTTCGAATATTATAATGAAAATAATAGAAATCATGATGGAAGTTGTTTGACGATTTAAGAAAGAAAATCGAAATGAGCACATATTCAAATAATTTTGAGCTTATGCGATGGAGCTATACAGCAGAGATCTGCTTTGAGCACTAATAAAATTAGTGCACTAAGTCATGAGCCAAAAAATTGTGTCTAAATGTGTACTTAGTCAGGTACAGAAAAATACTATGAGTGATTATCACATACAATAGAAAATACATAAGAGTGCCCCACAACACATAAGTCCCATACATATATGACATTGTTGCGTATAAACTGAAATCATAGTCGCTTTAACTCAGCAGCAATATGGTTTTGTGTGTAATACACTGTATACTTCGTTTATTATTGGTTTTTCTTTAGCGCTGTATTCAGTTTAGTTTCGTGTACATCGTTGTGTTGCTAGCGTCAGAAGACTGATATGACTATATTCATTTTATTGCACTGTTAGTCTTACTTATTCCAATTAGTGTTTTCGTATAAAACAGTTGGCTTTCTTGCTCAATAAGACAATTGAGTACTGAAATGCTTCGTTGCTTACGAGCGGTTATTCATTTCAATTTTATTCAACAATTATATTAATGATATAAATTCTGTTTTGAAATTCAGCTCCATAAAACTTTTCGCTGATGATGCTCTAATTTCTATAAATGGCAAAAATGAAAATGATATAAGAATCAAGTTACAAAGTGACTTAAATGCACTTTATATCTGGCTGTGTACAAACAGACTTAAAATTAATATAGAAAAAACTAAATACATGCTTATTTCAAGAAAAAACATTGCTAATTTTGAAACTATTACTATAAATAATATTTAAATAGAAAAAGTAAATACGATTAAACATTTGCGTGTTCAGATTGATTGCAAATTAAAATTTGATGCCCATGTTGACTATTCAGTAAGTAAAATAGCAAAAAAATTATGGTTTATTCAAAGAACTTGTAAAAACTTAAGTAATTATTACAAAGTAAAGGTTTATAGATCCATAGTTGAGCCTTATTTTATTTAGTGCTCAACAATATTTTTTATTATGAAAGATTCGCAAATTGATAAGTTGCAAAAAATTCAAAATAAAGCAATGCGCTTTATTTTAAGCAAACGTTATGATACTCCTATAAAAGACATGCTTCTAAGTTTAAATTGGATGAGCGTTAAACAACAAATATTCTTTAACACAATGAAATTTATTTATAATATAAAGCACGGCATTTTGCCAGAGTATCTCAGAAAAGGTATTACATTTAATTACGAGGTCCATGATATAAATAAAAGGCAGAGAAATAATTTTAAATTGCCAAATTATAAAACAGAATCGGAACAAAATAGTCTTTTTTACAAAGGGTTGAAATACTTCAACGAAATACCTGAATATATAAAAAATTGTGATAGAAACTTATTTAGCAGCCGGTTATATGACTACACCAAATCTAGGCCGATTAAATGATATAGTCGTTGAGATTTAAATGCATTAGTGATACATGTGTCATAACTAAAATTTTTTCTTTAATTTAAAAATTTAGATTAAGTACACATGCTAATTAATGCAATCATATTTTTATGTTTTGAACTAGGCTCTTAGATTCGTAATAAATAAATAAATATAAATGTGTGTTAGTGGATATAAGTGCTTGATATTCTTTGTTTGTATACGCACTAATACTCATTTTTTGGTTAGTCCACTAATAACCTTAAAAGAAGAATAATTGCAGCTCACTGGTATACAGCTTTTTCATTTCAATCGAAAGCCATTTCCTTTCCAGTATGGCTGGATGTATTTCTTAACTAAGAAGGAAGTTGTTTCTGAACAATCTCACATATGTGCGCAACACAATTTAATATGTTGTCGAAATGGTTCCAAATATCGATACAAAAAAAATTTGGATATATCTTGGTCTTATACCAAAAGCAAGTCTGATTAACTTCAATTGACTCTCGATTAGAAGGGTTTTGATCCTAATGTAGCGAAGAACGCTAGTCATGTCTCCTTAGCTGATGCGAATACGGAGACAAGGTCTACTTCCACTCGATGATTCTACTTCATCATCCTCAACAGGATGGAGTTTCCAGTGCCCTGTCAAAACCCCAATGACCATTGATAGATTCGCCTTAAAGAACCCAATCATTTCGGGATACCTTCGACCAGAAAGATCTCGCCACACTGCAAGAGGTGATGTTCGCCTAACAATTGCTGAGTTGACTTGAGGTCCATCTTAGCAGGAGCAGACAACTGGTGATCAGGGTAATACCGATATCTCTACAGCCATCTTCATTCGGCAGAACTCATGGCCTGTGGAGCCACTTGGCTATCAACGTAGATGTTTAATTCCCTAATCGTAATAGCACTTTATAGCATTTAATCCACCACATACTTAACCGAGACGAATTGCGCCTGGAAGATGCTGAATTGATCAACCAATTTAAACTTGCGGCTTACATTCAGCTCTTGGCAAAATACTGCCCCACCAAACTATCCGGCCAACTTCGACCCGTCGGCGAACAAGCCAATTGGTAACCTGTCCCAGACGAGCCTTCTTCCCCATTCCTCTTTCGGTGGAATCACTGGGGTGAAGGTTGCACAGGGAGCAGTTATCGGCAAACAATATCTCGTTCTGTCAGGGATAAAGTAGATCCTGGAAAGTAGGCTAGAGTGCCGGAATTCATAAAGCACATAGTTTCTTTCTTGATAACCGGCAGGTGTTTGGACTCTATATATCGGGGAAATACCTTCAATTACACCGGCTGTCTAAATGAGCTTACTAGGGGTATCATATTCTAAATAATATTTCAATTGGCTCATTGGTCGCCTGGCCCAGTAATTAAGACGTTATAATTGTAATAAAAAGAAATTTACAGAGTTCAGCAAGAGTCTAATCTTTACTACAACAAGAGCCACAAAAAGCAAATATAATTGCTGATTTTATGTACAGGTCCCTTTTTCGCTCTTATTTGGAATCCAAATCTATAAATAGAGTTTTGCTTGCAAAGATGGGGATGCGTACATATTTAAATAATTTGTTAAAAATTAACGATTGTGAGCACACAAAGAAATCTACTTGTACTATGGCACTATTGTGAATATTTGATTAGAACTAACACTGCCTTATCGGCAGTTGCTAACATTCGCCAGATGGCAGCGCAAGCGCATGTAAGTTTATAGATGTTTGATTGATAGAACATCTGATTTCTGTTGATATTTGATATGAGACTTTTATATTTCTTGCGCAAGACGCGCATGGGTTCCGGGTCGTATTTCCATATTGCTCTAAATGACAAACCTAACTACTCTAGAGCAGTGTAGAAGTTTCAGGCAAGGAAACCCCATTTAAAACTCGTTTTGATATGAAAGTCACCAGATATCTTCGGATTTGCTTTTCTAGCGACTCATTTATGGTAATTAGCAAAAAAAAAAAAAAAAACAACATGTTCAGCGTAGTTTGCAGAAACGCCCCAGTTGTTTCTACATCATTACCTCTTTAGACGCAGCTGTACTAAATATTCATTTCCTCTCAATTACAACACTTCCTTGAAAGCCAAAAAAAGACGACGTTGTAAATATTTCATAACCATTTTGTTGAGGTTTTTTCGCTGCCACAAAAATTTTTGCAATTAGGCACAAAATTGTTGTACACCTTCGAGGCTTACAAGCAATTTCTGCTCTACTAATTTTTTCATTCGCTCCTTTCTTTTATAGGCATTCTTGTGCTCTTTTTATGCTCACAATTGCTTGCTGTTGATTATTGTTCTTTCACTTGAGTGGCGGCCAAAAGTGTTTAGCGTCAGTGGGCGTGAGTTTAGCACTTTTGGCATTTTATCGAAAAGATACAACTGAGCCCCCACGTTATTATTGTTTCTTCAATTTTTATATAGATTCTTGCTGTTGTTGCTTTCTTTGTGCTACGCTAGTCTTCTTGTGTTGTATTTCCATGCAACAATTCGCTTGCTAAGTTTCCATTTTCTTTTTCAAATTTTGTTTACTTTGTTTTGTTTTGATATGCTCCTGTTTTTTACAACGTATTTGCTTATCTTCACTTGTAGTTGTTTTTCTGTACCTTTGTTGTGGTATGGTTTCTTGTTTCAAGTCCTTAGTTATTCTGCTAATCATTCTGGCACACTTTTTTTGCATTTCTATCGCGAATGTGTTGCAAATGTCTTTGTGAAAAAGTTCCTTTGCCTGTTATCTAGCTCTGCAGGGTTGCCAGATCAAAGTAATGTGTGTATTTCTGCGTACATCTTTGTTTACACAATGTCGTGCCTTTGTGCCTAAGCTATTTCTTTGACTAAGAACAGCGCAATGAGTAGGTTTTTAACAACGATTTCAAGCAAGAGCATAATTGTTTTTTTTTTTTTTTTGGAATACTACTGTGACGAATATTAGCAACACTAAGGGATGCTATCATCTCTAAGCCGATACTAAGCAGTCACTTGTATGTACATAAACAAATCAATCATTATGCCTACACATATACACATGCATATATCTGACATACTCACAAAAGTATGCAATCATCAGCGAAGTATTACTCACATATACACGCGCATATGGCTATGCAAGAGGTTATAAACGTGCATCTGTAGTTTATAGCTGGTAACCAAGTAGTAAATTCTAGAAGAACAAACGCCTAGAAGTATGCGAACGAGACAGCAGAGAGTATAAAAGGAGCGAAAGCTGAGTAAGCAGCAATCAGTTTGATTTAAGCACGCTATTGGTTGTGAAGTTAAGTGTTATTGTCAAGTACTTTCAAAGTAGTCTAATAAAGACTATTTTTGCATTATTGAATATTGGAGTTATTTATTCAACACTTTAGCGATTCGAACGTTTGCAGAAGATTTGGAATAAGCGGAATTTCACTAAATTCGTTACACAACTTTTTAAGGTGTATCTAATACCTTTTACATTGATTTCTTTAGCCATGATTTGTAAAACATCATTCCGATTTAGAGTAAAAAAAATTAATTGTTTCCCAATTTAATAAATTTGAAATTAATAAACGATTTCCTCATCATATCAGGCAGCATAAGAAAACACTTTAGCCGAAGTACTCCCCAACTAGCGTTTAATCACCGTTGCTAACTTTGTTACTATGAACTTTATTACTAGAAACTTCCCAATATCGGGCTACCTCGAGAAGTATTGATGGTCTTACCACAGTAAGGTACGCTTCTGTGTCGGACGACTTTTTACCCTTATTTAACACCTGACCACTGCACCCGCCTTGTCAGGCAGGTGGTCGTACGACAAAGATGAAGGACCCAAGATCTTATTTTTATATATGTAAGAAGAATGGGAGAGGGAGGACAAAGGCGCAAGCCAATAAAGACAACAATGCAAACAAGTAAGGAAGGCTAAGTTCGAGTGTGTAACCGAACCTTGCATACTGAGCTGCCAACGGTGCTACGCTCACTGTCCAAAATTTTACTAAATTTTTATTCTGCCTCATAAGGTCAACCCAAGTTTCATCGCGTTATCCGTTTTTGGTAATGAATTATCGCACTTTTTCGGTTTTTCGAAATTTCCAATATCGAAAAAGTGGGCGTGGTTATAGTCCGATTTTGTTCATTTTAAATAGCGATCTGAGATGAGTGCCCAGGAACTTATATACCAAATTTCATTAAAAGACCTAAAAATTTACTCAAGTTATCGTGTTTACGGACAGACGGACGGCCATGAATTTCTTTTTTCGCCCAGATCATTTTGATATATAGAAGTATATATCTATCTCGATTAGTTTATGACGTTACGGTGTACCGTTATGCGAAAAAAATTAATATGCTCTGTGAGCTCTGCTCAGCTGAGTATAAAAACGTTGCGTCGAACACGGGGAGCGAAAGCAGTGGAGAGTCAACGAGTTCCGTGATGGAAAAACATACAAATGTAAAGGGAGAAGTAGAGTGGAGAATTTTGCTGAGCAGAGGGAGTAAGAGAGCTCTCTCACAGTACCATACAGCACTAAGAAATGTCCAATGCTTGGGAGCAGTGGTCGACCGAACAGAACTAGAAAGCGAGCGCTTGGAGGGAGCCCGCGAGGCGGTTAAAGTAGGTCGATGGCAGTTCAAGAGAAACTCATGACACTGCAACCGGTACAAGGACAAAGAAGCTTCGAACAACAGAATAAAGAGGAAACGTTCAGCAGAAGGTGAAAGCCTGCCTTCAATAGGCAGAAAAGCACAAGCTCAACACATGTGATTCTGTAGGACAGATGGGCCCCAATAGCGAGGTTGAACTACGTCGAAAGCTTCAAGTCAAAAAGAGGACTTAAAAAGTGGCGATGGGCCAACCACGGTTGTGGAAGTGGAAAGTAAACCAAAGGGAGATAAGGCTAAGACTCCGGGTTTCTCGAAGGTGCCAAAGGGAGGTAGCACTAAGATTGATATCTATAGAAAAGAAACTTACTAGTCTAATGCTCAAGATTATGTGGGAAGAACCAAGTAAGCCCATTCCACCGCTAGATTAAGTGGGTTGTACAATGGTATGAAGATGATAACGTGCGGCATGCGAGCTAGCGGATACAATAAAGGACAAAGTACTGTTATTTATTCCTGAATTTAGTTTGGCAGGATGTTTGAGGTGATAAAATATATTGATTGTTGATTTCAGCGACCTTTCTCAAGGTGACCTTGAGCCGGCTAAATAAATGAATATTTTAGGTGATAAAATATTATTTAGGAACATGCAAATGTTTATAATCCTTTAATACTCTGCAAGAGGTTTTGTGGGATTCATTAGAATCCAGCATTTAATTGTGAATATTCATTATCTAAATTTCAGAGGACGAGTAGTTAATTTTTTTATAATTTTATTGTTTGTTACTTTAGTGTATTGTATATTATTTTATTTTATCTGTTCTTTTAGAAGAATGGAAACGCTTAGCCCCTGTTACAATGTGAAATACATTTTTTTGGCGGCAGGCATTTGTAGCTCTGTGGGAGAAGCTTCCTCAATTTTCTATGAAGACACCCGATTTGGTATAATCAACTTAAACTTAATTTCTTTAGAATATTTCACTAACCAGTTGAGAATTGCAAGCACACTTTATAGGGAATGAAACAAACGAAAACAAAAAAAAAAGGTTCACAGCTCAAATCATTCAAGCATACATATATTGCGATAATAGGAACCACTTTGTTTAAGTGACTTAAACTATGAACATTTTTCGTTCGTTTGTTTCATTAGCCATTGAATGTGCTTGTAATTCTCAACTGGTTAGTGAAATATTCTAAAGACATATTTTAAATTTTTTATCCCAAAGCGGGGTTTTTCAAAGCAAAACTAGGTGGCTCAACCCGCAGCCAATACCTTGTAGCCCCCAGTGTTCGCCCCCAATGAATAAATACAAGGTGTAACAGGTGCATAGCGACCTCCCTCTCTAAAAATAACAACATAACATACAGTCCACAAAAATAACAAATAACATAATTATATAATAACAAAAAAACTATTCGCCCGTCGAATCACCAAAGCTTAGACATTGTCCTTCGAGCCAGATAACTGGCTCGTATGGAAATTTCACTAGACGACTAAGCCGTCTAGGCGGGTGAGTATGTTTAAGTGACTTAAACTATGCACATTTTCCGTTCGTTTGTTTCATTAGCCATTGAGTGTGCTTGTAATTCTCAACTGGTTAGTGAAATATTCTAAAGACATAGTTTAAATTTTTTATCCCAAAGCGGGGTTTTTCAAAGCAAAACAAGGTGGCTCAACCCGCAGCCAATACCTTGGAGCCCCCAGTGCTCGCCCCCAATGAATAAATACAAGGTGTAGCAGGTGCATAGCGGCCTCCCTCTCTAAAAATAATAACATAACATACAGTCCACAAAAATAACAAATAACATAATAATAATTGTTATTTTTATTTTTATTTTTATAACGTAATAATATAATAACAAAAAACTATTCGCCTGTCGAATCACCAAAGCTTAGACACACTTCTTTATGGGCGGGAGGATAGGGTAGTGTGTCTTGTAGTGTTGGGCCGTCATAAATAAATCCTTCAGCGTTTGAATTTTGAACAGAACTGTGCGTTATATTTTATATCAGTAGAACTCTAAGAATAACCCCAGTGTATCGCTGAACGCGCTGCTCCTGGACCTCTAGTCCTTTACTGCGTCTAGCAGACAATCGTGTCAGTTGGATATGTGGTGTGCGAGATGACGGAGTTTCTCAAATCGAGAGGTTGCAAATGTATAACACATTGAAAAAATTTTTCTTGAAGCCTGGTCAAACTTTACTTGGAAACACAAACACTGGAACAAAGCGTTATTTAATCAATTTAAGAAACATGGTATCTTATGTCTACATATTTATTGAATGACTTCATATACCAGTCTTCCATATACAGCAGAGAACAGAAATAGCAGTGGCAATTTTTATCTAATTTGGTTAATTAAATTATTTTTAAATTTTTTTCGAGACTAAGAAAAGACTGCTATGAATTTTGTAACTGGAGCTATATAAACAAATCTCAAATTTAAAAAAAAAAAATTTTAATTCAAAATAAATTAAAATTCAAAAAAATTTTACGAAAAGTTCGTACTTTTATTCAGAGTTCTTTGAATTTTTTTGCTATGCATTTATGTAGCACAATATATTATAGTCTATCAAATTACAAGTAATAGGTCTCTCAAAATTTGCATTGATTTTTGACAATTTTTTTTCTCCGAAGGGTGATTTAGACTTTCTTTCATGAAAAAAATTAAGTTATTCGCCCTTGGTATGGAAGAAAATATGAAACAAAATTCGCGGAAAAAATTGTGAAAAATTAATACAAATTTTGATTCTTATAACTTGCACTTTTTTTGACTAAAACTGATTGGGCCACAAAACTGCGTACTCGAAAAAACTTATTATTCTTAACAAAAAAGGCCGGAGTTTCCAGAATTCTCTCTCTCTCGAATCTTTCGAAAATTTTTGAGTTTGTCTTGCACGTAATAAATAAGGAGAATTTAACTAATGAAATTTAATAAAAATTGCTACTTCTATTTTCGTGTCTGCTGCTGTAAATAGAAATAAATAAAGCTATATGTTTTTTAATCAAATTTACATGTGTGCACATAATATCCTAATTTCCATCTGACATTTGAAATTGTTTACAGATTTCATTTCGTTTGACTGTTGTCCTGATAAATGTCTATGAATATATATATTTACATATGTAGGTAAACACTTTTAAGCAAATATACATAAGTATATCTTTTCGGTTTATCTCACCACCTTTAAATAATATTTTTCCACAGCTGCAATAAATCGCATGATGGATTTGCATGTAAATCAATTTTGGCACTTTAAATGCTTATGTATAAACATATACATATATACAACAAACATACATTAGTAACATAGATGCGCACTTTGCATTGCCAAAAATATTACTGAAATAAAACTTTAATATAATTCCAATTAAAGTACGTACAATCAATGTTTGCATTTCGTACTCCAAAGTAACAGTAGCAACGCACTGCTACTGCTCCGTCTGTAAACATGAACAGAGCAGAGCACGAGCATAAAAAAATTATAACAATTTTAAGTTTCTGCAGAGAGCTACGTCGTGTTTTATTTGCGTAGCAAATAGCAAAACAAAAGCACCGAACAATATTCTATTTGTAGAGTATAGGAAATGCAATCACTTGTTTATGCTACGGCTCTGCTCTATACTCATGTGCAGAGACAGAGCAATACCAAGAAAAACAAGACGGGACTCTCTTCGGCTGTGCCGAAGACTTCATGACTTTCATGAATGGGGCTGAACAATAATCTTATCCCGTTCGTAATCTCCAAATAATCGGATGTATAAGATAAGAAATATATAAATGTACATACCTAAACGATTTTTAAGATAAATATAAAATAAAAAATGGCAAAAAACGCCCTTATCTGAACGATCGGTTGTATGTGATATATATTATATATAGCTCCGATCGAAATGATTTTTACAGGAAACCTTCTATGATATATTAGAATATAAATCACCAAGTTACACGTTTTTATATTGGAAACTAAGAGAGAAATGGCCAAAAATCTTTCTATCTGAACGATCGGTTGTATGGGATATATACTATATATAGCTCCGATCAAACTGATTTTTCAGAAAATCTTCTATGGTATATTAAAATATATATCACCGAGTTTCACGTTTATACTTTTTAAATTGCGGCAGGAATGACCAAAATCGTCTTATCTGAACGATCGGTTGTATGGGAGATATATGTTATAGTGGTCCGATCATACCCGATCTGACAAATGTCTAATATAATACAAAAATACATCCTTGTGCCAAACTTTATTGAGATATCTCAAAATTTGAGGGACTAGTTTGCGTTCAAATAGACAGACGGACGGACGGATGGACAGACGGACATGGCTATATCAACTCAGTTCGTCGCCCTGATCAATTCGGTATACTTAATGGTGAGTCTATCTTCTATATTTCTCAACGTTACAAACATCCGACCAAAGTTAATATACCATTTCATGATCATGAAAGGTATAAAAATTCCAAAGTAGCAGAGCATTTTCAATCACTGCGTAAAACTTAATTTAAGCTCATTTGAGGAACTGATACTACAATAATTAAACAATTTAAGCTTTTTTGTTAATAAATTTACTATTTTATATTCGATTCAGTTTATGAAAAGTGCCCATCTATGTTGCATATATATATTTTTTGAAATTAACAAACTTAGATTTTCATTTGTATGCAAAATTTATTGCTTTTATTTGTGTTCGCAAACTCCAGCTCAGTTGAAAAAAATAATTTAGATAACGAGCCAAATTTTTGAAATTATGTAAATAAAAAGAAGGAAGTTTCGTTTTTAGATAATCATGTTAGGTTACCAAAAAATAATAAAAAAAAGTCAATGAGTACAAATTAGAAGAACAATTTATGAAAAATCAACAAATAACAGAATAACGTAAATTTCAAAAAACTGGGTTAGTTTGTGTGTGCAAAAGGATGCGGAAAAAAGTTTGAGCATAGAATGGGTGAGATGTTTACAGCTTCAACACATGCAAAAACTGATGCCCTGCTTGCTTTACAAAATTTCAGTCGCTGCGCTCATATTCTATTGAGGGCATCTCAAACAAATATAGAGTTGAGGTTAGGTTGCAATTCTCAAAAACATCGAATCATTCATATCTAAGTAAGAAAGTATAAAGTGTAGCGTGGAAGCTATGTACGTACAAAATTTCATTCAAATATAATAAACCGTCAAGGTACCAATGTATGTATGTACATAGGTAAACATAAGAGTAGTTAAAGTGGCGATACTTCTTTTATACCCAACTGAAAAATATTTCTGCTGAAATGCTAGGAAATATCTTATATTGGTATGATTGAACTGGCCGCACATTAGGACCTCACATAGACTGAATGCGTTCATATTGGCAATTTTTTATTTATATCTCAAAAAGGAAGCAATCTTGTAAAAACATTCTAAACAGCAAAATTTAAGTAGGAGAACCAAATTAGAGACACCAAATTTCATATAAATGTGTCCGTCTTCTTTAAAAATAGTATAAATATAAAAAGAAAGAGACATTTGAGATTAGGTGGCAACCTACATATCGCAGACCAATAAGGAGTTAACTCAAGAATCTAATAATTCGAAATCATGAGTAGGCTTCTTAATTCAATATCTATCGATGTGTAAACTCGATTTACTAATACCTTCACTTATCAGCGAGAAAACATTTTGTAAAAAATTTTTTTACAAAAAACCTTATTCCAAATTTGTCAAATCATTTCAGAGCTATTTGCGTATGTTTAAAAGAAAAAATATATTGAGATTGGGTGGCAACGCTATGCGGCAGCTACACTAAAGAGGCAATTACCCACCGCCGTGTGCCGTACGTACGGACGTTTGTCGTACCACATTTGACCGAACCCTCAAGCCCGTAGGAATTAATGTGTGCGTCTGTGTACATGTACATAACATATTTGTGTGTGTATTGTTTACAGATAAGCACTGTTGCCATTGACCATTTTGCATGCATGCTTATGGAAACATCAACTTTTTCCAATTTAATTTTTGATGTTGTAAAAGGCTGGAATTAATATTAAATAGATATAAATAGATCACATATTAATAATCTGCACTTTTACATAATTATTTCGAATTATTTTCACAATTTTTCAACCTTTAATTAGGTGTTTTCGCATAAAACTGCAAACGGTCAAAAATTAGCTCACAAAAGTTTACTAGGCAACTCTGTCTAGTGAGAGAGCGATCAGCTGACAAGTTCTTACGGAAAAAATCAAAACTCTTTTGATTTCTACGTTCCGGGCTACGTACGTACGGGCGTTGCACGTCGGTAAGTTTTCGTTTACACTGCACACTCATAATATAGGTCGTGTCAGCTGGCACGTTTTTGGTACGTACGTTCGTGGGTAACTGCCTCATAAGACGTAAAAGAGCTTTCGTTCGAAAGACATGTCAACCAGGTAAGGAAGTCTTAGTTCGGTTGGAACCGAACATTACATACCCAGCTGTGCACTTAAAACGCTGAAGTAGGAGTGGTATTCAAGCGATTTTGCTCATTTTCAAAGGCAAAAAGTTGTAGTTATGAAAAAATATTTATCGAAATTTCGTTCGAATTGTGAGATTTTTGTTCAGGTTACGGCATTAAAAGTATTTTGGAAAGAATAACAAAAACGTAGCGGGTCACGCCCACTTTCTAAATTTGTTTAAATTTCTTCTTAGGTCAACCATATCACTACTAAAGTAGAATATCAGTAACATGTAGTTATATACCATAGAGTTGTTGCAAACTGATTTTGATTATTTTTACTTAGTCTATATATTTTGGCAAAGATAGTGTCTCTGCCACACCTCAATGTAACATCTTTTATGGCTTTTGATTTACGGCTTGTTAAACTTCTAAATTTTCTTCTTCTAAATGTGGGTGGTGGCACGCCCATATCTCAAAAAAATTTTTTTTTATATTTTGCGCCATAAAACCAATACACCTACCGAATTACGCTAGTTTAGCGGTATTCGTTTTTGAATTATATCAATTTTCCCATTTTTCAAATTTTTCGATATCGAAAAAGTGGGCATGGTTATCGTCCGATTTCGCTCTTTTTTAATACCAATCTATTCTGGGTCCATATAAGCCCGTATACCGAATTTGCTCAATATTTGCTGAAGTTATCGTGTTAATGGACGGACAGACCGACGGACGAACGGACGGGCATGGCTTAATCACATTATTCAATACTGATGAATTTGATATATGGAAGTCTATATCTATCTAGATTTTTTTATATCTGTACAAACAACCGTTATCCAATCAAAGTTATAGTGCCCTGTGTATAACTACAGCTGGGTATAAAAATTCAAATTGGTGGCGGCCTAGCAAAGACATTATCAGTGATAATAAAATAAAACTAAAATTGGCGCGATCTACCACCGAGGAGATTTAGGCCGAGCTTCTCTTCTAATTGCGTGCTCCTTTTTTAAGTTTACCTACAAATTGGCGAAACGGGCCTACATAGGTAAACAAAAAATTATAATATTGATATACCAAATTTTACAGGAATCGGTTTGAGAAGTTTCCGAATGTCATTTTCAAAGTCGTTACACCAACTAATTACTTCATACTTCATATTGTGTATTTACTCACATTTCAATGCATGTTGTGATCACTTAGCGTGATGTTCTACCGAAACCAATTTGGTTGTTGTTGTGAGCCAGCTGGAGCCAAAGTGAATGAATGTCACATGCGCGCACTAACGCAAATGAAAATTTCAAGTTAGTTTGAATTACAAAACATGTGCTATTCTACCGAAATCGATTTGGTTGTTATTGGAAGCCAGCCGGAGATCTTGCTGGGAGCTATACGGAGCCAAAAAAACCCATTGCGTGGGCACCGTTATTTATAATATGAACTACAACAAAAAAACAGATTAATTTCTTGAATGATTTAGACAATGTATCAGATTTTTAATATCTTTCAAGCCTTTTCTCCTGGGAGTTGATCTGTCTCGATCTGTTGACAAACAAAGCCCACCAAAAAGGCGTCTTTCAGTTCATTCAGATATTTTCTGTGTTAATACCTAACGTTTTGCATAGTTCGTTGGAAGACCCCGCATACCATATTAAGGGTTAAGATGCGCAGTTTTTTTTATTGCAACCATGAAATTTAGATTTTTGTAAATAATTTCAATTCGCTGCAGGTTATTAATTAAGGCAGTAAATCAAGATTTTTATGATAAATGCACAAGAATGAAATACATTTTATTTCCAAAAACAGATTCAGATAGCAAACGCCTTTCAAGAATTAAGGTTGATCATGGCGAAATGGTTTATTTTAAACATTGTTCTTTATTGCCAAATTTTACAAGGCATCTGCGCGCAGGAGGATCCATACCCTGCAGATGAAAGTATGTACAACAAATAAATAAAAGACCGAATATCTCAAACTTTAAACTTTATAATAATTTAAATTCTCACAGACGGCAATTTCAATATCGCAACCGATGACTATCAATTCCTAGTAGGACATGACTCAACGGTATAAAAATATCTAAAAAAAACTTTAAAATTGATTTTTTTCAAGTTATTATATTTTTTTATGTGTAAACAGCTCAATTGGCAACAAGCTATAGAAACTTGCCAACAATTAGGCGGTGCATTGGTTACATTTGATTCTCAAAAAAAATTGATTCAATTGCATGAGTTTTTATTATTCAAAAGTAAGTAGCCATATCACACACTTAGATCAAAACGAAGTTAACTCAAAAATATATATTTTTGAATCAATAAGTACCGCAGGACTTAACAACTCAATATCTATAGATCAATATACTCGATGTACAAATACCCCCACTTATGAGAGAGAAAAGTATATAAAAAAATAAAATTACATTGACGCTTATGGAAGAGACAGTCAGTTTTTTAACGTTTTCTGAACTTTGAAATTTTTTTGAGTTGATCGCTGTTTTGATCTTTGTGTGTGATGTTATATAAAGAATGCATTCCAATTCATACTTGAATGTTCTTTTAGATTTCATTCAAACCAAATTAAATGAAGTAAATCCACCATATATTTATTGGTCATCTGGCAATGACTTAGAGGAACCTCGTACATTTGCATGGGAATCTAGCGGCGAAGAATTTAAGTATACCCATTGGCTTCACCAATTACCTGAACCTATTGCCGGTGGTGGTTGTGTGCAATTCGGTGACAAAGCATTTGGACGTTGGTCGATTCGTGACTGCAATGATGAGTTGTATTATATATGTGATATGCCTAAAGAGAATTCCAAAAAGAGTTCAGAAGAGAGTTCCAAAGAGAGTTCCAATGAATTAGCGGAAGAAGATTCAGATTGAAAACGACATAATTGAAATAAAATTAAAACGTCTTCCAACTTTAATTTGTATGATAAAGGCGCATTATGGGCATTTAAAATAATTTTATTTTAAATAATGCTATAATATAATCTAAAAAAGTTACTTTTATCACCAAAAAAGATGACTGTATACAAAAACGATTGGGATGGGTACCTAGAAATTTGTCATATAGTTACATCACACACCTTCCTCGGCCCATTGTTACTATTCTTTTGAACTAGTATTTGGAAAAACAGTGTTCTTACTGAAAAACAGAGTTCTTACTGAAAAATGTAGTTAACCCAGAATATAATTAACAGGCTTATGATAAAATAATAAAAAAAAAAGATAGTACAGCAAAGACTTAAAATATAATTGAAAGAAGCTAAGGTAAAACAAAAATTGGTTATGATGGAAGTATTCAGAGTAAGGAAATATATATAGGAGATTAAGTAATGGTTAAAAGCGAAACAGGATATAAAATAAATAGCTATAAAATAAATGAAAGGCCCTACAAATAAAAAAAAAAAAAATAATAATCACTTTTCGCGATTTACATCCGAGCTATTATGAGTTATACATTTATCAAATGAAGAAGCAGCAAGCGCAAAGGTCCTTCTAGTATTTGCCAGGAGTACTGAGCTATTATATAATATAGGTATTGGTTTTTGATGGAGTTTTCAGTTCGGTCGTTAAAAACAAAGCTTCTAGTTATACTACGGACTCAATACGTCTTTGTAAGCTCCTTACAGGCCGACCAGTTCCACCTTACCTAATTTAAATGAAAAACTTTAAATTATATGTCCACAGTTTGAAGGTATATGGGACAATTGTCATGAGCCGGCGATTGCTCATTTTACTAATCTAATATATAAAATTCTTCTGTCACGGTTTTAGAGGCTTAACTCCTCCGAAACGGCTGAACCGATTCTTATGAAAATTTTTGAGCATATTCGGTAGGTCTGAGAATCGGCCAACGTCTACCTTTTTTTCGCTACGTACCTAGGGTCTTGAGATCAAAACGTGGACCCGGATACCCCTAGCATTTGTTTATACAATATGGATATCAAATTAAAGCTGTTGATGAGTGCTATAGTCCAGGATAATTTTCATACCCCTGGGTGACTAGGGTTTGGAGATACAGGCCAAAATGTGGACCCGGGTACCCCTAGAATTTGTTTATACAATATGGATATCAAATGAAAACTGTTGGTGAGTGCTATAGTACAGGATTATTTTCATACAACTGGGAGGCTAGGGTCTCGAGATATAGCCCAAAACGTGGACCAGGGTACCCCTAGAATGTGTTTATCCAATATGGATATCAAATGAAAGCTGTTGATGATTGCTATAGTACAGGATAATTTTCATACAACTGGGAGGCTAGGGTCTCGAGATATAGCCCAAAACGTGGACCCGGGTACGCCTAGAATGTGTTTATACAATATGGATATCAAATGAAAACTGTTGATGAGTGCTTATGTACAGGACAATTTTCATACAACTGGGAGGCTAGGGTCTCGAGATATAGCCCAAAACGTGGACCCAGATACACCTAGAATGTGTTTTTATATTATGGGTATCAAATTGAAGCTGTTGATGTGTGCAATAATACAGAGTAAGTTTTACACCGCTGAGTGACTAGGGTCTCGAGATATAGGCCAAAACATGGACCCGGATACCCTTAGAATGTGTGTGTATTATGGATATCAAATGAAACCTGTTGCTGAGAGCTCTAAAGTTCATTGGGGTATTCGATTAAGTCGCATCAACCTGGCAAAACTGATAAATATGCATGCGAAGCCGAAATAAAGACAAGAATTAATAATAACCACATACCTATTTACATACGTTCTATTCGATTTTCCTGAAATTTCGTATATAAATTTGCCTATATTAGTATTTACGATGCTTTTTTCAAGGAAGTATACCAGAGACGGACTGGGACTGGGATTAGGACTAGGACTGGGATTGAGACTGAGACTCGGAGTGGGACTGGGACTGGGACTGAGACTCGGAATGGGATTGGAACAAAATACATACCACCCTTTGGGACTGGCAATAAGAGATGAAGAAGAAGGAGAAAAACTTGAGAGAAGAGAAGAGAAAGAAGGAGACTGAGAAAGAGATAGAATGAGACGAAGATGGAGATGAAGCGAAAAAGACGGAGGGAGGAGTGAATAAAAAGATTAGAAAAAAGTGTAGAGGCGTAGGGCAGAGTTAGACGGAAAAAGCTTATTAAAATGTATGCAGATAGGCTAAATTTAGGGCAGAAAAACGTCTGCCGGTTCTGCTAGTATATATGTAAAATAAACAGAAAATTACAGCAGGGAATACGGAAATAGCAGTATGAATTTTTATCCTATTCCTTTCAACTAAACTATTTTTTTATTTTCGGTAAGTTAGGACAACAAATCTCGAAAACGTTTTTGAGAATTGGGGTAGGTTTAACTAATACATAACTTTTAATTTATAGGAGTGATTGAAAATGCTATGTTGTTTTTGCTCCGGCTCAGAGCTAAAACAGAGCTGATGGAAAGTGATGGCATTTCTGCTCTGCTATGATCAGAACAAAAGCTACGAACGAAATGCTATTCGTAGTGGAGCGATAGCAATAACAATGACAACAAAAAGGGAAAGATACAACAATAACTTAAAGACCGACCGCAAGTAAAATGGCAGCACCATCACAACGCTACATCGGCTCCAACAACAAAGAAAAGAGAAGAAACAGAAGTCAATTAAAAGTTCGAAGTTTTAGTAAAAATTTTTCGATTTTTTTTCAAAATGGCTTCAGCTTCAAAATTTATAGAAGTTTTTTCTTAAATTATTAATTAAATTTTGAATTTAATAATCAAATTTCGATGAAAATTTCCAGTGCTATTTTCGTGTGCTGCTGTATACATCCAAACAGAGGAAAAGGATTATGCAAAAATTTATATTAAAATGAAGGAAAACTTAAAATAGTCTGACTAAGTAAGTCACAATAGCAGTTTATTTCTGGTATCAACATAATTGGTCTCATATACAAACTCACGTTCGCGCATATATACATGCTTATATAATTGGTGCGGAATGACCCAATGTGCAAGCGAGGGAAATGGTAAGGCATTTAATGCAAATACTCATTACATACATGAACACATACAGATTTAAGTATGTGAAAAGAATATTTGTAAAATTTCGCGTATAGAATTATGTGGCGCTCAATGACCAGCTGTGGTCGCAACCACCCAACAAGCTTCAGCTGATGTTGCTGTTGCTGCAACATAGCACAATGAGCCCAAGTTAAGTGGCGCATAAGTCCGCAAATGAGTGCAGTCATAAGTAAAGACCAACCAAATGTGTGGAGAAGGAAGTGAAGTGTAGTGAGCCAGAAACATACTTAATCATTTATACGAACATTTATTTGTATGGCCTTTAACTTTTTTTTTGTGCAAATGTATGAATGTTAATATATTTTTATGTAGATTTGGTCAACTTCACAGACTCAGCTTATGCTGCGCTAATATGTGGCGCAACCGTTGATATTTTAATGGGTTAAAAAGTTTATTTATAGCGTTCGAATTAATATTTGAGCTTTGTAATTCAACAAAACAACATCACCACACCTTAAACGTAGGTCGGCTTATTGCAAATTTTGAACAGTAAATAATCAAACCATAAACCCCAGCAGTCGGACAAAGACAAAGGGAGAAAGCAACCTCAGAAAGAGGTAAGAGTGATTTGGTGACAGTTAGCATCAGCATGGCTGATGGTGAACACTGAATAAGCGTCGGCACGGTTAGGGCAGGGTCTCGTTACCGGGCCAATCTGGGCCCAGGAAAAAGGTGGCCGCAATCAATATTCTAGCCGGGGCAATGGCCAAAATGGCAAATACGCTTCGGCTACCACAGGACAGTAGGATCACTATGTGTTTTGTGGATTTGGTGGGGGACAGCACTAGGATAATCGGTACCGCAGGTTGTTGCGCTGGCAACGGCAAACATCACCGTGTCTGTGGATTTTGGCTGCCTATCAAATGGTGTAAAGGCAAGCACTCCCCAAAGGCTTTGGCAGGGGTCTCACGACCTGTTCAGATTGAGCCAAAAGAAAAGAAAGGTGTAGATAAACTCTCAGCTGGGAGTACGACTGCGGCTATGGGTCGGATATCGAGACTATTCTTCGAGTGGCTTTTGCCGCTAGACCAGTTGTCACAGAATTCTAGGAAATGAGAGGACACAAGCTGTGCTGCCGTGAAGTTTCAAAGCACTTTGACGACAAAGGTGGAAGGTGCAACCCCGAACAACCGCCAAAGGTCGGACGAGTACATAAAATATTCCCCGAAAAGGCACTAAATCACGGTGGAATAGGCAGACCCAGTTTTGCTGTTTCGCCAAAGACCTGATCCTTATAGAAATCTGTAACCGGGCAAATAACCGTGATGCCATTCCAAAAGACAAGTGAACTTGCGTCGGAATGAAATCAGTAATGTCGTTGTACTCACAGAGGATTGTAACAGGGCCAAGAGACGTAAGAACTGCTGCTCTGTAGAAGGCACCAGCTGCAAGTCTGGGATCATTCTATCCTAAAACAAAATCAATGTCATGAGTTCCAGTGGGTGCCGCATAGCCTGAGAGAATTTTTAGGATACTGCAAGTCATGAACCCCGCAGGACTGTAATGTAATCGAGCACTCAGTAGGCACTAAGCGGCTGGCTGCCTTTGCCCTGACTAAGCAAGATCTCGAGCCACTTAAACAAAGCATTGGAATTGTACACGCAACGGGCGCATCCTCTTCGGTTGCTTCGATGGACACAGATATTGAAACATCCGCGAAGGAAGCACAGCTCTTCGACATGAAAAGCATGGTTTCCGCCGCATAAAATTGTTCAAGTGCTCTGAGCAGTTTGTTGATGAAGAAAAATCCTGTGGAAAGTGACGGAGAATTCCCCCTAAACATTTTTGAATACGGGTATGTTTGTATTCCGAATATACTTATCGAATAAAAAAGAAGGGGAGTGCCTCGTGGAAGTGGGAATGGGAAAAGGAGAAATAAAAGTAAGAGAGGTAGAGCAGGAGTAGTGTCAAGTGAAAAATATGGTGAAGAGACCATTTTTTTAATGTAGATATGTATATTACTTAAAAATAAGAGACTAAACTCAGATCATCATTCTGTTCACTTCAGTATTCTTATAGAGCCTATATCAATGTTAACACCATCATCCTTTCATTGTATGTGTATGTAATCAGAAGCATTTTTCAGTTCATCGCCTTTTTATTTAAATTTCTATTTTATATTAACTATTTGTCTTCTCCTCACATTGACTAAATGACACGCCTGCTATGGCATATTACATTCGCTTTGATTTTGGTTTTGTGCATTTTGTTTTTCACAAATTGTTCGTATTTTAGTTACAGTTTTATAATAGGGGGACTCATGTAACCGTATAAATGCCTTATAAAGTGTGTAAACGTATAAATTTATCTCGTGCGTAAACGAACTGTCAAATTTGGTATGAAAAATCATTTACACAATTTATATAAATTTACGCGCACATTTCATTGTGTAAACGCGGTAAACTCAAAGGAATGCAACCTTGCAGATATTACAGCAGGCATTTTCATCAGAAATCGCCAACATCAGCAAGTAAAACCATTTTAGCTTTGATTTTTCACTTATTCTTGGCATTTTTAATTTATATAACAATCAAAAAATTTTTGTTTGGCAATAATACAGCTGATAAACAATCAAGTTTATCAAGAATATTACTAGGTGCGTTCATATAACTGTGTGTGTAAAACGATATAATTTTACACCTTATAAGTTTATATGCTTTCATGAGTCCCCCTAATAAAATTTTGCTAGTATATATTAAATTTAAACTTTTCACATACGCTCACAGCTATAAAGCCAATATTGAACAAATAAAAACAAACCTCCTCCAATACGAATAATTTGAATTACGCAAAACTTCTAAAGGCAAATAAGTAGAAACGCGCGCATGCGTATGTGAATTTCATTGATTATGCTATGAATGCGTACATACATACATACATATTTCTGAGTTTTTGCAACATATGCCATCTCATATATTGCTCATGCAACACAATCTGGCAACATTGTATTAACTTTATTGTTTTTCTTTGATACAACAAAAGTTAAAGAAAAAGCAAACAAAAAAAAGGAGACAAGTAAAACAAAAATACAAATGGTGCTGTAGTATACTAGCAATAGCAAGCATAAACATATGTG
Source organism: Eurosta solidaginis (assembly GCF_040869045.1). Classification (NCBI taxonomy): domain Eukaryota; kingdom Metazoa; phylum Arthropoda; class Insecta; order Diptera; family Tephritidae; genus Eurosta; species Eurosta solidaginis. The sequence continues at coordinate 228,217,067 of NC_090320.1, read as the reverse complement.
TTGCACGCACAACACTCACCCACACATGCACATATATTTATAAAGTTTTATTTGTAGACACAGCAATATCAAGATGCTCGCCATGCTTGCCACGTCCGTCCAAAAGTATCGAGAATTTACCACTTTGTTATAATTTTATTTAAATTTCAACTGCTGCGTGTCGTAAAAGTTTTAGTGCCGTTTCAAATATGAAATCGACCCACCCACCGCTCGAGCTTTTAACTCTTTCTCTTTAACCCGTTGGCGCCCTTTCGACTTGTTGCCTTTCGCATCAGCATCACAGACACAGCTTTTATTCACTTTTGAACCACACTTTTTATCAGTTTATTCACATACTTGTACTACTTCAGACTAGTGTGTGTTGGTGTTTTGTTTACCTTTGTGTGTGTGTATGTACATACCTAGCAGAGAATTGTGCCAGCAGTTTTGACAAAGATAAATAGAATATGGTGACGATTGGACGATCAATTAACTTTCTAATAAAAATTTACTTGTAAGTAAGTTTTTCTAATGAGTGTGTCAGCCTCATTAAGCCATGGATGAGAGCTATGGGTAGCGACAGAACCCAAGAACGTAAGAACCCTGTATACTTCTATGACATCAAGGGACCATCCTATCTTGCTGGCATGCCTCTTGACAGCGCAAGATTTTGAATTTGGACTTAAATTCTCCCATTGAATCGGAGTATTAACACAGTTATATTTGGAGTATTCCAGAGATTCCCGTTCCCATCGGAGTCATGTACGAATATTTCTATATATTTTCATTATTTGTCTGCGCGAAAGATACTAACGACGAACTATTTTTGTAATGGAGTCATTCCCACTCAAGCAGCCTTAACACAATCTCTGATATCGTTTCTTTCATAAGAGCTCAATTCAATTCATATTAAGTAGACCGCTATCTATAGCAGAAAGTCAAAGCAATAGTGTCACCGCTCGTACTGTAACCTCATTAGTTCGCAGTTCAATGTAGAGCCGGGGGGTAGTTCGCTTAGTTCACGTGAAGTTAGCGAAGCATCCACGTAAAAACTTACTTACTTAGCTGATATATTGTTGCGTATTCGTCGCTAATGACATGCGAAAAGAAGACTATTGGTAACACTATTTGAATGCTCATTTCATCGGAAGTCACATAACAATCAAATAAGATAGTCAGTTCTTACGTGATGTGAATTTAGCGAAACACGCAAACAAAATTTATTTAAAAAGACTGACAAAATAGTCTCTTGTAACTAATTGCCGCCCAGTGCACATAAAAAAAACAGCCAAGTCCCATTTTGATCAGAGAGAGTAATTTTTTACGAGGGTGCCTAGCTAACTTCACGCGAACAACAGGAACAGCAAACAAGAGTAAAATGTTTCTTTCGCAACTAATTAGTCAATACGCGCCAGAATACGTCGCACTTTGATCAGTGCAGTAAAAGTCAGTTTTGTTTCACTAACGTCACTTAAGTTTATCGAAGCATTAAAAAAAAAATTATAAAACCGCTGCAAATTTTTTCTCTTCGCAACTAATTAGCACATAACTTGCGCCAAAATATCAACCTATTAATTGTTTGATCCACCGAAAGTGCTTCAATAACATCACAATTAGAGCAGGACCTTCTGTCGATTACCGCAAAACAATTCATAAGGCTCCCCTATTTCCTTTTACATATTCTGCTTTAGCTGCTTGTTCGTAGATTGCCTTTAGGAAGCGCTATATCGATTGGATAGGTTAGGGGTTGATACAAGTACAGACTTACAAAAAGGATGCTTATACCGCTCCACAACTGATACGGCACACTGCTGCATGATATAAGTAGTTTGATGAAGTGAGATAAGCCATATATAAATAGTTTACGGTTTGCTGGGAGTTTTTCCCTATAATGTTCAAACATACGTGTCTACATTCGCATGGCCATAAGTTTTGCAAAATATTTCAAAGACCACATTTAGTTGAATAAAATGCATACCAAATTGGTTTTGAAGCAATTCTAAAATAAATAATAGTGAGTAAGTACTCTGCACACATGAGAGAGAGGTCAGAACTGCTGTAGCAAACAGAAGTTTTTATGCACGTTTATTTTTCTCTGAACAACCTTGTATTTTTAAAATACGGTTCATAACTGGTACAAATTCTGGAATGGAAACCCCTACTTTCAACGATATTATCTTGATATAAAGTCGATAACTTCTTCGATACATTTTTAGTAGCAAACCGATAGCTTTTCGAAAACAAATCGATAACTTTTCCATAATAAATCGATAACGAACCGATTGCAAACTACGGATGCTCGGATAAAAAATTTACAACTTTTCATAAAATATCGATAGAGTTTCGATAACTTTTGTGTTAACAAATCAAAACAAATGATATCAAATCGAGTGCTCTTCTAACAAGGTTCTTACAGGAAATCATTGCTCTATTACCATTATATTCGATATTTGTTAGTCAATTTTTTTCGTGCTGTATTTGAATTTAAATTTGACAAGTTCGGGTTAACGAAGGAAGGTACATGCGAAAGTAACAAAGGAGCAACAAAACTTCACTATTCATAAGTAATATTGAAGCTACTGTATCAGAAACTCTAACCAAAAAAGTAGCTGATAAGAAAGAAAACAAAATTTTCAAAAGTAATAAGCAAAATAAAGCTTATAGGACGCGTGTGTGGCAAAGGCGGCAAGTATTGTTAAATATTGAAATTGCTTTTTACATTTAATGTGCGTGGTTCAGCCTGCAACCGTATCATCATCATCGTGTATGGCGTATGATGCAGCCGTCACGTATGCAACGCATCCGGCGGACGTTCAGTTGTCCTAGCAATATTAAAATTTCGTTTTGTTTATATTTTTTGTTTGTTGGTTGCTTACACCTATCACATACAAGCAAGCAATCGAATTGTTTCAAAGAATGATGAAAGTTTGAGCTCAATGCTAGTATAGATGCGCCTTGCCGGAGAAAAGGCCAGCACACAGAAGCACGTGTACACATCATTTGCTTGGGAATAGGATGTGCAGTAAGCTCTTTCAATTTCATTCCACATAAGTATAATCAGGTAAGCAATCAAATATATACAAAACAAAAACATAAATTCAACTGCATTGGACTATTTTTTGCCTACAACTTAAGCGCAGAAAAGGGTTAGATTCAATTAAAAGGGCTACGTGCCTAAATGTATGCACTAAAAAATTATTTTTATATATATTAGAAATAAATTTTTATTTGCCGGCATGAGGTCTGATGTTTTGGAAAATAAAACACAGATGTTTTAAATTTTTTACCAATATATTTCGGTTATGCACGATAACCGTCCTCAGGGTGAACTATAAACAAACAGAACACAAAATAACATATAATTTACATAAAACAACAATTAACAATTATTAACAAAACTTCTTAAACATTGAAAACATACGTTTTTGACACGTCTTTCCCTTTGTGCGTCTATAGGTGGATGCCGTTTCGAAATATCGCCATAAAAGTGGACCAGGGGTGACTCTAGAATGTGTTTGTACGATATGGGTATCAAATGAAAGGTGTTAATGAGTATTTTAAAAGGGAGTAATCCTTAGTTCCATAGGTGGACACCGTTTCGAGATATCGCCATAAAGGTGGACCAGGGGTGACCCTAGAATTTGTTTGTACAATATGGGTATCAAAAGAAATGTGTTAATGAGTATTTTAAAAGGGAGTAATCCTTAGTTCCATAGGTGGACGCCGTTTCGAGATATCGCCATAAAGGTGGACCAGGGGTGACCCTAGAATTTGTTTGTACAATATGGGCATCAAACGAAAGGTGTTAATGAGTATTTTAAAAGGGAGTGGGCCTTAGTTCTATAGGTGGACGCCGTTTCGAAATATCGCCACAAAGGTGAACCAGGGGTGACTCTAGAATGTGTTTGTACGATATGGGTATCAAATTAAAGGTATTAATGAGGGTTTTAAAAGGGAGTGGTGGTTGTTGTATAGGTGGTCGCATTTTCGAGATATCGTCATAAAGGTGGACCAGGGGTGACCCTAGAATTTGTTTGTACAATATGGATATCAAAAGAAAGGTGTTAATGAGTATTTTCAAAGGGAGTAATCCTTAGTTCCATAGGTGGACGCCGTTTCGAGATATCGCCATAAAGGTGGAGCAGGGGTGACCCTAGAATTTGTTTGTACAATATGGGTATTAAAAGAAAGGTGTTAATGAGTTTTTTAAAAGGGAGTAATCCTTAGTTCCATAGGTGGACGCCGTTTCGAGATATCGCCATAAAGGTGGAGCAGGGGTGACCCTAGAATTCGTTTGTGCAATATGGGTATCAAACGAAATGAGTTAATGAGTATTTTAAAAGGGAGTGGGCCTTAGTCCTATAGGTGGACGCCTTTTCGAAGTATCGCAATAAAGGTGGACCAGGGGTGACTCTAGATTTTGTTGGCGCGATATGGGTATCAAATGATAGGTGTTAATGAGTATTTTAAAAGGGAGTGGGCCTTAGTTCTATAGGTGGACGCCGTTTCGAAATATCGCCATAAAAGTGGACCAGGGGTGACTCTAGAATGTGTTTGTACGATATGGGTATCAAATTAAAGGTATTAATGAGGGTTTTAAAAGGGAGCGGTGGTTGTTGTATAGGTGGTCGCCTTTTCGAGATATCGCCATAAAGGTAGACCAGGGGTGACCCTAGAATTTGTTTGTAAAATATGGGTATCAAAAGAAAGGTGTTAATAAGTATTTTAAAAGGGAGTAATCCTTAGTTCCATAGGTGGACGCCATTTCGAGATATCGCCATAAAGGTGGAGCAGGGGTGACCCTGGAATTCGTTTGTGCGATATGGGTATCAAATGAAAGGTGTTAATGAGTATTTTAAAAGGGCGTGGGGCTTAGTTCTATAGGTGGACGCCTTTTCGAGATATCGCCATAAAGGTGGACCAGGGGTGACTCTAGAATGAGTTTGTACGATATGGGTATCAAATTAAAGGTATTAATGAGAGTTTTAAAATGGAGTGGTGGTAGTTGTATATGTGAAGGCGTTTTCCAGATATCGACCAAAATATGGACCAGGGTGACCCAGAACATTATCTGTTGGATGCCGCTAATTTATTTATATATGTAATACCTGCCAAGATTTTAAGGGTTTTTTATTTCGCCCTGCAGAACTTTTTCATTTTCTTCTACTTAATATGGTAGGTGTCACAACCATTTTATAAAGTTTTTTCGAAAGTTATATTTCGCGTCAATAAAACAATCCAATTACCTTACCATGTTTCATCCCTTTTTTCGTATTTGGTATAGAATTATGGCATTTTTTTCATTTTTCGTAATTTTCGATATCGAAAAAGTGGGCGTGGTCATAGTCTGATTTCGTTCATTTTTAATACCAAGATAAAGTGAGTTCAAGTAAGCACGTGAACTAAGTACAACGAGTTTTGGCTTATAGGCATTTGACCAAGGTAAAATATGAACTGTTCACTCGATATAGAAAAGGTTTAAACAAAAAAAAGATAACCTTTTTTGAGAAATTAATTTTTGAAAAAGGTCATAAATGTTAACTAAATACTAAACAAAAATTTTGTTTTAAACTATATGCTATTGTTTATAAATTTATATAAAAGTAAATGTAATAACGAACATTTAAAAGAAAAAATCATAAGAATCGGTTAATTTTTGACAAAGTTATTGACAGTTGAGGAAATAGGTGAATAAAATATCGATTGCATTTTATTGAATTCAATTACCGATCAATCCGAAAAAAAAATTTTTTGAAGCAAAAAAATACGTGTTTCATTATTTTGACCAAAGAGCAACATACTAAAATTTCATCGAAATCAAAAATCATGTCCTGCTCGGACCGGGTGTCTTGAAATGGAATGAGCCCTGTATAGTTCGTTGCACGTTTTAAGTTTAAAATTAAATTTTAAACAGTGTAAATAATTCGTTGCGAGTGAAAACTAGTGGAAATTTGGTTTTATTATTATATTACCATCTGATTTTGACGTATGTCTCAAATTCTCTGTTTCTCACCCGCTTTTGGACTTCATAAAAGTCTTTTAAAAATGTCACCCAATGTTTCTAAATATCTCGATATGCGTTCTACGGAGGGTTTTTTCTTTTTTTATGCATTGTCCTCGTTTTCCAAATTTACTTATACAAGACACCTAGTTTTGCAACAAAGTATGCAGAGATTTTGTAATAATTATATGTACATATGTTTCTACCTACGAACATTGCGCCATAATAAGTACCAATCCATGGTTGATCCTAATCATCCCTGATATTGGCGTGGTACCTTACCTAAAATAAGAAATAAAAAAGATAAATTTAGCAAAGCGTTTTTAACGCGCTTATAATAGATTTATTTATATGTTTTCTTCTATATAAAAATAATTTAAAAAAATGCTATGTATACGCACCGGTACCCGTCTTTTTAGGTGTACGGATATGTATGAGTGTAATTAATTCGTTTTTAATAAAACAAAGTGCTTATTTTTATACTCAGCTGAGCAGAGCTCACAGAGTATATTAATTTTGTTCGCATAACGGTACCCTGTAATGGCATAAACTAATCGAGATAGATATAGACTTCTATATATCAAAATGATCTTATACTAATTTCACACAGACGGCTTATTGAATAATAAAGGCAATTTTCTACATTAAGACGCTTATTGAGCTCAATCTTCCCTACAAAATTCGAATCTACTATTATTTCATTAGTAGCTAATCGAATGCCTAATGAAGTCAAAAGCACAATGCAACTCTGTTGGCAGCGTTCCGCTTCCGTTTCCGTTTCTTAGTTTTCAAAGCAAATGTCATTGTCTGCATGGCGGAACGATACAAGGTGGCCGCATCGAACAGCTGATTATAACCTTTTTTATTTGATTTGATACATCAACTACCGGCGCAGTACGATTTTGACATTTGTCCATCGAATTTACAAGTACATGGAATTTTTTTTGTTTGTAGATATGTCACCATGCTCCTTCCTTGTATCGTTCCGCCATGATTGTCTGTCTCATCCTTCATACTAATCGAGCAGTTACTTCTGTGTGAAAGCAAAAAATTTACGATTTCATTAGCAGGTGAAATGAGATCATTAAGTTTCTGTGTGAAAACAGTATTAGCGAAAAAAGAAATTCATTTAGCCATGTCCGTCCGTCCGTCCGTCCGTAAACACGATAACTTGAGTAAATTTTTAGGTATCTTGATGAAATTTGGTATGTGGGTTCCTGGGCGCTCATCTCAGATCGCTATTTAAAATGAACGAAATCGGAATATAATCACGCCCACTTTTTCGATATCGAAAATTTCGAAAAACCGAAAAAGTGCGATAATTCGTTACCAAAGATGGATAAAGCGATGAAACTTGGTAGGTTGGTTGACCTTATGACGCAGAATGGAAAATTAGAAAAACTTTGGACAATGCGCGTGGCAACGCCCACTTTTAAAAGAAGGTAATTTAAAAGTTTTGCAAGCTGTAATTTGGCAGTCGTTGAAGATATCATGATGAAATTTAGCAGGAACGTTACTCCTATTACTATATGTGTTCTAAATAAGAATTAGTAAAATCGGATGACGAACACGCCCGCTTTTTAAACAATTTTTTTAAAGTAAAATTTTAACAAAAATTCAATATCTTTACAGTATATAAGTAAATTCTGTCAACATTCAACGCCAGTAATGATATGGTGTAACAAAATACAAAAATAAAAGAAAAATTCAAAATGGGCGTGGCTCCGCCCTTTTTCATTTAATTTGTCTAGAATACTTTTAATGCCATAAGTCGAACAAAAGTTTACCAATCCTTGTGAAATTTGGTAAAGGCATAGCTTCTATGACGATTACTGTTTTCTGTGAAAATGGGCGAAATCGGTTAACGCCACGCCCAGTTTTTATACACAGTCGACCGTCTTCCGCTCGGCCGTTAACACGATAACTTGAGCAAAAATCGATATATCTTTACTAAACTTAGTTCACGTACTTATCTTCAGATAAGTAACGTGTAACTTTATCTTGGTATTGAAAATGGGCGAAATCCGACTATGACCACCCCACGTTTTCGATATCGAAAATTTCGAAAAATAAAAAAAATGCAATAATTCTATACCAAATACGAAAAAAGGGATGAAACATGGTGATGGGATTGGTTTTTTGATGCAAGATATAACTTTAGAAAAAACTTTGTAAAATGGGTGTGACACCTACCAAATTAAGTAGAAGAAAATGAAAAAGTTCTGCAGGGCGAAATCAAAAGCCCTTGGAATCATGGCAGGAATACTTTTCGTGGTATTACATATACAAATAAATTAGCGATACCCGACAGATGATGTTCCCTGGTCCACATTTTGGTCGATATCTCGAAAACGCCTTCACATATACAACACTCCCTTTTAAAACCCTCATTAATACCTTTAATTTGATACCCATATCGTACAATCACATTCTAGGTCCACCTTTATGGCGATATCTCAAAAAGGGGTCCACCTATAGAACTATGGCCCACTCCCTTTTAAAATACTCTTTAATACCTTCCATTTGATACCCATGTCATACAAACACATTCCGGGGTTACCCTATGTTCATTTTCCTAAATGGTGATTTTCCCTTATTTTGTCTCCAAAGCTCTCAGCTGAGTATGTAATGTTCGCTTAAACCCGAACTTAGCCTTTCTTACTTGTTTTAATTACTTTTTTTTAATATTTGTATGAATTTTTAGTTAATCAAGGATCCAAACTGTTATTCTGTTTTTAATAAAAGTGCTAAAAAAATTATAACCGGACCTTTATTTTTTAAGGACAGAATAAAAGTTCGGCCCTATAACTATGAAACGGCTCATTCAATGGAATTGAAGCCTTTATGATCACTTGAAAAATGTTATAGCTAATACCAGAAATTAGTTATAGACAGTCCCGTAATTTCTTGTCCTTATTAAGCTATATTCATATTAATCCACCTTTGCTTGATTTTAAATACCTTTTATAATAAACAAAAAAATCTCAATAAAAATTTTGATTAAAACTTTAATTCAGATAACATTATTTATAAATACAATAGCTAATATAACTTGAACAATAAACACCCAAACACACACACAAACATCCGACTTAATAAGCAAGGATCAAAAAGACCTGCACATGAAATTAAAAACGAGCAACAAAATTACATTAACTCTTGCATATCTCATTTAAATATTTCAAAAGGTATGTTCATACTTGTATTAAGTTGGTATTTTGCCAAACGAAAAAATCCTATATTCAATTAAAAGATAAAAGCCAAACAACGATAAAGACGACAACAATGCCAGCTTGAACGACGTTGATGACGACAAATTCCAGTAGCAAATAAGCAACAGAGCGATTGTTAAACAAAAAAATCCTAAGGGAAGAATATACGTTAACTCAAGTCAAATACCTGGAAGGGATCGAGAGAGAAATGAATAAGATTTGCTAACAGTTTTTTTACAAGCATTATATTTTTTTCTTGTTATGCATGCAGAAATTTACATTGGAGCGCATCGTATAAATGTGTGATTGAAAGTTTAAAGTATGACAAATTAAAAAATGGAAAACAAGAAATTTGTTTTTCCCACCCCGTTACGCAAAAACTTTCTATTTCAAGGTCGATATATTTGAGTGATATATTTTTATACAGGAAAACATCAACTTAAACAAAAATCGTGGTTATTGTTCTGTGGTATCAAACTCAACTTTTTTGAGACAACTTCATCAAAAAAATATTTCGCCACCCTACTCCAATTTTTCTTTTAACTCCCAGTAACGGAAAGACTTTCTGTTTCAAAATCGGTTGTCCCTAGTGATATATTTTAGTACAGTTTAATATCAATCAAAAACAATTTAGTAGCTATTGACCTGTGGTATGAAACTGAGCTGTTTAGATACAACTTCAAAAATTGTAATCCCTTTTTTTTAGCACCCTGTAACGGTAAGACTTTTTATTTCAAACTCGATTGTTATGAGTGATATATTTTTGTACAGATAATAATTTTAACCAAAACTAATATTGTAGATATGGTTCTGTGATATGAAACTCAGCTTTTTTGAGACAACTTCTTCCAAATTTTTTTGCGCCACACTACTCCATTTTTTAGCACCCTGTAACGTAAGGCTTTCCACTTCAAACTCGGTTTGCCTGAGTGATATATTTTTGTAAATATTAAATTCAACCAAAACGAATTTCGTAGCTATTGACCTGTGGTATGAAACTGAGCTGTTTAGATACAACTTCAAAAATTGTAATCCCTTTTTTTTAGCACCCTGTAACGGTAAGACTTTTTATTTCAAACTCGATTGTTATGAGTGATATATTTTTGTACAGATAATAATTTTAACCAAAACTAATATTGTAGATATGGTTCTGTGATATGAAACTCAGCTTTTTTGAGACAACTTCTTCCAAATTTTTTTGCGCCACACTACTCCATTTTTTAGCACCCTGTAACGTAAGGCTGTCCACTTCAAACTCGGTTTGCCTGAGTGATATATTTTTGTAGATATTAAATTCAACCAAAACCAATTTCGTAGCTATTGAACTGTGGTATGAAAATGAGCTATTTTAATACAACTTCTTCAAAGATTTTGTCGCCACTTGTTTTGGTACACTGTAACGCAAAGACGTGTTATTTTAAACTTAATCTTCCTGAGTGATAAATTTTTGTACAGATTAATATCAACCAAAAACAATAGCGTAGTTATTGTTCTGTGATACGAAAGTCAGCTTTTTAGCGACAACTTTGCCAAACACTTTTTTTCACCACCCTGTACCCCTTTTACTAAGCACACAAAAACTTTCTTTTTCAAACTTGACTCTTTTGAATGTAACATTTTTGTAGAGTTAAAAACCAATCAAACCTAATTTCGTAGCTATTGACCGGTGGTATTAAATTTAGCTTGTTTGCGGCAATTTCTGGAAAACATCACCCTGTATTCAAAACACATAACAAAAGCGCTACACAAAAAATAAATATACACAACGTTTCAAGTAGGTTTTTTTTAATAAAAAGGGAATGAGTTACAGACCTTAGGACTATATATGATTCAAAGTTTGCAAATACTCATGTTCTCCTGATTTTATCACAACCACTGAAAGATTGCAATAAACCGCAGCAACAGCTTCGAAGGAATCGACAAGATTGTCTGACTGCAACTTCGTTTGCGTCTCGTTAGCGATCACGCTTGACAATATGCCAATGACAGGCCACAATCAAAGTTTTCTTAGGAGGAGCCCCTGACTGCGAAAATATGAACCCCTGTGCCTTTAATTTGTATTGCGATTAAGTAGCAGGAGATGGCACAGTAAACTGTCACTGCGCCATATAATGCTACATAGTCAATTTAGATAATTCTTAGTAACTGCACTGTGGCAGTCGCGGACAAGATTCAATGGTTCTAGAAGTCAAAGTGACATATCACGCTTCTTTTCAGAAATTTTGGAGTGAAAAAGACAAGTTAAGTGAGAAACCCTGAGTTAACTGTTGATATACAGTACCGACAAATATTGTCACCACGGGGTATGTTTCAATCGCGTAGAGAATATTTTTGATATTTTCCCCATTAAAAAATTGCGATACGCTCTAATGAGCATCTATGCTTAGCTAAAAATATTTGTATACAGGGGCGCAGCTAACTGGGTTGAGTAAGAGAGTGCAAACATTTTTGTTGACGATATGGGGGAATCCAAAATGTAATCTTAAGGTAGTGTAATTGTAGGTGTAGTCTTTGGAAGTGGCATGCTGAATGGGGGAAAATAGTTAGCAAGTGAAGGCGAAGTGGTATGTTGTATGGGGTAATACAGATTGTAAACGTCAGAGTAGTCCACTACTGTGCAATAAGTGGGCACAATGTGGGTGTTTGGATGAGTTACCGATTTGTTATCGAGGTGTTATAAATTTGCTATGGATAACAAAGTTAATGAATGAGTTATCGGTTATTTATCGACGAGTTAACGGTATGTTGTCGATTTATTATCGAAAAGTTGGCGGTTATGGAAAAGTTATCGACTTGTTATCAAATAGTTATCGAGTTGCTGTTGAAAGTTTTTGATTTATTATCGAAAAGCTATCGATTATTTACCCAAAAGTTTGCTATATTTTGTAAACAAATCATTGATTTGGAGTATTATCGGTTTCTTATCTGCGTGTTATCGACTCGTAAAAACAGCCCAGCAAATTGATATGAAACAAAAACCGATAAAACTTAAAAATAAACCCGATGAATCATCTGTAGAATCTAAAAGCTCGGCGATAATAAGCCGATACAAACCGATAACTCGACGATAGTATTTGCCATCATTAATAACTTTATAATAAAACAATTGGGTAATTCACAAGAGTATCGTATTCATATAAATTTATGATTTGAGTAGTTTCGATTATTTCCAATATAAAATATAATTAAAGCATAGCACATACGGAAAAAGGAGACCTTCTGAATTTTCTAAATAACTTGTCGGTATCGTTCGTAAGGCCGGAAACTATTTTATTCTGGTAAACCTACCTCTGTTGTGGCTTAACTTCAACCCCTTGGGAAGCTTAAATCAATTTAAAAGACGTTGGCACCTGAATTAGTTAATATGTTATAAAAGCTCTCAAATATTCCATCCAGTAATCTATTGTGGGAGCAGCAGCCCTTTAAAACGCGCCCATAGCATCATAAGCCACTGGCTACCTTCTTACCATAGAATCTTCCTAAAAACTTTTGCTTACTCACTTTTGCTAACTACCCCGTTAGTTGGCTAAAAGGCTGAGATGCTAGGAAGCAGATTTGCCCGTTGCCTTTGCTTGTTTTTCTGCTTTGAGCTTATTTTTGTATAGCCAAATGTAGCAGGCAGTGTACGCAGTAGCGAGCATAGCATGGGAACAATTTGCAAGGATACTTTCAACAGAGATAGCGGTAGCAGTAAAAAGGAAAACCGCCAAGAGACGGAACGAATCAGTGAAGATTAAAATTGCAAGCGCTCAAGAGAGTTGCCTACTCGAATTGCACAGTGGGCGAGTTTGAAGATATTTGTATGTAAATAAAGATTATGGAGAACAATGAAGAATGTCATGCCATTTAGCAGGTCATATTATTGTTACGAATATGAAAGATTCTCGATTACTATTTCTCTTCTGTTAACGTTGGAATCACTGAACTGTCGAAGAAATAAACTCAAATATTCAGTATATCAAAATGTACTTTACTAACAGCATTACTATAGTACTTCACAATTGAGTATGTTCACGTAATTTATTTACAGCATTTTAAAATCAAAAAGTCAGTCACTTTCGCAGATTGCGTAGCTTATATACTCTCAGTTGCCTCGCTCGCCTATTTCCACCAGGGTCTAGACTTCGCGAAGAGCCTTCTCTATTAGTTGCTTATTTACTTCTCTCATACCTACGCATCTCATATACACTGTTGTCATCTATGCATATGTGTGTGTGTATATGTGAATAGCGTAGTATGCGCCCTTTGTTGCTGTGTACATGTGTGTGTAATGTCGTCTACGCTCTTACCTGCTGTGTAGATGTATGCGCAGCAATTTTTTGGCCCGTCTGTTTGTTGTGGATGTGTAGCGTGGCCAGACTGTACCACGATGGTATGGTCCAAAAAAATAATGTGGTAAAGTCGGATTACGTGCTGAGGTGTAGAGCCTCGCTGGCATCCACTAGATAATTAAATGTCTCCTTTTGTTGCTTTCCAGGGCACAACAATATTGAGGGAAATGAGTTTGCAGAGGCGATGGCCAGCAAAGGTCCCGAAATCGTTATAAGCGAGGCGACAAGTCTGTATAACCACCGCTCGGTTATCCCCTGAGGAAAACCGAGGAATATGAGATGAGGGCAACGGACTTGCTGTGAACCAGCCGGGACGATTGCGACTTATGACCCAGCACGCATACTTCGACCTGGTAAAAAATACCTTTTTTGTTTTTTTTTACAATTTTTGTTACACTGTGCACCACTCGTTTCATGGTGTTAAATTTCATTTAATTACGTTCATACATAAGCATACTAAGTAAATAATGCTAAATACAATAGAGCAAACATTAATAGCTATTTAAATACATTACAGCTTCCGCATGAGAAACAAGCACGGTTTATTCATTACTTAATTCTTCGTCTTAGCTTACGCTCTGCTAAGCCTACAAACGCTAATAGAAAGCAAATAATTTGAAAATTTAAGCAACCGAAGCTGTCATTGAAAATTATCTAATAATGTACTAAATAGTTAACATAGCTAATATTGATACAAACGTAATAATACAAGCGATTAATATAACAAAAGAAAAAAAAAATGCAAGAAAAAAAACGTTTGCATTAGGGTGGTTCTTGTTAATTAAATATACGATTTATTACAGTCTCATCCCTTCCAACGGTACCACCTAGGCAAAATTACCACACATAAAGTTTGGTATAGATAGGCATAGGTAAGCTCAAGGATCAAGGTAAGATTTCTCTGTGGAGATTCAAAAAATAAAAATAATATTTTTTATTATTTCCACTACTCAAAATCGGTAATACTCATAGCTGTGTAGTAGTGGTTACTTTAGGAATCAAATTACAGCCAATTCCCCATTACAAGTACTTGGAAAACGTAGTCGACAACTTTTTTCCACAGCAAAAGAATCAATTACATTTCATTTCTCAAAATTTTAATGCTTGTTTAACACTAGTCGAAGACCACATGTTTGGCCAGATCAATGAAAACGGCTTTTCATACAATGTCAAATGTTTTTATGGTCTGTTTTGACTACAAAGTGACAATTAAATTGACCAATAAGTGACAAAGACAACTGCCGAATGGTATGGCAAATTTGACATTGATTTTCTTTTGCTATTATCTTGACAATTTATATTCGTTTGCCATCTGACGTTGCATCAATAAATAATGATACCGCGGATTTTATAAACGGAATGCAAAAAAAATTTAAATTTGACCGTGAGTTTTGACCCGACGCTGCTTTGTCGACTTCGAGTCAATAATGTGACATAATGGAAACGCGTTCATTCCAAATTCATCTGTCAGTCGGCTTGATGTTTATCATTTCGTGCTAGTGAAAACCAGGCTTAAGTAAACTTGTGATAGTAACGTTAGAAAGACAGCCAAGTTGGGTGACATCTTTCATCTCCATTTTTTCATAAGACTTCCTCGATTCACGAGAGTTTTTTCTGTAATGGGAGCACCTTCTCCTTATACTCTCATCTTCCATTTCTCCTCGCTATATACCAGGAGGCCACCGTAGTGTGGTGCTAGCGTGCTCCGCCTTCCACACAGAAGAGCCTGAGTTCAATTCTCGGGCAAAGCAATACCAAAAAATAAAAATTATTCAATTAAAAACAAGTTTTTCAAATCCGGTCGCCCCTCGGCAGTGATTTGGTAAACACTCCGAGTGTATTTCTGCCATGAAAAGCTTCTCAGTGAAAACTCATCTGCCGTGCATATGTCGTTCCGAGTCGGTAGCTCACGTCTCACCAATTTGTAGGAAAAACTAGAATGGAGAGGGACGCAAATTAGAAGAGAAGCTTGGCCTAAATCTCTTCGGAGGTATATCGCGCTTAATATTTTTTTTATATCAAGACAGGTATGGTAAGACCATATCACCGCCGTTTAGAACTGCTGCTTTGGGTTTCTTCTCCAGCATCAGCTTAATAAAGACTCACGAGGGGTTCTCTTGTCCGAAAACGTATAACCCGATTTTAATATATCCCACATGACACCAACCATCTTTTCAATTCCAACTCGGAACCAAAGTCAATGACACCCTTATCGCTCTGGTCTAACCTTTTTGAAACTGCAAGTTTCCTCGTACTTAAATTCTTTTATGGTGGGGTTTCCACAACGTATTTAGATCGTTAATAAATTTACCACGAATGAAGCGTCACTTGTGAGGTTCAATAAGCTTGAGTCTTTCACCGCGGTGTGATGGTAGCGTGCTCCGCCTACCACACCGTATGCCCTGTGTTCACACCCCGGGCAAAGCAACATCAAAATTTTAGAAATAAGGTTTTTCAATTAGAAGAAAATTTTTCTAAGCGGGGTCGCCCCTCGGCAGTGTTTGGCAAGCGCTCCGGGTGTATTTCTGCCATGAAAAGCTCTCAGTGAAAACTCATATGCCTTGCAGATGGCGTTCGGAGCCGGCATAAAACATGTTGGCCGGTCCGGCCAATTTGTAGGGAAAATCAAGAGGAGCACGACGCAAATTGGAAGAGAAGCCCGGCCTAAAACCTCTTCGGAGGTTATCGCGCCTTACATTTATTTATTTTTTAATTCTATTCCGCATTAAACGGAGTAGCTTTTGGGGTCGCTTTTCTTGTAGATTATACATGGTGTACTTAAATTTTCATCTGGAGGGATGCGCGTGAGTTTGTGCATGCTCTTTGTGAACTAGTTTCTAACGTGTATGGACAAAAGCCCAGCCAGTCCATGCTTCCCTGGCGGTGTATTTTTTTTTTTTTTTTTGTATACGGTATATTTCGTCACCAGAGAATGTATGGTATAATTATTCCTACTAGCTGAAGAGGTTAAGTCCCTGTCACTTATTCCGTCTGGCCACGCGTTACTTTCTTCTAACTGAGCATCTCTCTTTCCTGACCAAACAAGTTTTTGATATCGTTTTTTTTTTTTTGTCGGCCGTATTTTATTTTCAGTTGGGGTGTAGATAGGCGTTAAGTTTTAGTTTCTTGTTCTAAATGGCTTGGGGGTGTCGCAAAGTCGTTAGGGCTTAAATGTTAAAACAAATATTGGCATTTCATGGGGTTATTTTAGACCACTGTACAACAAGCCTTAACCGTTCCCAAATAAGACCAAAAGTTATGTATATATGATACCGCCAATTATAATATTAGCGGTATTGGTATAAAAAGTCAAAACAATAAATTATAATTTTAAGATTAATTTTGACATTGACCTCTGAACTACATTCTTTAACTGCCTGCAATTGCGACTGAAATTCATATGCGATATTTTCGGTCTAAAATTTATATTCGACGGCGTGATTTGTAGGGACCACCCTAGTATACGTATACAGCAGCGAACAAGAAAATAGCATTAAAAATTTTTAAAAAATTTTGTCAATAAAGTGCTCTCTTTTTATTTTCCATTATTTGATAAAAAGTTGGCGGCCACCGTGGTGTGATGGTAGCGTGCTCCGCCTACCACACCGTATGCCCTAGATTCACACCCCGGGCAAGGCAACATCAAAATTTTTCAATTAGAAGAAAATTTTTGTAAGCGTGATCGCCTCTCGGCAGTGATTCGCAAGCGCTCCGAGTGTATTTCTGCCATGTAAAGCTCTCAGTGAAAACTCATCTGCCTCGCAGATGCCGTTCGGAGTCGGCATAAAACAAGTAGGTCCTGTCCCGCCAATTTGTAGGAAAAATTAAAAAGGAAATCGACGCAAATTGGAAGAGAAGCTCGGCCTAAAATCGCTTCGGAGGTTATCGCGCCTTACATTTATTTTTTTTATTTGATTAAAAAATTTCAAATGAGTTTCGCATCTTAAACTTTGCATAATAATAACTCCATATAAATTTTCGAAAAAATTCGAATATTCGAAAAAATTTTGCGCAATTTTCGAAATTTCTATTAATAGTTTTCTGAATATTTTTTGAGTATGCAATTTCGTAGTCCCATCAAATTTAGCCAAACCAAATACCAGTTGTAAGTCTCTCTAAATTCGTATTGATTTAAAAAAAAATTTTTTCGAACTTTTTTCTTCCATACCAGCGAGTATCGCTTTGTTTTTATATGAAAGAAGATCAGAAACACCAGTTGGAAAAAAAATTGTCAAAATTCAATGCGAGTTTTGAGAGACCCTAAAGTTGTGCTTTGTAAGTGAAAAATAGTTTGAGCTTCAAAGCTGTATACTCGAAAAAATTAAAATAACTCTAAAAAAAAACGCGCGAAATTTTCGTAAACTTTTTTTCGAGTTTTCGAATTTTTTCGAAAACGTTTTTGAGATTGGTTTGCACATTTTCAGCTACAAAGAACATACAAATATTTTCCAAAACTATCAAAAATAGAAAAATAAAAATTTTATCGACGAAATTCGATAATAAATTTCCACTTATTTTTTGTGTTCGCTGCTGCCTATAAGGAATTTAGTGGACATTTATTTATTCGAAAAAAAATATCTTTTTCGCACCATGAAATTGATGTGATGACAACTAGAATAAAGTTTCGCACATAATTAAAAAAAAAACATTTTGGACCATCTGAAGAGAATCAAAACGCCGCATCTATAGTGGAACAATACATAATTAATGAATCAATGCCAATTGAAGAGATATAATTTCTTATTAAAAGAGGAAATAAAAAAAATCAATACATTCATGAAATTTAATCAGATAACTAAAAGTATCAAGAGTCAACAATCAAAAGCAGAGAATATTGAAAACAATAGCGACATCAAAAAGGACAGCATCAAACAACACCAACTAAAAACAGCACTCAATAACTAGCGACATTAGCAGCTTCTGTAACAACATAACAAACAATTTACTCGCTTACATAAAATTAAAAAAAAATGCGAAAGCACAAATATGAAAACAATAGTCGGGATACACGCAGGACGAAGTGAACACACACCAAGTATGAAGATATGAAATTGAAAGCCTAACCATAAGAGGACGAGCATTAGAAGGCGAGACAAAGGAAGCTCTGACAGCGACAACAGAAAGCACATGCAGTGGATGGTACCATATTATTATGTAGGGATATACTCTAGACCGTATCAAAAAAAAAAGTTCCCTTCTTTTATCTGATTAAAATAGATACTGAAGAAGAGAACAGGGTTCTGTTTTTAAGTATGATGTATTTATCGGAATGCTAGCAGGTTACCCGGCGTTGCTCGGGTTGGACAGATACTAATCTAAATAGGAAGGTGCATTTTAACGTATTCCTTCCCGTTACTTAAAATCAAACAATCAGTATATAAGATTTTATTGATCTTCTTCAAAGTGTATCTCCCAATTTTTCTCATTCTTACCCTTTATAATTTCCTTATCTCTTCCTCTTCTTTTTTTACACCCTCTACCCCTCTCCTTATTTTTTTTTAGATCCCTCATTTCTCTAATTTATCATTCTTTGCTTTATGTTTTAAATTTTATTTTGTCACACACAATTCATACTCAAAAACCTCATAATTTAATCAAAATATTTTAGCTGCACAATTTGTGTCTATCATCTCATATAGACAGCTATTTTTACAACGGAATGTTTAAATTTAATAAAAACTTTTAAATCACTCAATGCAATCGATTTAACTGTTTGTGAATTCAATGCTATGACGAAACAAAAGTTCTGAACTTAAGTACGTACATGGCGTATGAGTGACTTTTGCCGACATACAAAACTTGTCGCACCACCCAGTGACGCACGTGAAGTTGAAAAAAAAATATTTATTCAAAATTCTTAGTTCGGAAATATGAAAAACATTCGTCTTGATCGAAGGAACCTATAGCCAAAATTTGGTGATGATTGCAGTGTGTGAAACACGTTTCCATAGGGAACACACACACACAAACACAGAATTTGATTTTTTTATATATAGATATATTACTCTTGGAACTGATTGATCAGCTAACTCAAGAGAAGTAAAATACTTTATTCACTGGTGAAGGTTGATATAACACGCTTTGTCGCAAGGAGCACACCTTAGGGCGGTGTTAATTCCACCCTTCTGTGGAATCTAAGGGTAAACTCGTTTCAAAGAGATACAAGGTAGGGCAGCGGAGAGATTGTGGCAAATGCTGATGACCTCAAATATTGCTCACAGATACAATTTCCTTCAAACTTTCTGCAACCTGGTATAGGTCGCACTGCGAGAGATTTTCCTATGGGCCTCCATATGCGGACTCGGTGTAAATTCCGATTAAGTTAAGTTTGTCTTATATACCGAACGATACAAAATACCACCGTAACTAAATGGTTTGGCAGAATATTTAGCGCTAAAAGAAAGCATACATAGCAGTATATGCGTCTAAATGAGCCATTGGCAAAGAATGGGGACTCATCCCCAATATATGGAGATGGATTGGGATAGTCGTATGGAGGCGAGCCTTGAACAAAGCCTCAAGCATAATTGGGTAAAGTCCACAGGTCTAGTATGATAAGCATAAGTGGTGCTCTGAAAACAACGCCTAGCGAAGCTTATCAGATCATTCTTGATTTTCATGAATTGGAGACATGGCTATTCAATCGTTCGTAAAATAATTGTTATCTTCTGAAAGAAATAAAATAATCGAAAAATAACTTACTTACTGTCCCAGAAGATAATTTTTATTTTGATGACGGTTATTTAACTTTATTGCGTAAAAGAGGAATACATTTTTTTTCGAAATCATATTTTTTTTTTTTTTGATACGGTCTATTAAACTTGTAGGCGCATGTGAATGGAAAAACATGTGAAGAGGTAAAATAAAAACAAGTTATAGCAAAAAATTAGCACTGACATGAATGTAGAGAGCAAAAAGATGTGGCACAAAATGAGCGGTAAGAACAAGAAGCAAGGATATAAAAATATGGGGGCCAGATTAGGTATGTATGGGCCACTACAAACTCTTAAAAAGGAGCCTGGATTTCCAAATTCGTCTAATAGTAATAATATTTTGGCATGATATACCTGTAAGTACGTTAAGGGAGAGCTACTTTTTCAGTTAGGGTTTGTTACTTTTTAAATTTTCCTACAATTTGGAATCGTTATATGCCGATTTCAAACGGCATACGGCAAGATAGATGTGTTTGTTAAGAAGCTTTTAATGGCAGAAACTATCACTTGAAGCAATTGCTAACTCACCGCCGACGAACGATCTTGTTTAAGAAAAAAATTCATCACGTATTTTATGTTGGTTGCATCGTTTCCTGGGGACCTTTTGATAATTAGTTAGGACAGCACACTACCTCTCTACCTCAGCGTTAACTATAGATGGTGGAAATGGCCCTTTATGATAACTCCATTCTGATAAAATCTCATTCAACAAGTGGTCGATATTTTAACTCCGCTTTAAAAATATCCTTCCGATTCAATAACAAGAAGGGCCCCTGAATTTGTTAAACATATGTATGTATGTAGGTATGTATGTATAGCATTCTAATGTGTAATAAATTTTTGTGGTTCTTGCTCTGGAAAAAACTAAAACAAACAATCACGTTGCTAATCGAGTTGATGAGGCATGTATAAGAAGCTCTTTTCAATATACATCTTATGTATCTATATGTATGCACATGTGTACTAACTAGGCCTGCACATGTCTGATTATGTAAATATACATTTCCCAGCTGGAAGCCTTCAGGAAAAGAAAAGTATTTACACACTTTTACAAGCACATAAAGTAGTAGCCTATTCAGAACAGAATGAATGAAATTAGCAAAATGAAGCAGTGGATTTGAGGTTTCATAGAGTGAGATTTTTCAAACCAACACAAAAGTAGAATCATTGCTGTGCACAAACTTAGTTCAATAAACAATGGATAAATGTGGGAGAGATGAAGGTGAGTTCATATAAATGTAAGGAGTTCATGGAAGGTATTGAAGAAAGAAAATTAACTTACTCTGCTAAAAACATCATTAATACATGATATAAGCTAAACATCTGATAAATTCTTTATTAGGGAGACCTTTATACTGCTCATCATCGGCCTAATCATCCGCGCCGTTAATTTTGCTTACTCCAAACTGGAAACAGAAGCGGTAAAGATGGGTTTGATGGTGAATGAGGACAAAACGAAGTACCTGCTGTCATCGAGCAAAGAGTCAGCGCATATGCGCCTTGGAAACCACGGTACTGTTGGCAGCCATGATTTCGAAATAGTAAAACATTTCGTTTATTTGGGAACCAGCATCAACACTAACAACAAAATCAGCTCTGAAATCCAGCGAATAATCACTCTTGCCAATAAATGCTACTTTGGACTAGGTAGGCAACTGAAAAGTAGAGGACTTGGCGAACGAAAATCATCATCTACAAATCACTTATCGTACCCGTCCTGCTATATGGTGCAGAAGCATGTACCATGACAACATCATATTAAGCGGCTCTGGGAGTGTTCGAGAGAAAAGTTCTTCGAAAGATTTATGGAGCATTTAGTGTTAGCTAATGCAGGCTATCAATGTTTAGCATTACGGAATTCCTAAAAACAATGCTGACAGCTGCAGTGTATGCGGCATAACGTCTCGGTACAGCTTAAGCGCAGATCATACGGCCATAGTAGTATAGTGTCATCAATTACATGACGAACAGACAACCCGATTCCATATCTGCGCTTGGAAGGGGTTCTTAGATCCATAATAGGGGTGAATGGTTGGCGCAAGGGTACCCAAATGGCGGGCGAGGCGTCTATGAAATACTGCGCTGATGCGGAAATAAACATATTTTACAAGGTGCCAGATCACCAATGTTTTTCAGGCGGAAGTAGTAAAAGGGAGAAAATAGCTTAAACTGCATCAGCGCCAACTTTTATATTGATAGCCGAGCAGCAATTAAGGCAATAATCTCGCATAGCGCAACATCTAAAAAATGTGTTATGGTGTAAATAAATCCCTGGAAAGAATCGAGACAAGGAGAATCATACATCTATATTGGGTCCCAGGACATATGGGAATGAAAAGGAGCCCATTCCTCGAAGCTTGCTTCGTAGACATCCAAATTATATTTGGCGAGATAAAGAGAAGGCGAGAGTTGCACATGATCGCCCTAGCGGGAAAGGCGTGGGTACAAGCTCGGGCAGCAAAGTGTCTAAGATCATGTGTAGGTCTTACAACCTTGGACTAGCAAAGTTACTTCTATCATTAAATAAGAGGACTGTAGACTCATGACGGGTATACTAATTTGACACTGCCTTCTTAGGCCACATGCCTTTAATTTAGGCTTGGTCAGCGATAACAGATGTGAGAATTGTAGATTGGAGGAGGAAACGGTCGAGCACGTTTTGTGCTTGTGTCCTGTGCTTTCCAAGCTAAGATGACGGCTATAAGGAGTGATACAGCTGTTAGCACTACGAAATCATTCAGTCTATGTAAGGTTCTCATGAACCGGCCAGCTCAACCTAACATAACCTAGCATACGCGATAGCGCTTAATTTAGCGCCGAGCTCGCCAATGCCGATCCCCATGGAGATTTCTTAGAGGGAAAGTAAAAATACAGATGCAGGGACACATTAAAAAAATGCTTTATTATCACTTTGCCTTTTATGCTGTGAATGCCCTAATGGGCCAGCTACCTTGTCGATGACACTTTTCAAAAAATTATTAGTGTATAGTGCTATTTTGACGGTTATAAAAAGTATTTTTAATGTTCCTTTAGTTCTAGAGCAAAGGTCGTGTAGCTAGAGAAATTTTTATTCTAGCTCACCTCACACAAATTATTATTCTCTTTCGCGTAGTAGTCACTGAACAAGCAGAGTACCAACATCGAAAGAGGCAAACATGCGTGCATACATCTGGCCTACTTGCTCGTTAATCAACGACTAAGCCACTACCACTGAGATGTTTTAACTCTTACAAACACAGCCACAGTTTTAATTTTGGTTTCTAGAGGCTGGAGCAAAAGAACACTACTTATGGTTAGTCCCCAATATTCCTAATGATATTAGATCTCAAATACAATCAGTACAAGGAAATATGTAAAAGGCAAAATATTATACTGAATCCAAAATGAGTACATGCGTAATATAGAACTGTATAATATATCAAGCAAGATATAAAAAATATGCAGTGTTATGCAAAAAAAAAGCCAAGAGAAATGTCAGAAACAGCAGCTGATACAGGAAATTCAGTGTTGAATGACAGCAAAGTACAGGAAAAAAAGAAATTAGCAAAAACGGCTACTGAACATGATGCTGCCATTGCAGCTACTTGAATACACATACCTAAAAAACAAAAAAAAAATATAAGACAAAAACAATTAATATATTTATATGCTATATACACGAGCATGTATATGTAGATATGTAATTTTATAATATTGTAAGCAATTTAAGGCATGCAAATTGAAGCAGTTGTTGCTTCCTAAGCGAGCGAGACGAAATATTTGCATGAGTTTTTAGAGACTTGCAAAAGTACTACTTATGAATAACGGAAGGAGTAAAGAACGGTTGAAAAAAGATTTGATACTCAACTTGATTTGATTTATCTTCTCAAAACTAAATTTCAACTTCTTATATGAGGCTTATAGAATCAAAAATTATCCGGTCGATTTTGTTCAAGCTTTCACATAAGTTGCGCATACCTCACGCGGTCGTTTGTACATAGGTTTGGTTGCGATCGACGCACAGGGTCTCGAGATATAGGCCAAAATGTGGACCCGGCTATCCCTAAAATGTGTTTATAGAATTTGGATATCAAATCAAAGCTGGTGATGAGTGCTTTAGTAGAGGGTAATTTTCATACCCCTGGGTGACTAGGGTCTCGAGATATAGGCCAAAACGTGGACCCGGGTACCCCTAGAATGTGTTTATAGAATATGGATATCAAATGAAAGATGTTGATGAGTGCTATAGTAGAGGGTAATTTTCATACCCCTGGGTGACTAGGGTCTCGAGATATAGGCCAAAACGTGGACTCGGGTACCCCTAGAATGTCTTTATAGAATATGGATATCAAATGAAAGCTGTTGATAAGTGCTTTAGTAGAGGGTAATTTTCATACCCCTGGGTGACTAGGTCTCGAGATATAGGCCAAACATGGACCCGGATACACCTAGAATGCGTTTTTACATTATGGGTATCAAATTGAAGCTGCTTAAGTGTGCTTTAGTACAGAGTAAGTTTTATGCCGCTCGGTGACTAGGGTCTCGAAATATAGCCCAAAACGTGGACCCGGATACACCTAGAATGTGTTTATAGAATATGGATATCAAATGAAAGCTGTTGATGAGTGCTTTAGTAGAGGGTAATTTTCATACCCCTGGGTGACTAGGTCTCGAGATATAGGCCAAACATGGACCCGGATACACCTAGAATGCGTTTTTACATTATGGGTATCAAATTGAAGCTGTTGATGTATGCTTTAGTAACGAGTAAGTTTTACAACGCTGGGTGACTAGGGTCTTGAGATATAGGCCAAAACATGGACCCGTATACCCCTACAATGTGTGTGTGTTATGGATGCCAAATGGAAGCTGTTACTGAGAGCTTTAAAGTAATTTACATTGTGATATTCGATTTAGTCGCATCAACCTGGCAAAACTGATAAATATGCATGCGAAGCCGAAATAAAGACATGAATTAATAATACCCACATACCTATTTGCATACGTCCTCTTCGATTTGCCTGAAATTTGGTATATAAGTTTGCCTATATTTGTATTTACGTTGCTTTTTTCCGGGAAGTAGACCAGAGACGGACTGGGACTGGGATTAGGACTGGGACTAAGCCGGAGACTCGGAGTGGGACTGGGACTGAAACTCTGAATGGGACTGGAACAAAATACATACCACTCTCTGGGACTGGCAATAAGATATGAAGAAGAATGAGAAAAACTTGAGAGAAGAGAAAAGGGAGAAGGAGACTGAGATAGAATGAGACGAATATGGAGATAAATGAAGCGAAAAATACGGAGGGAGGAGTGAATGCAAAGATTAGGAAAAAGTGTAGAAAGAGAGAGTATTAAAAAGTATTTTAAAAGGGAGTGGGCCATTGTTCTATAGGTATACGCCTTTTCGAGATAACGCCATATACATGGACCAGGGGTGACTCTATAATGTGTTTGTACGATATGGGTATCAAATTAAAGGTATTAATGGCGATGTTTAAAGGGAGTGGCCCTTAGTTGTATATGTGAAGGCGTTTTCGAGATATCGACCAAATATGGACCAAGGTAACCCAGATCATCATCTTTCGGGTACCGCTAATTTATTTATATATGTAATACCACGAAAAGTATTCCTGCCACAATTCCAAGGGCTTTTGATTTCGCCCTGCAGAACATTTTCATTTTCTTCTAATTAACATGGTACGTGTCCCACCCATTTTTCAAAGTTTTTTCTAAAGTTATATTTTGCGTCAAACCCCCATATAAAATTTTCGATATCGCAAAAGTGGGCGTGGTCATAGTCGGATTTCGCCCATTTTTAATACCAAGATAAAGTGAGCTGAGATAAGTACGTGAACTAAGTTGAATAAAGATATATCGATTTTTGCTCAGGTTATCGTGTTAAAGGCCGAGCGGAAGGACGGACGGTCGACTGTGTATAAAAATGGGCGTGCCTTCAACCGATTTCGCCCGTTTTCACAGAAAACAGTTATCGTCATAGAGTCTATACCTATACCGAATTCACAAGGATTGGTAAATTTTTGTTCGACTTATGGCATTAAAAGTATTCTAGACGAATTAAATGAAAAAGGGCGGTGCCACGCCCATTTTGAAATTTTCTTTTATTTTTGTATTTTTTTGCACCATATCATTACTGGTGTTGAATGTTGGCATAATATACTTATATACTGTTAAGATATTCAATTTTTTGTTAAAATTTGACTTAAAAAATTCTTTTTTTTAAAGTGGGCGTGTTCGTCGTTCGATTTTGCTAATTTTTGTTTGACGCACATATAGTAATAGGAGTAACATTCCTGTCAAATTTCATCACGATGTCTTCAACGACTGCCAAATTACAGCTTGCAAAAGTTTTAAATTACCTTATTTTAAAAGTGGGCGGTGCCACACTCCTTGTCCAAAGTTTTACTAATTTCCTATTCTGCGTCATAAGGTCAACCCATCTACCTAGTTTTATCGCTTTATCAGTCTTGGGTAATGAATTATCGCACTTTTTCAGTTTTTCGAAATTTTCGATATCGAAGAAGTGGGCGTGGTTATAATCCGATTTCTTTCATTTTAAATAGCGATCTGAGATGAGTGCCCAGGAACTTACATACGAAATTTCATTCAGATACCTCAAAATTTACTCAAGTTATCGTGGTTACGGTCGGATGGACAGACGGACGGGCGGACGGACGGGCATGGCTAAATTAATTTCTTTTTTCGCCCAGATCATTTTGATATATAGAAGTCTATATCTATCTCGATTAGTTTATGCCGTTACGGATTACCGTTATGCGAACAAAATTAATATACTCTGTGAGCTCTGCTCAGCTGAGTATAAATATGTTACTTAATTGGGGGTATTTTGCGATAAATTTTCAGGAAAATTCCACATTGCATGATTTAAAGCTGTAATAATCAAAATTACAACAGTGGCTGTGCTGGTAATAAATAGTAAAATAATCGTAGTGGGAGCCATTTAGTCGTTGATTAACGAGCAAGTAGGCAAGACGTATGCACGCATCTTTGTAACAGTCAAAAAGTAGTCCGCTAATATGCTTTACAAATAATACTATTTTCCGAGTCTAACACAAAATTAAAACAAAATTGAAATTTTATATGTATTTCTGAGGACAAAGGAGGTGCATTGATTATATTAAAAACTGGTGCTCGTGCCGTTCTCTGATATGTCTATCAGCACATGCTCATAATTGAATAAGTATCTAAGTATGTACGTAAACATATACCTACATACAGCAGCGTACAGAAAAATGGCAGTGACATTTTTTTTTAAATCTCTTTATTTTAAGAAAAAACTGCTGCCAAACACGTTTTTTGAAAAGTTCTAAAATACGAAAAAATTTAAAGAAAATTTAAAACTTTTTATTCTGAGATCTCTGAAAATTTAAGTGTATGCAGTTTTATAGTCGAATCAATTTTATTCTAACAAAATATAGGGGTCGCTTAAAACTCGCATTATTTTTGCATTTTTTTTTTTTCAGAAGTGGATTTCAGTTTTTCTTCCATGTAAAAAAGGAAGGACCAAGTGGAAAACGATTTAAACTCCCTTGGTGTGACCAATTGGCGCCGATTGACAGAGAGAAGGATCTGGCGCGCCTTGTTGGACGGCCATAACCGTTTAAACGGCTAAGGGCCAATTAAGTAAGTTAGTAAAAAAAAGTGTAAAACATTTTTATATCAATGAAAATCTAAAACATACTTCGGAAAACAAATTTTCCAAAAGCAAAGCGAATTTTGAGCAACTTATAATTTTTACTTTGTGAAACTTTAATTGATTGGCCTACAAGACTGAATAATCAAAGAACTCCAAATAAAAATAATCAAAATTTTAGTAAAACTTTCACTATGTTCTTATTATTTTCGAAAACGCCTCTGGTATTTTTCTGTTCGCTGCTGTATATTACAATCGTTTATAGTATAGGATTACTGGGTATATGTAAACTCTGCTTGATTTGTTGATATGTGGGCAAAATTTTGTTAATTTTATTTTCCTGACGTTTCTGTTGTACTGCGTTCCTTTCATTGCAAATCAAGAAAAATGCAAACGTAAGAGCGTAAACAAAGATTTTTATCACCGATGCCGCGTGATGCCGTTGCAGGAATTTAGAACACACACCGGTAGGAAAGAAAAATTGTAGTCAATAAAATAAGACAAAGTGAGTTGTGGATAGACTGCACAGCTTGCAAGTGTTCTGTATTGCATTTGAGGTCTGATGCGTGAAACTTGGGAATTAATTATACGTAAAGACTCAAATTCTTTCCGGCAAAGAATTTCACATAGAAGGATTACTGATTGGTTGCTGGTCGGCAAGAGCGACCGTATCCAATTAGCATATACATCGACTCTTTAACGCACTTCCTCCAAAAACCGTCAGTATTTTCTCAAATCATTTGGTTAGGTGAATATAATTGCTTATGTCTTTAGAATGGAGCATTTTGATACTGCCCTAATATCGGACAGCATAAAACTACATAAAGTTCAGTACCTCATGCAGAGCAGCTAGGTAACGTCGAAACAAGTACGGTTAAGCAGGTTCTTTCAAATGTCACTAGATTTTTTTCAGTGCATCAAAAGAAAATTTCGCTGTAAGCTGTAAGTAAAAATATCTTAACTAACCAACATGTCGCGACAACCTGAAAATCACAACTACCGCCAAGGTAAATGTAAATGCGAAATGAGGTTGAAAAATGTTTTAGTTATAAATTATGAAGATTTAAAAAGAAAGAAAGAAGAAAGATAAATGCATGTTTTTTGTATGTACGTAAACTAAATATAGATGTATGTGTATACATATGTATTTGTGTGGAAAATGCGATTATTACGAAGACAAATATTTGCGCAGCTTTTTCCAATGCAAAGTTACCTTATGTTATGTTCAACTACACAATTTCGCTGAGATAAAAATCTGTTTTAAACTTCCTTAAATAAGTGGTTACAAAGGCAAATACATTTTCCAAAATTTTTATAACTAAAATGCATAGAAAAAAAAATATTATAAGAACATGTGGATGAGATTGTTTTAGCGACCCTGCAAAAAATCGTGCATTTAATCCTTAAAGAGAACGGTCTCCGATTAATCTCTTTTGCCCACATTTTGGCATAATTGACCCCCTTTAGTCCCTTTCGGGTACAGTTGGGATTAGTCAGTTCGAAATCTATGTAGCCTATTTTAAGAAATATTAAACCAAACGGCAACGAAGTGAGTAAAAAAAAGATACCAAACCCCAATTACAAGGACTTAACGACTACGCCGGAGATAGGGTTTAATTTTCGGATAATATTTTTATTCCTTTTTGAAAAGGGGGCGAACAACTCACATGAAATAAATTTGGTGGCTTGGC
This sequence comes from Eurosta solidaginis, assembly GCF_040869045.1. Lineage (NCBI taxonomy): Eukaryota > Metazoa > Arthropoda > Insecta > Diptera > Tephritidae > Eurosta > Eurosta solidaginis. The sequence continues at coordinate 228,187,483 of NC_090320.1, read as the reverse complement.
TAACACTTCGATTGTGCTCCTCCCATAAAAAATGCGATTTGGTCCTACTTGAGTCCTTATTGAATCGAAAAGGGACGAGTCTTCATATAGTACAAAGGGGATTGATCCTATCGATCCCTTTTGGGTATAAATGGGTACAATTAGTCTCTTCATAGGACACGTTCAAACAAAAGGGAACAGTTCAACTCATACAAAGAGATCAAAGCTGGCATTGTTCGTACACTTCTTTGTGCCGAATTCCGGATTCAATCGCATTTTTTGCAAGGGAATGATAAAAAGTAGATGTGAGCAAACATACATACATACATCCATTTGTATGTACCTACTATTCTAACCTCATCGTACCAACCGCAAAGAATCAATCAAATAGTAAAGGCTGTAGTACGAATCTGTAGAAAAAATGAGACTTAGGAGTTAGGAAGCAATAACTACAAATGTGATGACTGTTTGGCTCGGATTGGAGACAAGTTTTATTCAACCAGGGAAACTAACGACATCGGAGGGGTAACACTCGCAAAAGATTAAAGAAACAAACAAATATAAAATAAAATATTGAAAAAAAAATATTGATAAGAAAGAAATAAAAAGAAAAAGTTTTTTTTTTAAGTATAAATATATTTATAATAAAAATATACGGTAAAATACATATTTATTTATCAAAAGAGAAAAAATTAAAAATCTGTCATTGCAACAAGTGGATGGTCCCACTGCATACGATTTACCATTTTACATTTCAACCGCCCGAGCGCGCTTACTTAACATAACAAAACACACAATACAAACTTTGTCGTATACTTTTTCTCAAGAACAGGCTTTAACGGTTAATCAAAGAACAAAAAAGAGTTTTCTCAGTGAGATCGTTTAGTATGACTGTAATTTTGCGACTGGAATAGGTTTCGGTAAGAATATGACTCTCTTCTGCTAAGGTTAATTAAATTAACTTTAACTTTATAAAAGGTAATCAAAAAAGTCTGCGAATAATATTCCTCAAAATTTATATGCATGTACTACGCCCCAATCGTACACATTATAATGAATTTACTGCAAATCCTCTTATTTGCAACCTTCTGCTAAGTTCGAATCACTAAACTGTTGAATAAATAACTCCAATATTGAATAATGGAAAAGCGGCCTTTATTAAAGTACTTCACAATAACACTTATACTTTGCAACTAGCTGACTTAATAACCAAACTGACTGATAGCTTAAATGAAACTGATCTCTCGCCTCCACTGTTGTCGCCCTTTTATACTGTCCGACCTCCTCGTTGCATATTTCTAGGCTTTTCTAATTCCAAAACTTACTAGTTAGTTATAAATTGCTCAGCTACAACTACAGATGTATAATTTGTATAGCTTCTCTCATACCCCATGCGCTTGTATGTGTGAGCGGCACTTCCACAATCACAATTGCATACCTTTAGGAGCATTTCAGATAAGGTATCTGCATGTGATTGTGCGTTGCTCTCAGCTGCGTGTACCTACATATATGTAGACATAATGATTGATTCGTTTATGTAGATACATAATGATTGATTTATGGATGTGCATTAGGGCGGGTCGATTTGTGGGGAGGCAAAAAAATCGCCAATTGCTCTGTGAAAATCATATTCTAGGGATCAAAATAATTAAATTTGCCGAAGGAACCATACCTCTAAAACGAATTCTGATGTACCCCTCCCCCCCAGGTAGGGGTAAATTTTGAAAAATCTCACTTTGACCCATTTAGAGTGCTCCAGTCGAGTCCAAATGTATGACCGACCCCCACTAACTTTGGAGGCACGACCCACCGATGCCAGTGGCACATCCCCTGGAACCCCCTGGGGGTTCACCATACAAACATTTCAAAAAATCGCCGGTTTTGCACTTTACATGCACTTTACCCCCAGGGGGTTCCAGGGGTGTGCCACTGGCATCGGTGGGTCGGGCCTCCAAAGTTAGTGGGGGTCGGTCATACATTTGGACTCGATTGGAGCACTCTAAATGGGTCAAAGTGGGATTTTTCAAAATTTACCCCTACCTGGGGGGGACATCAGAATTCGTTTTAGAGGTATGGTTTCTTCGGCAAATTTTCTTATTTTGATCCCTGGAATACGATTTTCACAGAGCAATGAGCGATTTTTAAATCGACCTGCCCTAATGTGCATGCAAGGCACTGCTTAGCATCGGCTTAGCGATGGCAGCACCCCTTAGTTTTGCTAATATTCGTAACAATATTTTGTAGTCATGTGGTGAATATTTCCAGGACCAATTGTGAATAATTTTGAGACTGTTTGGGGATAATTTAGGGATCATTTGGAAATGTTTGTAGTAATGTCGGGATCATTCCGCGACATCACTTTGTTATCGTTTTAAGTACAATTTGGGAATGTGTTCAGGACTATTTCGGGATTATTTCAGGACTATTTTGAGATCGTTTAGAAATCTCCGTAGAATCATTCCGGATCCATTTTGAAATAGTTACCCAGACTATGTTACCGAGTACTTCGGTATCAATTGGGTACTATTTCGGAGTGATATAACGGAGTTCGGAGAAATTCTTTTATGATTACAAAATATTATAGTGCTGTTATTATAATCAGATTGTTATCGGCATATTATTGGTTTAATATTTTTTGAGTTATCGACGTGTTATCAATAAAAGTTGTTGTTTTTAATGTTGTTTTAACGATAGAGACACTTTCTGAAGGTTTTGGGGAGTGTCATCGACGTTGATTGTCCTTTACAGGATATAGTTCCGATATGTTCCGGTAACGGTTTAGCGGCCGCCGTGGCGTGATGGTAGCGGTCTGGGTAAGATTCTGGGTTCACGCCCCGGAAAAAGCAACATCCAAATTTTAGAAACAAGTTTTTTCAATTAGAAGAACATTTTTCTAAGCGGGGCGCCCCTCGACAGTGTTCGGCAATCACTCCGAGTGTATTTCTGCCATGAAAAGCTCTCTGCCTTGCAGATGCCGTTCGGAGTCGGCATAAAACAAGTAGGTCCTGTTTCGCCAATTTGTAGGAAAAATTAAAAGGAGCACGACGCAAATTGGAAGAGAAGCTTGGCCTAACATCTCTTCGGAGGTTATCGCGCCTTACATTTATTTTTTTTTATGTTCCGGTAACAAGCAAGGTTATGATACTAGCCCGTTTATTTCGAGAACGCTTAATATGACAATATTAAAACTTCTGGGCCATACCGCCTCCCACCCCCTGGATGCATAAGGCACTTCAGGTCACGTCGTCTGCTTAATGTGTATAATATGATTCATATGTGTAACATGGTTCCCGTCGCTGGCGTTTCTCAATTTTACCAGCTTTGTTCATTACTTGCTCTGCTACTTTTGCCCTTTATTTGACATGAACTCAACATACATATGTAAGAACGCTACCACTGTTAGCTACCTGTAGACTACTCTGTAGCATATGCCAAAAAAGTGACTCGCCTCTATCATTTATCTCGTTCGTTCCCCATACGATGTGGTACGCATTTGCATCCGCCCCTATAACAAGCCGCTCTCTGCAGCCCTCTTGATCCACTAGTCTTTTAACTCTTCTGGTGAGCTTCCACATTATGGGCCTTGTAGGAGGATGCTAGGAAATAGGACGGTTCTTTTTTTCGCTCTGTTGCGCACATTGCTAGGTCTTCGGCGCGGAAATTAATAGCTTTGCAGGAAAAAATTCTTTCCGTAAAACAGAGCTAAATTTGATACCATGATCTTCTAAAGGTTAAACGAAACTTGAAACTTGCCGGCGTGAGTTTCAAAAAAGGCAAGAACAAGTGCTAAAAAAGAAAGGGGAAAAGTAAGCAGATGTAGCAGTACGATAGCGATAAGCAAAACAAGCGCCAACTATTTAACCGTTTAACTTGTTTTAAATATGTTAAAAATGAAAAGATAAAAACAAAAAAAAACAAGTAAGGAAGGTTAAGTTCGGGTGTAACCGAACATTACATACTCAGTTGAGAGCTATGGTGACAACATAAGGGAATTTTAACCATGTAGAAAAATGAACCGAGGGAAACCCTGGAATGTGTTTGTATGACATGTGTATCAAATGAAAGGCTTTAAAGAGTATTTTATGAGGGAATGGGCCATAGTTCTATAGGTGGACGCCATTTAGGGATATAGCCATAAAGGTGGATCAGGGTTGACTCTAGAATGCGTTTGTACGATATGTGTATCAAATGAAAGGTATTAATGAGTATTTTAAAAGGGCGTGGACCTAAGTTCTATAGATGGACGCCTTTTCGAGATATCGCCGTAAAGATGGACCAGGGGTGACTCTAGAATGCGTTTGTACAATATGGGCATCAAACGAAAGGTGTTAATGAGTATTTTAAAAGGGAGTGGGCCTTAGTTCTATAGGTGGACGCCATTTCGAGATATCGCCATAAAGGTGGGCCAGGGGTGACTCTAGAATTCGTTTGTGCAATATGGGTATCAAACGAAAGGAGTTAATGAGTATTTTAAGAGGGAGTGGGCCTTAGTTCTATAGGTGGACGCATTTTCGAGGTATCGCCATAAAGGTGGACCAGGGGTGACTTTAGAATTTGTTTGTATGATATGGGTATCAAATGAAAGGTGTTAATGATTATTTTAAAAGGGCGTGGGGCTTAGTTCTATAGGTGGACCCCTTTTCGAGATATCGCCATAAAGGTGGACCAGGGGTGACTCTAGAATTCGTTTGTGCAATATGGGTATCAAACGAAAGGAGTTAATGAGTATTTTAAGAGGGACTGGGCCTTAGTTCTATAGGTGGACGCCTTTTCCAAATATCGCCATAAAGATGGACCAGGTGTGACTCTAGAATGCGTTTGTACGATATGGGTATCAAATGAAAGGTGTTAATGAGTATTTTAAAAGGGAGTAATCCTTAGTTCCATAGGTGGACGCCGTTTCGAGATATCGCCATAAAAGTGGGCCAGGGGTGACTCTAGAATTCGTTTGTGCAATATGGGTATCAAACCAAAGGAGTTAATGAGTATTTTAAGAGGGAGTGGGCTTTCTGGACCAGGGGTGACTCTAGACTTTGTTTGTACGATATGGGTATCAAATGAAAAGTGTTAATGAGTATTTTTAAAAGGGAGTGGGCCTTCGTTTTATAGGTGTTCGCCTTTTCGAGATATCGCCATAAAGGTGGACCAGGGGTGACTTTAGAATTTGTTTGTATGATATGGATATCAAATGAAAGGTGTTAATGATTATTTTAAAAGGGCGTGGGGCTTAGTTCTATAGGTGGACCCCTTTTCGAGATATCGCCATAAAGGTGGACCAGGGGTGACTCTAGAATTCGTTTGTGCAATATGGGTATCAAACGAAAGGAGTTAATGAGTATTTTAAGAGGGACTGGGCCTTAGTTCTATAGGTGGACGCCTTTTCCAAATATCGCCATAAAGATGGACCAGGTGTGACTCTAGAATGCGTTTGTACGATATGGGTATCAAATGAAAGGTGTTAATGAGTATTTTAAAAGGGAGTAATCCTTAGTTCCATAGGTGGACGCCGTTTCGAGATATCGCCATAAATGTGGGCCAGGGGTGACTCTAGAATTCGTTTGTGCAATATGGGTATCAAACCAAAGGAGTTAATGAGTATTTTAAGAGGGAGTGGGCTTTCTGGACCAGGGGTGACTCTAGACTTTATTTGCACGATATGGGTATCAAATGAAAGGTGTTAATGAGTATTTTTAAAAGGGAGTGGGCCTTCGTTCTATAGGTGTTCGCCTTTTCGAAATATCGCCATAAAGGTGGACCAGGGGTGACTCTAGAATGAGTTTGTACGATATGGGTATCAAATTAAAGGTATTAATGAGAGTTTTAAAAGGGAGTGGTGGTAGTTGTATATGTGAAGGCGTTTTCCAGATATCGACCAAAATGTGGACCAGGGTGACCCAGAACATCATCTGTTGGATACCGCTAATTTATTTATATATGTAATACCTGCCAAGATTTTAAGGGTTTTTTATTTCGCCCTGCAGAACTTTTTCATTTTCTTCTACTTAATATGGTAGGTGTCACACCCATTTTGTAAAGTTTTTTCTAAAGTTATATTTTGCGTCAATTAAACAATCCAATTACCTTACCATATTTCATCCCTTTTTTCGTATTTGGTATAGAATTATGGCATTTTTTTCATTTTTCGTAATTTTCGATATCGAAAAAGTGGGCGTGGTCATAGTCGGATTTCGTTCATTTTTCATACTAAGATAAAGTGAGTTCAGATAAGTACGTGAACTGAGTTTAGTAAAGATATATCGATTTTTGCTCAAGTTATCGTGTTAACGGCCATGCGGAAGGACAGACGGACGACTGTGTATAAAAACTGGGCGTAACATCAACCGATTTCGCCCATTTCACAGAAAACAGTTATCGCCATAAAATCTATGCCCCTACCAAATTTCAAAAGGATTGGTTAATTTTTGTTCGACTTATGGCGTTAAAAGTATCCTAGACAAATTAAATGAAAAAGGGCGGAGCCACGCCCATTTTTAAATTTTCTTTTATTTTTGTATTTTGTTGCACCATATCATTACTGGAGTTGAATCTTGACATAATTTACTTATATACTGTAAAGATATTAAATTTTTTGTTAAAATTTTACTTTAAAAAAAATTTTTTTTTAAAAGTGGGCGTGGTCCTTCTCCGATTTTGCTAATTTTTATTAAGCGTACATATAGTAATAAGAGTAACGGTCCTGCAAAATTTCATCATGATATCTTCAACGACTGCCAAATTACAGCACGCAAAAGTTTTAAATTACCTTCTTTTAAAAGTGGGCGGTGCCACGCCCATTGTCCAAAATTTTACTAACTTTCTATTTTGCGTCATAAGTTCAACTCATCTATCAATTTTCGTCGCTTTATCGGTCTTTTGTAATGAATTATCGCACTTTTTCGGTTTTTCGAAATTTTCGATATCGAAAAAGTGGGCGTGGTTATAGTCCGATATCGTTCATTTTAAATAGCGATCTGAGATGAGTGCTCAGGAACCTACATACCAAATTTCATCAAGATACCTCAAAATTTACTCAAGTTATCGTGTTAACGGACGGACGGACGGACGGACGGACGGACATGGTTCAATCAAATTTTTTTTCGATCCTAAATTATTTTGAAGTCTATATCTATCTCGATTCCTTTATATATGTACAACCAACCGTTATCCAATCAAACTTAATATACTCTGTGAGCTCTGCTCAACTGAGTATAAAAACTGCATCTCTCACTTGATGGCTGACAACAAATTACAGGTAATAATTGCTGATGCCAATCAACAGCAAGCAACAGCGGACGATGGCATTCTTGCGTACAAACTCTTTTACCTCATCTTTTCACCTTTTTTTTCGAATATAATTGCAAAATATACAGTGAGTTGATTGTTGCATGCCACACCACCAGACATTCAACACGCGCAGCTAAAGTCAAGAGTATGGTGGCGGTTGAAAATATATTAAAATACCAGTGTAATTACAGGGTGTTCAAGGCGAGTGAAGTGACTGCGGCAGCCAACTCTTCTTCGTCAACAAAATCAGTGCAATTAACATTTTTGCAACATTTTTGCTACAATTTTCCCAAAGGCGACAATTACACGATATAAAAAAGCAAAGTGAGAAAAAACAAAAAAAAAATAATAAAATTTTAAATTTAAAGCAAACAATTAGTAGCGTTTGCAAAAATAAAGCAAAAAAATTTTTGAAACAAGATAATTTTCACGAACGATTTTATTGCACAAAATTAATTGGTTAAAGCGAATATTTCTAGCGTTTAATTGAAGCACTGAATTGGTGGATAAATAAATTCTCAAGAGTCAAATAAAAAAGCACAAAATTTAACGAAAAACTCAAAGGACGAGCGCAAAAAAGTAAAATAAGCACAAAACAAATATTTAAATAGTGGTCAAAGAAGCAACTAAAAAGCACCAAGCAAACAAAGTTGAAGCAAAGTTGAGGTACGGACGTGAAGCGTTGTTTGGAAAGCAGCAGCTGGAGAGCCCACGTAGCCAAATTTACGAATGTAGGTACGTATGTATGTAAGTTCTTATTATACTAGATGTTTACCTAAAACACAGTTTTATTATTTCACAGAGGTAAAAGGTACCTAGTACGGAGAAAACGGATATGGTCTTATTTAATGGTAGGTATAAGGTCCCGAATCGGTCTCTGCTTATGTTAGGAGGTGTGACACTGCAAGAGAAACCGTGTACCATATTTAAAGAAATCATTCCAGACAGTAATTTGTCATGTAAATTCAACGTGGATGAGAGAGTGAAGAAAACCTCGACGGCACTTTAAGCATGTAAGAGAATGCTGAGGTGTACATGGGGCGTATCACCCCCTCTTACTTATTGGATATTTACAGCGATTGTAAAGCTTATCCCAAGCTATGGAGTCCTTGTTTATTGCACAACCACTCAAAAAATGTTACGGGAGTATGCAGGCTATGCTTAGAATTACGGGAGCCCTGAAACCTACCACTCCACTTTGTGCCATCGTGCAGATTCCACCTGCAGATCTGGTGACGAAGAACAACTACTTCCCCCCAGGGGGTTAGGGGGCTGAGAATATACCCGCGGTAGGTATGCCTGTCGTAAGAGGCAACTAAAATACAAATTGATTCAAGGGGCTGTGTAGCGCAACTCTCTCAAGGGGTTGACAGCACAATATACAGCTTCTCCAACCCAATTGTCAACCTCACCTACCCGTGGCGAATCCTCTTTCATTAACAGCCGAGGCTCTGGCGACCCCGAACTATTGATGGATCTAGGTGGTGGGAGGGCGGTATAGCCTAGAAGTGTTCATGTCGTCATACCAAATCTTTCCCGAGATGATCGAGCTAGTACCTTTATGGTGCTTGTCACCGGAACGTACCGGATCTGCAGCCGGCAAAGGACCATCATCAAGGCCTTCGGGGAGTGTCCTTATCGTTACAATAACAACTGATACGACACTCAATGCCTCCAGCTTGAGCGAGAGAAATATACATCTATATTATGGTCCCATATAGGAATATATGAAAATGAAAAAGCGTATGAGACCAAGCAGGAAAGGCGTGGGCTCAAGCGCGTGGTTGCAAATTGTCGAAGATAATGTGTATGTTTTACAACCTCAGATTAACAATGTTACTCTTATCATTGAAAAGAGGGGACTGTAGGCTCATGATGGGTATTCTGATTGGACATATGTTTTTAAATTAGGCCTTGTCAGTGATAGCAGAGGTAGGAAGTGCGAGTTGGAGGAGGAAACGATTGAGCAAGTTTAGTGCTCATGCCCTGCACTCGCAACACTAAGATTGCAGCTATAAGGAGCACAGCTATCAAATATAGAAGCAGCAAGTAGTATAGGTCCTTGAAAGCTTCTAATATTTGCCAAGAGGACGGAGGTTTTTAAAAGCATAGATTCTGCTTTCTGATATGTTCCTTTAGTTGGATCGTCGAGCAAACTTCTGGTAACACTATGGGTTCACTCAGTCAATGTGAGGCTTTCACGGACCAGCCAGTTCAAAATTTCCTGAGCTCAAATCACTGAGATCCTTATACTTGTTTTATTTCTATAGTTTATTTTAAAGCTATAACTTTGGAACTAAATAAGTTTAAGGAATGCTAAATCGCTCGTCTGATCTTAGTTTAGTATAATGTAAACTTAACAATCACTTATCGTTCCCGTCCTAATATATGGTGCAGAAGCATGGACCATGACAACATCAGATGAAATGGCTCTGAGAGTGTTCGAGAGAAAAGTTCTTCGAAAGATTTATGGACCTCGACGCATTGGCGATGGCGAGTACCGAAGAAGATTTAACGATGAGCTGTACGAGCTATATGCAGATATCAACATAGTCCAGCGAATTAAAACGCAGCGGCTGCGCTGTCTAGGCCATGTTATGCGAATGGAAGATGATGCTCCGGCCAAGAAAGTATTTCTACCGGAACCCGCCTATGGAAGCAGAGGTAGAGGGTGGCCACCAATCCGCTGGAAGGACCAGGGGGAACACGATTTAAACTCCCTTGGTGTGACCAATTGGCGCCGGTTGGCAGAGAAAAGGAGCGACTGGCGCGCCTTTTTGGAGGGCCATAAGCGTTTAAACGGTTAAGCGCCAATTAAGTAAGTAAACTTAACAATATGTCATTAAGAGAGCCTGCAAATAATTTTTATTCCTCAAAATTTAAACTAGAAAAATCATCCTACGTTCCGATCGTATATTTTTGGCTTCACTCAGGGACTATTCCCGGGTCGATTTTCAGATCATTTCTGGATTATTTAGGGCTCATTTCAAAACTTCCTAGTAATATTAGGATAGTTTCGGGGGACTTTTTTGAGATCATTTTGGAAGTATTATCGATTTGTTTTCGCATTATTTCAGCAGATAATTTTGCGAATGTGTTCGTTGACATTTCGGGATTATTTTCACGACTATTTCCTGATCATCTCGAAAATATATCTGGATTATTTCGGAGTTATTTCGGCGCCATTTCTATATTACAAAAATTAAAGAGAATATCGACACTATCTTGGAATCATAAACGCAGGGTTAAGAAGAATTGATTTTTGAATACGAAAAGTTATGAATCCGTTATCGACTGCTTATTGTCGCATTGAAGTTGGAATGTGATTAGTTTGTTATCGGCATGTTTTCTGGTTGTTATAACATTGTTATTGAAGATAACTGTTATCGAATAATTATCGCTTCATTACCGGTGAGTTAATGGCGTGTTATCGGTTAACAATTGAAAAGCTATCGTTTGTTATTGGATTTTTTATCGAAATAATATCGATTTGTTATCGAAAAGTTCTCCATTCAATATTAAAAAGTTTTTGTTTTTTATCAAAAATAATACTTGTTATCGAAAAGATATATATTATGGAAAAATTAACCCCTTCGCTGGCAAATCGATGACTTTTTGATAACATTTTGATAGTTAAAAAATAAGATAAATCGTCTCACTGTCTTCATCAACGACTGGTTGTCCTTCCCTCCACCATAAGTAGTATTATAACTTATTTAAGTACCACGATTTTAGAAAATATGTTTAAAGAGTAGATTAATAAAAAGTGTTCTAGGAAACTTCCGGCCTTGAATTTGCTTGTTTGTATGACTAAAAAAACTTGGAACGGTCTAGTGTATAACCAACGACATACATATGTACATAAATGTATAAAGAAACAAATACCTATTCACATCGATTGATATGCTGAACATATCTGTCAGTCCCGCTGAGATATGGACAACGGCAGCAGATGTTAAAAATGTGAGAGCGTTGTGAAGAGTATACAACTCAAATTACACTTTGATACACGTTGAACAAAATAAATAAAAAATTAACAAAATTTATATAAAGTTAAACAAAAATAAAACCAACCAGACATTGTACTGCAAGACAATTAACCAACTGTTCAAAATTCACCATTACTCTTCCTCTTTTACTTCGTCTTCCCGCACTCCATCTTAAACGCTATCTCGCTATCTCAATCCTACTCTTTTATGTCACACTTGCCTTGTACTATTCCTCTCTTTATCCCCACTCTTTCGATCTCTTTCTATATCTATGTACCTTTCGCTTGCTTTCTGTGTGTTCCTATCTCATCGCACCTTCATCCCCACTCTTCCTCTCTAGTTTTCAATCACTTCCTCTTCCTGTCTTTATATATCTCCATACCGTCCATAAAAATACCACAAAAATTTTCTGCGCTGATTTCTGAGACAGCTGGTAATTTCTCAACTGCTATTCAAATTCAGTTCAACGTCCAATGCAAGAGTTTGCAACAGTTTTAAAGCTATGATTGAACAATCCGTTCCGTAAACACCTCACATTGATTAAATGTGACCTTAGTGCTAATTTGAAACCTTAAATTAAAACTTTCATCATTTTTCGATTAGTTCTATAGCTAGGGAATTGTCCGTGTTCCAAGTCTTGAGGTGCCGATTGCACATATAGTGATAATGAATTATCAAAGACTCTGTTTTTATTTACTTACGATAATCTTGACCGAGAGCCTTTGAAAACACAAAAAAATGAGATTGTGCCGCATCGAAGGCATAGAGATGTGCCATGATTTCAAAGAGAAGTAAATTTGTTTGTAGTAAAAATATTTCGATATCGCAAAGGAAAAAAGACCATCGTTCGTACCGAAGTATTAGAAGGTCTTGCTTGTGAAAGTTTTCTAGTCCATCTTGTTTTAATATTAGCTGAACTCGATTACGTACATATCAATTTAAAATCCTCAACCATAAGCAATCAGGGTTTAACACAAAAATCATGCAATTAACGGCTTGTATTAAGCTATCAATCGTTGAGGCACTCATTCGTTCGCGAGCCATAAAGTGTGTAGGGGCCAAACGCTACACTCTCAAGAAAAAAAAGATATAATGATGAAAAAGGAATGAAGCGTTGAAATAACATTTATATATTTATTTACGTACGCGCGACTATACTTGCAAACAATTAAATATTGTATTTATTTAGAGGGGCCCGATAATGCTCTACTTGTATTGAAGCACGCGCCCAACCGCAGATTTTATCAAACATGTATGTACAGTGATTTAAGATTGTGTTAAGTACTAGGTGTTGTAGCAATTTACACTTGTAAACAAATTTAATCATACGTGTTGACTCTCAGTTACTGAGAATCGTAATGAATAATTACAAATATTCCTTCTTAATATTTCCATGAAAACTGAACTGAACTGTGAGAATATGGGTGTAATTTTGTTATTCAGGCTCACTATTTGTAGTACTTCGATGAACGTGAATCTGTCGAAGCACCTTCGGCGGTTCAAAAAATTAAAAGGGTCGGTACTTTGCCGCAAATTAGCTGCTTATTAGTGGCGAAGAGAAAAACTTGTTTGCGCTTTTCTAAGAGCTCTTTTGGGTGCTTCGCTAAGATGACGTGAATTAACCAAGCATCCTCGTAAAAACTGACTAATAATACAAAGGACGAAATATTTTTACTTTTTTTTTTGTCTATTGCAAATCACAAGAGTCTATTAATGTTTCAATGTTTATCGACTTTTGCAATAAATAATTTGATTAAAAATAGAAGATCTTGAGAATAGCTTAATAAATTAGCATACATCTGAGTACTTACATACACATTTTTTTTTAGTTTCCAATCAGTTTTGTTCGCATATTATCTTAATTTAGGCAAAACCAAGAAATATATCACCTACCTAGAATGGGAAAGAAAATAATTATTAATTGTTTTCATTTGAAGCAAACATACTTTGAGTTACGAAAACGAAAATAGTAATGGTAATTTTTATAAAATTTTGTAAATTAAATTATATTTTATATAATTTTAGACAAAACTGCAATGAATTTTTTTATTAAGACTATGCAAAACAATTTCAAAAATGTTTTCCAAAAAATTCCAGAAAATTTTACGAAAATTTCGAACATTTTATTTGAATTTTTTGGAATTTAAGGTATGCAGTTTTATAGTTCAATCAGTTTTAGTCTAAGAATGTACAAGTTAAAGGTTTCTCAAAGCTCTTATTTTTTGAGAATTTTTCTTGAAGAATATTTCATATTTTCTTTCATGTAAAGAAAAAACTGCTGAGTGGAATATCACCCTACCTCAGGTGCCACCTCGAAAGCACCCTAACTCAAAAAACTATTAAAAAACGGCCTATATCAAAATCCTATTAAAAATTGCTCTAACTCAGAACAAATTTCCAAAAACTCGCTACCTAAGCAAAACATAAAATAACTCGTACATTAGATAGGGTGTTTAACAATTTTGAGATAGGACGTTCTTTCAACAAATTGTAAAATAGATGTTTTTTGTTTAATTCTCAGAAAGAACATTTTCGAACTGACAACCGATAACGGGTGATATTCCACTTCGTTGAATATTTAGTCGTAGTCCAAGTTTACAGCATTTGTAACTGTTTTTCAGCCAAGGTACTGATATTATCTTTTCATCTTTATCGGAAAGTATAACGTTATTTCCGTCGTTTACGATTGTTATGTCGGTGTCATCATCTTTTATTCATCAAACTACTAGCATATCCGGAAGACGTTGTTTTGATATAACTTTAGTTTATCTGAATGACTTTTAATTTTTATATTAATTTGTTGTCTTCAAGACCAACTTTATTATTTTTGTAAAATGTATTGTAAAATATACATTAGTTATATTATATTAAATAATTATACATAGAAAACGAGTAAATTAGAAAAAACAAAGTTCATAGACCATATAGCCGACTATTTCATAACCCATGACGGTTTATCATCAGCGATCCACACATTGAAGGCTTGACGTTTTAACGCATCAGGCCATCAATGCACTTTGCAAGTTTCTATTTATAACTCGTTTTCTACTCTTTGTTGTTTATATTCTTTACGACCGTCAATTGACTTTTAAGAAGTTTTTATCTCTTTCTCCCCTTACTCGTCCCCGTCCCTCGATTCTATCCTCCTTCGTATCCTTTTCTTTCTCCCTGTCTCTCTTTCCATCGCCGTCTTTTTATTTGCACTCCTTTCCTCTATTTCTGTCTCTCTCTCTCTTTATTCGCATTACCTAGCTTTATCTACTTCTTCGACTTACTGTATTTCTTTTTAGTATCTTTCTCATTCACTCGTTTTTGGTTTTTCTCATTTTATCTATCTTAATTCCTTACAACCCACTTCCTAACAAAAACGTATGCGAAATATTAAAGCCAATTACAAAAATCAAGCCATAAATTGTATGTTTTCGCATAGATTGATTTAAAGTCTACTACCCAGAAGTATAGGGTCCTAAACAACTCATGATCGAGTCAAGAAGCTATCAATGTATGCAGCCGCATCCTAAATATAATTTTTTTGAATTGATAGGTCTCTAGTCAAGTTCTCGAAAAAAATTAACAGGAACACTCTCTTTTTGTCTATGCAGCTATATTGAAATTTTTAACAAAATCTGTTGAATGTAGTGGTAGGAAGGATACATGTATTTAATTTTGTCTTTATCAATCTTGAAATTTTTTATCACAAGATCATGTTTCAAAAGATATATGCGGCTGTTGCGACGGCAAACTCAAAGCGATAAGGAATGTAATTGCATGCATACTTTTGCTTGTTGGTCTTTTTCGCCATTTTTTTAATTCAACACCTGATGGGCGGAATAATTTCGCTAAACGTTTGTTTGAATGAATGGTTGACAGCAAACACACACACAAACGACTTTTTTTTTTTAAAATGTAAATTCTGTTTAAAGAACTGTGATTATATTCAAAATGATAAATTTTTAAATTTAGTGATTCGGTGTTAATTTATAGCTGTGTGAAGTAAAATTTATATTTCAGAGTCACTGTATATGATATACATATGTTTATACAAACAGCCCTTTTTATGATCTAAATGAAACATATTCCTGCCATAAATTTTTAATTGTATTTGGTATAGATATTTTGTATGTATGTATATATGTATGAAAGTTGTTTTAGTATTTATTTATAATCTTATGTTAAAAACCAGCGTTTGTTAAGATTTTATTTAGTTCTTGTTTCGAGTTTCTTTTTAAGTAAGTATTACCCACTTGAAAATAATATAAACTCGCGTGTAACTTGTTGGCGTGGATATATACTTACATACATATTCGGTTGTAACATAGTTTGTTGTTTTTTATTTTTTTTATTTTATTTTATGCCGGCCACTTTAGCTTGAAATTTATTACGGAAAAATTAAGTGTTATTGATATCCGATCGGAAAATAGGCGAGTCTGCTAGCTGGTAAATAAAATTGTATAAGGACTTTGGAAATCTATAAAAGTACAAAATTACATTTATATGAGTACGTATGTATGCATGAAGTGTAAATCAAATATTTAATATAACACGCACGCTACAGTAAATACTTGAAGTTGGCGTGAATTAACATTCAACATTCACTTCATCAACTGAAATTCAGCCAACCGCATGTCTAGACTCTCTGAAGCTCCAGCATAATGAATGCGTTTGATGGAATATATCCATCGGATATCATTTACTTTATGGGTTATCTATAACGCATAATTATTATTTTATTTTAATTTTTTTTTGTTTTTTGTAATCTGTTAGTGCAATTTCTTTTTATACAATAAACGTGCTGAAGGATCGGATTTCCTTTTGCGCTTAAATAGTTTTTCATTGGAGTGCTTGATGGATTTATTCAAGTATCCACTTCTCTCTGCATTAAATCATTGATTTGAGTGAATGTGAAGATATATGTATTTATTTTTATAGTAAATATATTGAGATCATATTATATTGAGATTTATTCAAAATGCAACCAATAACAATTAAGTGTAAAATTTTACACGCTTAATTGCTTCAGCATGCATTGGAGCTTTTTAAACCCTATTATGTGTTAAGGGGCATTTTTTACACGAGTATTTGCATTAAACGTCAAAAGATAGGTACAGGGTGATCTAACTTCTATATGAGGATACTACGTTGTATATCTACAGGTTTTAATAGATATTATGCAGTGAGTTTTCTAGCTCCGTATCACGCTCAATTCTCACGGGAATGCTCTAGATCATTTGGAGAATTGATTAGATTTATCTGGCTCAAATCATTGTTGTTGCATTTACATGCAAAATTATTTATCTAGCTTAAGATCTTTGCAACGGGATGATGGCTAATGAGTGTAACCTTTTTTTCATACCGGGTGATCAAAAATTGCATTTCAATACTTCGCCAGTGTATCTCTGGGACTTCCGGGTAATCTGTGCTCAAATTTCCCATGTCAGCCAATTGTCAATCATCACATCGCCGTTAATTTCAAGCGTATTTTTCGTCATAAAAAAATCAGTATTGGAAAGCTGGAGGGGTTTGGACTTTCTCATCATATCTGAAGCCACAGACATTCGCGATTACCACAAAAACTTTTTCCAAATATTGGATGAAGCATCGATTTTTGAACATTTTAAGACATTCTTACCAAAACAAAGATTTTTATCGAATTTTTTTGCATGCTTTTTTGTATATTTTGCTCATGGTAATCTGGAGCTGGTGCACTAATTTTGAGACATAGCAATCACATGTTTCAATAAGTATGTATTGAAACTCCGAAATACATATTACGTCTTCCGAATTACATTTGGCTATTCTAAAGTCTAATTTATCGTTTCTGAATAAAAAATGATTATTCTGAAGTATATTTTATGGTTTCTGAAGTACACTTGAAAAAGGTGTGGTTTAAGTTTGAGAGGACTCAAGAAGCAAAAAGGAGAGCAACTCATTACAGGAGAGTTTGTCATTAAACATAATTATGTGAAATATTTGAGCCTGAGTGTATGCAAATTGAATTGTAACTTTCTGAACTTAAATTGGAAATTTTGAGCTTGAAAAGTCATTTTCTGTATTTAGATAAGAAAATGTGAACTTGAATTGAAATTTTCCAAGTTAACTTGGAGCTGGAACATAAACTGTGGATTTCTGAACATGATCTGTAACTTTCGGTACGATCCGATATGTATTTTAGCATTTTGTTACCTCTACTCCTCAATCGATCGGGCCAAATTTTTCAATTTAAAAAAAGCAAAATAAAGAAATTTGACAAAATAATAAAAAACGAATGCAAGATTTTGCTATATAGGTCTGGGTCTTTTATTCTTAGTAGAAGTTGTTTCCTTCCCAATACTATCTTCTGGGATACCAGACTACCTCGGTTTTCGCTCCTTTCGTGCAGTTGAAAAATAGCCCCGGCTGTTTCGTAAATTCTACAAAGACAAATACAGCAAAGACGCCACTGAAGTTTTTTTCATGATATACGCTAGATTTGGTCGGGAGGGTGACACAAAGTCAACGGCCATAACGTCAATTGACCTTATGGCCACTAAAACTGTAACAATGATTACAATGTCAACGATATTGTCATTATTCCCATCCTGCTTTTCCGAAAAAGTCATAATATCAAGTCTTTTTTGTAAGTGGTCATAAGGTCAGTTATTTTGTTTCGCACCTCCACATTTAATATTTTTAACAGCTTTTGAAGGTCAGTTAAATTTTATTGTTTTCGCTACATTGCAGTGGAAAATTGGTTTAAAACCTGGGACGGTGGGGATTGCTTAGAAATAAGAAAAGCTTATTCATCTAATCACATTCTGCAGGAGTTTTTGGTCTTTAATTTTATCTTAAGTATATGGTTATGTTTTTTCCCGAAATGGTTATACGAATTTTCATAAATGACTATTTGAAGTGGTCATAAAGCCAATTGATCTTATGGTAATTTGAAGTGGTTTTAACATCAACTAACCCTTTGGCTTTTGACTTTGTGTCACTAAACCGATTTGGTCTCCAGCAGAGAAAGTGACAGTCCGTTTCTTAACAGCTTTTCAATTCGCAAATTATCTGCTGCTGAGATTCCTATCCTATACGCATGCATACACTTGTAAATTAAAGCCCAGTAAAAGCACATGTTGAGGAACAGATTCTTTTCAATTACAAGCGGATTTAGAGGATGTAGTTGATCAACATAGCATTAGGAGCGCTACTTCCCTACCAACACATTTTACTCCGTCGCATGGATTTTTATAAGAAAACTTTCTAGGCTCTCTCCATTCTTAGTACTTCCGCCTAAAATATCCTAAACCTATACATAATGAGCATTAGAAGGTCAAGAGGAACCCATACCGGTAAAAAGCTGCTTAAAATCGGCATCCTTTGGCGTCATCTGCGCTGTCTCCTAATCATTAATAAATCACAGCTGCTCATTTTCAAATAACACTCAAAATAATTTTACCGCTAAGCGACAAGTATTTACGTGTGTAAGTACTTTTGATATGAAGGATTTCACCGCTAAGCAAAAGACCTTAACGCATATGCTCAAGGATGTTTCCAAGAAAGCAGGTAAATATTTCATGTTTTACGCATGAAACATATGCGTTATTATCTATAAATGTACATCGTAAAATATACATACATACATACATACACATTTAGCTACATACAACAGGTCTATCAACATAAACATCAATGTGAAGAGAGATGTGGAAAGGTAAGGAAGCGTACGAGATTGAAGTGACGTTGCTACACTTCATTTTACATACGAGGGCATGAATGAGGACGAGAGAAGATGTGAAACATAAAAATTATATATAAACCAGATTGAAGCAGATGTTATGCTGCTTTAATTACAGTTTCAGACAGAGAAGACAGTTGGCGTCGACCGATAGTGCCGATTATAATGATGATGGTCATGAGGATGATGAAGAACATAATGGAGATGAGCATGGAAATGATGCACCAATTTAAGCATATACCTATATGTATGCATATACATTTGTGTAGTTAAGATCAAGTAAGCCCAGATGGTAACAAAGAGAAACGTTCAACTATAGACGCAATCTTTTATCGGCTAGTACATGAAAGTACTGTAGAATCTGAAAATCATGTTGAACAATACACAAACTTGGTCTAAGCACAAGTGTGAACAAAAACCGTAGGTGATCTACGAATGTGCGCCAACGTTGGGCGTCTTAACTTGGAAGTTAATGTAGTAGTACTTACCAGCCTGGGCATCTGGAGTTGGGCTAACCGCCGATGCGGAAAAAACCGATCTAATATTATTCAATAGAAAGTATAAGATCCCTAATTAGACTAAGTCTAAGCTTGGAGGGGTAGGTTAGGTTAAGTTAGAGTGGCCACCGGTGCGAGCACCAGTGCATATAGGCCCAAAAGGTCCCATTGTGATACCACGAGGGTAACCCTGCAAGAAACATATAGCAAAAAGTATCTAGGAGTTATACTAGATAGTAAGTTGTCGTGGAAACTCCATGATGAAGAGAGAGCGAAGAAAGCCTCCGCGGCACTCTATGCATGCAAGAAGATGCTAGTATGAACGTGGAACCTATCACCCAAACTCTCTCATTGGGTATTTACGGCAATTCTCAAACCCGTACTTTACTATGGGGTTCTTGTTTGGTGGACAGCCACACAAAAAAGGACGTATACCAAACAACTTGAGAGGGTATGCAGAGTAACAATGATTAGCATAACGGGAGCCTTGAAAACTACCCCAACAGCAGCATTACATGCCATTCTACTCATCCCGCCTGCAGACCTAACGGCCAAAAACATCACGTTAGCAACAGCAGCAAGGCTTAAGGCCTCGGGGCAGCTTGAGTGCAGGCCTTATAGCCACAGAAGTATAGCGCCATCAAATATAGGGCCAACGGAATATATGGTCCCGTGCAGTCGCGTTAATTTATATTGTGACGAATATTAGCAACACTAAGGCATACTATCATCTGTAAGCCGATACTAAGCAGTCACTTGTATCTACATAAACAAATCAATCATTATGTCTACACATATGTACGTACAAGCAGCGGAGAGAAACGCACAAACACATGTATATGTCTGAGCTACTCACAAAAGTATGCAATCATCGGTGGGAGTATCAATCACATATACACGCGTATGTACTAGGCCAGAAGCTATAATAGTGCATCTGTAGTTTATAGCTGGTAAACAAGTAGTAAATTCTAGAAGAAGAAACGCCTAAACTGGACTGGACACTGCCTTCTGTTGTCACATGCCTCGTCAGCAACAGCAAGTGTAGGAAGTGCGAGCTGCATCAAGGCTCCAGCTATTAGGGGTGGCATAGTTGCCAGATCTCGAAGCAGTAAGTAAGCTGGGTCATGAATAACTGCTAGTATTTGCCAAGAGGATGGAATTATTCTATAACATATGTCCTGGCACCTGATTGGTGTTCTTCCGTTTAGTCGTCAAACAAATTCTTCGTCTTTATAGCGGCCAGTTCAACCTAACCGAACTACCACACTTGAGCACATACGCCCTCTGTTGATAATAAATAATTGAGTTGCTGATATGCGATTATGAAGAAATTTTGTGCGAATCTTCTCTGCTGACTCGATTGTAAAAGATTACAGTTCATATATATAATACAACGCAGGCAAAGTACCTTTGTATGTAAATTTGTTTCTTTTATGTATGTATATTTAATATTTATTGTGTATGTATATTTGTATATTGCCAAAGAATTTACCACAAGACGTGTCTTGTTGCTGCAATAATTGTGCAGCCTCTTTTTGCTTCCTTCATAAGCACATTGTGTAGTATATGTATGTACTCCAGCTATACAAGGTGGCACAAAAGGGTCATTTATTTGCTGTTTTGAATTTCGGACAAAGGTGAATTATTGGAATTTTGGTAGCATACCAAAGCTAGAAACTCTTAACTATTGACTGAAAAAAGGTTTCCTCAATCCAGAAATTGACACCATCACTGTGATTTTGAAAATTCGATACCCAAACACACAGTTTTAATAGTTTCATCTTTAGGCCTTTCGAGACGATTTTTAAATTTTCGAAGCACTAATTAAGCACATTTTGTGTGCCTATTTTTAGGTATTGTTATTATAAATGTGTCTTAATGAATCCCATTATCTGGCAGACAGCCTTCAAGCCACTTCCATTTAGAAAGGTTTCCCTACCCTAGAAGAAGGAGTTTCTGTTAGTGCTTCCTTAGCTCACTCGTGATCCATCTGCGCAAGAGCATCGGCTATCAAAGTACCGACATCTCGACTCGTTCTCTTCAATCAAAACCACCGCAACCCAGATTATGTCTATATTAACGCACTACAAGACCACCCTTTATCGTACCACAGTTAGGACCACAACCTTAATTGCCGCTTAGCTATCCAAGTAAAAATAAAGTTCTCAAAACGTGGTAGCGCTGGATAGCATCTTATTAACCGGCTCATTTTTTGCAGCGACTTCCACTTCCAAAACAGTGATAAGATTTGTTAAGCTTTTGGCTCATATCAGGCTACAGAAATCCATCCTGCTCCGAACCCCCCTTGATCAATTATATATGTAGTTCATTACCCCAGTTGAATTTGTTTGTTCGCATAATATTACCAAGCCAGGAAGCCTTTGTGTTTTTATTCGCTGCACTATCGTCATATCTGCGTAAAGCTCATATTCCTCATTCGGTACTCGCCGTTAGCATCACGCACAGAACCATAAATCTTTCAAAGATCTTTTCACCTCGGACACTCACGACACCATTTGATCTTCTGTCGACACCCTCACTGATTTCGAGCCCCACATCATGTTAGGTATGATGTGTAACTTTTACAGCGTGATTTTTCTTCGTTGATAAAGGGTTTTACTTTTCAATTGCCTATTCAATTGCCTACTCAGTCCAAAGTAGCACTTGGTTGGCAAGAGTTATTCGCCGTTGAATTTTAAAGCTGACATTCTTTTTGCTTTAAAGCTCTTTCCAGAAAGACTGAGTACTTTACAGTCTCAAATTCTTAACCGTCAACAGTCATGTGTCCGCTAACACGCCTTGGTATGGACACTAAAATACTTAAAAAGTGCTTGTTTGTCGAGTGCTTCCTATCAGCCTAGCCCACCTTAGATACTAAACGAAAAGAGCTGGTAATATCAACAGAATTACGGGTCAATTCAACCGAAATTTCTGTCAATACTCATCCATCGCAATAGATGTTGTATCAGCTTTGCACAATTTGTTCATTTTGCATTGACCATGTCAACAGTCAGTTCATAAAAAAAAAACGCATTATACGGAAGCAATAGGTCTCTAAACTTGGCGTTTGTCACTATTGCCCTTAGAATACCAAAGAAACCTGTTATTTTTATAGACGAGCCGGACCCGTGCCCATATTGCGCAACCAATATAAAAGTATCTTATCAAATATCAACTGAAATCAGCTGTTCTATCAATCAATTAAAACTTACAGCTTGAGCTGCCATCTAGCGTATGGTAGCAACTGCCGGTAATGCAGTGTAAATATTCACAATAGTGTCATTGTATAAATAGATTTCTTTGTGTTCTCACAACCGTTTATTTTTAACGAATAATTTTAATAAAATATAGGTAAACAAAAGCACTACGACTAATAATGCCCAAAGCTCGCTAATAGCACGAATCTCCAAAACCAAAACTTTATTTATAGATTTGGATTCCAAATAAGAGCTAAAAAGGGACTTGTACATAAAAACAGCAATTAGAAATAATATATATGATTTTTGCCGACATTACAGTGCATGCTTTTGACAAGTCAGAGATTTCTGCGCCACCATCGTCGTAAAAACAATGTAATAAGAGCCGTCAGCATAATATTGACTGCTATGTACTGTTGAAATGACCAATGAAACTAGCTCCTTTAACATAAAAATCAGTTACATTGACTGAGAATCTGTAATTTTTACAGAATATTGTTAATTTCAGACCAAGACTTTCTCTTCTCTTGAAATAGCCAAGCAAATTTGCTCTCTTGACAAAGAAACTCGGTTGAGTTAACCACAAGGCGATTGGTTTTAAAGAAAGTCTGTTACTTCAAGAACAACAATCCTGATTTGTTGATTTTACTAGTGAATTTTTTTAGGTGGGTGAAGGACTAACACGCGGAGGATGAGATTTACGAAAGTTTTTTTAGTTCTAGGAAGTTTTGTCTTTCTTAAAAATGGTATATTTGTCAACTGTTTTTGATCTGTTGGGAACTTTTGTCAAAGATTACAGCTTTGAACCACAGAAAGAGGTTCAGCTCTATATCTCGACACCCTAATTTGGTGTACGATATTACTATCAACATCAGTTATTGGCGCTTATGCGATTTCGCCGCTTCGAAAAAAGTTACGGCAGCTAGCTTTGTTTCGCGATTACTGAAGTCAATTGGGAGCACCAAGGGAGGTAAAGTCTTCTTTCACCTACTTCTCCTAACTCATTGACGGTCTCCCCTTTACTGTGCTTCCAAGCTACGGTTCGAATGAAATACTTTCTTGGCCGGAGCGGCTCGGCCATTCGCATAACATGAGCTAGCGAGCACAGCGTTTGGGTATTTATTCGCTGCACTATCGTCCTGTCTGCGTGAAGCTCATACAGCTCATCATTATACCTCATTCGATACTCGCCGTCGGCATTAAGGACAGGATCATAAGAGAGATTACAACATAAATCTAAATTTCAGTTGAAAAGTTTAGCAAAAAAGTGTTACGCTATTTATTTATTTATTAAGTCTATGAACACAAGTTATTACAGACTACCAATATAAAAATTATACAGCATACTATTAACAAAATTCTTACAGGCTACTAAAAATTTTCATACAATTAAAAAAACAGAATACAATTAAGAAATATAATCCAAAAAATTAACAAGTCAATCTAGTGAAAAACTAGCACTTACAGACTAATATAAAAGTATTGATAACTAAAAAACATACTTTAATAAATTAATAAAAACATTCTTGGACAAAGAGAAATCAAGCTCGATAAAATATGAGATCTTATTAAATTCACTCACAGCGCAGGTAATTGGGGCATTTCTCGCATAATTCGTTCTAATATTAATGCCATAAAGAGGGTAAAAGCTTCTAAGTTTTGTTGATTTTCCAACAGGGTGGATAAATAATATATATTGGAGCGATTTTTCGTCATACGATTTTCGAAAATCGACACTGATGATGGCACAACGCCGAAACCGGTTTGTCTCAAAACCAAATTTGACAAGGGATGATGGAAAATCGTTCCAATATACATCTTCTAAGTTCTCTTTTTGGAACATTAAAATTATTTTTTTTAAGAAGTACAACACAATCTGTATCCCCATGTATGATGCAATATAAAAACGTTAAAGAAAGAATAGACCTTCTCGCTTCTAAAGGTTTAAGATTTAAAAGAAGTAAACGTGCATTATATGAGGGAAGAGGTGTAGTAAATCTAAGTGATCGCAGAGAGTATTTAAGAAAAATTTTCTGAACTCGCCCAATCCTGTTAATTGCAAACTGGTGGAACGGGCGCCAAATGATAGTGGCATACTCAGCATGAGATCGTACAAATGACTTGTAAAGCAATTTGAGTGTATACTGTTCAGAGAACTCCGAGCTAATAAACCGAATAAAACCAAGCATTGTATACGATTTACATGGCTGCTGAAGGAACATTTGGTATCATAAACAACACCAAGGTAATTGATTCTATCTTCGGAAAGTTGACCAATAGGAAGAATAGCAGACATGATTATACTCTTTCCATGAAAAACAATTTTATGTGCGCTCACTGGCACATTGTACCAAGCATATTCCGATAAACATAGTACCCTTGTCTCTGTCACATAGTGGTCAAAAGCTTCAGAATTTGTATGAAACCTTTTCAAAAGATTGATGTTTATGCCGGTTATGTCTGATGTTATTTCAGGATCTCCAAAGAATCTTCTCGCAGTGTTGCCATCATTTGTGTTGCCGGTTTTTTGCTTTGGCATATCAATCAAAAGACCACCTTCTTTCCTGAATCTATTTTGGATATGTTCTCTCTTCTTTTTCATCTTTTCCTTATTTTCTTCGCCCCGCAACTACCAGGTCTTCATTTCCATTCGACAAGCGACGTGTAGCATACATTCCATGCATCGTATCCAAGAATGTAAAGGGGAAGTTCCGAAAGCAAGCATGCTTTTGTCAACATTTCGATCTGACAGGGCTCGCATATTGTTCATATCTTTTGTAGAATCCCCATACATGTAGCACTTTTGCGATGATTTATATGCCGTCAGAGCGTTGCAAACTTTGCCATCAATCATGCACAACACAAACGTTGATTTCACCAGTAAGGTTAGGTATCTGTTTGAATTGTTGTAGGACGAAGACTGGAAATTTGGTCTTTGACAGATTGCACCTCCTTGAAATGACATCTCGTGTTTCTTTTCTAAAAACAAATTTTATTGGGCGGCAGTATCTCTTGGAAGATGGAGCAGGATTACTCCAAACTATAACCTTTCGTTTGTCAACCATTGTATACATTTGAAGGAGTACTAGTGAAATGAAAAACATACTAGTGTCCGATTTGTTTTCTTCCGAAAGTTGTTGTTTGTAACAGCTATGCTCAGCTCCATCACATCCCCATTTTATAATTGCATTTAGTTCTTTACCCTCAGCAATAGAAAGCAATACCTCTTCTTGTGCAAGACACAATCTTCGTAAGGTGTGATCAATTAGGGATTGCAATTCAATTTCAGCATAGGTTTCCGTTTCGGCTATTTTTTCAGGATAGCATAAATTCTTTGATTCTTTTAAACAGTTATGTGAAGGAATATGTTTCTGATAATTTCTGAAGTGTGCTGCCGGATCAGGGAGTATTCATATGTTGAAAGATTTGAGCAACTGTCATCGCAATTGCTTTATCTGGTTACAAACTGTTCTTATTTTCTTCCGATAGTCGGGAATTTTTGATTGCAGTGCCTCTTGATGGTGATGCCGTGAACAACTCCTCACTTATTTTTGCAGAATTTCTTTTCCCTGATGATCGTAATTTCAATTCCGCTGCCACTAACAGTTTATCATTGTCGACATTGTTCATTAGTTCCTTAGCTTTTAGTTTTTTTGTGCGCACAGATGACTCAGAGAAGTTTTTTGTTGGCCTCCCCGGCTTAGGAATATCACGAGAAGTGCATGGCTCAACATCAAGCATATAATCTGTAAAATCCAGATTTTCTGATAACGATTCAAAGTTTTTCTCAATAAAACTACTTATAGATCGAGAACAACATGCCGATCTCTTACGAATATTATAAGTTATTTTTTTAATTTTGAATGATCCACATCTCTTCCAATTATACTCAAAATATGGTTTAGTATGGCTTTATCCGTTTCTCCATCTTTGCTTTTAAGTCAAACTTCGAAGAGTGCATTTCGTGAAATAGCCATAACTAGTTGATGATATGGAGAACATTGTTTTTTGGACTTTTGGCATCCTAAAAGTGAAAAAAGTTAAACTGTGCGCCGGAAGTCGCAATGTATGGGTCGGAGGATACACCATCAATACAGACAATACACCATCTGTTAATTAAATATGATTTTACCCACTGCAGAAAAATTGATTGAAAACCAAGACAGGAAAGTTTATGCATAAGGATCTCATGTGATACCTTATC
Source organism: Eurosta solidaginis (assembly GCF_040869045.1). NCBI lineage: Eukaryota > Metazoa > Arthropoda > Insecta > Diptera > Tephritidae > Eurosta > Eurosta solidaginis. The sequence continues at coordinate 228,160,622 of NC_090320.1, read as the reverse complement.
GAAAGCTTTGGAAAAGTCAGTATAAATACAATCCACCTGGTATCCAGATGCAAAAGCAGATATAAAATACTCACTAAATTCCACTAGATTGGTGACCGTCGAAAGTCCCGCAATTGTGACAACCTTCACATGCATACAGTGTTTTTGGTCCAAAATGACAGTTTTGGAATAAGCATGACATTCGTGTATACATCATCAAGTTTTTAACGTACTCCACAACCACATAATCTTCAAATTCAAGGTTTTTGGGTTTTCAGCAGCAAACGCATATGTTAAGTATCGACAAAGCATAAAATCAGTAAAATTGTTAAGTTAAGATAGCAGGTAGAAAAACAATAATTAGTGGAATAAATAAAATAAAAAAATTGGAAAACATTCAAAAAAAGTATGCTGTGGAGCCAACAACCCTACAAAAACACAAATTCATCCGCTCAAAGCTTTACTTTTCAGCTGTCGTTATCTTCGCCGACACTATGTTAGTAGAAATATTTTTAGCTGTGCGTTGCCAGCTCCCAAAACAAGCTGAAATCGAAAAAGTGGTGATCGCTATTGCGTATATGCTGTGTATGAAAAAACATTAAAAGGGTGGAGCTGCAGGTGGTATAGAGCCGGCGTGCTCATCCAGCAGCTTACCGAGTCAACTAAGTAAAAATTACATAAATTTCAATAAGGTCCAGAAATTTTTATTCTCATAGCAGAACAAACAGTTAGGCTTCAAAAGGCTCAGTAAAAAAATAATGCAAAGATTTTTGGGGATGGCGCCGTGTATCGAAGTCCACGTAAGTGGAATAAGCTTCTGATCGTTATTCACCACGGAGAAGACAGGGTGATTCTTTTGCATGCGGCTCGGCAAGCTCAGTACATTCGGTCGCTTGCGGTCAAGTTTCATTCTGGTAGCTACTGTACATAGTTTGGTGGTGAGCTAAAGTGAGTAGGCGACAACCTAGCTATGTCACTCCGTCATAATCGGAAGGGCTTGCTGGTGGACTGGACTTCATCAACAGCTTCTGATAACCATAAGGTCCGGCTGCAAGAGGGCACAGAATACTTAATGATGAGCTGTACAAGCTTTATGCAGACACCAACATAGTTCAGCGTATTAACGCGGCTACGTTTGGCTCCATTACCTAACTCTGCTGAACAACCCCTTTTGTAGAGTGCCTTGAATGCCGACTAAAGCATAAAAGTTAAGAAGGTTAAAGCTTAACGCAGCTTAAGCAACATCGAAGCTGTCGCGTCGGTAACATACCTCGGCAATAATAACGTTATTTTAGGTCAATGGAATGTAAATGAATATACAAAAATCCAAAACGAGTTTAAATTATGCCACGCAAAGCAGTTAACAAAAAGAACACCTAGAAACCAGATATTTATAACACAACAGAGAACGAAAACAAACAAAACAAGTAAGGAAGGCTAATTTCGGGTGTAACCGAACATTACATACTCAGCTGAGAGCTATGGAGACAAAATATGGGAAAATCACCATGCAGGAAAATGAACCTAGGGTAACCCTGGAATGTTTTTGTATGACATACGTATCAAATGGAAGGTATTAAAGAGTATTTTAAGGTGTTAATGAGTATTTTAAAAGGGAGTGGGCCTTAGTTCTATAGGTGGACGCCTTTTCGAGATATCGCCATAAAGGTGGACCAGGGGTGACTCTATAATGTGTTTGTACGATATGGGTATCAAATTAAAGGTACTAATGAGGGTTTTAAAAGGGAGTGGTGGTAGTTGAATGTATATGTGAAGTCCTTTTCGAGATATCGACCAAAATATGGACCAGGGTGACCCAGAACATCACCTGTAGGGTACCGCTAATTTATTTATATATATAATACCGCGAACAGAATTCCTGCCATGATTCCAAGAGCTTTTTATGTCGCCCTGCAGAACTTTTAATTTCCTTCTACTTAATATGGTAGGTGTCACACCCATTTCACAAAGTTTTTTTCTAAAGTTATATTTCGCGTCAATAAACCAATCCAGTTGCCATGTTTCATCCCTTTTTTCGTATTTGGTATAGAATTATGGCATTTTTTTAATTTTCGCAATTTTCGAAATCGAAATTTTCGAAACCGACTATGACGGATTTCGGCCATTTTTTACACCAATACAAAGTGAGTTCAGATAAGTACGTGAACTGAGTTTAGTATTTAGATATATCGAGTCTTGCTCATGTTATCGTGTTAACGGTCGGAGAGACGGTCGACTGTGTATAAAAACTGGGCGTGGCTTCAACCGATTCCGCCCTTTTTCACAGAAAACAATTATCGTCTTAGAATCTAAGCCCCTACCAAATTTCACAAATATTGGTAAATTTTTGTTCGACTTATGGCATTAAAAGTATCCTAGACAAATTAAATGAAAAAGGGCGGAGCCACGCCCATTTTGAAATTTTCTTTTATTTTTGTATTTTGTTGCACCATATCATTACTGGAGTTGAATGTTGACATAATTTACTTATATACTGTAAAGATATTAAATTTTTTGTTAAAATTTGACTTTAAAACAATTTTTTTTTTAGGTGGGCGTGTTCGTTCTCCGATTTTACTAATTTTTATAAAGCATACATATGGTAATAGGAGTAACGTTCCTGCCAAATTTCATCATGATGTCTTCAACGACTGCCAAATTACAGCTTGCAAAACTTTTAAATTACCTTCATTTAAAAGTGGACAGTCCACGCCCATTGTCCAAAATTTTACTAGTTTTCTATTCTGGGTCATAAGTTCAACTCACCTGCCAAGTTTCATCGCTTTATCCGTCTTTTGTAATGAATTATCGCACTTTTTGTGTTTTTCGAAATTTTCGATATACAAAAAGTGGGCGTGATTATAGTCCGATTTCGTTCATTTTAAATAGCGATCTAAGATGAGTGCCCAGGAACCTACACACCAAATTTCATCAAGATACCTCAAAATTTACTCAACTTATCGTGTTAACGGACGGACGGACGGACGGGCATGGCTCAATCAATTTTTTTTTCGATACTGATGATTTTGATATATGGAAGTCTATATCTATCTCGATTCCTTTATACCTGTACAACCAACCGTTATCCAATCCAAGTTATTATACTCTGTGAGCTCTGCTCAACTGAGTATAAAAAATAAAATGCGAAATAAAAATTCTGAGAAAATGCTGATTAAGTTAAATAAAAACCAAAAACCCGAAAGATGCTAAAATCCGTTCAAATAAAAGGTAAAAAGCAAACACAGCGAAGATAAATAAGTCAGCTGGTGGCGTATGAGTAGATGAGTGCTAATAACGAGCCTCAAATTGCACCGTAAAAGTGATGTGGATCACAGGTTAATACATTCTCATTTTACTCCTCCATTTAAGAGGCTTAGAGCTTTTAAATCATAGGCTGGTGTCATTATAAATAGCTTAAGTTTGGAATTTTCGAGCTATTGTAACAATGTTCGGACCGAACTAAGAGACATAAAAGGTCCAAAGTAACGAGCCTCATTCGTAACATAGAATTGGTGTCAATCTCAGATCAGAGGAACGAGCCTGTGAATAGACTGAGGTGAACTAGTTAAGCAAGATTTGGTCGTCGTTTTGTTAGATCGCGACTGTAGAAAAGTTCAACTCTTACTTCCCAGCTGCGCTCTGCTGGCCAAGCTACAATTAAAATGTTAGAATACGTATGTATGTATTGCGGCTGTTTACCCGAACTATGACCAGCTGAAATCGATACACAACTAATTAAAAAAAATCCCTGAAAGTAAGGGAAGTGTTGCTGATATGGACAGTCTTCTGCTGGATACGCTCCAGAACTAGCGCCTTCTGGTAACGATTTTTTTACCCTTGCACCTTTGGGTTTGCAGAATTTTAGTCGCCGCTCAAGAAAAGTATGCCTACCGCGCTCCTTAGTCCGCTGGGTAACCTGAGTTAGCCTATCTGCTTTGGAAAGCCAGTCATAGTCAGTCTTAAATATAAAGAGATGAGTGGCAACTAAGTGAGGTGAGTCCATCTCACCACTTTCATTGAATTTCTTCCTCGATTTTGAAGTTAGCGAAGCACCCCAAGAAAAGCACTTGGAAAAGTCCAACAAATTTTTTCTCTTCGCAACTAATTAGCTAATAATTTGCGACAAAATTTCGATCTATTAATTTTTTATTCGCCCAAGGTGCTTAGCTTAATTCACATTCATGTGCTAAGTACTTAGCCGTTTACGACCTGAATTCAAAGAGCAAGATTAAAATAATTTGTATGTACTATAAAATCTTTTGTTTTAGTTACTCATTTTCATTGCACCATACTAAAGCGGCAATGTTGGTATTGTCATGTAAATTTTTTGACTTTTTTTGTTTATTTTATTAATTTTGTGTACCTTTCATGGTAAGTCTATAAAACTTTTTTCATTGCATTTCACAGATTGTTGGTTCGCTTTGTTTTCTGGAAGTTTATCTATTTTATGGCATTTTGCTCCCTGCCAACTCTTTCTTGTTTACGCTTCTGTGTCGTGCAAGGAATCTCCGACAGCTTTGCAATGCACTCAAAAGCATAGTTGAGTAAATTAAAACAACAAATTCCGTAACAGATTGAATCAAGGGCTATAATTTCAGAAAAAGCAGCTGCAACAGCAGGGAACAACAAACAACACAAACTAAAAAAATATTGAGCAGACAATAACAAAAGCAACGATGATAAAGGTAGCAGCATTTAGTGATGAGCGAACGAACTTTATACTTCAACAGAGCAGAGGTCTATAATATTATAAATTCGTGCTTTCTTTCTTTGTCCTCCTTTGTACAGCAGGTGTTTTTAAGGTAAATCATTATTGACCGAGCAACGAAACTAAAGAAGACCACAAAAAAAAGTCGGACAAGCATTGAAAATTTAGTAAAAAATTATAAAAAGGAAATAAAACAAATTGGATGTGAAGCATGAAATCAAAAGGTGGGAAATTAAAGTCAAAGAAATTAAAATATAAAAAGAAAAAAAAAAAAAAAAACAAAAAAAATATATAAAGAAACTGGATAATATAAGAAAGCAAATAAAATAGCAAACTAGACAAAACAACATAAGAAAATAGATAAAAAAAGTTTAACAACAACGCCGCATTAAAAAGTTAATGCGTTACCATTTGATTACGAATAATTAGTAATCGATGCAACCACTCAGGAGGGGCAATGGAATACAGAGCGCACAAAACCTTCTAAGCATAGTAATTAGATATTTGATACTTAATAATATGTTAGATGATGCGCCAATACTATTTTGTAACAGTGCTGCCATACCGGTGCTTTTTAAATAGATCTAAGTATTTTTCTTTTTTGGAATCAACTTGGATGCTGCTATTAACTAGAGAAGGCGAATTTTCATTTGTTGATTTTGTCACGGCGACTTAAAGTTCATATTATCACAGCGACACTGAGAATAAAATCGCTGTTATTGACTGTTGCGCTACATCCGTCTAAATTGCAATTCCGTTAAACAATGAACTATTAGCCGTTATCTAGTCACAGTTCTCAAAAAAAAATTAACATGAACTCATGAGCCTATATAGAATATATTAAATGATTAATTATATCGCACAAATGATGGATTCGTTTAATTGTTGTTGTCACAGCTATTTGTACTGCTGTCAGCAGAGCCGCGATGACATCTGTGACTGCAATAATTGCTAAATGTGATTCTGAACCACAATCTAAATCATATTTCACTGCTGTCGCCGCCTTTTCATGGTCACAGATAAAAATCGCTGCCGTCGAGAAGGCACAGTCACTTATCACGTTTTGCCTCAAAAAATCGTGCGATATGACTGTATTCATGGTAACGTCAATTGACATTAATGCGCTGTCGAAAGAGAATTAATGTAAATGACACTTATTCCAAATCCGAAAGAGAACTAATGTCAATTGACCTAAGTACGCTTGGGACACCCAAAAAGGAGCTGGGAGTAATAAGACTATGACTTGCGTTGTGGTTGTTAGTCCAAATCTGGCGTTGAGTAGGCGAAAGTTAAATTTTTTTATTTGCTTTAATCTCCGTTATTTCTGAAAAGTGCCATAGCCGAAAATTTGGACTAAAAAAATTGCGCAATTTTTAATTCCAAATTTTGTATTCACGATACGATATTTAGATAAAAGCGTATTATTGTCCACTGACGCTAATTCCACTGACGCTATTGCACGTCATCTTATACATAACATCTATTGTCAATATTTTCAGGCATGGAACTTGGGGAAATGGATAGGCTAGTGAATTTTCATTAGGCTAGTTTTATATTATATACAATTTCGTAGTATTTAGGAACACCCATAAAATTTAAACGAAGCTAGTATCTTCCAAGCTGGAGTTCTGGGTACACTCTTGGCAAAGGACTCAGTTAGGATGTGCGAGGTATGAATTTATAGCCAAGCGACGCTCATGTCACTAATGTCCCCCCTCACTTCAACTAAGGCCGTAGTCCGCAGAACAAGGTCGCTGCAAGCCGCAGCTAACTTCATAAACTTAACCTTTGTATGGACACCTGCACAGGAACATTGAGGGCAACGAGAAAGCACAGATAGGGGCCTTGCTAGATCTGCGGAGGCGGTCAAGATGCATCATCCATTTACATTACTCAAAAAAACATACATATGGTACATTCAAAGAATTAGCGGTCTCCAACGAAGCAAACCTGGGCGAAGAAGAATATTAGGAGCACATGAGACCTACTAAAGAGGTCAAGGAAATAAATATTTAGGATCACCGCCACAAGTTCGAGATACTGGCTGCTCGGCCTGCATGCTAAGAGAATGGGGCACCATTTCAACAGCATTAGCAGGAGCTGCGGCGCACTGGAGCATTCAAATAGCTAAGTGAGCAGAGCCATATATCTGCTTTAACACCAGTATGCCTGCAGGTGTATTCGAGTGTAAAGCGAAATCAGCTAAGCAACGGTTAACAGGTGTAACTCCTACAAGCAACTGAATACTAATGTGAATGTAGTCATTTGTAGGGGCATTGATCTCGTTTCGTTTTGTGGTATCATGTCAAGCCGCAAACTCATTAATTTCGTAGCTTACAGACACAGCCTAGATTTATGTTTAAGATAGCTAAAAAAACAGTAACAAATTATATTAATTAAGTTCAATTATACGTCATGCGTGGAACTAGAAATTCAAATACATACAGGTTAAAGAAATTTATTTTTAGAAGGTACATAGATAATGATGCAAAGGTAATGTCTTATGGGCCTACTAGACTCTTGTGCTATTTTTAGTGTGTGTAATTTGATTTGCACGGTAGGTTAATGCAGACTGTCGGTGTGTGAAATCGAATTAAATATTTTATGCGTATTAATTTGACACAAGAATGTCTGCGGATAATTAAATATTGTTGGGAATACGAAATTATAAACCTTAATTTATAGTAAGATTATAGCAGAGTTAAAACACGAAATCACCTCTTGCTTTACTGTGGAATGCTAAAAGTGGTGAAGAAGTTGGATTGATCGAGCAGTAAATGAATCCACTTATTTCAATCTAAGTTGTGAGTTTCATGCTTCTGGAAACAACTTACAATCGGATCCTTTAAGATCCACGCCCTCACAATCGGAGACCTCGCATCAGCTTCTCTATGAGCACTTTACGCTAGCTTTTTTCTGATCACCTAACGTACCCCCAACTGATAAGGTGGGGGACAACAACGTCAGTCCCCAACTGATAAGATGTGTGACAACAGTTTTTAAATTTTTTATCATTGGTTACCAAAATTTAAACTTTGGCTGTGGTAGTAAGAATAAAATCATCATATTGGTAGTGGCTTAGTCGTTGATAAACGAGCAACGACACAGGGCGTATGCACGCGTATTTATTTACACTCAAAAAATAATTCGTAAATATGGACGTACATGTAAAGTTAATGAAAACTTTCGTAGACAACCCTTTATTGAAAAGTACGTGAACTTATAGTTCCAGAGATCAGTGGCAGGAACTTACTGGTGATTAGAGTCACTAAATCGTTGGCAAATGCGACTTGCCTCTCTCCTAAAGATGTGTACAATTTTATTAACGACAAATATCCAAAGAAGAGGTAATAGCACCCCATCCTCAGGGTTGTATCTGTTAGCCATATTTATACTGCGCCAGCTCCGAAAGTTGCGTTTACGACCTTACCCCTGAGCATAGAATCGATCCATGTTACTATATAAAGTCTTGGGTTCCATGTCATGTGCCCTACAGACGGTCTCCTTTTGAACGTTGTTGAAGGCAACCTCATCATAGAGGAAGGCTATCGAGGTGTATTGTTTGCAGTTCAGTGATTTTCCGATGACTCTGACAACCCCGTGAAGGGAACTGATTTACGCCTCCGGTATGCGTTCTGAGCTGCGTCTATCTTGAAGAAGTTTGTGTCGCCTCTTTTAGGCAGGTCACAAAGTTTATCTCGTGTTTTAAGATATAAAAACATACTTTTCAAAATCCATATAAAATAATGTTAAGACTCGAAATATATCTCTATCCTACCCCAACGGTCAATGTTTTATGATAGAAGATATTTCTAATCTCTATCCTACCTCAACGGTGAATGTTTTATGATACTTCTAAGGGACTCTAAATGTATAGACGTTCAGTTCTTAATATAAGAAAAGCCAGATTTCATATTCTTTGAAACTTAAAGTGTCATAAAAGTTATATTCACTTTTAAAGTAACTGTCTTTGCTTCCGATACATACACGCAAGTACGTACCCATACACATGCATTCAGTTTTGAGATCATCCCGTGGCTTTTTCCAATTACTGATTTCAATTTGCCATATTTTTCAACTGTGGCGGAACAGCAAACACATCACACGCTACTGAGAATAAAAACGCGCGAAGCGATTCAATAAGATAAAAGACGTGGAAAAGTCACAAAAATCTGTGAAAAATCAGGTAAAAAACATATATAGCAACGAGAAAAAACAGAAGCGGCATACAGACAACAGAGAATAAAGCAAGAAAAGTTTTATGGGTCGGAAGAAATCGGAAAAAATAGTTACAATAATTTGGTTGAGGGAAAATGGTGCCAAAAGCAATGCTCAAATATTACAAAGTAAAGAAATAATGCATCAGGCCATGCTGCTTTTACTGACTCGTCACTGCACATGTATACGTCAGTGGTGCACAAAGTCGGCACAGAGCTTCGAATACAAAGCGCAATTTTTTTTTTGTTTTAGTATGTGTGTACCAGCAGAATGTTTGAGCACAGAAACCACGCACGAGATGTTTACTGCTTGAATCAAAGATGGCTTGATAAGGATCATTTGTTTACGCTCTCACAAGGGATTTATCTCAAATTTTTGCTAACAAAAATCATACATAAACCCCTCGCGTCAGCTGAAGCCGGTGCCAGAATAAAAAATGTGCCAACTAAAACGAAAAACGGGCCGAAAATTTCGGTAAACCTGAACTACTACTGCAGAAATGCGTTAAAAAATTATGGGAATGAGATAAAAATACGCGCGTTATTGTAAATATATGAATATGATTTCCCATTCAAAAGTTATCACCAAAATTTTTAAATGCGTTACAATATTTTACTAATTAATTTTATTTAAATGTAAATATTTCTTTTACTTCTTTGTCTATAACTTAAACTAGTCGTATTATTGTAAAATAAGTTTAAAGAAATGTATTGGTTTCCACAATAATTTTATCAAATGACGGAAACTATAAAATTGCCAAAAAGTATGTCAAAAATCCTCATATCCAATTCTATTAATTTTTGTTTGGAGTGGCATCATTGACAAATGTTATAATAAATGTGCATTTTGACAGCGCTCTCTCGAAACAAAGAGTAGCAAATCCATTCATTTATGGCTTGAAGTACAAGTTTAAACTGATTCAATCATAGCGTACCTATACAAGCGTGTCAACTAAGCCATAAACGTCAAAACTACAAACAGCCTCGCTCACCTGATGCAAATCTCAGGTCTAGAGTTGCATTTTTCGTACGTAAGAGTACTTCACGCTGAGTTGCATTTAATAGTTTAATAAAACTTTGTAGTATTTACAGATGAAATAGTTGCATATATTTCCGCGGAAATAAGAATACTAGAAGATTTGTAGCCTGCAACAATGCGGAAACATACGGAAAGCAAACCTTATTTAAATTAAAGTCAAAATATAAAGCGCCACATGTGTAACATGGAATATTTTCACTTCTAAGGCTGTTTACATAAATGCATATGGGCAAAATTATATATACGCTTTGGTCGCTTCAAAGCAATGATAACGTATGGCTTTTCATTGTTTTTCGTACGGCGTTGTCAAAGCGTAGGCACGCAACCAAAGCATTTGTGTAAATTTTTCGATACTTCGCCTGACAGATGAATTAATGAATGCAACACAGCCAAAGCGTCTATGTAAATCCACCTTAATTTTTGTAGCTGCGAAAGTCTCCTGCAAATAAAGTGGTGTTGTATGTGCAAACAAATCAAACTCCTATATGACACTACTTTATCTCCAGCTCACCGCGAAGTTACTATAAAATCGATTGCAAGATTCCCCTCGTTTTGCAAGGATTTGTAGTTATCTCACTTAGCGCGCTACCTAGCGGAATTTTGTTTTCTGTAGATTGTATTGTCACCAAGCCTCGAACTGTGTGCCAAGTTTCAAGTCTCTAGGTCACCGGGAAGTTAGTTAAAAATGGATTGAAAGATTCCCAAATCAAAACTAATTTTCTTAATATCTCGATCCATGCGTCATCTAGCGAAATTTTTTTGATCAAATATTGCATTGTCTCTGGGTTCTGACTCACGCCCAAGTTCCAATTCTCTAGCTCACCGGGAAGCTACCTAAAAATCGATCGCAAAATTCCCTGCGTTTCTTCAGGGATTTTCGTTTATCTCGAATCGTCTGCCACCTGGCGGCATTCTGTTTTCCACGAATTGTAGCGCCATCGACTCGCAAACTATGTGCTAAGTTTCAAGTCTCTGGATCACCGAGAAGTTAGTTAAAATTCGATCGTAATATTTCGATTTTAAAATAAATTGTCTGTGTATCTCGACCCGTGCGCCACCTATCGGATTTTTTTTCACTTGCATGTAATTTCTCCCAGATCTGAACTATGCTCTAAGTATCAAGTGTCTAGCTCAACGGGAGGTTACCGAAAAATACTTTTCCGTGGGTCGAAAATTCGTATGGAAATGAGGGGACAAACATGAAAGCGAATTAATATAAAGGTATAATATAAAAACCCACGAAACACAAGAAAAATACAAAGTAGTTCATTAAAAACAAACAAGCCAGTTTGTATTTCGATAGGGTTTTTTGACATTAGGACGTTTTTTCTTTATTTTTTCTGACAAATGAAAATTTTGTTTTTAGTTTCAAAAACACAACTAAATTCAAAGTGTAAATTGTGTGTGCAAATGAGTTTTCAATAAGTGTACATTTTTCAGTTTTTCATAGTTAAGGAATTGACCTCCAGATTCTTGTGTTACACAAATATAGTAAACTTGGGTACAGAAATTCAAATTAAAAAGTTTTTCACCATAATTAGAAAAACTCTACGTTTTCTCTGCTTTTTACACTTAAAGGAGTAACCCTCCGTAATAAATTAAACTTTTAATTAAAACGAATAACTCTGAACTGAACACTTTTCGCCATGATCTAAAATTAAAATGCTGTGGAACAGGAGCAACACTTTTGTGACTACATAAACCCTGTTTCAATCTTTTACGTCTGTGCACAGAACCCTAATTGACCGGTTTCAACCGAAACAACAATGGCAACCCAGATTTTCCCGTTATGCTCACTTAAGCGAGTGCCTGTCAGAAAGAAGTCAACACACTTGTACTTGTATACTATGGATTCGATTGCTGGCTTTACTGAGTCATGGAAGTGTACGAAGCTCCACAAAGCTCCCGAGTACATCACTGCTATATAGTAAAAGTATAAAATTGTGAATGAAGCAAAAAAAAAAAACAGAAACAACTCGTACAACAAATTTAAGAATAGTAAAAAGCGTCAGCCGAAGAAACTGAAGCGAATTTATCTCACCTTTTTGATGACGTTTTTAATGGCAAGCAGAAACTGACAAACTTTAGTGCATGCAATACAGTTTCGTTAGAAGGAGCGGGAAGTATTTTTTTTTTCATCTATATGAATGAATAAGTGGGCCTTAATCAAGATAGTGAAATAAATTTAAGTTGTGAAAAATGTTATGAGGTTTACTGTGCTGATTCTTGAATAACAAGAAGAAAACACAGGTACCGGTTTAAGGGCCTTAGAATGTAGCCTCGGTGAGGCACAAAACTATGAGTTAAGACAGGCTCGAAAGTTCGTGGCGTGATGAACTTGTTACCGCGGCAATCGGGCAAGTACTGGAGCAGTTTATGACGGTTTTAGTACCTGAGCGTAATACATTTGAGAGCGTAAATTACCGGAGCGTTTTAAATTTATATGAGACAAAAAACTGTAAAAAAAACAGTAGAAATTCCCGTAATCTTCGGAATTTTTCTGCCGCCTCTTCGCTGCGACAATATGGCTGAGCAGTGAGAGCATATTTCCGTTTCATTACTTTCGAGCGAGCTCGCAAAAATAGCTGGTACGACGAGGAAAGTAGCGCTGCTGGGGAAAAGAAGGACGCGGTTTATTAAGTCACCCTGCTTATCGGCGCGGTAGATTGACGCGTAATCGTGAGGCGAAGAAGGAAAGCTCATGCGACGAGCTTCTGATGCTGGCTGATTTCTACGAAAAACTCAGCGGATGACGGAAGGTTTCAAGACTGGCGCAAATTCCATATTTTCAGCCAAAATCGCTTGGGCCGATTTTGATTATCTTCACTCAGTCCGTATATTTTTGCAAGGATATTGTCTCTGTCAAATTTCAATGTAATATCTTCGACAACTTTTGATTTACGGCTTACTAAACTTCCAAATTTTATTATTCTAATTTATGTTTTGCATCATAAAACCAATCCACCTACCAAATTTCATTAGCTTAGCGGTATTCGTTTATGAATTACCAATACTAGTATCACTATGCTGTTAGTAAATGATGACAACAACAAAAACAGCAAGCAGCAACTCTTATGTACTTGCACACAGATCGAAGTGAAGACATATCTCACATACACATATGTAGTCATCAGCTAATACCAGCAGCTTTTACTCACATATACACACGCATTTAGCTAAATAAACAAGTATGCGATAGAGCTGCTCCCTCTTCGTGAAAAGTCTAGACCTAAGGTGAAATATGCGAACGACGCAACAGAGAGTATAAAAGCAGCGCAAGCTGAGGAATAACAAATCAGTTTGAGTAAAACACGCTTTTGTGAAGTACGTGGTATTGAAGTTTAATTGGAGTTATTTATTCGACAGTTCAGCGATTCGAATGTTAACAGAAGGTGCACAATTATCAGAAATCCCCAGAATTCGTTACAGTATAATAATATATCCAAATACTCAGGAAATATATTCATGTTATATTCACGTCATATCAAATTGTATAATCTTCTATTCAGTCATTATTGTTACGTACTGTAATGTTATGTAGTGTTTCGTTATGTTATGTTATTTTAAGTTATGTTTTGTTAAGTATTTTTATGTAATGTATGTTATGGTATGTTATCTTATGTGATGTTATTTAACGTTTTTCTATGTAATTTTATGTAATGTTATGCTATGTTAAGTTACTTTATGTTAAGTTTTTTATGAGATGTTATGTTATGTTATGTTATACTAAGTAGGGTTGTTTTACGTTATGTTATATTATGTTATTCTAAAAAAAAAAATAAATGTAAGGCGCGATAACCTCCGAAGAGATCTAAGGCCGAGCTAGCTTCTCTTCCAATTTGCGTCGTGCTCCTCGTGATTTTTCCCTACAAATTGGCCGGACGGGACCTACATGTTTTATGCCGACTCCGAACGGCATCTGCAAGGCAGATGAGTTTTCACTGAGAGCTTTTCATGGCAGAAATACACCCGGAGCGCTTGCCAAACACTGCCTAGGGGCGACCCCGCTTAGAAAAATTTTCTTCTAATTGAAAAATCTTATTTCTAAAATTTTGATGTTGCTTTGCCCGGGAGTTGAACCCAGGGCATACGCTGTGATAGGCGGAGCACGCTACCATCACACCACGGTGGCCGTGGTTATTCTATGTTGCTTTATTTCCTTCATTTTATTTCATTATTTTCCCGTTTTCATTCACAGCTCGTCTCAAGCTCTATCTCCCGCTTTAAAAATACTTTCATTATTTAATATTTTCCCCTCACTTCCTCGCCTTGTAGCATACAAAAGCATAAGTAAATATGTTGCCAGTCATGTTATACAAAAATGTTAAGTCAACGTTAAATTTTCTAAAACTAATTGCATTTTTGTTTCTTTCTTTTTTTTTGTTCTTGTTACTTTTGTTGCAACAGCAAAACACTCATCGTTTGCGCTAAAATATATGTAATCCCAGCACCCTGTTGCATTAAATTCGCTTTCATGTCTTCTTCTTCTTCTACCTACTTACTTTGTGACTTTCTCTCGCAATCTATGCGAGTGCACCTGCATCCCAACAACTTCGTGCGCATTGTTTCATTTCCGTTGGCACTAATTTCTTTCTCCCCTTTTTTCTATTTTGTAACAACACACATCCTCAATGACATAACTATTTTAATTTGTAAGTGCGCATGGACACAAGAAGCTGACTCATTTGCGTATTGCGCTTGCAGAAATAGAGCAAAGGACATAGCATTTAAGTGCAATTTATTTTATTGTTAGAAGAATGATATAGTGCAGATGTATATTTAGTATGAAAATTTAAACAACAGGAAAAAGGATAATGAAAATTTCTATTGTATCAAATTTAAGGCAAAGCACTTTATCTTTATAATGCTTGATTTAAACAAATTTTTGAGGTCTGACACTCTGTCCCGTACAGTGCCGTGATCTGTCGTGACCCCTAATTTCCTAATATTCTCATACACATAGCATAAGACTTCCAGCTTTAAGTTTTTTAATTTTAAATATCTTCTTAATTACATAATTTAACGTTCACCTTGTTACTGTTTTTTTCAAACTTTCAAATTAAATAGGTAAGTAGAGATGGCAGCGCCAGTGAGTAGAAGAGTGATTTATGACTCTAATTTCACAGTTGCAGCGATTTTTGTTCATTATTGCGGTGCGTAGTGATAGAAGGTAGTATTATCTAGATAGTGTTATCTAATTCTTAGTTCACAATCACAAACCAATATTCGCTCTTGTCCTAACCAAAAAGATGTGCAGCGACTATTAAACTATGAGATAGTCATCTACTGTCGCTTGATCGCGTCAAAAAGCACTGGTTTATTGATTCGTATTGCAGCAGCTAATTGCCCCTATAATAAGACCAATAATTGGTTCTGTGATTGCGATTGTTGGTAAGTGTGATTGCGAATAATATCACCGGCAGTATGAGCGACTTTTTCGAAGCTATCTTACTTGCTTACTTAATTGGCGCTTAAACGTTTAAACGGTTATGGCCGTTCAACAAGGCGTGACAGTCGCTCCTTCTCTCTGCCAACTGGCACCAATTGGTCACACCAAACGAGTTTAAATCGTTTTCCTCCTTCCAACGGAGTGGGAGCGGCCCTCTACCTCTGCTTCCATAGGCGGGTTCCGATAGAAACACTTTCTTGGCCATCTTTCATACGCATGGCCTAGGCAGCGCAGCCGCTGCGTTTTAACTCGTTGGACTATGTTGATGTCTGCGTATAGGTCGTACAGCTCATCGTTAAATCTTCTTCGGTACTCGCATTCCCTAACGCGTAGAGGTCCATAAACCTTTCGAAGAGCTTTTATCTCGCTAGTCGGGTGCCGGAACCTGTTTTCCGTCATCGTTGGGTATAGGGTTCATCTTGTCCCTCGCTAGCTAGAAATGAGAACATGGACAACTTAAAACGTAAGCACACTTCGTCAGTTATCAGGTCGTATTTACCATTCCTGCATCTGCTCCGGCTCTGAAACCTTCCGTCATCCGCCGTATTTTTTGGTAGAATTTTCGGGCATTATTCCTATCAGCCAGCATCCTTTCACTCATGCCATTCTGCCTCAAGTTATTTCCTTCCAAATAGGCATCTCTCTGCCTTCCTCGCCTCACGATAACGCTCCAATATACCGTACTCAGCGTTGCCCTTTGCATTGTCCTTCAGTTCCAAAGCAGGGGCTTGCTGGAAGCCTATGGTTTCAGAAGCGGTACGTAATGAAAGAGAAATATGCGTCCACTGTTCGGTCACATCATCAGGTCAAAGATTGCTCTCAGTGAGCAGGTGCGAGACAAACTTTCCTTGTGTCACTGCGCGCAATTTCTTTCCTGTCACAACGCAGTAGTAGGGTGTTTACTTCCAGGAAACTGGAGCTATTCGATCACTACGTGATCGATTTCGTTTCATGTTCCTCGATTAGGAGACAGTCAAGTAGCTTGGTGTATCTATATGAGCTGGAACCTGGTACTACAGATACCAGAAAATCAGAAACAACTTTCGAAAAAAAATACTAGGAAAACTCGTCGGGAATTTCGGGAGACCTAGCACTTGTACTCTGTTAGACTAAAATTTATTGGGCTACGAATTTTTGTAAAATTTTCTCGAAATTTCCGATTTTTTCGAAAGCAATTTTGAGGCTGATTAGCTTAGTTTCAATTACAAAATCCATAAAAGTTTTTTCGAAAAATGTCCAAAAGAAAGAAGAAACTAGTTGACGAAAATTTTAGGGAAATCGGCACTGCTATTTTTCTGTTAGCTGCTGTATAATAAAATTTAGGAAAAATGTACTAAAAATAATCTTTTAAATTCACCAGCTGTACAAAAAGATTGAATTACCACTTTTTCTCGTGTATTTGCCTCATCCTTTTCCCTTTCATTATATCTTAACATATTTTGATTTGCTATTTTTACGCTGTCAAACATATTTTTTTTTTTCATTCATACATATATACATACATGTATTTATTTATTTTCCATTATCTTATATATTTTATTTTTTTTTCTTCGTCAAACTTTGTTGTATAGACTTTGATATTGTTATTGTTATTTTGCTGATATATGAAAAACGTGCTGTTGACAGTGTTTAATGTTTTCAGAGCCGCAGGATGAATGCAAACTTAAGTATATATCAAGATACACACATACATACTTATGTTTATCCTGCGAATGAGTGAGGAGGCACTCGACTGTAGGTAAACGCAAGTGCCTACCTAAATGTCCTGTATTATGCTATTTTTAAGTAAGTGTATTATTATACTCAGCTGAGCAGAGCTCAAAGAGTATATTAATTTTGTTCGCATAACGGTAATCCGTAACGGCATAAACCAATCGAGATAGATATAAGCCATCATCCGGTGGCAAAATCCTGAGCCAGATAAATAATTTTGCATGTAAATGCAACAACAACTATTTGAGCCAGATAAATCCAGATAGAAGTCTGGTTCAATTTTTGAGCCAGATAATATGTTAATTACTTGTCTTTAGTTTGGCAACGCTGCCTTATATAAACCTACTTTTTCAAAAATAGATGTCGCTGCTTAGCCTTTCGCCGTATTAGCTAAATTAAAAACAGCGGCGACATCTGCCTATAACATTTCACGTGTGCGAAAATTTCACGACATCTGCTTCTCAAGTCTCTCAATGATCCAGAGCATTCCCGTGATAATTGAGCGTGAGCCGGAGCTGTAAAACTCACTGGAAGACGGCAACAGACTTCTATATATCAAAATGATCTAGGCGAAAAAAGAAATTCATTTAGCCCTATCCGTCCGTCCGTCCGTCCTTCCGTCTGTTCGTAAACACGATAACTTGAGTAAATTTTTAGGTATCTTGATGAAGTTTGGTAAGTGGGTTCCTAGGCACTCATCTCAGATCGCTATTTAAAATGAACGAAATCGGACTATAACCACGCCCACTTTTTCGATATCGAAAATTTTGAAAAACCGAAAAAGTGCGATAATTCCTTACCAAAGACGCATAAGGCGATGAAGCTTGGTAGGTGGGTTGACCTTATGACGCAGAATAGAAAATTTGTAAAATTTTGGACAATGGGCGCGGCACCGCCCATTTTTAAAAGAAGGTAATTTAAAGGTTTTGCAAGCTGTAATTTGGCAGGCGTTAAAGGTATCATGATGAAATTTGACAGGAACGTTACTCCCGTTACTGTGTGCTAAATAAAAATTAGCAAAATCGGATGACTTTAAAAAAATTTTTAAAAGTCAAATTTTAACAAAAAATTTAATACCTTTACAGTATGTAAGTAAATTATGTCAACATTGAACTCCAATAATGATAAGGTGCACCAAACACACAAAAATAAAAGAAAATTTTAAAATAGGCGTGGCTCCGCCCTTTTTAATTTAATTTGTCTAGAATGTGTTTGTACGATATGGGTATCAAATGAATGGTGTTAATGGGTATTTTAAAAGGGAGTGGGCCTTAGTTCTATAGGTGGACGCCTTTTCGAGATATCGCCGTAAAAGTGGCCATAAGTCGAACAAAAATTTACCAATCCTTGTCAATTTTGGTAGGGGCATAGATTATATGGCGATAACTGTTTTCTGTGAAAATGGGCAAAATCTGTTGAAGCCGCGCCCAGTTTTTATGCACAATCGACTGTCTGTCATTCCCCTCGGCCGTTAACACGATAACTTCAGCAAAAATCGATATATCTTTACTAAACTTAGTTCACGTACTTATCAGGACTCACGCCCACTTTCTCAATATTGGAAATTTCGAAAAATTAAAAAATGCCATAATTCTATACAAAATATGAAAAAAGGGATGAAACATGGTAATTGGATTGGTCTTTTGACGCAAAATATAACTTTAGAAAAAACTTTATCTCGAAAAGCGTCGACCAATTGAACTAAGGCCCACTCCCTTAACACCTTTCATTTGATACCCATATCGTACAAACAAATTCTAGAATCACCCCTGGTCCACCTTTATCGCGATATCTCGAAAGGGCGTCCACCTATAGAACTAAGGCCCACTCCCTTTTAAATAATCATTAACAACTTTCATTTGATACACATGTCATACAAACACATTCCAGGGTTACCTTAGGTTCATTTTCCTACATGGTGACTTTCCCTTATTTTGTCTCCAAAGCTCTCAGCTGAGTATGTAATGTTCGTTTACACCCGAACTTAGCCTTCCTTACTTGTTTTGTATGTGTATTTGTGTGTTTGTATGCGTATTTTTATTTGCAGCATGTCGAAAAAGACACTGACATGTGTGTGGCTTAGTTGTCCATACAAATGTGGATAGCTCTGGCCTCACATTCAAATTAAAATATCAACCAAATACGTGTCGAGGTATAATAAAGTGAGTCCTGCTACTGCACTCTTTGTTTGTTCCTAACAGGCGAAGGTAGCACATTAAGCCTTTTCGTTCTACTTTTTCTTATAATAGTTTTTTTTCTTTCTCTCTTTTTCTTGCTATGGTTTTGAGTGCAGCTCATCTGCTGCCATTGCTTTAGTGGGTTGCCTCATATCCTTTCACATGTTCATACATACATATTTCGTTTATCCTTTTGTTGTTATAAATTTATGTATTTGTATGTGTATGCGTATTTTGTTGATGTAGCGCTTATTTAATAATTAAAATTCCAGCACTAGAAACATTATTTAAATGTCACCAAGGGTTCCGGCAAACTAAATGCGGTTTTCTAACGTTAACCAATGCAAATGTACGTAGTTACAGAGTACGGAGCTTGAGTTAAGAGCTGTGAGACAGAAATCTTGTATTTAGACTGAAGCTATTTTAGTTTTCTCTCTCATAAAAGTAATTTGGATGAAAGTTGCCCAATGAAAGAAAGTAGAATAAAAATAGCAAAAGACCACAAAGGTATGGGGAAGGCAGGAAGCAAGGCTCGCTCATCTCAGCAGAAGATGGCACAACGTCACCGACAGTTTACCTTTAAATCAACTTGAATAAATGACGATGGAAAGTCAATGGTCATAATGTCATGACCTTGTGACCAGTTTAATACAATTTTTAAACTTTGACGTTCTGACCATTTCGAATTGTCATAACTTCAGTTATTGGAGGAGGTCAAAAGATCAATTGACGTTATATCCGTTAACGTTTTGTCAATCCTCCAATATCTTCCAATATATGTATATAATATATGACTTTTCACCTTAAAAACGAATTTATTTGAAATTTTTACTGCAAAGGTCTATGGCTGGCCGGTGTGCACCTCACAATACAAACTTTCAGAATCCAGGCAATTTTCAGAAATCCCGACAAGACATAATCCGGATATAAATTTCGACATAACGAAATCCCGACTTGAAATACCGACTACTCGACATACACAATCCAGACGAATTTACTTAAATTTCGTTATTACACATCACGCCTACGCAGAAAGGTGTTCTGTGCAGAAATACTGTAGATCGCGCAGCCGGTTTTGGATCGGTCAAGTGTTGCTGTGCAGAGACGTCTAAAATAATAAAACAATACCGAAGATGAGTTTTTTATGACGTCATGTGTGACTTTTCAATTTATGTACAAGTTTTGGGATTTTTCTCGGAATTGGCCGTGTCGGGACTATGAATGGACGAGACTTGGTCCTGTAGTGATTACAAATTTCAGGGATTTGGTCAAGTCGGAATTAAGAACTGACGGTATCTGGTCGCGGCAGTATTATATGTTTAGACTGTGACTCTAGAAAATAGTGATGCCGTGGGTTTATTTTAGGAGTAGGTATTTCACATGACACTCGATACTAGCTTCAACATAGAGATTATGTGGGGTTTCCTTTTATAATTTAAATCTAAGATCTACTCACAGCTAATATCAAGTGATAGCTTGATAACATTCCTAGGCCAACAAAGTGGCTGGCTAAACCTATTTTATGTGCGCTCGATATTTTCTCTTATTTGCACAGCTTGCCAAATTATGTAAACTCACACCCATACAGATACATATACTTAAGTACACCTACATACAAATCCAACTCATTTATACGTGTCGTTGGCCATAAAGGATATCGCTCGTAGTCTTACCTGGCCCCTAAAGCCAACCAAGCAAAACTCAACAGCTGAGTCTCGTATTTTTCTCTCAATTAATTACGGTGTGGTGTATGTGCAACTAAGTAAGTGTATATGTTTGTTTGTGTGAGTGACAGGATATGCATGAGTGCAGCAGCTTATTCGCTTTGCACTCATCGTAATGCATAACTAGCAAGAAAAGCGGCAGGAACACATACACATAGCACATACACATTTATTTGCATCACTTGAGTATTGTTGTTGTTGTTACAGTTGTGCAACAAGAATGTTTTAATTATTTTTATTACGACTTTCCGATTTGACATTTGTTTATGTTTAACGCAAGTGGACAACGATAGCTGTAAAATGTGTGGGTGGGTGCTCAGTTCTGTGTGTGTGTGTCTGTTATCACATGCAAATATGTAAGTACGTAAGCTCTTTTTAGGAGATATTCCTCTTTTTTAATTTTAGTTGTCACTGACAAAATTAAGTAGTACCGTAGGTGGTGGGTACGCCCGCTATCACTCACGCTGATGAATGACACTCAAATACTTTGTAGTCTGCACCGCTGCGACCGTTGTTTAGTTTCGTGTTTAGTTTTGGATTCGGTTTATTCTGGCACTAGCTACCTTGGCTCTCTTACTTGTTTCGCTGTGTTGCAAATTTCAGTGTCCGTATGTTGCTCACCCTACTGTTTGTGGGCTATGGGATAGTTGGCTTTCTGCGACCGCACATTTTTGTGAGGATTAAGCGTTATCATAGTATTTTATTTTGTATGGGATTTGGTATTCTGTAGCAAACTTTAATTCAATTAAATCTAACTAATTAAGGTTTATATTCCCTCTATCACACTCACTACCAATCCCCCAATCTCAGCCCCACTCACAATAGCATTCCTACACCTCCCACTCCCAATCTGACTCATATCCCATTCCCATTCCTATTCCCACTCTCATTCCCCTTCCATTACCACTAATATCCCAAAACCCATTTAAACTTCCTCTCCATCTTTCACTCCCACTATCACTCCCATACCCTCTCCGACTCATATCCGACTCCCATTTCCATTACCACTACCTCTCCACCTTTGGCTCTCATTCCCATTCCAATCAACACCAAGAGAAGTGCGAACACGGCTAAGCAAAGGCCAGGTGTTGGCATTATATTGGTTCTGTCCTATGTAATGTCTATATTCTTCTTGCGCAGAAAGTCTTGGTTAAACATTTACTTTAACTCTGTTCACTCGCCTTCGGAGAACAACACTTCTTTAATGAGGAGTAGAAATTATATTTGACTGTGTACTCACCAGGAAGAACAAAGAAGGGATATTTCGTCCTAAAGTTAAAAAATTAAAAACTCACGATGTAACATCTCGCCTTCGGAACTATTGAGTCTATCTTCGATCAAATCCTCACGACATCTCTCATCCTGGTGAAGACCTTTAGAAAGTGGGTCAAAACGTACAATATCATTCCATTCGCAACTCGAGGCAGCTTCAGCTTATTATGGCTGCTAAAACCGAGCTATTCTAGCAACAGAATACTGATTTTTGATACGGATAAGGGAACAATAAAGCACAACATCACTGACGGTGTACCTCAAGGATGTGGTCTAGGGCCAGAGCTATGGAATGCGATGTATGACGGTGTGCTACAAAACGACTTTCCCGGAGACATTCAAACTATCGGCTATACCGATGATATTGTCGTCATAGCAGTGGCAAAGGAACTGGATCTGGTCCAAGCATTATGTAAAGAGGTCGTAGGTAAAATAAAGAAATGACTACCGCACATGGGGCTAGAGATAGCAAGCAATTAAACAGAAGAGATTTTGATGAGCTCAAAGCGGACTGTGGATGAGTTAGTCCTAACATTGGGAGGTTATCAAATAAAATCAAAGCTTTACTGGTAATATTTGGGAGTAAACTTATAAATTGACTCAAAACTAACTTAAAATTAGCACTTCAGGACGATGGGAGTGCAAGTTTCTAAAGTAAGTGGAGTCCTTATGCGAATAATGTCCAATATCGGCGGCTCAGGTGAAGTTACCCGTCAGCTATTACCATACGAATCCAACTCGATATTATTATATGCAGCACTATTATGGCATGGATCAAAAATGACCGACCGAAAAGATATAATAGCAGTCTACTATATTACTGTTATACGAATAGCAAGTGCTTATAGGACGCAGTCCGATGACGCGATCCTTGTTTTATCTCAAAAAAACCCAGTAGATCCACCGTCAAGTGAAATGAGAGGCGCTAGACCTTCACGCTGTTCGGGGTATAGCAGAATGGTACGAGCGGAAGCAGGGTGAACTAAACTATCACCTCCCGCAGCGGGCGTGGCGATTTCAAGGAGTATCTACATAAGCGTAAGATAAAGAAGGATCTTTTCTATCCACACTGTCCCACAAAATCGGAAAACCAGTACACGTTATGTTCATTGGCTTCGCTTTCACGATGAGAGACGCTCTATTCACCGCGTTTTTTGAGAGGACCCTTTCATGAGGAATTTGATTCCCCAAATGTGCAGGGACATACATTGGTGTACTGCTGTGAATTAAATGAGGTTTCTAAGGATGATGCGATTGAAGCATGCCGAAAGGGAGCGCAGGGAAATGCGCATGCGAAGCAGTGACAATTAAATCGCCTTGCCCCTCCGTTACGTTATGCCTACGGGTGGTACCGCGTGTAAAAAAATGCAAAAACTTAAAATACCAAATTTACTTCCTAATCACATTTTATAACTTTGTTTCATTGTGTGTACTATCGGAATCTCAATTGATTTCGACCGAATCCTTATTGATTGCGATCATCATATAGACAAACTCAAGTTTTAGGGAGGTTTGAAAGGGCGCATTTCAATTTCTCCCTCGTATGGTGTTGCCAATCACCGCCTGTTTCAACTGGTGCCGGAGCGCAAATTGATTTCGATCTGCATTTAGACTAGCATAACAGAGGGGCATGTCTGGGAGCCACTTTTTTTAAGGTGGATGGAAAGGATAAGTTTCTTATCTTTCCTCAACTCGTGTCGGAGTGCAAATTAATTCCGATCAGCATATAGACTAGCATAAAAGACGAAAAAACTCTTTTTAAGGAGGTTGGAAAGGACGCGTTTTCTATGCTTCCTTATATCGCTTTGCCAATGACTGCATGTTTCAACTCTTGTCGGATCGCAAATTGATTTCGATCAGCATTTAGACTAGCATAACAGATGGGCGAGTTTGGGAGTCATGCTTTTGAGGGAGGTGGGTAAGTACGCGCTTTCACTCCTCCCTTCTGTTAACGCTGTCGGAATTTATGACACTCCGAACATTTCATGCTTCATCTTTGGGCTAGACAATTTATTTAATGATAATAATTTCGCAATGCAAAAAGACTCCGATCAACAGAGCTGAACTTATATAGGGAGGTTGAAAGGTATGTGTTTCAAATCCTTCCCGGTTTCGATGTCCTGGTACGACTCATATTCACTTCTACATTATATTAATTTAATGCATTCGGGACAAAGGTATATATCGACTAATCTTTACGACAATAACCGTTTGATTAAATATTTTATAAAGTAACAAAAAAGTATTTAGCTATTTTGAAAACTTATGTAAGCGCAAAGCGCGCCTAAAAATATGCTTCACAACAAAATATGTTAATCAATTATTTTAGAATAATGAATTTTGTTAAAATATTTAATTAATTTACTATGCTATGCGCAAAAGGCATTAAACTTAAGCTAAACAAAAATTAAATGCTTCAATTTACGCAAACGGCAGCAAAATTTTGCAATCGACCCATTTCTCACCGAAAAAATGCACACAAAATAAAAATAACAATAACAATCTATATGAATTTGCAGAGAATTATCAAAGCTGTTACATCAGCACATTTCAGAATGATAGCACAAGAATTAATAAAATTTTAGCACATAATCTCAAAAAAAAAAAAAACATAAAAGAGAAAAATAAATTATCAACAAAAAAGCGAAGAAGAACATATTTGAAAAAAAATGTTTATGATCATATGTGAGCTGAAATGATATAGAAATGAAAACATAGGGAAGAAGTACGAAAAAATCACTGAATGATGAAAACGAACGATAAAAACTTGAGACATTTGAACATGAGTGTAATATGAGCAGTTAATATTAAGTATAAAAGTAAAAAAATTAAGTGCATATAAACATTTGTTAAGTGTCTGTAAGATATTCGTAAGTATATACACACATCCCTACCTACATATGTCAGCAACATGTATTGCATATACAGGGTGGTGATGTAGTGATTTGAATCATATACATGGTTAAAATTTTGAACGTAAAAATAAAACTTTTTTGTGTTACACATAACAGCGAACAGAGAAATAGCAGTGCCAATTTTTATATAAATAGACAGTTGAAATTTTTGCGCCCCTGTTACGGGCAAAGTATCTATAGGTATTTTCAAGGGAAAGTGCAGGCCAATAAAAAAATGTCCAAAAGGCTAAATAGCACCACTACAAATGTCAAAAACGTATTCAAAATATCAGAATGTCTACACTCAAACTACGAACGCAACAAGGGTTTTATGTTGTGTTGAGAAAACCAGCAGACCTCATGCAAATGAACTGAGATTTGATCACGCGAGCAAATCAACGAACAGAGTGTACATATGTAGTTGTTTTGTTGGGTGTATAGCGCGAGAGTCAGCAAGTATGAGTAAATGTGTAATATACTTTGATGATATTCAAAGTGTTTGCAAAA
This sequence comes from Eurosta solidaginis, assembly GCF_040869045.1. Lineage (NCBI taxonomy): Eukaryota > Metazoa > Arthropoda > Insecta > Diptera > Tephritidae > Eurosta > Eurosta solidaginis. Next base: position 228,134,943 of record NC_090320.1, on the reverse strand, counting down.
ACTAAAGATAATATTCAAGGAGGATTACACCACTATTATGAATTTTCATACGAAAGACGATAAACGCTTGCTAGCGTATCGTAAAAAATTAACTTTCATATTACGATTTCAACATGCCCGATAGATGTACTATTGTGAATGACAGCAGAGTTTTGTTTACAAATATTTGTGAATCTATATGAAACAGATAGCAAAACAAAACGTAAATACCAACAATTCACAAATTGTCTTGTACGTAAAAGTGGCAAAAGTTTTTAAAATCTGAAACAATAAAATGTATTCTGCAACCTATCTGGCGTTTTATATAAACTCAAATGAACAAATTGACGAAACTCGCATAGAGCCCATAGAAAGAAGAAAATTGAGAGATGTTTCTAAAATGAACTCTACACTGTAAGTACTTGACATACTAAAAGTAAAAAATAAAAGTTTAATAAAAAAAAAAAACTCAGTATGTTTTTACAGAGGTAGAAGGCAGTTTGCGCGCTTGTAAAATTAGGTCGTCCATCGCAAATATATTGAAGGTTTGTGCCACTTTAAGGTTTCTTGCCCAGGGTGTTGCAACAGAGTCTTGGGAATGAGGCTTTACTTTGATTCTTTTGGATTTTGTAATAATTTTATATTTACTTTTATTTAAATAGATCGCATGGCTCCCTTATCGTGAAAAAAATTATCAACGATAGCTGGCGTAGAAAATTGAACAGTTGATGCGATAGTTAGCGTATGGAAATACCACGATAAACGATATCGGTAACGATCGAATTTCACACACAAATCACACAAGATTGCGCATTGCGTATGCAAACATTAGATCAGCTGTTTTTTATGGAATATTCATACGTCATTTTCCTTTAGCTCTTGTTTTTTTCTCTCTTTCTTTCATTCGCTCAAGCAGTCAATTGTGACGTAAATGCGCAGAACGAAGTAATTTTGAAATCGTGAATGCGCAATCTGGGTAGGTGATTTGTGGGTTTCACACGCTAGAATTTATTTCATAATACGGTATAACAGATTGCGAGCGTTTATCGTGTATCGTATGAGTTCATAATAGAGGTGTTACTTATTCGTTTTGTTTGTTGCAACAGCTTTGTGTACTTTTCTTCTTTTTTATTTTCTATGTTTGGTGAAAAAGCTTTTATGAGTTTTGCAATTGAAACTATCCAAACCAGTCTCAAAACAATCTTCGAAATATTCCAAAACTCGAGAAAGTTTTACAAAAGTTTCGAACTTTTTATTCTGAGTTTTCTGAAGTTTGTGGGCACACAATTTTGTAGCCCAAAAAATTGTATTAATTTTTTTTCTGTGTGGCGGAAAATTTGAAACATCTTTCGTAAAACAATTTTCGAGAATCAATCCGACCTCGAGGGATCAGTAAGGGTGTTATCGGTATCTTTTTAATTGAAAGCAAACCGATAGATTGTAGATAATATGCCGATTACAAACCACTAGCCGATTACCGATAATTCGTCGATAACAAATTGGAAACACTCACATAACAAATGATGGATTTTTGATGGCAAATAAATTTTTTTCGATAACATATTATAATAAACTGATAACAGATTGATACCAAAGCAATAAATTGAAATTTTTTCGATACCAAAAATCATCGATTATAACTCAAAACAATCCGATAGCTTTGCTATTACGGTTGGTAGCGATAAGAAACAGTTAACGCTTCGATAAAAAATGTATAGTAAGTCGGTTTCGCTTTTAGTTTCTCATATTTGCTTTCTTCCCCTCCTTTTTTCTTTTCCTTCCCTTTTCAAACTTCACTTACAATATGGATTCCACCATAGAGTATACCATTCCCACCCATTACTCCCTATTTTAGGATCACTAACACACTAAAGGTATACTGGCCGTTTGTCCTCTCCGCTGTAAGAATAGGAATCTCAATGTTTGTGTAAACTTTCAGCTCTAGCACACATTAAGCTTCAAACTCTAGTTGCGTACTGAACTTTCAAGTTGATCCGTAAAATATCCGAGCCTCCATTGATTGAGTATCAAGCAGTATTACAGCAACCAGATATAATTAGTTCCAGGTGAAAGTTGAAGGTATTTCAACCGCACTACTGGCTAGTGATGTGGAGTCAGTTCAAAAGTTTAGCGACGGATACTGATCGCCAAAATTAAACTCATATTCAGCTACCGCGTAGTCTTTCTTTCTGAAACACGTGTGGTGGGAGCTGGATCTCAGGTGTTTTACTAAAGTTATTGGGTTCACAAAGGCTCAACTATGAATGGTGATTGGGATTTAAACGGGTAGCTGTCTAATGTAGCTGTCTAATGTATTTCCATGCGGTGCGTCTTAAAAAACTGTAAAAGAACCTACTGCTTCAGCTTAGTGAAGGATAATGAGGTGAAATCATCAAAACACTACTTTCCTCATTTTCAAGCTTTCGTCGGAACTAGGCGAGAGTATATAGGTCATTTACCCGTGGTCAAAATGGGTTGCTCATAACATTTTCACATTGGAAAATAAGTAACGAACAAAACTGCCGAATATGGGATAATATCCATAAATGTCTTCTATGCAACCCAAAAAAAACTTTAATTTAGCTCATTCGTGGGCAACCGCTTTGAGTTTTGAAATGTTTAAAAGAAAACACTTTCAGGGCCACCCTTCAAGCACACATACATTGGTGGCCGACAAGAGTTTCGAAATGTGAAGTGGCCAATTTCGGGCGCAAATAAAAGAAAAATATAAAAAAATATGCAGATACATAAAATTTAATATGCGAGGGAAAATTTCTGTTTACATGCCCACACACATAGGTACACATATATATATGCAAATAAACATGCGTTGGTGTCCGTTAAACGGAAAGTCGCAGGAAAAATTTATATTTTTTTCAAGCAATTTCCCATTGCAACACGCTTTGGTCCACTGGCATTGCTCCGGACTGTTATGCTCTTGTGTTGTACTATGTTATGCGCTGCAATGTATACATAGGAATTCAATAGCCATCCGGTTGCATATATGATTGTGCTATGTTATTGTTGTTGTTGTTGTTGATACTGTGTGTCACATAGTATTTATACTTTCGCTAACTTTATGCTTTTTGTTGTTGTTCTGGTATTTGCTATGCGTATATCTTTGCTGATATTTGTTGAGTAATATGAGTATTCAATTGAAATCGAATGAGCCAAGTGAAAAGTGGGTGTATATGTGTGCGTAAATATATGTGTGACAACAATGAAAATGTGAATGATGGTAAAAAACGAAATATATTTTATATGAACATCAATAAGATGGCCACGGTCAAATGGTGAGAAAAAGTGATGTAAAATATGCACATACGCATGCGCACTTATAAATGTTGAGTTGCAGCCATCGTCGCTGCAACTTGTACATATCTATAAGGGTGGGTCAAAAATAGACAATTATTGATTCCGTTTGGCGTAGTGCAAATATTACTCAATTTATTTATTAAAGCTTGGTTGTCTTGAAAACGTTGTCTACAGCCTTGTTGCAGTTGCTAACGTTATATTTTTTTTTGGCCATTAGGTCTGCAGACGGAATATGCCGAATAGCATGCGATGCTGCTGTCGAGTTAGTTTTAGGGCTCCCGTTTTGCTAGTCACTGATAATCTGCATACACCCTATAGGTTTTTGGCTTACGTACTTTTTTGTGCTGCTTCCCACCAAACTAGAACTCCATGGTAAAGTATGGTCTTACCAATTGCCAAAACTACCCAATGAGAGTGTTTGGGCGATAGGCCCCACTTGCATTCTAGCATCGCCTTGCATGCGGAGGCTTTCTTTGCTCTCTCTTTCACATGTAGTTTCCATCACAACTTATTGTCTAGCACAATTCTGAGATATTTTGTGCTGTATACTTCTTGTAGATTTACCCCTCCAAGCTGAGGCTTAGTTCAATCAGGGACCTTATATTTCTTAGTAAATAATACTTGATCGGTCTTTTACGCTTTGGCGGTTAATCAAATGTCCAGACATGTGTATCGCGAAGCAGACATCTGCCGCCTATGATGACTGAAACGTCATCTGCAAACGCCATGAGTTTGATTAGTCCTCTGTCGAGCCATCTAAGCAATTGGTTGATGACCAGCGTTCACAACGTTGATGCTAATAACTCAGCCTGCGGCGTTCCTCTGTTTACAGATTTTATGTCTTCGCATTGATGCCATTGCGACGTGTTCATTATGAAGATAAACGTGGGGTCGATTCAAACGAACCCCCATAAAGAGCATCCTGTTCTCTCGACGCCACTTTACTGTGTTGGCGGTTTATTTGCAAGAGTCGCGGCACCATTGAACTGTTTGTCCCTCTTCAAATTCTCCAACATTGCTCTGATTCCAGATTCTGCAAGCCCGTTTCTACCTCCACTGCTCATAGCGTTTTATTGTAACTTGTAAGACTCTCAGCATTATTTAGCTGTTTGTCCACTTACAGCATTGACACCGCAATGGTTATACCCTCGCAATTTGAGACTACTTACAGGTTTTTAAGGTCCCTTTTTACCTCGCCTGCTCGTAGCTTTTAATGGTCATTTTTGAGACTCCCAGCATCATTGAGTTATTTTTACACTACGAACATCCCCGCCTCTGCGGTTATTCCCTCGTTATTTGGCGCTACCGTTTCGAGGTCCCTTTTTATCTCCTTGCTTTTAACGTATAGTGGTTATTTCCAAAAAGGGAACAAACCATTTTTTTTGCCCACCCTAATAGCTATTTGATATGCATCTACATACTTTTGTGCGTTTATCTAAACATCTCAACGCATATTTTATTATTGAGCATAGCTTCAGTGACACTTGGTCTTCTGATTTCTTTCGCTTTATATCGTCCAATCACCTATTCCATTGGTAATGTGAGTGAAAGCATCACGAATCTTATTAATAATCGTTATTTTGAAAAAAAAGAAAAAACTGATCAGCAGCGTCAAATAAAATATGAACATACTATGGAAGTTTATAATTTGCGAACATAGAAAGTGAAGTATTTGCTTGTATGACCGTTGAGTGGAGTTTAGAAGGTGTATAGATTGAAATCTAAAATCATTCAGATGATATATTAAATTATATAGACCTATGTTTATGTACATTCCACAGATTTACATACTCCCTGTAGAAATTGTTAGGTTCGATCTCTTATGCCTGCTTTATAACTGCGCGGTATCTCTATTTGCCAGTCTAAGGACCGTATCAACTCCTATATCCGCGGTAATATTGTGGACAAGCAGTTTGTAAATAAAAGGAGAAAGTTAAAACATAAATGTATGTATATTTTTTATTGCATCAAAATACATGGGCAAATCACAAGTGCCTCGTATTAATGCTAGTGAAATACTAAATGTTTTTAAATCATAGCACATACGACGAATAGAAGACCATGCGGATCACCTACTAAATTAGAAAACTCAAAGAACGGATGTACTTACATATAAAAGCTATTTCCTTTTCGCTAAATATTATCGTATTTTAGACCAAACCAAGAAATATGACACTTACCTGGAAGAAAAAAGAATATAAGGAGAGTAATTAGTAATTGTTTTAATACACAAAAAAAAAAACAAAATAGAGGTGGCAATTATTAAAAAATTTCAAGAGTAAAATTCCCATTTTTATTTTCGATGATTTCAAATCAATCGAAATACATTATCGAAAAAAATTCAAAAATTCGATAAAACTTTACGAAAATTACAAAGTTTTTGTTTAGTGTTTTATAGTCTTTCCTGACTTCACACTCAAAAATTTTAGCTTATTTTTTTAACCTAGCAAAGTTTATTGCTGATTATAAGCTTTTAATACTCAGCGTGCTTTGCACACAGAGTATATTAACCTGATTGGTTGTACAGGTATAAAGGAATCGAGATAGATATAGACTAACATATATCAAAATCATCAGTATCGAAAAAAATTTGATTGAGCCATGTCCGTCCGTCCCTCTGTCCGTCCGTTAACACGATAACTTGAGCAAATATTGAGATATCTTCACCAAATTTGGTACACGAGCTTATTTGGAGCCAGAATAGATTGGTATTGAAAATGAGCGAAATCGGATGATAACCACGCCCACTTTTTATATACATAAACAACATTTTGGAAAAAACAAAAACCTGCTTATTTAGTAAATAATACACCTAGAATGTTGAAATTTGACGTGTGGACTGATATTGAGACTCTTGATAAAAATTTGAAAAAAAAAATTTTAAATGGGCGTGGCACCGCTAAAGCTATCGTAACAAAATTCGGCAGAGAGGTTGCCTTTACTATAAGGAATGCTTTGAAGAAAAATTAACGAAATCGGTTAAGGACCACGCCCACTTTTATATAAAATATTTTTAAAAGGAAGGGACGAGGACGAATAAAATAAGCTATATCTTTGCAAAAAAGAGTTTCATATCAATGGTATTTCATTTCACAAGTGGATTTATAACAATAAATAGGAAAAACTTCAAATTTTAAAAAATGGGTGTGGCACCGCCCCTTTTATGACTAAGCATTTTTCTATGTTTCGGGAGCCATAACTCGAATAAAAACTAACATATCGTAATGAAATTTTGTACACATATTTTCCTTACAGCAGAAAATATTTCTAGTAAAAATGGACGGGATCGGTTAAAGACCACGGCAACTTAGATATAAAAAAAGTTTAAAAAAATAGTTTTGAATCAATGATATTTCACTTATCAAGTTTTATTGTAAGAGGAAATGGGGAGACATTTTTCTCTTAAACGGGCGGTGCCACGTGTTATGTAGAAAAGTAGTTTATCTGAAATGAAATGTACAATCGATGCTCACGCTGAGTATATAATGTTCGGTTACACCCAAACTGAGACACCTTTACTTGTTTATACTTCTTTTCAAACCACGAAAGAGTTTTATGCGATTTCTAAGATATCTTGGTTTATATTTTAGTCCAGACACTTGAAAAATATCATTTTCGTTTAAAAGTTTAAAATTAAAACCAAAACGTTTTACCCGTACCGCGTTTTTAAACTTTTTTAGTCTATATTATAAACCAAGAATGCATCTTGATGTTAAGTTAATGAAGAAGTTTCAATCGTTTCCGTTGAAATACTTGCGTGTGTTATTGTTAAAGCAATTATCAAAAAAAAAAAAAAATTCACATCGCTCTTAAACTCTATAAGTCTCACATACTAAACTAGCAGGTATAATTTTTAATATTTTTAAACTCAGCTGAGCTCACAGATTATATTACTTTTGTTCGAATAACGGTACCCAATAAGGGCATAACCTCATTGAGATAGATATAGAATATATCAAAATGATCTGGACGAAAAAAGAAATTCATTTAGCCATGTCCGTCCGTCCGTCTGCCGTAAACACGATAACCTGAGTCAATTTTGAGGTATCTTAATGAAATTTTGTATGTAAGTTCTTGGGCACTCATCTCAGATCGCTACTTAAAATGAACGAAATCGGATTATAACCGCGCCCACTTTTTCGATATCGAAAATTTCGAAAAACCGAAAAAGTGCGATAATTCATTACCAAAGACGATGAAACTTGGTAGGTGGGTTGACCTTATGGCGCAGAATAGAAAATTAGTAAAATTTTGGACAATGGGCGCGGCAGCGCGCACTTTTAAAAGAAAGTAATTTAAAAGTTTTGCAAGCTGTAATTTGGCAGCTGAGTATGTAATCTTCGGTTACATCCGAACTTAGTCTTCCTTACTTCATTTTAAACTATACTCGTATTTTTATTATTTATACCGATGTAAACTCAATTTCTATATTCCTATAGATGCCGTCTTAACCTCATTAAATTTTACGAATATGTTAAAGATGAACAGACGTTTAAATCGGATTAAATTAATGTCCCATTAACACTTAATACTAAATCCTGATTATGCCATACCACTTAGCTTCGAACTGTGTTGTTGCTCAAAATTTAGTGCACTGCCCCTAACTATTGTTTTAGAAACAGATAGAACTAATTAAGTATACCCCTTGTACTTATCTCTATTTATTCATTAAAAATACAGTTATTGTACACATATCACATAATCGTTATCAAATTAAGAAATCTATTCACTTGTGCAAATGTTTGCTTATATACAAATAAACAATTATAAGGAAATTTTCTTTAGATAGAGCAAAAGTTGTTTGTTCAATTTTTATTATACCTGAAATTTGCTCAAAAACTTCCTCAAGCTATAATGGGCCGAGTGAATAAAGTAATTAGCATTTACTACAATTCATTTAGCCTTGACTGAAAAGTATTCTAATTTCTGAGAACTAGAAGAAAATTTTGTATAAATAGCGCCCAGAAAATTTAACTTGCTTCATTTTAAACTTAACAATCGACGGAAAGTGTTAAACTAAAATGAATTTACGCCATTCTTTAGCGATCGTGTTTGTCGTCCTTAGCTGCTTATTGATTACCACGAATTCCCAATATCGCATTAAGGGTGGCAGTAATTGGGATATAAAGGATAGTCCATACTTGGTATCAATAAATGATACCACGAGTTATCATTGCACTGGTGCTTTCTTCAGTATGCGGAGGGTGCTTACAGTTGCGCATTGCGTGATAAATTTACGCGTGGCTGACATCACTGTTGCAGCTGGTGTATCCGATTTACGCGATTTACCCGAAAAAGGACAAATTCGCAAGGCACAGGATGTACATATTCCACGTAATTTTAATCCCACAACATTTGATATGGATATAGCTGTGATTGTAGTGAGTGAACCCTTCTGCCAGAGTCGCATAATTGATGAAATAAAACTTTGTCATACCGCATTAAATCCGGGCATAGAAATGCAAGTTAGTGGATGGGGTTCGACAACTCTGGACACAAAGGAACCTTCGTCTTTACTGCAATCTGCTGTCTATTATGTAACGCCAAAGTATCGCTATACGGGCATGGGAATATTTTTCGCAGAATCAACGATTTGTGCTGAAAGTCACGTAGCTCATACGTGTCGTGGAGATTCTGGTGGACCGGCCGTTGTGGATGGACGACTTTGTGCTTTGCTATCAGCTAGGTTACGAACTTACTACCCTTATTTTATTACTTTATTTACAAATATGAATAATGCAAATGTTCAAACTTTTATAAATTATTCACACTGAAATTAATTGCTGCGTGTGCAGAGAAGAAGTGTTATCTACAATTAAATGTTTATAATTGCGATTTAAAAAAAATTTTTGGTTGGTTAATTGTATAAATTAAAGGTTGTGAGATCACACTTTAATCATAGCTTTAAATTTCCTTCGAAAGAAGAATATTACGAAATAAGTAAGGCAAACTTGACCGACCCATGACGGTACTGATCCAACCAAACTTATGGAAATCAATGTATTTGTTATTGATATCATAGCATACGGCCTTTGTCATAACCTTACCATAGCCAGGTTAGTTTAGGCTGAACTGGCCGGCCCATGAGGATCTCGCATAGGCTGATTGAGTCCGCAGTGTTACCAGAAGTTTGTTTTAACGACCAAACTGAAAAACCCTATCAAAAACCAGGACCTATATTATAAAATAACTCCGTCCTCTTAGCAAATACTAGAAGCTTCCTAGGACTTAAGCCACTTGCTGCTTATAGATCTGACAGCCGTATCACTCCTAATAGCTGGAGTCTTAGCATGGAAAGTTCAGGGCACGAGCACAGAACGTGCTCGATCGTTTCCTCCTCCAACCCGCACTTCCTACATCTGCTATGACAGGCCAAGCCTAATTTGAAGGCATGTGACTCCAGAAGGCAGTGTCCAGTCAGAATAACCGTCATGAGTCTACAGTCCTCTCTTTTTAATGATAGAAGCAACTTTGTTAGTCTAAGGTTTTTGTTAGTCTAAGGTTGTAAGACCTACACATAATCTTCGACACTTTATAGCCCCGCGCTTGAACCCACGCCTTTCCTGTTTGGTCGATCATGTGCAGCTCTCGCCTTCGCTTAATCTCGCCCAGTCTAATAGGGACGTCTACGGAGCAAGATTCAAGGGATGCGCCCTTTTTAGCTAGTTCGTCCGCTTTTTCATTCCCATCTATTCCCATATGCCCTGGGACCCAATATAGATGTATGTTTCTCCCTGACCCGATTCTCTCAAGAGACTGTTTACACTCTAACACGTATTCAGATGCAGTGCTATGCGAGATTATTGCCTTAATTTCTGCTTGACTGTCAATATAAAAGTTAACACGGTTGCAGCTTAAGCTATTCTCTTCCAGGGTTTCTACTGCTTTCGTTACGGCTAATATTTCCGTTTGGAAAACGCTACAGTAATCCGGAAGCCTGTAGGATCTGCTTATTTCCGGATCAGCACAGTATACCGCAGACCCTACTCCTTCGACTACCTTACTTTCGCTAATTTATTCACATTTTAAAGTTATTATTTTTTGTTTTGAAACGTTTTAGCTATGTAGGTGAGTTATTGAATGTGTGGTTTGTTAAGTTTCAATTTTATATCAATGATCGGTTTAAAATTAAAACCAAAAAGTTCTACCTAATTATCCAAACTCTAAACGAATTTGTTTAACATAAACCAAAATATGCTAGTTTTAGCGATTTTTTTTTTGTACATATAAACCCAAAAGGAAAAGTTTTAACTGCAGGTTGTGTGGTTTAAAATATGGACCATATTTCGTCTATAATTTATACTACAATGTTTTAGTTCTAGTTTTTGAAAATTTCAGACATACACTTAAGAGTTGAAAAAGCAAACATAATTTGTTTTTGTGCTAGTATTCTGCGGTTTCACATTTAAAAAATTAAGTTTTGAATCTAAACCGAAATGTTTGAGTTCAACACCACTAGAATGAGCTCGTTTCTTTTTGAAATTTGCAAGGTCTGCATTTAAAACCGAAATAAAATTTAAACCAACATTTTCGAACCGCAGTTTGTCAGTTAAATTACGCTTAAACTTATTCTGCAGTTTTTCAGTCTATTTTAACTGAAGTTTAAGCTGAACTTAAGCGGCCGATCTGACAGGGTGTAAACTCGAGTTAACCTATCGGTTATTTGAGTTCGTTGGAAATGGCGTCGAATATACCCAACATGCGTTTGGGCTTAAGTACCTCTACAGCTCATGTTGATAACAAGGCATACTACTAAAATCTCAAAAGTTGCTTAGAAACAGTGACTCAACTTAACAAGTAAGGAAGGCTAAATTCGGGTGTAACCGAACATTACATACTCAGCTGAGAGCTTTGGAAACAAAATAAGGGAAAATCACCATTTAGCAAAATGAAACTAGGGTAACCCTGGAATGTGTTTGTATGACATGTGTATCAAATGGAAGGTATTAAAGAGTATTTTAAGAGGCAGTGGGCCATAGTTCTATAGGTGGACGCCATTTCGAGATATCGCAATAGGGGTGGACCAGAGGTGACTCTAGAATGTGTTTGTACGATATGGGTATCAAATTAAAAGTATTAATGAGGGTTTTAAAAAGGGAGTAGCCCTTAGTTTTATATGTAAAGGCGTTTTCGAGATATCGACCAAAATTTGGAACAGGGTGACTCAGAACGTCATCTGTCGGGTACCGCTAATTTATTTATATATGTAATACCACAAACAGTATTCCTGCCAAGCTTCCAAGGGCTTTGGATATCGCCCTGCAGAACTTTTTCATTTCCTTCTACTTAATATGGTAGGTGTGACACCCATTTTACAAAGTTTTTTCTAAAGTTATATTTAGCGTCAATAAACCAATCCAATTACCATGTTTCATCTCTGTTTTCATATTTGGTACAGAATTATGGCATTTTTTTTCATTTTTCGTAATTTTTGATATCGGAAAAGTGGGCGTGGTCATAGTCGGATTTCGGCCATATTTTGTACCAAGAAAAAGTGACCTCATATAAGTTCGTGAACTAAGTTTAGTTAAGATATATCGTTTTTTGCGCAAGTTATCGTGTTAACGGCCGAGAGAAAGGACAGACGGTCGACTGTGTATAAAAACTGGGCGTGTTCTTCATCCGATTTCGCTAATTTTTGAATGATATCTTCAACGACTGCCAAATTACACCTTGCAAAACTTTTAAATTACCTTCTTCTAAAAGTGGGCGGTGCCACGCCCATTGTCCAAAATTTTTCTAACTTTCTATTTTGCGTCATAAGATCAACGCACCTACCAAGCTTCATCGCTTTATCCATCTTTGGTAATGAATTATCGCACTTTTTCGGTTTTTCGAATTTTCGATATCGAAAAAGTGGGCGTGATTGCAGTCCGACTTCGTCCATTTTAAACAGCGATCTGAGGCGAGCGCCCAGGAACCTACGTACCAAATTTCATGAAGATACCTCAAAATTTACTCAAGTTCTCGTGTTTACAGACGGACGGACGGACATAGCTAAATGAATTTCTTTTTTCACCCAGATAATTTTGATATGTAGAAGTCTATATCTATCTCGATTAGTTTACGCCGATACGGATTACCGTTATGCGAACAAAGTTAATATACTCTGTGAGCTCAGCTCAGCTGAGTATAAAAATCATAACGTTCTGAGCAAAAAAGGAAATATTTTATAAATTAAAAAATTCTACTACTTAAGTTGAAAAAAATATAGTTTCCAACTTGTATTTATGCGTGGTTCTCTCACTGGACTCAAATGTAAGATTCTACAGTATTTTCGCGAAAATAAACTAAAATATGTATAACTTATTTTTAATTAATAGCGCTTCTTTAGTGCTATCAACCAGGTGTATGTACATTTCTCACAATAAACAGCTGTTGGCTTTGGTGGTACCACGTCGGAGAATATTTTTTTTTAACCCACCTCAACTCGATATCTAAAGTAGTATATAACCTGGAGAAATGTTTGGGATATGCATTTGAAAACTGTACATTTCTCAACTTCTCTCAAAGGTCGGAAAATAATTTGAGAATGACGTTGGAGATCAACTCGAAAACTTTTAATTTTGCAAAATTTTTCAAAGGTTGGATAGTGATTTGAGAATGGAGTTGGATATCAACTCGAGAACTATCTGGTTTAAGAATAATTAGAGGGTGATGTTGGATATCAGATCCGGAACTAGATATACATTTCGCTGGAGAAATATTTTTCCATGCTTGTGGAGTAGAGTTAGAGGGGGTATGCAGACTATCAATGCTTAGCATTACGGGAGCCCTGAAAACAACCCCGACAGCTGCTCTGTTTGCCATTCTGCACATTCCACCTGTAGACCTGGTAGCAAAGAACATAGCGTTTACAACTGCAACCAGTCTCGGTGCCTCGGGCAGCTTGAGCGCCGACCATACGGCCATAGTAGTATAGCGCCATCAATCACAAGACGAACAGACTACCTGATTCCCTATCTGCGCTTTGAGGGCGATTTTAAGATCACAATAGAGGTGGACGGTTGGCGCAAGGGTGCTCAAATGGCGGACGAGGCGATACATGTGTACACAGATGGTTCCAAAGTAGCGTAAGGAGTAGGGTATGTGGTATACTGTGCTGATCCGGAAATAAACAGATCCTACAGGCTGTCGGTCCCTGGAGAGAATCGGTACAGGGAGAAGCATACATCTATATTTGGTCCCAGGGCATATGGGAATAGATGGGAATGAAAAAGCGGATGAAAAAAGCTAAAAAGGGCGCATCCCTTGAACCTTGCTCCATAGATATCCCAATTAGACTGGGCGAAAATAAGCGAAGGCAAGAGGTGCACATGATCCACCAAGCAGGAAAGGCGTGGGTTCAAGCGCGGGGCTGTAAAGTGTCGAAGATTATGTGTAGGTCTTACAACCTTAGACTAACAATGTTGCTTCTATCATTAAAAAGAGAGGACTGTAGACTCATGACGGGTATTCTGACTGGACACTGCCTTCTGGCGTCACATGCCTTTAAACTAGGCTTGGTCAGTAATAGCAGATGTAGGAAGTGCGGGCTGGAGGAGGAAACGATCGACAACGTTCTGTGCTCTTGCCCTGCGCTTGCCAGGCTAAGACTCCAGCGATTAGGAGTGATACAGCTGTCAGATCTAGAAGCAGCAAGTGGCTTAAATCCTAGGAAGCTTCTAGTATTTGCTAAGAGGAAGGAGTTATTTTATAACATAGGTCCTGGTTTTTGATAGGGGTTGTCAATTTGGTCGTTAAAACAAACTTCTGGTAACACTACGTACCTATTCAGTCTATGGAAGGTCCTCATGGACCGGCCAGTTCGACCTAACCTAACCTTTGTTGAGTAAACAAAATCCAGCTGTTGCCGTATCTACAAATTATCTAGATAATAAAATAACAGTGTTGCCGAACAAAAAAGCCTACCCCAAATGCTGCTCTAAACTGTGACTGAAAAACTGCTCAGTAGTTTAACTGGAGTTTAAATGTGACTAGAGTTTATGGAAACTTAATTACAGCTTAGCTTAACCAACTACTGAAAACCCGGGCCTTAGTCTAGAAATTTCATCTTTATTTTGTAAAATATGGTCCCGAATGGTTTTTCGTATGGAAGAAACACCCTTCAGGAAAAAAAATTATCTAAAATCAATAATAATTTTTATAATTTGCGCTTTGTTAGAATAGAACTTACTGGGCTACAAATCGGCATATTCGATAAAATTCAGAAAGTTCTAAAAAAACGCCGAAATTTTGTAACATTTTCACGATTTTTAGAATTTGTTCGAGAACGTTCTTGATTGGAGTGCGCAGTCTCAGTTACAAAATTTATGGCAGTTTTTTTCTTAAAATATCGCAACTTAAAAAGGAATTTAATCTATAAATTTGATAAAAATCTCCTGCTCTCAGCTTTAAAACTATAAAATGAGAATCAGGCGAGCAGCAATACTATTTCTATGCTTCAGATTGCTGCTAATTAAAAGTAAACTGTCCTCATTTTCTGAAGTTTAGTAGTCAATTCATATATAAGTATAACCGATTGTCTTCTGGAATAAACCCGCGAAAAAAGAATCGACACACATCACCACTTCGTGGATTTTAAAGCCGCCTTCGACAACACGAAAAGGAGCTGCCTATATGCCGCTATGTCTGAATTTGGTTTTCACGCAAAACTTATACGGCTGTGCAAAATGACGTTGAGCAACACCATCAGCTCAGTCAGAATTGCGAGGGACCTCTCCGAGCCATTCGAATCTAAACGAGGTTTCAGACTGGGTGACCCCCTAACGTGCGATTACTTTAATTTGATGCTGGAGAAAATTATTCTAGCTGCAGAACTTAACCGCTCTGGAATAATATTCTATAAACGCGTGCAATTACTGTCGTGTGCTGATTACATTGATATCATCGGCCTAAACACCCGCGCCGTTAGTTCTGCTTACTCCAAACTGGAAAAAGAAGCGGTAAAGATGCGTTTGATGGTGAATGAGAACAAACCGAAGTACCTGCTGTCATCTAGCAAAGAGTCAGCGCATATGCGCCTTGGCAACCACGCTTCTGTTGGCAGCCATAATTTCGAAATAGTAAAAGAAATCGTTTATTTGGGAACCAGCATCAACACTACCAACAACATCAGCTCTGAAATCCAGCGAGGAATCACTATTGCCAGTAAATGCTACTTTAGACTAGGTAGGCAATTGAAAAGTAAAGTCTTCTCTCGGCAAACGAAAATCATAATCTACAAGTCACTTATCGTACCCGTCCTGCTATATGGTGCAGAAGCATGGACCATGACAACAGCAGATGAAGCAGCTCTGAGAGTGTTCGAGAGAAAAATTCTTCGAAAGATTTTTGGACCTCTACGCGTTGGCGATGGCGAGTACCGAAGAAGATTTAACGATGAGCTGTACGAGCTATACGGAGACATCAACATAGTCCAGCGAATTAAAACGCAGCGGCTGCGCTGGCTAGGCCATGTTATGCGAATGAAAGATGACGCTCCGGCCAGGAAAGTGTTTCTATCGGAACCCGCCTATGGAAGCAGAGGTAGAGGGCGGCCCCCACTTCGTTGGAAGGACCAGGTGGAAAACGATTTATACTCCCTTGGTGTGACCAATTGGCGCCGGTTGGCAGAGAGAAGGAGCGACTGGCGCCCCTTTTTGTACGGTCATAACCGTTTAAACGGTTAAAGGCCAATTAAGTAAGTAAGTAAGTAACCAAAAGCTAATAGTAAAGTCTACAGTACCATAGAAAACTCAACAAACAACACCTCGAAAACATTGTTTGAACAAGTGATTTTCCTATACCTTTCATTCTCTCATACTAAATTAGATACTCTTATATATGCTTAAAGTACAAAGAGCCAAGGTGTGACATTTTTAGTTAAAGCTACAAAAATACTGTTAGATATTTCTTCAAAACGATGTCTCTGACCTCAAAGCGAATTTTATTGTTAGTGCGAGATACGCCAAAATCAATATTTACACTAAATTTTAAGACACACAAGTTAAAGATATGTAAAAGAGACTTGACAAATGGGGTGCATTTGTATTAAGAGTCTCAATGCTACACTCAAAAGAAAATAATATCTGAAAAGGGAGCTTGTTGGTATGCGCCACTGTCGCAGCATTGGGTGCAATAGCGCAATGAACTATGATCATACCCGTAAGTACTTTCACTAAAGTTATTTTTAGTTCCTTTTTTATCCAAACATGGCCATAAGGACATTGATCCAACGCAATCTACCCAGTTGGTCCCCAGCAAGATCATTGCCCTAATCTCATATTTCTCCATCTTCCTCAGAAGATAACCCAGCGTTGTCCATTTCGACACCTTTCCCGGCTTCTCATTTGTAACTTCATTTTCTTCAATATAGCTGTACACAGGGACCCAGCAGGACTGTCTAGGCCTCCATCCATTCCTGGAATCAAAAACCGCCTTAATATGGTCGGTGTCGGACGTGAGTTCAGTTATGATTCCGATTAATTGTCTTCTTGTTATGTTATCTATTATCATCGCGTGCCCGTATTTGGTTGATTTCCACACCTTGGATTCTTTTAGTCGTACATATCATAATATATTGATAAAAAACCCATAGCTTTTCGATAACAAATCGATATATTTTCGATAACAAATCGATAACCCATCCAAACACAAATCTCAACAAATCGTTTATACACCGACAGCAAATCGATAACTTTTTGATAACATGTCGTTAACTTTTTCATTAAAAATTTATAAAAATTGACAACTTTTTGATAACATATCGATAACTTTTAATAAAAAAAATTTATATTTTTTAATTTAAATCGATAACTCAACGATAGCCCTTGATATCGATAACAAGTTTATAAACTCGTCGATAATACACCAATAACAAAGCCACATATCGACTTCTAATCTTTACTTTTCTCTCTGCTTCTTCAATTGTTTTCCTTTACGGCCGGAAAGGTCCTGTGTTTTACTTCCCTTTCCTTTTCTTCGACGATAAGAAATGGAAACCAAATCGTTGCTTCCGGCTTCGGTTTTGACTTTTTATTTTTACTTTTCGCTCTCCTTCTTCAATTGTTTTCCTATACTGCAGGAAAGCTCCAGTCCTTTCCTTCCCTTTCCTTTACTTCTCCATTCTTCAAAGTACCAACCCTATATTGATATTCTTTTATGAAACATAAACCGCATTTCTTTAAGCACGAGCTGAACTACAATTCAACAGACTCCTTTCGAAAATAGTCCCTCCTCATTAACTTCGATACCGTATCCATCAAAATATTATTTCGCCCCATCTCCGCACCAATCTCAACCAATCAAATGTAACAAACATTCAACAGCGGAATGTGGCAGCCCAACCGGCTTGCGACGAATATCTGCTGGCACAAAAGACCGGGAAAAGTGGCAATGCAGAAAACGCTATCACTCTCATCAGCGAGCGATATAAAAGCACAAAAAAAAACATAAATAACAACAAAAAGAAAATAAATTTAAGCAACAACAAAAATAATAACCAGAAAAAAGTCAGCAACAAAGTAAACACACAAAGCAATACAATAAGTTCAAAAAGACAACAACAAAAAACAAGTAAAGGTGTCCAAGTTCGGGTGTAACCGAACATTATATACTCAGCGTGAGTTTCAATTGCACATTTCATTTCAGATAAATTACACAGTGCTACAAAAAAAAAAAAAAGTAAATACACTCATCAAGTGACCTAGCTAATACTAGGTTCAAACACACACCAAATTGGCAATTTATACTATTTGGGCAATTTATTAAGCAATTTGTCATACAATAAATTGTAATAATAAATTGCCCATTTAAAAAAAATTGCGTAATAAATTGCTTCAAACTGCAAATGCAACATTGTAAAGTGTGTTTATTGAGTATATTAAAAGTCAGTTTCGCATGGCTGAACTATATGTTTGGCTCATCTCATCAGCTGATTTTATGTCTTTCATTTCACTGGAGTAGGGATTGTCAAAAGAAGATGGCAAAATCAAAATGAAGGCAAAACATTGAACACATTTTCTTACAACACACATACAGTTCAAAGTTTTATGTTTTCTTTTCATTCCATGCACCTAATACCAACACGCACATTTTGACAGTCTCAACAAAGATATGTTCTTACTGTAGAGATGAGCCAACCAGCTATCAAATTACTATTGTGTAAGCTAAATAGAGTTGTATGAACACCACTCAAGTTAAATCGAAATAGCCTCAATTTATTTTTCTGCTTGAACATAGTATAAGATTGTTTATCTAGTCAAGTGTAACACGAAACGGTATTTGAAATTCCGCTATACCCTCAAATTTTTTTTTATTGTTAAAAAACCGTTATTCCATGCTTATCGGCACATAAAAGTTCCTAGAGGGGCTATTTTGAACCGATTTCAATTTTTCCAACGGTTTCGGAATGTTAAATAATGGTATTCTTATTATATAAACAGCAGTTTGTTAGTTTATAAGGTATAAGAAGACATTTTTCCACTTAAATCTGAAATTTTCGTAAAATTTTTTCGTTTTTTCGAGTTTGACGCCATTTTTTTGGTACAATTCGAAGAACATGCTTTAATTACAACAAACATTATTGTTCTACTATTAATTCTGAGTAAAACTTATTTATTGAAAAATATTAAAAATTTACGAAGTTACAACGCTTTTTCGAAAACAAGAATTTCAACCTTTTTACCACCCACTGCATAGCAACGTATGGTTGACATGCTTTGTCGACCGATCGACCGGCCAGCGGTAAAACTGAATGATATCACCTCATTATATTATTTTTATTAATTCCATTGTTCTTTGTATACAGAAAAATTTAACTTTTTCAAAATAGATTCGAGTTAGAAATATTTGCTTGATCTTTTTCGTTTAAATGACGAATCATCAGTTTCACGTATAAGTGACCAGCAGTAATTAGCTAACATCCTCACTTGGTTCTTTACTGCAAACCGTTTTTCAATCGTCAATATCTCTTGATGAAAACGTTCTCCTTTTTCGTCGCTAAATTGACCGAGATTGTCTGTGAAAAATTCCAAATGGGAGTGCAAAAAATGAATTTTTATAGACATGTTCCATCCCATTTCTCCATACGCTTCCAAAAATTCATGGACCACCTCAACATAGTTAGCACTTCTTACGTTTCCAAGACAGTTTTTACATAAAGAAATAAAACTAAGCCATGCTCTTTTCTCCACTTGGTTCAATTTTTCAACGAAAACTTCATCTACCATAAGCTTACGAATTTGCCTGCAATTCACTATCGTAATAAATACATTTGGATAATACTTTTTTTAAATAGTAAAGGGAGGAGAATCTTTATAATTACGTTCTTTAATCTTGGCATCGCTCAATTTAGGGAAAACTAATTTCAGATGTAGGAAGGCCTCACTGTCCTTTTGAAGTCTTTTGACAAATTGATTCATATGCAGTGGCGGTAAAATGATGTTGTCAGCCTTTACTAATGGAATGTTGAGAACGTCCCTCCTGCCTAGTTGGAAAAACTTTCTCGATGGCCAATCTTTACACATATAATAATTTTTGGCACGACTGTCCCATTCACAAAAGTAACATGGATTTTTGGTGTATCCTCCTTGCATTCCGAATAGAATTGTCAGGACTTCAAGATCCGAAACAATCTGCCAGTGATACTTATTGTAATTATTAATCGAAGAATCTTCTCCATTGTTTGGTAGGTTTCTTTCATATCAGTGGCGTATGCTACGGGAACAGATGGTAGCTGATTGTTGTTGTGCAACATTACTGCTTTCAAGCCTATGATATTAGTGAATTGGGAATTAATTTTTGAATGATACTTACATGATTTTTGTTCTCTCACATACACAAAATAATAGATACTCACTTTTGCAAAAACCGTCAAGAAGCAATCGCCAACCGGCGAACAATTTATCCACATCAACGCAATACACCAGATTATTGTCGGTATCATCAGTATCGAAAATTCGTTCAAACGATGTTAGGTCTTTATCCCGGCAAAGTGTAACTTTGAAGTCATTGTCTACCAAATTCCACTGCTTCAGTCGAGAGGCCAACTTCCCTGTTTGCCTTGTAGACAATTCCAAATCCCGCACAAGATCACAAAAGTCCTGATAGGTCACAAAATGACGTTCCGTTTCTCTTGTCCCAGTTGGAATATATGGTTGGTCAATTCGCTCGTTGGAAAATTGAGGGCTGGATTCAGAAACAGACAGTACATCAGCATATTTTATGCAGTGACGAGATTTATAGCGGTAACCATCGATATTTGTTTGGCAGAAGTAGCAATCATTGGGCTTGTGATATGTTTGATAATACCAAGCCATAGGAGCCACAAATGATAAACCCAGGTCATTATGTGTACTGGATTTCCATTTTTTGAGGTGCATAGAGCACGTCAAACATACAACCTCGGGTTCAAATCAAGCACTTTCCACGTAGGAGCATTTGAAAAAAAGGTTGAACGCTTCAATCACTGCCTTATTTTTTCTCAACTCTACGCGATGTTGTCTATCGACAAATAAACCGCAAGCATAACAAAAGTTGTTGCGTTTATCACACATCCTACCTTATTATGTAATGACTTATATTCAAACCTAGAACGTATTACACTTTACTAGATAAACAATGTCTGCTAGATCGCTTGATACCTTACCTTTACACAAGTTAAGCTAGTCGTGTTGCTTATTAAGTATTACTTAAGTGAAGCACTTAACTCTTTATTTTACTTAAAAACTTAATTTATATAAACTTTAAACATAAGAATTGACTTTGTATCGGCTTAACATCCGAAAAATAAGTAACCTTTAAAGTACCTTTGGCATCAATGGAATCACTTGTTGCTGTTGTTGTACTGAAAAGGTCGCTATCATGAGGTGATATCATGCAGTTTTACCGCTGGCCGGTCGACCGGTCAACCAAGCATGTCAACCATACGTTGCTATGCAGTGGGTGGTAAAAAGGTTGAAATTCTTGTTATCGAAAAAGCGTTGTAACTTCGTCAATTTTTACCATTTTTCAATAAATAATAGTTTTACTCAGAATTAATAGTAGAACAATAATATTTGTTGTAATTAAAGCATGTTTTTCGAAAAAAAATGGCGTCAAACTCGAAAAAACGAAAAAATTTTACGAAAATTTCAGATTTAAGTGGAAAAATTTCTTCTTATACCTTATAAACTAACAAACTGCTGTTTATATATTAAGAATACCATTATTTAACTTTCCGAAACCGTTGGAAAAATTGAAATCGGTTCAAAATAGCCCCTCTAGGAACTTTTATGTGCCGACAAGCATGGAATAACGGTTTTTTAACAATAAAAAAAAAGTTGAGGGTATAGCGGATTTTTCAAATACCGTTTTGTGTTACACTTGACTAGATAAACAATCTTAGCTAGGTCACTTTATGAATGTATTTTCACTGTAGCACAGTGTTATTTTTCTACATAACACGTGGCACCGCCCGTTTAAAAAAAAATGTCTCTCCATTTCCTCTTACAATAAAACTTGATGAGTGAAAGAAATATCATTGATTAAAAACTATTTTTTGCTAAGTTATAGCTTATTATTCTAGTCTACGACCCTTTTAACTTGTTTTATATCTAAGTTGCCGTGGTCTTTAACCGAACCCGTCCATTTTTACTAGAAATATTTTCTACTATAGGGAAAATTTATGTAACCAATTTTATTATGATCCGTTAATATTAAAAGGGGCGGTGCCACACCCATTTTCAAAAATTTTTGTGTTTTCCGATTTAATGTTATAATTCAATTTAGAAAGTAAAATTATATTGACACAAAGCTCTTTTTCGCTAAGATATAGCTTATTATTTTCGTCTGCGACCCTTTTTAAAATCTTTTATATAAAAGTGGGCGTGGTCTTTAACCGATCTCGTCCATTTTTTCTAGATATATTTCCTGCTATAGGGAAAATCTGTGTACCCAATTTTATTACGATCCGTTAATTTTTCTTCGAGTTATGGCTCCCGAAACATAGAAAATTGTTTAGTCGTAAAAGGGGCGGTGCCACGCCCACTTTTTAAAATTTGAAGTTTTTCCTATTTACTGTTATAAATCTACTTGGAAAATGAAATACCATTGATATAAAGCTCTTTTTTGCTAAGAATTAGCTTATTTTATTCGTCCGCGACCCTTTTAAAAATCTTTTGTATAAAAGTGCGCGTGGTCCTTACCCGAAGTCGTAAATTTTTCTTCAAAGCATTCCTTCTAGTAAAGACAACCTCTCTGCCAAATTTTGTTACGACAGGTTTAACGACTTTTGATTTATGATTAATACTATTTGTAAAATTGATTTTATCACAAGTGGGCGGTGCCACGCCCATTTTAAATTTTTCCCAACTTTTGATCAAGAGTCTCAATATCAGTCCACATGTCAAATTTCAACATTCTAGGTTTATGATTTACTAAATAATCAGGTCTTTGTGTTTTCCAAAATGTTATATATATAAAAAATGGGCGTGGTTATCATCAATGATTTCGCTCATATTCAAAACCAGTCTATTTTGGGTCCAGATAAGCTCGTGTACCAAATTTGGTGAAGATATCTTAATATTTACTCTAGTTATCGTGTTAACGGTGAGACGGACAGACGGACGGATGGACATGGCTCAATCAAATTTTTTTCGACATTGATGATTTTGATATATGAAAGTCTATATCTATCTCGATTCCTTTATACCTGTACAACCAACCGTTATCCAATCAAAGTTAATATACTCTGTGTGCAAAGCACGCTGAGTATAATTACAACAACCTTAACATCAACATTGTCAACACAATTTTTTTTGCCGCGTCTCATGAAACAACCAAGATGAGGACACCAAAAACTTCAAGCAGCAAATTTTCATGCGGCATAGTACTAAGTACAAAAAAGCAATGCACTATTCCACCGACGAGAGTTTTTTTGTGATTTTTTACTCGCATAGAGTGGAGTGTGGCAAGTTGATGACTGAAAAGAGACATCCAAAGGAGCTACGAAGATGAATTGCGCGAATGAGAAATGTTGGAGATGTTGGAGTATACTTAGATGTGTAGCCAAGTTGAATGTTGCATGCAATTCACTTAACGCGTAAATTAATGTTTGATAAATTTTTTTTTAACTTGATGCTCAGTGCTCAGTTGTTGTTGTTATATGAATGTATGAACGCATTTCTCTTTTTAAATGAACAAGTCTCCAAACTTTTAGTAGTTAGTCACTGACTCGTCAGGCTTTACCATTCGAGTGACTTTTACTTTGGTATATGACTGCCTGATTCGTTGAGTCAGCATGATTCTTTTGTCATTTAACATTCGCGTCTTCAGTAAATTTGAGTGTCTGGCAAAATTTAATTTACAATGATGTGCAGTGACGTAGCGTGCGAAGTTCTTGGATTGATGCAATCCAAAAATTTAGTTGATAGAGGGATCACAAAACGAATGCATAGGCTATTGCGATATTAAAATTATTGGTCCTTTCGTTAACACACCTACCTTAAACATTTGGTATAAAATTTCTTATAACCAAAAGGTTCAATGTGGTCATATTAAATCGTTCCCGAGGTGGTCGGGCTTATACCTTAATAGTGCCAGTTATCGGAACGTACCGGATATATATCCGGGAAAGGACATCAACATCGGTAAAACTCTTCAAAATCTTCGGGGAAAGTATTTTTTGCTAAAGCAACAACAACACCAACGAAGTTAATAAAGGTTATCGAAAATTTTGGGATTTATATCAACGACTCGATATTTATCAAAAAGTAATAGATTTGCTACCGAAAAGTTATAGATTTGTTATCGATTATTGTAACAAAAATTATAGATTTGATGTCGAAAAAATACCGATTATTTTTCAAAAGGCTAAAACTTTAGATTTGCCAAAACAAAATATAGATTTGATATCGAAACAATATGTATTTGTTATCGATTATTTTATAAATAGTCATAGATTGTTATCGATTATATTTTCAAAGAGCTTTAGATTTGCAATCGAAATGTTATAGATTTGTTGACGAAAAATATAGACTGGTTATCGATTATTTTGCCAAAAATATTAAGATTTGCTATAGATTTGTAAGCGGAGTGTAACCTATTTGCGATCGGGGTGTGGTGATATGTTAATTCAAATGACGGAATTGCTTACAAAATGTTGATGTTGAAGACTTATCTATTATTTATTACAATGTTATTAAAAAGTTATTGAAGAGTTATCGAAAAAAATTATCGAAAAAATATCGATTTGTTATGGCAAATTTCTCTATTTAT
Source organism: Eurosta solidaginis (assembly GCF_040869045.1). Taxonomy (NCBI): domain Eukaryota; kingdom Metazoa; phylum Arthropoda; class Insecta; order Diptera; family Tephritidae; genus Eurosta; species Eurosta solidaginis. The sequence continues at coordinate 228,110,412 of NC_090320.1, read as the reverse complement.
TATCAAAAATTTTATCGATTTACTATCGAAAAATTATGGATTATTTATCGAGATATGATCAAAAATTAACCGATTTGTAATAAAGTGTAATCGATTTGTTATCAAAAAGTTATGAATTTGCTATTGAAAAATTAAAGATTTGCTATCACTTGTTATCGATTTATCGACCACACATCGACTGGTTATAAAACAGATACTGACAAAACTTCAATATCAAACCGATGACACATTTCTTAACCGTCGATAACAAGCCGATAATAAAACAATAAAAAGCCGATGACTTCGAGTTAGCAAATCAGTAACTCGACGATAACGTCGCTACCGTTAATAAACCAATAACTTGCAAGTAACGGTTGTTCCCGATAAGAAGCCGACGAGATTCTTGTCAAATATTCCGAAATTAAAAACTAAATAAATGCAAGTTGCGATATACCTCCGAAGAGAATTTAGGCCGATCTTCTCTTCCTATTTGCGTCGTGCTCCTTTTTAATTTTTCCTACAAATTGGCGGGACCTGGCATATGACTATGGCGGCATCAGTTTTCACTGAGAAGCTGTTCATGGCACTCGAAGAATTTTGCAAAATCACTGCCGAGGAGCGACCCCGCTTAGAAAAAGTTGTTTCTAAATTGTTGATGGTACTTTGCTTGGGCTACCACCACACCACGGCGGTCGCCATTAGCTCATGACTTCTCACAAAATACCTATTCGAGATTTTCGCTCTTAAGTTTTTTTAATTCAAGCCATTTTTTTGGTGCAATTTTTTTGGTTATTTTCTTTAATACCTTAATCTTCATCATGTCATAATTTAATTACTTTTAGGCATTCGACATCAATGAACAGGTGAAAGTGCCACCACCCCAAATATGTCCACTTTGATAAATGTTTGTTATTTACAAATAAACATAGAGGTATTCTAACACACCCAGTAGGGAGAAGAATCTGTCAACTACTTATGTACATATATGTATATAACTACTTTATGAAGCATAAAAACTTCCATGACTAATAGAAGGCGGTGATCGACGCCACTGTTTTACTTGTTATTGGCGTAATTTTAAAGCCTCTGTCGGAAATTGATTGATTTTTATAGAAAAAATAACGATTTGTTATCGGTAAGTTTTAGATTTGTTGTTGAAAAAATATCGACTTGTAATCAAAAATTTTGCGATTTGTTATTGAAAAGTTATAGAGATATATGTTCAAAAAATTATCGATTTAATATCAAAAATGTATCGATAATTTATCGATTTGCTATCAAAATGTTAACGATTTGTTATTGAAAACTCCAAATTTGTTTCGGAGTGCTTCCAACTTGGTGTCGGCGTGTTATCGATTTTTATCGACGGATAATCGGTTTTCTATCACACAGATACCGATAGAACTTTAATTACAATCGATGACAATAATGAAGTTTAATACATGATCTATGAATATTATTCGTAGCACCTAACTAAATTTCCTAGAGGTCACATACCCTTATACAAACATATTTGCTTACACAAATTTTTGAGAACAATAAATTAGTTTTAATTGCATTGGCTTGGTTCATTTGCTGTGCCAACAAAGCATTTCATTCTCTTTATATATAATGTATATGTGTATGTATGCATGTATATACGTGCATATGGTATCATCAATGAAATATAAGCTAATGCATTTCCGAGTACCACAGCACAACAACGACAACAGTAAAGCTAAGACATGTACCAACACACACCCCACACCTAATAAAATATTAATGAAAATTTGTGTGAACCTACGATGCGCCTATTTTACGCCCATAAATTTTGTTGATGAACATAACTGGCACAAGCGCATATCTACATATACGTACATACTCAAATACATATATGTAAGGGGAAGTTAAATATGTATGTATATTTATACATCATAATAGAAAAAGAAAATGATCACAAATTCTTAGTTTGTCAACAGTGATTTGCTTTTATTGCCGTGTGAAAGTATGTTTTGGCGCAGGGGCAAGAGGGGCCAAATGCGCAAAAGCCACACAAGCACAGTCTTTTTAGACTGATGATGAACTACCCAGACATTTTAAATAGCAGCAACGGCAAGTGTCAAGCACAGTGATAATTATATATACATATGTATATATATTTGTGTATGCCCATGTCAGTTCTTGCAAAGCTGATTTAATTTTCTGGATCTCCGGTTTCTTACTGGTCGATTTCATGCTTCTGCAATATGTCGTGACTGCCATATTCATTTATAATCATAGGTTTAGGTATTATGCCTGTGTGTAAATTTGTATGTGTGAACGATTCTGTTTAGCTGCTTATTTTTGAGTATCATATGAAAAGTCAACGCCTGTCGGAAGTGCTAAATGCATTCACACATACAGTAAAACATAATCAATATGGGACGGCATAATTAAAAATTTGTTTAAAATGTTTTTTTTTTTGCTGATTTATAATAAAAGTTGTTTTACCTCAAAAATACTTTCCTTACACAAGTTTTTTCCCTTGCTAAATACTTTTTTATACTCAGTTAAGCAGACCTCACAGAGTATATTAACTTTGATTGGATAACGGTTGGTTGTACAGGTATAAAGGAATCGAGATAGATATAGACTTCCATATATCAAAATCATCAGGATCGAAAAAAAATTTGATTGAGCCATGTCCGTCCGTCCGTCCGTCCGTTAACACGATGACTTGAGTAAATTTTGAGGTATCTTGATGAAATTTGGTATGTTCCTGAGCACTCATCTCAGATCGCTATTTAAAATGAACGATATCGGACTATAACCACGCCCACTTTTTCGATATCGAACATTTCGAAAAACCGAAAGAGTGCGATAATTTATTACCAAACACGGATTAAGCGATTAAACTTGGCAGGTGGGTTGACTTTATGACGTAGAAAACAAAATTAGTAAAATTTTGTACAATGGGCGTGGCACCACCCACTTTTAAAGGAAGGTAATTTAAAAGTTTTGCAAGCTGTAATTTGGCGGTGGTTGAAGATATCATGATGAAATTTGGCAGGAACATTACTCCTATTACTATATGTGTGCTTAATAAAAATTAGCAAAATCGGAGAAGAACACGCCCACTTTTTAAAAAAAATTATTAAAAGTCAAATTTTAAGAAAAAATTCAATATCTTTACAGTATATAAGTAAATTATGTGAACATTCAACTCCAGTAATAATATGGTGCAACAAAACACAAAAATAAAAGAAATTTTCAAACTGGGCGTGGCGCCGCACATTTTCATTTAATTTGTCTAGAATACTATTAATGCCATAAGTCGAACAAAAATTTACCAATCCTTTTGAAATTGGGTAAGGGCAAAACTTCTACGACGATAACAGTTTTTGTGAAAATGGGGAAATCGGTTGAAGCCACGCCCAGTTTTTATACACAGTCGACCGTCTGACCTTCAGCTCGGCCGTTAACCCGATAACTTGAGCAAAAATCGATATATCTTTACTAAACTTGGTTCATGTACTTATCTGTACTCACCTTATCTTGGTGTAAAAATGGGCGAAATCCGAATATGACCACGCCCACTTTTTCGATATGGAAAATTTCGAAAAATTTAAAAAATGCCATAATTCTATACGAAATACGAAAAAAGGGATGAAACATGGTGATTGGATTGCTTTATTGACGCCTTCACATATACAACTAAGGGCCACTCCCTTTCAAACCCTCGCTAATACCTTTAATTTGATACCCATATCATACAAACGCATTCTAGATTTACCCCTGGTCCACCATTATGGCGATATCTCGAAAAGGCGTTCACCTATAGAACTAAGGCCCACTCCCTTTTAAATAATCATTAACACCTTTCATTTGATACCCATATCGTACAAACGCATTCTAGAGTTACCCCTGGTCCACCTTTATGGCGATATTTCGAAAAGGTGTCCACCTATAGAACTACGGCCCACTCCCTTTCAAAATACTCATTAGCACCTTTCAGTTGATACCCATAACGTACAAACGCATTCTAGAGTTACCCCTGGTCCAACTTTATGGCGATATCTCGAAAAGACGTCCACCTATAGAACTAAGCCCCACGCCCTTTTAAAATACTCATTAACACCTTTCAGTTGATACCCATATCGTACAAACATAATCTAGAGTCACCCCTGGTCCACCTTTATGGCGATATCTCAAAAAGGCGACCACCTATAGAACGAAGGCCCACTCTCTTTTAAAAAGACTCATTAACACCTTTCATTTGATACCCATATCGTACAAACGCATTCTAGAGTTACCCCTGGTCCACCTTTATGGCGATATTTCGAAAAGGTGTCCACCTATAGAACTACGGCCCACTCCCTTTTAAAATACTCATTAGCACCTTTCAGTTGATACCCATAACGTACAAACGCATTCTAGAGTTACCCCTGGTCCAACTTTATGGCGATATCTCGAAAAGACGTCCACCTATAGAACTAAGCCCCACGCCCTTTTAAAATACTCATTAACACCTTTCAGTTGATACCAATATCGTACAAACATATTCTAGAGTCACCCCTGGTCCACCTTTATGGCGATATCTCAAAAAGGCGACCACCTATAGAACGAAGGCCCACTCTCTTTTAAAAAGACTCATTAACACATTTCATTTGATACCCATATCGTATAAACAAAGTCTAGAGTCACCCCTGGTCCACCTTTATGGCGATATCTCGAAAAGACGATATCTCGAAAAGGCGTCCACCTATAGAACTAAGGCCCACTCCCTTTTAAAATACTCATTAACCCCTTTAATTTGATACCTATATCGTACAAACAAATTCTAGAGTCAACCCTGATCCACCTTTATGGCGTCATCCCTAAATGGCGTCCACCTATAGAATTATGGCCCACTCCCTCATAAAATACTCTTTAATGCATTTCATTTGATACCCATGTCATACAAACACATTCCGGGGCTACCCTAGGTTCATTTTCCTACATGGTTATTTTCCCATATGTTGTCACCATAGCTCTCAACTGAGTATGTAATGTTCGGCTACACCCGAACTTAACCTTCCTTACTTGTTTTTTTTTTTTTTTTTTTTTTTTTTAATTGCTAACTTTTTAATTTTTGTCGTAAAATTTATTCACAATTGTTTTTCTTTTATCGGCCTATTGATAAAGGATTCAAGGTTCGAAACGGGCTCAAAACCAGAACAATATTTTTTTGTAACGATTATTGTTTTTTTAATTTTTCTATAATTGAAAAAATTGTATATTGTTTTTGGAATAGAAAGTAGAAAATTTTTCAGACAACCTGCCATAGCTGTGCAGATAGATCCATTTCGAATGGTGCTAAGCCTTCATCATCAGTACGCTTTAGGCACGCTGCGCTAAACATTTAGCTATACAGCGATGGCTTCTTTGACTGATAACTTGTTACTTCTATTCCTCTTTACTAACTATATTTAATCAGCGTTGCGCCGTCTATTGCAAGACACTGATAATGTTGGGGTGGGTGAGAAGCTCTCGCCATCTCTTCTCATTACATTCCGGCCATGTGGGTTTTGCCGTGTGGCATCTATCATGATACTTCCACCTGGCTCCGGCTTCCATCAGTAGAGCCTCCTTTATCTTGAACTTGCAGCTGGAGAGCGGCATGCCCAACTTCTTCCAGGATGGCGAAATTGGAAGGGAGGTACCCTTTCTTGCCAAGCTCATCCGCCATCTCATTACCTGGTATGCCCTTATGTCCCGGAACCCATACCAGATGCAGATTAAGCTGTTCAGCCATTACGTTGAGTGATCTGCAACTAAGGAAAGATCCCTCTTAGGGAGGGTGAGAAGTTCTCGCGATCTCTTCTCATTCCATTCCGGCCATGTGAGTTTTGCCGTGTGGCATCTATCATGCTACTTCCACCTGGCTCCGGCTTCCATCAGTAGAGCCTCCTTTATCTTGAGCTTGCAGGTGGAGAGCGGCATGCCCAACTTCTTCCAGGATGGCGAAGTTGGAAGGGAGATACCCTTTCTTGCAAACTCATCCGCCATATCATTACCTGGTATTCCCTTATGACCCGGAATCCATAGCAGATGCAGATTAAACTGTTCAGCCATTACGTCAAGCGATCTGCGACAGCCGACTACAGTTTCAGAATTAGTTGTGAGAGAGTCAAAGGCTTTCAATGCTGCTTGACTGCCTGAGAAAATATAAATGGGCTTCTGAGAGACTGCTTTCTGCCTAAGGCCGTCCACAGCGCCTTGTATGGCCGCAAGCTCGACCTGAAATACGCTACAGTGATCCGGAAGGCGAAACGATCTTTGTATGTCCAATCGTTCCGAATAAACACCCCCTCCGACCCTGTTATCCAGTTTAGATTCATCTGTGTGATCTGAATGCTGTCAGTGGGCCAATCTGCGTCATTCACCCACTGTTGCCCCTCAGGGATTAATATCTAGTATCCCTTCTTAAATTTGGTATGTCGTTTGCAGAAATCCGTCCATTCTGGTATGCAGAATCTTTCGAGAATTTCAGTATGGTTGCCGTGAGACGATGTGGTCAGTTTCCTAAACCAAATAGCTGCATATGCTGCATGTTTTATGCCTGCTATATCTATGGGCAGGCATGCTTAACGAACGAAACGATATCATTTCGTTACGATAATCAACGTTAATAAACGAAACGAAGTCATTTCGTTTCGTTTATTAACGTTAGGAACGTCAAATTAATTTAACGTTAATTTGTGTAAGTGACTTCGTTTCGTTTATTAGCGTTGATTATCGTAACGAAATGATATCGTTTCGTTCGTTAAGCATGCCTGTCTATGGGTAGTAGGTTCCGTATTATATTCATAGCCACCGTTGGCGTTGTGCGGATGGCTCCGCTTATGCATAGTAGTGCAGATCTTTGCACCTTTCGAAAAGCAATAACTGTCGATACCGTATTGTGAATATTTATATGTATTTATAAATATTTTTTTCATTATGTTCATAATTGTTGGAGGTCTAAAAACTTGCAAACAAATTTTTAAAGTTTAGCAAAATTTTACATAATGTTATTACAAAGATGCTGAAGGTTTTCAAAATGTGAATATAACGAACGAAAGCTAGAAAATTAAAATTTTTTTTTTTTAATTCCAGTCACAATTTTAAAATTTTTAATGAAAATTTATAACGTGAATTTCCAAATTAGAATATAATTTTTACTATATTAATATTTTTCTGAAAAAAAAATTTGTAGAAAATTTTTTAAAACCTTTCTCTCTACTGGGTATATGTTCTTTAATTGTTGTTTTTTGTCACTGCAATAAATTTTTGATGGCGCCAAGACTATATGGCTGCGCGTAGCAGATAAATTTAGTATTCCGCTATTTATATTTAGAAATTCATGTTTGTAGGTGATGAAGGCATTTTGTCAACTCAAAATATTTTTAATGCTATACTGATTTGCTAAACGCAATGTAGAGGTAGCCCTACTCTACACCAGAGGTCGTATGCTAGTGAAGGAATTATTCGCGCTCACTTCACACATATTGCTATTCTCTTTCGTTTAAAACCCGCTGAACAAGCAGAGTAACAACATCGAAAGAGGCTTCTGTATATTTGCGCATTTCAAGAAAAACCTATTTTGTAATTCTTGTTAGACTCAAGCAATAAAAAAATTATTTTAGCAGATCTTCGAATTAATTTTGAGTATTAACCAACATGCATGCATAAATACATCTTGCCGTGTTGCTCGTTTTGCAACGACTAAACCACTAACACTTCCATGATTTTACTTTGCCACACACAGCCAAAATTTCAATTTTGGTGACCACTGCTCTACACTACGCTACTCCTCCATTTCAATCCACTCAACGCGATAGGAGATCCTCTTGACATTCCACTCACTCCACTTAACTTGATTTACCCACTTATTTCTACAAAAGTCTTGCTGTCACCATTTCGAACTCTGATGTTGTACATAGCGTCATAAAAAAAAATAAAACATTTTTCTTTTGATATAACAGCAATTCGTTTAGTTTTAATTTTGTGTCTTTTACTTTGACATTGAAAGTAAAATTGTTTAGCTGAATATCACAAGAGATCAGAGCATGTTGTGAAGGAAGAATGAAAATTAAATCAAGCATGTGGATGAAGTTGGCGGAGTAATGATGACATTTTTAAATTGAATTGCATTAAGAAGTTGACAGCAGATTATGCATTTGTTAAGCGGTGTAGTTTAAAGGGAAAATTTTGGAAAAAATGCTCATATTAAAATTTACATCGCATTTGATTTCATGATATAGTGCGACATAACAACTGGAGAAAAGTGTTTTGCTGATGTGTACACAGCTTTGCTCACATTATGAGGGAATCCCGTATGTAAGCGCAAGGTGTAGGCGTAATTGCAAACGTAGTATTTGTAAGTTGTATGCTCTATGGGCGATATATGTTTAATGTAAATACAGGTGTCGTGTGGGGTATTGGTATGCTATATGAAGTAAAAGAAAATGGAAAAGTAATGGGCATTACACTGTAGCGTAATGTTGAAACAATGTACGTGGTAGAGTTTATATGAGCGAAATCTCACAGCAACTCAAGGCAAACACGTCACCAACATATAAATTGAAGCCACTGAGCTTATACTTAACTTTTATGCATGGAAGTGTACGAAGATATGTATACACTGCTGTTTTGATGAAAAAAAGAGCCGGAGGTGTAATGGAAAATATGACCAAATGCTTGATTTTTATTACTGATACACAAAACAAAGCACGTGATTGAGAATTCACTAAATAAATATAAACACAACAGAATAAAATAAAATAAAATAAAATAAAAAAGTCAAAATAAAACTAAAAAGATTTATAAGAAATAAAATAAAATACAAATAAAATAATATATAATTTAATTAAATTAAATGGAGTATAAAAAATTATAAATATAAACAAAAACATAACGAAAACAACAACGAGCACAAAGTAAGATAAAATAAAAAACAAATTAAAATGAATTAAATAGAAACATAACAAATAAAAGTTGAATAATTTAGAAAAAAAATAATAAAAAAATTTAATTAAACAAAACAAAATAAGATCGCGGGTTCGAATCGAGCTCAAGGCCTAACAATAATTTTTTATCATTATTATTGTTATGATACATTTTTTCTTAATTGAAAAAATTTTTAAATTAGAATAAAAGAAAGAAAAAATTTAGACAACTGCCAAAGCTCGTTGTATAGATCCATTTCGGGAACTGCTAAATTCCTTCATCGGCAACGTTTAGGCGCCGCTGCTATAACCATTCAGCCATCACAGCGGTTTTTTGTTTGTCTTCAGCTCGATTCGAACCCGCGATCTTAAAATCAGTAGGCCGATATAACAACAAAAATTGTTAAAACAAAATAAAATAAAATAAATCAAAATAAAATGAAATAAATAAAATAAATGAAATAAAATAAAATAAAAACAAGTAAGAACGGGACTGTCTTCGGCTGTGCCGAAAAATTCATACCTTTCATGAATGGGGCTGAACAATAATCTTATCCCGTTCGTAATCTCCGAATAATCGGATGTATAAGATAAGAAATATATAGTGAACAGATCTACATACCTTAACGATTTTTAAGATAAATATAAAATAAAAAACAGGTAGGTACTTTGTGTGAGGATACAAAGTTTCAGGTTTTTTGTGGTCAGCGTGTAAAAACTATGACTACGAATCACGTATTTCAACAATATATGACGTAAACGTAACTATTTGATGAAACTTGATGAATTTTGAAGCTTCTAGCCGTAAAAAAGGGGTCAAAATGACAGTTTATATGAAGTATATAATATATATACCACCGATCTCTATGATTTTTTCAGACAACAATATATGCTATATACGTAAGCATATAGTGAAATTTGAAGCGTCTAGCTGTTAAAAAGGGGCAGAAATTGCGCAAATTTTCTTAACTGAACAATCGGTTGTATGAGATATATACTATATATACCACCGATCTCAATGATTTTTTCAGACAGCAATATATGCTATACGCGTAAGCATTTGGTGAAATTTGAAGCTTCTAGCTGTTAAAATGGGAAAGAAATTGCGCAAAGTTTCTTATCTGAACAATCCGTTGTATGGGATATATACTATATATACCACCGGTATCTATGATTTTCTCAGACAACAATATATGCTATACACGTAAGCATTTGGTGAAATTTGAACATATCTAAACGATGTTTAAGATAAATATAAAATAAAAAATAGGTGTGAAGATGCAAAGCTTCACGTTTTTTGTGGTCTGCATGTAAAAACTTTGACTTCAAATCACGTATTTCAAAAATATATGACGTAAACGTAACTATTTGATGAAATTTGATGAATTTTGAAGCTTCCAGCCGTAAAAAAGGGGTCAAAATGACAGTTTATATGAAGTATATAATATATATACCACCGATCTCTATGATTTTTTCAGACAACAATATATGCTATACACGTAAGCATTTGGTGAAATTTGAAGCTTCTAGTTGTTAAAATGGGGCCGAAATCGTAAAAAAAATATATATATACTATATATACCATCATATATATATTATATATATCACCGATCTCTATGATTTTTTGACACAACAATACATACTATATACGTAAGCAATCGGTGAAATTTTAAGCTTATAACTGTTAAAATGGGGTAGAAATTGCGAAAAGTTTCTTATCTGAACAATCGGTTGTATGAGATATATAGTATATATACAACCGATCTGTATGATTTTTTCAGACAACAATATATGCTATATACGTAAGCAATCAGTGAAATTTGAAGCTTATAGCTGTTAAAATGGGGCCGAAATCGTAAAAAAAATATATATATAATATATATATATACTATATATACCATCATATATATATTATATATATCACCGATCTCTATGATTTTTTGACACAATAATACATACTATATACGTAAGCAATCGGTGAAAGTTGAAGCTTATAACTGTTAAAATGGGGTAGAAATTGCGAAAAGTTTCTTATCTGAACAATCGGTTGTATGAGATATATACTATATATACAACCGATCTGTATGATTTTTCAGACAACAATATATGCTATATACGTAAGCAATCGGTGAAATTTGAAGCTTGTAACTGTTAAAATGGGGTAGAAATTGCGAAAAGTTTCTTATCTGAACAATCGGTTGTATGAGATATATACTATATATACAACCGATCTCTATGATTTTTTCAGACAACAATATATGCTATATACGTAAGCAATCGGTGAAATTTGAAGCTTATAGCTGTTAAAATGGGGTAGAAATTGCGAAAAGTTTCTTATCTGAACAATCGGTTGTATGAGATATATACTATATATACAACCGATCTCTATGATTTTTCAGACAACAATATATGCTATGTACGTAAGTATTCTGTGAAATTTGAAGCTTCTAGCTGTTAAAATGGGGCTAAAATTTGCGAAAAAAAAAATATATATACTATATATATATACTATATATATCACCATATATATACTATATATACCACCGATCTTTATGATTTTATCAGATAACAATATATGCTATATACGTAAGCATTCGTTGAAATTTGAGGCCTCTAGCTCTTAAAATAGGGCAGTAATTACGAAAAGTTCCTTATCTGAACAATCGGTTGTGGGGGATATATACTATATATACGACCGATCTCATCAATTTTTTCAGGCAACAATATGTGCAACATACGAAAGTATATGGTGAAGTTTGAAGCTTCAATCTGTTAAATTGGGTAAGATATTACAAAAATCCTCTTTTTCTGAAAAATCGGTTGTATGGAGGATATATGCTATAGTGGTCCGATCCGGTCGGTTCCGACAAATGTCTAATCGGACACCCAAATACACTCGCTCACCAAATTTTATCAAGATATCTCAAAAATTGAGGGACTAGTTTGCATACAAACAGACAGACGGGCAGACGGACAGACGGACATGGCTAAATCAACTCAGCTCTTCAACCTGATTATTTCGGTATACTTAATGGTGGGCCTATCTATTGTCCTTTAAGGACCTACAATTTTCGGTTTCGTGACGAAATTAATATACCATTTCATTTTCATGAAAGGTGTAATTAAGTGAAATAAAGTAAAACAATAAAAATTAAAATAAAACAAGTAAGGAAGTCTAAGTTCAGGTGAAACCGAACATTACACACCCAGCTGTACACTTGAAATGCTGTTGTTGTTTGTTTTGTGTGCTTAATAGTGTTACAAGGCTGCGCAATAATACATATACATATGGTTCTATACTGAACTAATTTTTCTTCGAGTTATGGCTCCCGAGACATAGAAAATTGCTTAGTCATAAAAGGAGCGGTGCCACGCCCATTTTTTAAAATTTGAAGTTTTTCCTATTTATTGTTATAAATCCACTTGGGAAATTAAATACCCTTGACATAAAGCTCTTTTTTGCAAATATATAGCTTATCTTATTCGTCCACGACCCTTTTAAAAATCTCTTATATAAAAGTGGGCGTGGTCCTAAACCGATTTCGTTAATTTGTCTTCAAAACATTCCCTATAGTAAAGACAACTTCTCTGCCAAACTTTGTTACGATAGGTTTAACGATTTTTGATTTATGATTAATAATATTTGAAAAATTGATTTTATCACAAGAGGGTGTCAGAGGCGGCCCATTTTAAACATTTTTTCCAAATTTTTGTCAAGAGTCTCAATATCAGTCCATACATCAAATTTCAACATTCTACGTGTATTATTTACTAAATAATCAGGTTTTTTGTGTTTTCCAAAATCTTAAAAAAAAAAAAAATCTTATATATATAAAAAGTGGGCGTGGTTATCATCCGCTTTCGCTCATTTTCAATACCAACCTATTCTGGGTCCAGATAAGCTCGCGTACCAAATTTGGTGAATATATCTCTATATTTACTCAAGTTATTGTGTTGACGGACGGACGGACGGACGGACATGGCTCAATCAAATTTTTTTTCGATACTGATAATTTTGATAAATATATGGAAGTCTATATCTATCTCGATTCCTTTATACCTGTACAACCAACCGTTATCCAATCAAAGTTATAATAGCCTGCGTACAAGTACAGCTGGGTATAATAAATTAAAATACCGGAATATACGGATATCCTATACCATGCAAAAAAAAACTTACATAGTATGGGTTGCGGTTTGAATTCAGAATCAGCGATCAAACTGAGGCAAATAAAATATTTGCAACATGCCTTAGTAGTGTTTTTTCGTAGATCTGCATTGTGACTAGCAGCAGCAAGAGTTTTAAGTAGCAGTTCCAAAAATTATAAAAACTGCCAATTTTATGCAAATTCATCAGCTAATTTTAAAGAGAACCTTACGCCCACGGTGCTCACTACTTAGATCTTATGAGCAATTTTGGACATATCAATATTCATGTAAGCTTATGTTGACAGAAATCTATTATTTTGGCAATTTTCATTGTTATGCTTTGGGAGACAATAATAATTTAAATTAACAGAGCATATTGCTTAAGCATATATGATACTACTTTATTTTTGCTTGGATTCCAAGCTAAAAAAAACTGACGAAACTTTATCGGAACTTCAAAACACAACAACAATTTCTATCATGAAAAAGCGAGACCACTATTCCCCAAAAATTAGTGAGTTTGACATGTTTTTGTTTATGTTTTACATTTTATTTTTACATTAACACTTCTAACAATAAAAACAATGCAAATAACACGGGAAAATTATTTCGGTCTCTAATGGTTCACTTTTTTCACAAGAAAGTTGATTTTAATTGGGTTTTTATGTACTAAATTTTCAAACTCAAAACAAAATTTTCGTGTGTCAGAAAAAAATAATGAAAAAGCGGCCGAATGTCAAAAAAACCTATCGAAATACAAACTGGCTCGTTTGTTTTTAATGAAATAGATTATATTTTCCTTGTATTTCGTTGGTTTTTTGAAATATAGTTTACACACTTACACCAGTACTGAAGCCGTATTAGGAGTTAGTGCGACAAAAAATTGAAGATAAAATACAAGAAAAAATACACGAAAATAAAGTAGTGTCATATAGGTATTACGTATGATGAACAATTTATGTGTTGATTTCCTTGTTGAAAGTCCGTTCAGAATCAACAATTTGTTCGAAGTTGATTCAAAAACAGTTGTTTGTGATTTATTAAAATCTACAGAAATTTCAGCTGATTTCAGTTTTTTCTGGCAATGTAGTTTTTAGCACTAAATGCGAACAAAAATATATTTATATAATAAAAAGCTTCTCGCTTTAACTTACAAAGCTTTAAACTCAAGATCATAGTTGCGTTAGTTTCGTAAAGTTCCGCTAAATGCGGACCAGTATGATCCCAGAATTTGGTTTCACATTTTTTGTATCAGATAAGATGGGTAGGCTGTTAACAAGGCGCGTTGGTTAAGAGGAAGAGCGAGAGCAAAGGGAAGAGTTATACAAAAAGTCATAGACGTAAAAAGATAAAAAAGGAAATAAAGGCCAGTAATTAGATACAGAGAGAAAAAATTAAGGTTGAAAGAAATCAAAATAGGGAGAGAGGAAAAAGTGGGAACAAATGAAGATAAAAATGGAGAAAGTGCGAGGGCATGATAGGAAGGAGAGGAAGAGAGAAAGAGAAATATAGGAAGTTTGAGGGAGCAGAATGAAGTGAGACAAAAAAGGAACATCGAATGGAATGGTAGAAATGGGAGTGGAAGTAGGAGTGGAAGTGGGAGCAGGAATGGGAGTGTTAGTGGCAGTAGAAGGGGGTGTGGCAGTAGAAATTTAAGTGGAAGTAGGATTTGTCACGATAGTGGTAGTTAGAGCGGGAATATATTCAGGAGTGGAAGGAAGATAAATGAAAGAAGAGATGCACAGGTATAGGAATAAAATTGAAGGTAAAGTAGAAGAGAATGGATTAGAGAGTGAAGAGGAAAACGGAGTTCTTTTTTGAAGTGCAGCCAAACCTATTTTCGGGCAGAGCAATATCTTCCGGGTCTCTTTGCTTATATATAAGACTAGAGTGCCCCCCAGAATTTACTCTGTCCGAAAATTGATTTGCCAACATTTTTAAAGTTAGCCAAGCTTACCCTCTTCACCTCAACTATTTTATTATTACTATTCATAATTTGTCTATTGTCGTTGATAAAGTGGAATTCGTTCCAATAGTGGTTCTCCAACTTGTCAATTACACAGCCCAAATATTGCGACCAAGCTCGTTTTGTTAAGCTTTCTGTATTAAAATATGCTTTCAAACCATTTTCCTTTTCATTTCACTTTTTTTATTTCATTGTAATAAACAATTTATTAATTAGGCATTCATATTAAATAAAAAAAAAAAAAAAAACAAAAACATTTTACTATTTTATTTAATTGCTAATTGTTACTATGTAGTTGGTGTATAATTTTTTGTTTGACTTTCCAGCGACAGTGCAAATGTACGCCTTTGCTGGTATAAGTTTTTTTTTTTCTGTGCAAGCAGCTTTAATTCCAAATACAGTAAAAAAAAAGCTGCTAGACGACGTACTTCCTTATTATTACTCATTTCACTCTTTTTTCAACAACACTTTTTCTACTTTTTCTATGACTCATATATTCCATATTTATTTATTGTTTCTTAGTTCACCTTTTTCTCAAAGCTTCGGAAATATATGTGTGTTGTTGAAATATATGAGTGATAATGAAAAATTGCTTATGTATACATTTCTTACCAATAATAAATACTGAAAGTATTTCGACTTCGTCTGTCTGCAGCTAATTTTTGTGGTTGTTGTTAATTGATTGTGATGATAGCAAAAACAGCATCAACATGTGCTACTGTAAGCAAATCATTGGCGGTTCTTATAAGCCAAATGCTCAGAAGACTCAAATTACATATTTACTCTCACAATAATGTTACTGGGACAACTTTAAGCCGAGCTTTTTCCTATTTTTTTTTTATTTCTTTTTTTCTTTTTTTTTTTGTTGCTTGCGATATGCACAAAATTTGACATATACAAATGTTTATTCCAAAAAGAAATACCATTTTTGTGGGAGAATGAGAATGATATTGATTTATTTTGTTCTCAAAAATTTATATGGCCTACTATTTCTAGACGACTTTTAATGATTCCCCCTATGGGGTATAGGTTTCCTGGAGGATTTTGTAGCAGAAATGAGCTCGTAGGTATGCCGCTTTAGTTTACCCTAATATTATTTGAAAACGTTCTCGGGCTAAAATATGTACCGAGCTATAAATTTTTTTTTTTTTCGAAAAAACAGCTGCCAATCGAAGGACGGTTTCAAGCAAAAGCTGCATGAGCAAGAGCTCGTAGTAGTGATGGTGGCGGCAGTAAAGTAAATTAACCGGCTTTCTATCATTGTAAGCCTTTATAAAAGAAAAAAAGCCCAATAACAGTATATTTCGATAGAAAAAGCTTGCATAGGTAAAACCTTTTACGAGTAAAAGCTTTTAAAAGTGAAAGTAGCAGTAGTTCACATGTAAGCCATTTTATATATTTCTAAATAGCTGTTATACTGTTTTCAAATATGGAGTGAAAGCTTAAATGAGTCAAACCTCTTTAAAGTATAAGTTGGAGTTATACAAATTTTCGAAGTTTCAAATTTGTAAGACCTGCTTTTGTGTTTGGCATTATAAGCGAGATAAAGCTGTATTATAAAGATGAAAGACTTAATGAATGAAAGCTCGTAAAAGTGCAAGCAGCAGTAGTTCAACTGAAAGCTTTATTACGTCCTTCTAAATAAATTCTCTATTAATAAATAAATAAACAGTGTTCAAGTTCGAAAAAAATGTCACCGAAAAGGGGACTTTAATGAATGAAAGCTCTCAAAACTAAAAGCTGCACTAATGCGAGTTATCGCAGTATCAAATTTGTAAGTTTGATTCTCTTGAGTTGGTAGTTTTATTCGAGTTATATAGCATTATATAGCTAATGGTCTTTATTAGTGAAAGCTCTTAATATAGAAAGTATCAGTAAATAGCCGTCCAGGCAAAAAATATTGTACCGATAGTAGAAGCTTTAAGGAAAGAAAGCTCTTATAATTTAAAGATGAATTAACACGATTCTTGCAAGATTTAAATTTGTTAGTCTCCCTTTTTTGTTTGGTATTATGATTGAAATATTGCTACAGGTATTATATAGGTGAAACTTTTTATGAGTGAAAGCTCTTTAAAGTAAAAGTAGTTAACCCATCAGCTTTTTTATGCGACTTCTGGAAAACCTTTATTTTACTTTGAGATATGAAATAAGAGCAACTGACTTAGCGTGCGCCAAAAAAATTCAACCTAGCTTTATCGAGCAGAATCTCTTGAAAATTGAACAGGAAGTGTTACCAAGTTATTTGCAGTGAATTAGACAACAAATTTACAGATTGATAGAGGTCTTCATTAAACTTGATGTTAAAAATAAACAAATTGCTAAAAGAATATATATTTTTTTCGAATATTGACGTGAAAGCTTTTAGTAAGCAGTTTTCTAAGCGCTTTTAATTAGATATTTTGAAAATATTGTGGCGAGTATCAGATATTCCGACACATCACTACGTCGGTAGGAAATATATGCTGGACAAAGACAACCGATGAGAGAGCAAAAAGCTATGCACACATGCACATAGCAGCTTAGAGCGTAGACGACATTACACACACATGTAAATACCAACAAAGAGCGTAGACGACTTTACTTACATAGATACTTAGAAGACAACATCGAATATGACAGGCGGGACGTGAAAGAAGTAAGTAAAAACTAATCGAGAAGGCTGTTTGCGTAAAGTCTAGACCCTGGGAGAAATGGGTGAACAAGGCGACAGAGAGTATATAAGCATGGCGTCTGGGTAAAAGTAAGCAATTGATTTTAAAAGTTGTAAGTGGAGTAAGCAAATAATTTCAATTGTAAAGCTATACCAACATAGTAGTGCTGCAAATAAAGAGCATTTTGCCTACGGAATATTTGAGCTTATTTTTTCGAAAGCTCAGTGATTCCAAAGATAACAGCAAGCAAAATAATAATTGGGAATTCTTTAAGATTCGATACAATATGTGACATTGTGAGACAAAAAAATTGTTTATCGACATCTTTTAAAATAAGCTGTCGCTGTGTGCTTTTAGATTACTGAAAACAGGGTTGATACAAAGTATCTACATACTTTAGGCGTGATATAGTTAACAGTGCACACCTTAGCAGATACCGCCAATTTTTGGATTTTTTTATTTTTTTTTTTTTTTATTTCAGTAAAATTAATGAGCTGACAAGCAAAACAAAAGCAGGTAAGTTTTCCTAAACAAATTGTTTGACAAAATAATTGACATTAATTTAAATAGTAAACATAAAAGTAAACAAAATTTTATGCGACTAATAATTAGATAAAACAAATAATGTACAAAACAATTGACTAATTTAAATGTTTTATAAGAGTTTTTGTCATGTATAATTAATAATTATATGCAAAAGCGTAAACGTCAAAGACATAGATATATCGTCATTAGAGCGGGTTAAATTGTTAGGATGTATTTCTGTTCATCAGGAGTATAGCAAAAACATAATCAACACATGATTCTAAGAAAAATTGTTGAAGACACCATAGCTGTAAGTAAAAAAATATTTTTTTAAATAAATTACATTACAATTCTAAAAATTGTGTTTTTGCTTATTACTTCAAAATATAGGTTTTTTTTTTTAATGTTTTTCTACTAAAACGAATTCGTAAAAAGAAAAACTGTCCGAATGAAAGTTTTTAGAAATATTCTGAACTTATTTTAGCTGTAAAGACAAAATTTCCATAAGAAATTTGTTAAAAATGATAATATAGTAGTTAAAAGTTCATTTTAGGCTAATTTTTCATAATTTAAGCCTGATATCTCTACTAAAATTCAAAAACACTACATATATTAATACAGATTATGAAATGTACGTAAAATAACTTTAAAGTAAGCCCAATATGATATTTTGCCTATAATTCTATCAGAAGCTATGAAGATTTTTTAGCCAACCCCTACATTCATATGGCAAAATATCTATTTTGCAACAGTCAGGGACTCGACTGTGTCTTCAACAATTTTTCTTAGAATCATCTGTAGATTACGTTTCTGCTGTACTCCTGATGTGAAAAATATTTGACCCGCTCTAATCAACATATATACAAATATCCACCATATATCAGATGATTCACGTCTTGAGCAAATTTATGTAATACTTAATTTAATTTTTTCTGTAGTCACTGTGATTTGTGGTGGCGTATAAGTACTAACTTCCATGCACACTGCTACACACACACATACATATATTTTAACAATTCAAAGTTTTTGGTGAATTCAAATGAATACGAAACTTTTCCCACAATTGTGAAATAATGTAGCATTTTACGGAGAATTTTTCTAAAGAAATTAAAAATGTAAATTTCCAAAAGAGACTCCACACATTTGCATACATTAACACACATTCATATGTATGAATATATATGTTCTTGCAACTGTATAAAAGCCTAACGCGTATATGCACAAATAATTTACTCAAAATTGTAATGAAAGAAAAGCGTCAACCAAAAAGGCACATTCGCCATAAAAACCAAATTTTAATTGTAAATAAAGTGTACTTCAGCAATCTTTTGCTTGTGTAAGTGAAAATTTTTTATTAGAGTTAATGTGAGTTTATTGTAAGAACAAATTTGTTGAGTTAATTAAATTTTAATATACAAAACATGTCTGTAAATTCAGAAATAGACGCACACTCATTTTGTATCACAATTACACGCAAACGTATCCATACCACTTCAAATGGCGGGTACCGATGCGTATATGTAACAATTTTGAAGTGATGGTAATATAAGCGCTATGTTGTTGTTGTTGTAGTAGTGCTTCACCCTATACAATAAGTGCGATCACTCATTAACTTTTCAATCCCACGCTTGGTTCTACACTTTTCCTGCTTGGTCGATCGATAGTAGCGTCAAGGCCTTCTTCACTCTCTTCTCCACGTTGAGCTTGCACGATAACTTACTGTCCAGATAATTCCTAGATTATCCAATTCGGGACCTTGTACCTCTTAATAAACATTACCATATCCGTCGTCTCCGCGTTGCTTATTGCTGGAAGGCACTCTATAATATTAAAACGGATTAGAAAGCGAAAGAGCATAAAATTTATTTCCCTATCAAAGCAACTTCAGAAAATCAACTTAAATGAGGACTAACATTTTTGAATTGTATAGTTCTCAGCCAAAAACTCTTCTATCACCGAATTCGTAGAACATTTGCTCATATCTGTTTGAAATATATTATAATTAAATTTCTGTAAAGACATAGCGAAACTACTCACATTTTTACAAATTTTTTATACCCACGTATATAAACGTGCTCTTTTTCTCTGCAAAGATCATGCCACTAATCCCTAAAGAGCGTGATGTGCGATCAATCCCCTATAGTCCCTTTTGGATACCGTTGGGATAAGTCAGTTTGAAATTTATGAAGCAAATTTTAATAAACAATAACAAAGCAACCCTTAGGGGCACGAACAGTACCCGTAGCGATTCAAAGAAGGTATATTGGACACTGCTCGTTGAGGCATAAAGAGGATCTGTCCGATACTTCCCGTAGAGGGTGCCCATTCAGGTATAAACAGGTACAATTGTTCTCTCCATAGGACATGCTCAAACGAAAGATATCACTCTAATCAATATAAAGAGATCTAAACTGGCTACAGTCGTATATTCCTTTGCGACCTATCTCTAACTCATGCTAAACTAAAAGCATTTTTGTAGGGTAAAACCAGTATATGCGCCTGCCCGCAGGTATTGATGCACACTTCCAACAAAATGCCAGTGGATTTTATACATACTGTTACGAATATTAGCAACACTAAGGGGTACTGCCATCTCTAAGCGGATGCTAAACAGTGACTTGCATGCACATCCATAAATCAATCATTATGTATCTACACATCAATAATTTAATCATTCTTTCTACACCTATGTACGTACACGCAGCGGAGAAGCGATGCACAAACACATGCATATATCTTATCTGAGATGCTCCTAAAGGTATGCAATTATAATTGTGGAAGCGTCGTTCACACATGCAAGCGCATGGGGTATGAGAGAAGCTATAAAAATTTTACATCTGTAGTTGTAGCTGAGAAATTTATAACTAACTAGTAAGGTCTGGAATTAGAAAAGCCTAGAAATATGCAACGAGGAAATCAGGCAGTATAAAAAGGCGACAACAGTAGAGGCGAAAATCAGTTTCATTTAAGCTATCATTCAGTTTGGTTATTAAGCAAGCTAATTGCAAAGTATAAGTGTTATTGTGAAGTACTTTAATAAAGGCCATTTTTCCATTATTCAATATTGGAGTTATTTATTCAACAGTTTAGCGATACGAACATTAGCAGAAGATTGCAAATAAGGGGAATTGCAGTAAATTCATTACAATACTCTATTATATTTAATTAAAATGTAATTATTCAAATCGTAATAAAATTAAACCAAAAGAAAAATTTATAAAAAACAAAGAAGTACGGGAAACTTGTAAATTACGTGATTTTAAAAAGCTACACAGCTGTTGTTGTGTTTCATACTCAATTTTTAACTTTTTTAAAGTAACATACACACATACATACATCGACATCTTTTGAGATGCTAGGACAGTGATGCACTTGAGTGTTTTGAAGAGCTTTGGAAAATCGTTCGACGTCCGTCTACAGGTCGTGTGAGCGCAGCGTCAGAAATTGAGTAAAGCAAGCAGTCAATCAAAAATTACATGTGTTAATTCTATGCTGAAACATAGTCCACATAGTAAACACACACTAACACAAAAAAAGTTGCAATTGTATTCGGAGCTCGGCCGGCGTTGTCCACTACTGTAGTCGAGAATTGTATATTCACATAAAAGTGAGTGTCAAAGCCATCGCAATCAATATTGATAGACCACTAATTTTCTGATATGTATATTCTTTTTTTTTTTTTGGCATGTTATTCATATCGAAAGCTATTTTAATGAATAATGCCCGAAGGAGAATCCGGTGATGAGCACAATAAATTGTAATTGATTTGTTGGAAATATGTTACACATGCATACAAGCGAGTAACAGGAAAGAACATTGTTATTGTTTCCCAGTCTGAGTAGTCCTATTTAAATAAGTAATTCTATAAATCGCATAATATAGCTCATACACGAATTTCGCATAATTTAAGTACACATAGTCAATACGCCTATAAGCATGCTATAATTTAGTGAATCAAGGCTTAAGGTGTTACGTTTTCGTTGCCTTATTTCACGTGTTTTAGGAAAAAGTGAATTTTGCAGAAAAGGAAAAAAAACATTGTAAGTCAATGACATTTTTGTTATCAAATTCCACTAAAAATATGTCAGCAGAAATTGGTAGGCGCACATCGAAAATATTTACATAATTCTAAGGGATAAGTTTTGAGGTTTTTCGCTAAACTTTTGAAAGTTTTCTAATAAGCGAAACTGTATGTATGTATCTAAAAGGATGTACTGAAATAAGTTAGCTTAAAGTATGTAAAATTTGAGGGTGCCTTTGATTGGTTTATGTATAGTAGGCATAAACTTTGGAAACTTTCTAACTCTTTGGGGATTAATCTGCTGTTAGCTTATTTTAAAAGAGCAAATTACTTGAAATTAAAATAAACCAAGTAAATAAAACAGCGCCTTGAAATGAAATATAACAAATTCAATAGGGTTAGTTTGTTATTGGCTTTTAAGTTTGTTTAGAGGAGAGAATTACTTGAAATGAGATCCAATAAAATAATTTAAAAAAAATAATTTTGTTAAACGGTTTTATTGAAAACAATACTTACATTAAGTAATAATAATACTAAAAGATAGAAAATAATTAGGTAGGTCATAGGTACTAGTCATCATACTCCTCATCAATCTGGGGCGTAGATGAGACAAATAAATTAAAGCGTTGTGCGCGTGGAATTTTATTTTAATTATTTTATTTACTTGAATTTCACTAACAGAATTTGAACCTATGTTCCTCAAAGTCTTTTGACGTCACTTCTACCGGGACTTGAAGTTTTTGCTTGAATTTCACTAACAGAATTTGAACTTGTGTGCTTCAAAGTATTTTGATGTTACCTGGCAACCGGCGACGATTTTTTTCATAGATAGTTTTCTATTCATTTACTTATGTATTATGTGTTCAAAATATGAACCCAATCGGACCACAAATACGATTTTTGTTAATATCGCGATCCTTGCGCCACCTAGCGGCGATTTTTTTCTCCTTCATATTGCATTGTCATCGGGTTCTGAGGTATATTCCAAGATTCAAGCTTGCATCTTATCGGCAAGCTTATTACAAATTTCGTAAACAACGCTACACAGAGTCAAGCTAATTAAAACTGTTTAAATAAGGGAACTGACATCTATGAGCCGAACTTTTGGAAATCTATAGCAATGACTTGCTACCCCACTATATTTCAGGCAGAAATCCATGCAATAGAGATTTGGTGAAGATAATGCATCAGCAGAAGCTTATCTTCGAGTGGTGTCCTCATTATCTCAAATAGCCTTACATGGCTTGAAGTCGTACACAATTTCTTCTAATCTAATGGCTAAATGTATTGGAGTCCTAAATGATCTCGGAGACAAAAACAAGGTTTTCTTAGGATGGATTCTCGGAAATCAGGGGCATGAAGGTAATGAACAGGGATACTACCTAGACAAGCGGTCTGTGGACTCGCAAAGGCACACACTAGGGAAACCATACGTAGCAGTTCATACGACATTGGATTGTATGCCCAGGGCAAAAACGAGCGAATTTGTTTATACTCCCAGCAACGAGAGTATCATCCAATGTCAATAATCTAGGCAGAGAGGACCTACAAACTCTCACTGGGTACTATGTCGGGCACTGCCGTCTACGATATCACGTAAGTAAGTAAAATATATGTGCGATACACAAATCTTTTGCTTTTATGTGTTGAAGGATGAAACGCCGGCTCACGTTCTCTGCGTACGCGTCGCCATGGCACAGCAAAGACTCTCCAATCTAGGTGGCGTGACTATTAATCCTCTCGTTATATGCAGTAAAAAGCCTGAAGAGGCACTTAAATACATTAAAAGCCTCCAGATGTAGTAATAGGCTGAAAGGTCAAGCACAATATACTTATATATTTATATGAAAATGGCGAAGTGTAGCGAGGCCTTGTAATAATATTAATAAGTTCTCTGACGTCACAAAATCTAGGAAGATTATAAGTTGTCACAGTACGCTGATGAAGCAACGTACACATGTCAAAAATTGGTATTGGTTTCAAAATTTGCAAATTGTTTGACTTTTAGGCGCTTAGTCCAACAAAAAACAAAAAAAAAACACCAATAAGGATAAAAAGGCAAATAAGTAAAAATGTTTCCCTCGCCGCCAATGACTCGTCATTACTGTGTTAACTTTTTAAATAAAATTGCTTTAGGGCTAGAGATAGCTTAGATGAGCAGTTTAGTAGATAAACGTATGGGGTGGGGTGTCAATATGACAATAACTGCGACACAAAGTAAAAAAAAATAAAAAATCTACAAGCAAAGGAAAGCGCAGTACTAAAAGGGCGAATGCATTGTGTGTATAGAAATCACACAATCAAACCAAATAGCGAACTGTAAAACGGTACAAATTAAGAAACCCATAAAACAGATCTGTCACAAGGGATGCTGTTGCCAAATGTGTGCGAAGTACGAGTATTTACGCTGTCATTACAGAAAATCCCATTAATTGTGAAAAATCTCATTTAACTACACAAAAAAAGGGATGAAATTGAAAAGGACTTGAAAACTTTACTGCAAGTGGAATAAGAAATATTTACGATTTAACATTTTACAATACAAAATACCATAAAATAATCGTTACGCATTGGAATAAATAAAAGAATGTTAATATATATAAACGTACAACCATAAATGCAAAGTTGAAAACGAAAAATGAAAAATGTGTGTATGAGGAATTTTGCCGCCGAGGGGAAACGACGAGCATCTAAATACCATGCTTTGTATTTCGAAGATACATAGCACTGTTTAATAGTAGTTAGGGTAACCCTAGTAGTAAGATACATTTATTATGCCATTTCGTTGCGGTGATTTGTAAAAACGTTTTCGAATGCCAAACAAAAGCGGTGGATGATTAAGTGAAAGATGAGGCCCAAATGACATGTAGGCTAGCCAAACGATCTCAAACGGGCTTTCAGCAAACCTTTGTGTGTGTGTGTGCATAAGTGTTGAGTGAAGGAGCTGGATGGAGTATAAAGGCGCTAGCAGCAAGTAATTAATTTCTGCTATGTGTGTTTTTGTTCGTAGCTGTAATCTTCCCTTTCCCATTTGCATCCCTCAATTTCATTTAGCATGCACATTTCTTATTCATCGCCCCTTGCCAACATATAGAGGATATATCGATTACCGTTGCCTTGTAAGGGCTTCACTGCTATTGCTGGTAAATACAGGGTGTGTCGGGTATTTAAACAACTTCTGTATTTGATTATTTGAAAACTGTGGGTCCGTCTTGCTAGGACTTGGTTTTTACCTGAATATTTTAATTAATAAAACTAGTTTCTTTAGCTATTTTTCTATATAAGTTGCGTTTTTCTTACATGTATATACATATGCACTTAAACTTTGTATCGGCTGCTAAATGCATTATTTTATCTACACCCATGAAATTGTGTAGTACTACTCAATTTCAGTATGCCTTATACTCAGCTGCGACTGAAATGTGTCCTTCCATTTTACCTCTGCACTATCCTCCACCTCTATGACCTTAAAGTGTGTGTTTCCAAGATTTATCGCAACCGATTCAGCTATAGGTTATACACCAACAGAGGTGCGTGTCTCTGCTATTAAGCACAACCCGTTAACCCATTTTGTACCGAGGTATTTACCCAGTACCACGAATCTTCAATAATAACACCAACAGAGTTGTGTGTCTCTGCTATTAAGCACAACCCGTTAACCCATTTTGTACCGAGGTATTTACCCAGTACCACGAATCTTCAATAATTGCCGCTATATGGGTCTCCTAAACATTATCTAAGTGATGATTACCGTTTTTTACCCGCAGATGTAGATGTATAAACATGTAAAAAACAAACACGTTGTTGACGTCCTTAGTTCCCGGCTATATTAGATAAAGTATTGTAGCGTAATTTTGATTCGATGAAATTTAATTTTACTCCTACTTGCTCAATCTGTACAAAGTTGATCGTTTTGTCTATGGGGCTACGTTATTGTCGGTATTGCCTCTTTTGGTAAGAGCTCTGACAAAAACGAAGCTCAAGATATCTATTGATATCGAAAATGTTCTTACTTACTTACTTAATTGGCGCTTAACCGTCTAAACGGTTATGGCCGTCCACACAAGGCACGCTCATTCACTCCGCCAACCGGCGCCAATTGGTCACACCAAGGGAATTTAAATCGTTTTCCACCTGGTCCTTCCAACGGAGTGGGGGCCACCCTCTAACTCTGCTTCCATATGCGGGTTCCGATAGAAACACTTTCTTGGCAGGAGCATCATCTTTCATTCGCATAACATGGCCTAGCCAGCGCAGCCGGCGTTTTAATTCGCTGGACAATGGGGATGTCTGCGTATAGCTCGAACAGCTCATAATTAAATCTTCTTCGGCACTCGCCATCGCCTTTTCCTCTTTCGAAGAACTTTTCTCTCGAACATTCCCAAAGCCACTTCATCTGCCGTTGTCATAGTCCATGCTTCTGTCCCATATAGCAGGACGGGTACGATAAGTGACTGGTAGAGTATGATTTTCGTTCGCCGAGAGAGGACTTTACTTTTCAATTGCCTACCTAGTCCAAAGTAGCATTTAATGGCAAGATTGATTCTTCGCTGTATTTCATTGCTGTTGTTGTTCTTAGTGTTGATGCTGGTTTCCAAATAAACGAAGTCTTTTACTATTTCGAAATTATGGCTGCCAACAGTAGCGTGGTTGCCAGGGCACACATGTGCTGACTCTTTGCTAGATGACAGCAGGTACTTCGTTTTGTCCTCATTCACCATCAAACCCATCTTTACCGCTTCCTTTTCCAGTTTGGAGTAAGCAGAACTAACGGCGCGGGTGTTTAGGCCGATGATATCAATGTAATCAGCACACGACAGTAATTGCACGCGTTTATAGAATATTATTCCAGAGCGGTTAAGTTCTGCAGCTAGTATAATTTTCTCCAGCATCAAATTAAAGTAATCGCACGATAGGGGGTCACCCAGTCTGAAACTTCGTTTAGTTTCGAATGGCTCGGAGAGGTCCTTCGCAATTCTGACTGAGCTGATGGTGTTGCTCAACGTCATTTTGCACAGCCGTATAAGTTTTGCGGGGAAACCAAATTCAGACATAGCGGCATATAGGCAGCTCCTTTTCGTGCTGTCGAACGAGGCTTTAAATCGACGAAGAGGTGATGTGTGTCGATTCTCTTTTCACGGGTTTTTTCCAAGATTTGGCGCATTGTGAAAATCTGGTCGATGGTAGATTTACCAGGTCTGAAGCCGCACTGATAAGGTCCAATAAGCCTGTTCACGGTGGGCTTCACTCTTTCGCACAATACACTTGAAAGGACCTTATATGCGATATTAAAAAGGCTGATTCCACAGTTCTTAATAATATCAAAAATCAGCAATGTGTGTATTTATTCATTTATTTAATCTTCGGAATAATAAAATCGTAGACACTTTTAGTACAAAAATATTTAAACTCAGTTCATATGAAATTATAATTAATTTTGATGATGTCGGAATAGACGAAACGCTGATCACCAAAGTAAAGTTTGATGGAAGGTTGGAGAGCATTACTTTCAAATTTATTCCATTCTTTTTTAAATTTTTTGTCCTTGACATGCCGGCAACTTTAATTATAGATATTAATAATTATTGAATGGTTTGTCGAAATGGACGGGATTTGAAGCAACACAAAATCATAATCAAGTTATCGAGAAACAGTCACAATTTCCTGAGTTTTGGAAAGCACGCCATTCGTTCCAATTTTGTGGTGCTATTCATAAAATTCGTATATATTCGTCTACAGTTAAACGTGAGGCTGTTGGAGCGGACGTGATTTCGTGCAGCAGCTTTCAACTTTCAAACAACAATGTGTGTTTCCTTATTTTACGTCGATAAAAGAATCGAATGGTGGCTTTAGAACAGCTGCCCTTTTAATGTTCGTGCGTCATATTTCATACTATCATTCGTCTTTGGATTCACTGTAATTTTTTAACTACACTATCGAAAATGAAAAGTTGGTAAAAATTCACTAAATAAGCCACATTCTTAAAACAGTCATGTCAAAGCAATGAAGTGGGGTGTTGTCGTCATTACGAGAACAGTAAAATCGAGAGCAAGGCCAAAAAAGCGAAGCTATCTGAATTTAACATGAGCTGATGGGCTGACGGCCACCGTGGTG
This sequence comes from Eurosta solidaginis, assembly GCF_040869045.1. Lineage (NCBI taxonomy): Eukaryota > Metazoa > Arthropoda > Insecta > Diptera > Tephritidae > Eurosta > Eurosta solidaginis. The sequence goes on along the minus strand of NC_090320.1, from coordinate 228,082,080 downwards.
TGATGGTAGCGTGCTCCGCCTATCACACCGTATGCCCTGGGTTCAACTCCCGGGCAAAGCAACATCAAAATTTTAGAAATAAGATTTTTCAATTAGAAGAAAATTTTTCTAAGCGGGGTCGCCCCTCGGCAGTGTCTGGCAAGCGCTCCGATTGTATTTCTGCCATGAAAAGCTCTCAGTGAAAACTCATCTGCCTTGCAGATGCCGTTCGGAGTCGGCATAAAACATGTAGGTCCCGTCCGGCCAATTTGTAGGGAAAAATCAAGAGGAGCACGACGCAAATTGGAAGAGAAGCTCGGCCTTAGATCTCTTCGGAGGTTATCGCGCCTTACATTTATTTATTTTTATTTTTTTATAGGGCTTTACTCAGATAAGACGTCTGATCATAGAACTAATTTCAATTGGTACCCGACCACGGCAGCAGAAAAAGAAGGATGCCTCACCACGTGTTTTTTTTTTTTTTTTTTTTTGAAATAGCGCCAGTTGAAGGTAACTCAAGTCTTCCAGTTTATAAATTCTTACTTTCTTAATATGGTGACACCCTGTAAAAACATTTACAGCAGTTGCTCATATGCTTATAAGGGACCAGTAAAAAGTCTTATCCGCCTTGTATGGCTAAATGTTGCTTAGCACTGGCATTATGCTCATTATGCGTATGAATACATCATTCACTCCCAAATGTAAGGAATTACTTAGAAGTGCCCTAAAGGAAAATTTAACTTAATCTTAGTCTGAGCTACGTGCTCTAAGGCTTCACATATACAGATAGTTCTGGGCTACAACACTCTGCATAATATAAACTATGCTTATTTGTAAATGAAACTTACGAGCTACTATTTATTGAAGCAATTACGTCACAAGCGATAAACTAAGTGAGTGGACCTAAACCAATCACCTGAAGGAAAAGAAAAATGTAAAATGGAAAAAAAAGGGGTAACGAAAAGAAATGAAAAAGTGAATTGCGCGGAGAAAAGGAAAAGCCAGGTAAATATTGGAGCCTCGCAGGTAGCATAATACGTACCGACGCTGAGGGCACCATTGGTTTCCAGCAAGCCCGCAAAAACAACAACTGTTGTTTGTCGTCGCAGCAATCGTCAGTTCGTGTCTCTTGAGGGTGGCATTGTTTTTCGCTGTTGATTCTCCCAGCAGTTTTGCTGCTACCTAAACCTCTACTCGATACTTGTTCTTTCCTTATAGCCGAATGATAATAACTATGGTGAAGATGAAGTAAATCTCAATGCGAAATCAAGATAAAAGCGAAATTCGCTGTCGTTTTCCGGTTTCGAATGCGAAACATGTACACAGATCCCGTCCCGCCAATTTGTAGGAAAATTTTTCGAATTAAAAGCGCAAAGAATCACACACCTCACAAGTTCAATTTCTCCATTTTGTGTAAAGAAAATATTCTGAATATAGTGAAATAAAAGTCCAAAAAGGAAAAATCATGTAACGCGATTGGACAAAAACGCTCCGACCTAAAAAGTATCCCTATTGAAATCAGGGAGGGTACATCTGCCTTAGTGCTTCCAATCGGCATCAGTAATTGCGAAACAGGAATACCTGAATATACTTTGAAGCATTTAAGCGTCAATTAGCGATGTTCATCATAGAAAATCTTGGCAAGAAAATGGTTATGTTATTATTTTTTTGCCTTTGTTGTTTGCTGTCGTTTTACTTCTTTTGTTCCCAGACATATCAATATCCTATGCACGGCTGTGTGCACATTTCCCGGCTGCGACTTTAGTTTTCATTGCAACAATATCTGGCACTACTTGGCTGTCAAATATTGTTTTTTTTTTTTTGTTTGTCCTGCACTGATTTATTTTAGTCCTGGTTGTTGTACTTTCTACAAACCGCTGCCTTTTTGCTCGCGTTTGCTTTATTATACTATAATGCAAGTGCGTATGTGTATTTTCAATATTTTCAATACCATCTTTTGCTTCGTAAATATTCTATTTTTTTTTTTTTTGGATTTTGTACACATTTTTCGCAATGCACTGAATTTCTTAGTTGTTTTGTAATTTTTTGTTGGTTGTAGTAAATTTCCGCCATTCCGCATTTTGTTTGACGCTGAAAAATCACCAGGGAGCATTCAAAGGACCGCAGATTAAATGTAAATTCACTCAAATAGACATGCGAGCCCCAAATGCCTTGAGTTCTATTGTAGCTTTTAGAAGGACATCTATTAAGGACTTTGTAGTCTTGTAAAAGGGTATCTATTTAAGAATTTTTTTTCTTTTTAAGATAAATTTTTTAATTATCCTTTTTGTTCTTATTTTCCTATTTTGACTAAAATTGGTTTTAGTATAACAGTTAGATATACCAGTTGGTTATAGGCTGATCTACATTTTGACTATATTAGTGTACTACATGTAGTGAAAAAATAACCATGTCTAACTTTTTTTCGGACATTGGGAAATGTAAAGGCCCAAACACATTCGGCTTTTGCGTCGGTTTAGCGCTTGCGTTGCGTCAACAGCTGACTTTGAATACACACGATTTGTCGCTATGATCCTAATCCACAGGCGACGCAAAAGTCACGTCGAAGTAACGCAAAATAAATTCAAAAACTTATGTTATGCAGACGTTGTCAATTCATTTCTTTGCAGCTCACCAATTTTGCTCAAATTTAATTTGTTTTCAACTAATTTTATTCAATACGTAAAAATCGTTGCTTTCTTGAACTAAAAAATTTGTTTTCATCATTTTTTTGAATGATGAAAAATCAGAATTTGACTTTTTCTTTTGAGTTCATTCCGGCGGGAAAAAGTTCAACGTGCGCTCTTTGAAAGAGAGGCCAGCGTCAAACCGAAGCAAAAGTCGATTGTGTTCTGGGATTTAATGTTGTGAGAAATATTCAATCAAGTACTCTTGGTCAAAAAAATTAAGAAAAATGGCCTCTCTAATTAATGAAAAGTTTTCAACAAGTATTAAGAATTCTTACTCATTAAATTGGAGCTTTACTCAATTTAAAGGAAATTTTGTTAAGAAATGTTTTTAGGTATGTAAGCGTTTTTTTAAGGTGCAAAGAGTTGCATTTAGGCATGGACTATCGCCTATCACTACCAATCATTTTCATTAATTTAGCCTGTCGACATGAATTAAGACGCTGATACATATCGAGGTATCCATCATGCTTTGCCAATATTTTCTGCAAAGCAGTTCCGAGCAATTCAGCACTGCCACATAAAGCTACCTTTGGTGCTTACTAGAGTCTGCTTAATCTGGAAGCTCGTAAGTGTCCAACGCTCTGACCGGCCGGACCTGAACTAAACACTTCGTAGCTGTAACGTTGTTCGCCCTTCAATATATGCAGAGCGTTGCGCACTTGGCTCCATTATAGCTGAAGCCAATGGCTCCTGCGTCATTCTCAGCGGGTTCCGAAAGTTTTTGCATATTACTCGGGGCATCGGCGATTAGCACCACATAGTCGATGTAGGCGACTTTATTATTAGCGGCGTTACACAGTTAGTAGCCGAGCCCTTCTGGCGAATGGCGACCCGCAGTAACAGATCGAATACTATATCGCTCAATAGGCATCTCAGGTATACTACCGCCTCCATACTTTTAGACGAGCATATGCCCTATTTCACCTTCATCTAGGTAAGCAATTTGCTTCTAGTTTTTTTTAAGTTGAGAGGTGTGATACGAAGATGAACGAGCTGGGAAATCTAGCCAATCCAACACTGATTCTTTCTACTTCTTTTGGCGTCGTGCAGAACATCCTGTAGAACATAATTGTGTTCATAACACCTCTCAATTTTTAGGAACCCCTTTTGGGTGGAGCCTATAAAGCTATTGATCAACGGTTACCTTTTTGCTAGTCAGCCAGCGTTGCGGCAAATAGCTTTCGCCCCGTGTTTCCTAAGGATATTCAGTTTGCCACCTTACACGCGTCCATCTTTTTTTATAATAATACGGAGTGCACCACGCCTGAGCACTTGCGCCATTGGATTGGCCTTCAGCAGGCCACAGTACGTAGATACATATGTGCTATAGAAAAATAACTTACAGAGAAGCAAAATGATTGTATTAGCTTGTTTGCATAACATATTTCATACACCCATATATCTGTGGTCACAAGTCATTATCGCCTAAGTCGAGATAGGATGTTATACCTATTGAATAAACAATAACTATTTTAGATTTTAATAATTAAAAAAATTTACGAAAAAGTTAGTTCATTTAAACACAAACTACTTTTTAACTTCAAAACATTCATAAAAATAAGAGCCACCGTAGAAAAAAGTTCGATAAAATGATGTGCCAGAAAGTAAACAGCTAAACACCTTAATTTGCGGCGCAATCAAGTAGGACGGTAAATAAATCGTATTGAGTCATTTTACATGTACTTGTTTATCTAAATGAGGACAAACACGCAACAAGGACTTGAATAGAAACATTGCATCCCCAACACGAAAAACTACAAAAGAGACTGGTACTTATGCATGAGCATATGGTAGCAAAAGAGAAAGGAAATTGAGTTAATAATGTTACCGCACGTATAGCTGTGCAACAACAAAGCCAATAACAGAAATGAGGAAAGCTAAATTTATTAACGAAACCAAAAATTAGCAAACAAAAAGTTGGGTAAACAAAAAATACTGGCTTATCCGAGTGCTTAGTGCTTTTGAGTAGCATATTTTTAGGCGATATAATGTGACCGATGTGGTGAAGTCACTCGCAATTTTGATTAAATATTAAAAAAAAACTTATGTGAGTTTCACACAAACAAAGCATAAATATTTTATGCGCTTGTTTGTAAAATTAAAAATTTATATGAAATTTCTATTTCACAGCAAAAGCGCCCAACAATGCATTTAAAGCATATTTTTAGGCTTAAAATTTTTTTTCACTTGCATCAACAGCAGTCCAGTTTGTCTAACAAACAATTAACATTGATTGACATAATTGGTAAACATTTATAATAAAGTGTCACACTGTAATTTTAATCAAATGTCAAGTAAGCGCTTTGCAGTAAGCGTGGTTAAGGAATCTTAAAATTATGCTAAATTTTTACGACAGCAGTCAAAGTTTGATGACTTGCCTTATATTTATTAAGGTACACAGATAAAAAAAAAGAATAACAAAAGTTCAGCAATGGAATCTTTCGATGATCAAATCACACAATCTCAACATAAAATTTTGGGTTCATAAATTTTCTTGATTTTTATATATGTATATTTTTTTTGCTAGGGAAATGCGTAATTCTTTGCATCTCCGGCATTACTTTCTTACCGTTGTCAAAAGATGTATGCGTGGACGCTGCTAGGCGAAGCGATAACGTTTGCAATTTAATTTCGTTTTCGCTTATCTGATGCGGTGCCAACGCTGATGATGACGACGCCGACGACGCATTGACCTCGCAAGGCCAAAAATCATTTAAAAAATTTCCTTTCCTTTACCTATTTATGTTATGTTAATGTGTGTCTGCAGCACAGAAAAGTCTTCTATGCGTGTCAAAAGAAAGGTGTTTAAAAAGGATACAAACACAAAGAAGCGCAAAGTGTAAAAAAAATGAAAAATGAAAAAAGGTGATTTTACTTTCATACAGCTGCTGCGCTTAAAGTGAGAGAAAAACTGTGCTAAAAAAAATAAAAAAACATTTTTTAATTTACCGCCATCACATTCACGCGGGCGCCACCATAGTCTCCGCTGCTGCAGCTTCCTTTGTCCTTACACACACACTGTTGTGACTCCTTAAGACAGCATAGAAGAAGACATAAAATTTTTAAGTACTTTTACTGGCTTTTAACTTTTTTGAAAAGTTTTAAATTTATGTAGTCTACTTCTTGGCGTATAGCGCTCGGCACAAAAAGTATATTACCATCTTGCTCACAAACGTGTTTTTGCTATGGCTGCTTGTTGTTGTACGAAATGAGTTTACGAACTCTTGATTGTGTCACTTGAGTTTTGGGGCACGTGGCGTAACTCAAAGGCTAAAATGTCATTTCCATTGAAAAGTGCGTGTATGTGTGTGTATTTGTCTATGAACTGAATTTGGCACCTGAAATTACTTTGCTTAACTTTCACCTTCAACATATTTTTCGTTCTAATAAAAGCTTAACACGCTTTATATTTATCGCTGTTGCTTTTAACATACGATTTTATTAAGAGCACAGATAACATTTCAAAAAGCAGATTGCCTTCGGAAAATCAAACTAGTGCCAAAATAATTAGGATTGTGCAACTACAAACCCAAACCTTTTAAGAATTCAGAATGTTCCGAGTCAAACCGAATCTTGAAGATAGTTTTTCTACCGCAATAAGCTAGGTTGCATTGGGCGGTCAATAAGCACGTCACACAGAATGTGTCCATAGTGTTACCAGAATTTGTTTGACGAACCAACGGAAGAATCCAAATTAGGTGCCAGGATTTTTATTATGGAATAAGTCCTCTTGGCAAGTGCTAGAAGAAAAAGGACCTAGCGTACTTCCTGCCTCGAGATCTGGCAACGCTGCCGCCGTTAATAGCTTGGGCCTTGATCTTGCGGGTACAAAACACGAACACAGAACGTGCTCAAACTAACTTAAAAGCATGTGACGCTAGAAGGAAGTGTACAGTTCGCATGCACATCGTGACCCTTAAGTCTCCTCTCGCTTCTGTCCACGCCTTTTCTGCTTGATGGATCGTATGCAATTTCTGTCTGTTTCCTCCCAAAGGCATCCTCCTATGCCAACTTCTCGGCCCTTTCGCTACCTTGCTGTCTCGTTTCTTTAGGCTGGCGCAGTCTTCCTGTCACACTTTTCTGATATTTTTACCAGTCCGTTTATTAGGTTTTCTTTTTCTCTACCTTCTATACGAGGATTCTGAAGCAGATATATTTAAGGCGATGTAAGGATGGCCTGTCGAGGACGCTTTGACAAGGCATCCTATGCACCCTTCGAGATACACCAGCATTTCGAACACATCTGGTGGGGAGCCTACGTTGTGAGCATTGTGACAGGGTGCCAGGATATTTGTATCGTTTGCTTTGAGCGTACGCCATAACGAAGGCAAGGGAATTTGCTTGTTGTTCGAAGCCAAACTAGACCAAAGTGATGCCGATGTGGGCTACAGAAATATTACAGGGCCATTGCGTGGTCATCTTTGCTTTAAAGTGTAGTATTGACAACAATAAAAACTAAATTTTGTATTTCCCACACAAACCAAAATCATTTTTTAAACACAAAACCAAAAAAAATGTTTACACACACTAAAGATAATTAAATTAAGTAAGACACCTAGGTGGCCTTGCTTAGCTGTATGCGGAGGACAGAGTAGCTGAGGACGAGCGGTAGCGGCGAATATCTACGGTGGAACGATCGCCGAAGTAGCAGAACAACTGGAACGACTCAGAACCTTAGTAACAATGGGGAGTATCTTAGTTGTAGTTCCAACGTTAAGTATACCGACTGATATGGCTGAGCGTTAGTATGATAGCTAGTGGGAACGGTCGTAGTAGCTGTGGAGGGTATTGCGACTGCAACAGTTGGGTAGCAGTGTGACAGTGGACGGCAGTTACTGAGCGCGGGAAAACCAACAGCGGAAGTGGGGCCTGTCAGTAGCGGATCTGGAAAATGGCAACGTCGATGCTGACCCTAGGGCTACAGTAGTTAAGGCTACAGTAGCTATTCTGCATCAAAGTGGACGGCGTGGTTGTAAGGCGACCCATGGCAAGCCGGCTCCTCTCCATCAAGGTAAACGGCAGGTTACTAAAGAGCCTGAAGGCAGCCAACTCGTCTATCTTATCCAAATAAAGGGTGGTTCATGAGAAGCCGAACCATATTCACCTAGGAGAGACGGCGAGTCAGTAAATTGCCTAAATACATACGCCTGTTCGTCCATACCTAAGTGAAGTGTGACGCACGACATAATAGCGGCTTTTCCGTTCATATAACTGGAAGGAGCAGAAGTTTATGCCTAAAAAGGCAATCAATGCCGCTCTCTCAGCTCCAAGGACTGAAGTTCCAACTTTAAATTCGGTCTTTACAGAGAGAAATAAAACTTTCGTTAGACAATTCGGTGAATTGCCATTTGATGTTGATCGTCAGCTCGTGCTTCCTCATTTTTTGTTTGTTGCCCACCAGCTGGTCTACGTTTGACGTGCTCGTAGCATAGTTTTAGGCGCAGGTATAGTTGCAGCGGGAATCTTATTGTAATGATACGTTCTAAATGCCTGGAATCACGAAGATGTATTTCTCTTTTCTTTTCCGAATATATTGCTATATTATTTTTATAATTAAAACTTTACAAGCCCCAATTTGTCTTCATATATTTCATCCCTAACATCATAGCTGGCATCCGCTACTAAAAAAAACTTACATTCAGCTGCGCTTCTGCTTCCCTCAACTGGCCAAAATTTCTGCGTCAAACAATATTTTCGTATGCATTCTAGTGTAATACTTGAACGAATATGAATTCTTTGCAATATCGCCTATCCCCAACTACTTTCATACTACTTTGCTATGCTTTTTATTTCCCACACGCGTATGTATTACCCTCCCTACATTCGCTTCTCAGTTCCATTAAATACTTAGCACGCATCAGAATCGTTGGTTAAACAAACGATTTTTAATGGATTTTCCGCTGGGCGGCAGCAGCTCATGGCCTAATCTCTAGATGAATTCACAGTGAATATAATATTTTAGCAACAAAAAATAAATAAAAATGAAAAATGAAAAGTCGACAATTATAAAAATACAAAAATAATACTTTACGAAATTTTATAGCAATGAACAGTGTAAGGGATTTAAATTTTTTTTTTTTTTGAAATTCGCTTGCTTTTGCACACACACACACATTTGCACACCCTTACTTTTATTGCTAAAATTGCTATATTACTGTTCTGAATATTCTGTTCGTCTGACACATGCCACCAACTCTCTCCTACCCGCCTCTCTCTCCCTAACCCCCAAAATGCCCACTGGCTAATGTGGCACAGTGATGATAATCATGCTCCATTTGTACTTTTTTGGTACATTTCGCTTCCCCAAAGTACGTTGGTACTACATTGACATATTTGGTACATTTTTGTAAAATACAGCACTACACTTCAATTCATTTGCAAAGCAGCTCATGATGTACAAAAATTTGTAAATTTTTCGAAGAAAATATAAAGTTAAGTTGTTTTGTTGCCGAGCACAATTTGCCACATGCAATTATGGATCATTTAAATATGCTTATGAAAAATAGCATAACTGATTCTAAAATTGTGAACAAATTGTACATTAATAGAATTAAAGCACAGAAAATAATAACTCAAATAACAGGGCCAGAAAATTATAAATCCATAATTGCATTTTGTCAGAAGAATTATTACTCTCTAATAATAGATGAAACGAGTGATATATGTATATCAAAAAATTTGGCAGTTTCAATTCGAATTTTTGATAAAAAGTGCATTAAAAATTTTTATATTTCATACCATTGACCGATAGTAGCACGGAAGAAATTTTTTTAATGCCATTATTAAATCTTTGAAAGACCATTGAATACCACTTGAAAAAATGATTGGTTTCACTGCCGACAATTGCTCGGTTATGATGGGGGCAAAATGCGGAGTGCAAGCAATGCTGAAGCAAGTTGTTTCCAAATCTGCATGTTAATGGATGTCTTTGTCACATTTTAAATTTAGCTTCAATGGCCGCCCAACTAAATTGATAAAATAAAAATATTAGACATTGAGAACAGAGGAAATGTGAGAATGACGTTAGAAAGCCTTCGCATACAACAACAATTAACCACGGTGATGAATTTTAAAGAGGATATGGACAAAATAAGCAACGCTTACACAGCGGCCATGCAGTACAAAGATAGATGCAGAGCTAGCAAGTAATTGTTAATATATATGTTGGTACTGTGTGTAAATAAATAAAAAAATGTATTCAAAAATTAAATAAGTTTAATTTAATAATGTAAGTGTCCAAATAAATGTTATTTAATTGAAATTATGTTTGTTGTTAATGAATTGTTTTTAAAATAAAATCATTAGACTCCCTGAGGAAGACGTGAGAGCGTCGAAACGCGTAGGAGGGAAAGGAATATTTAAATTTTGCCTTCTAATTTAGCGGCCGTAAAGTTCCATAAAAGCACGCAAAATTTACAAATTTTTAAGAGGTAAACTATCATTTTTGGATAAACTCCCGTTAGGAAGGCAGACTTTCAGAGTTTTCAAGAACATTTCGGTACAGAAATGCATGTTATACTAAAGTACGCCCCCACAAGGTGGCTTTCTGGACAAGCAATCATAGATAGAATTCTTTAGCAATGGGATACCCTCAGATATTATTTAAAACTTTAAGTATTTGAAAATAAAAGCAGTAATCAAAATATTAATCTCATATCTGAAATTTTATAGTCATATTTATAAAGTATATTTTACATTTCTTTCTTATATTTTAAATAAAATAAATAATGTGAATATAGAAATGCAGTCTGAAAATATTCGCACACATTTACTTATTACCAAATTAAAAATTTTATAAAAAATCTTATTTGGACTCCAGTCCTATTTGGATGTTAAATATTGATTCAGACGAAAATTACTTAACCCCACATGAAGCTTACTTCGGTGTTAATGTGGATATTATTCTATCAAACCACCTTTTCGAAAAAGATGACGTACACATATTTAAGAGCTGCTAAACAATTGTATATACAAATTTGTAGTACTTTATTAAAGAAAGTAAATTTGAATGATAAAACTTTGTTGTGGGCTGCAAAGCTGTCACCAGGAAGTATTTTAAGCGGCGAAATAAATAGTATTGTGCTTTTAGTTATGGACTTGTTTTCGAAATCTGAATTTGATAAAATAGAGACAATTAATTCTGACTTTAGAGCTTTAGCAGAGAAGGAGGGCCTTAAAAATTCAAGAATTTAAATATATGCAGCTTTTGGGCAGAATTAAGATCAGTTAAAAATGAATAAAACGCGCAAATGTTCTCCAATATTTATAGAATATTTCAAGGCGTATTGTCGATTCCACATTCATCCACAAACGTAGAAAGGATATTTTTTATACAAAATTTAATTAAAACTAAGTGCAGAAATATACTTCAAATAAACACAGTTTCGAATTTAATAGAAACTAAAGACTCGATGAAATCAGCTAACCGTAGTTGTCATAATATAGATACAAAAAAAGCTTTTTGTCAACTGCGGTATTTAAAGAACTCAAAGAGTTTCCTGAATAAAAACAGTTTGGTTCAAATACGCATCCGAAAACTTTTGGTCCATTTTTGGATGATTTGGTACATTTTTTCCCTCGTTTGGTACAAAATGAAAAAATCCATTTATCATCCCTGATGTGGCATGCCGATAATGTGTCTCGTTTACAGCTGAGCGCATTTTAGTCTGTACAATTTTTACACAAAAATAATGAAATATGTATATACAAAAAAAGAAAATCACTATTGTTGTACAAGAATTGTAGGCAAGCAATTGTAATATTAGCAAAAATAATCGCTAAAGTTTAAAACAACACGAAAGCCGACAGCTAACAAACAGTAACGACTACAAATATTAGTTTGATATTTTGTGGTGTAGTACAGCGTGTTTCTCAGGGTTGCCATATTGAACCGTTTGAACGAAAAAGGTATCTTTGCCATTGTTAACGCGCTAAGAACTAGTTTTTTATAACTGTTAATATATCTACCACTCTAAGTGCATTCTTACGCGGTTTCCAAAAAGTACCCGGTTCTAAAAAGTACCCAGATCAGAAAAAATACCCGGTTATAAACAATACCCACATCCAAATGTCCAAATGCACCCAGTTAACGCAAATTTTACCTGCTCTAAAGAAGGACGGTGATCCAAACACAGATCTTGAGCATACTCTATTTTGGAAAAGTACCTGATTCCTAAAAAGTACCCGGTTCTAAATACTATCCGTGCCCGTAAAAATAGCCTGTTCTAAGGAGAACCCGGTTCGGAAAGAGTAGCTGTTTCTTAAATACGTCCAGTTTAAAAAAAAATATTTGGATCAGAAAAAGTATCCGGTCTTAAAAAATACCCATATTCAAAATGGGTCAAGTTCTGCAAAAGTAGCTTGTTCTAAAGAAGAACGGTTTCTGAAATTAGTAGCTGGTTCTTAACAAAATTCCAGTTTTAAAATTTACTATCTACTATCCGGATCCAAAAAAGTACCCAGTTCTCAAAAAGTACCCGCCTGCTACATAAAAATGGGATGCGGTGTTGGTGCGGGGGTTTTCTTCGAACAGCTAAAAGTCGCAATATCCATTCGTCTTCTAAACACAACTAGTATCTTCCAAGCAAAGTTATTAGGCATAGATAAGGCCTTGTTTTCCTATTGGAGAATCGGGTAAGCGACGGTGAGATACGCATATACTCGGACAGTCAAGCAGCGCTCAAAGCACTTGATTCACCACTAAGTTCTCTAAGGCCATGGAAAACTGTAAGACGGCGTTACGTAAAGCAGCAAACCTTGCGCCCATCGTCCTAAATTTGGTACACCAGAACATGGATGGCAATGAAAAAGCGGATGAATTTAGAAAGGCCGGTACATCGTTACACAACTTTAAGGCAGTAACGATGCACCGGCTACTTTTATCAATAAATAGTGACACTTCTATCAACATCAAGAAAATCGCAATACGCAATCGGTACTCTACGGATAATTGCAAAATCACCAAGCAAACATGGCCATGTCTAGGAAGGTTATATTCGAGTTAACATCCACCATTGGCCCACACGCAGAGAGAATGGAAGTCCGCATTAACGACAGCTGCATGAGCTGTAGTGTGAGTGGTTTTAAGAAGATTGTAACCCATTTCCTTTGCGAGTGCCTAGCCCAGGCGAACACGAGGTTTTGAACTCTATTTTCTATTTTGCTATTTCGTATTTCCCGATCCAGGGGCGGTGTTAAAAAGCGCCATGGAGAATATTAGAAGGTTAATTGATCTAGCCAAATGGTTTGGTTGCAGAAGAATGTGCATCAAATGGTGCCTACCTGGGTTCAGTCTCTTCGGCCGGACAGCACAGAACCAACCAACCTATTTATGTAAGTATGTCAGACATTTACTTCAACTCATATTTCACCTACTAAAGCTAACGATTTCTCGAGAAGAAATTTTCTCGCGAGTATCGGCTTCTCTTGAGATTATTCGACCTCAAAATATTCGTAAGACCCACGAGCATGTTGAAATGAAATAAAATCACTGCATTGGCAATATTATATAACGGAGCTTTCTTCTGGCCGCCGTGGTGTGATGGTAGCGTGCTCCGCCATCCACACTGAAGATACTGGGTTCACGCCCCGGGCTAAGCAACATCAAAATTTTAGAAACAAGTTTTTTCAATTAGAAGATAATTTTTCTAAACTTTGCTTGAAAAACAACGGAGTGCGAGAAGGTTGCGAGCTTCACAACTATTTAGAGATTCAAGAATCTTTTGAAAAGCCCTGAAGAAAGCAGTAGAAGTTCTGTAGAGAGCATGCTTAAGCTGCAATCGCGTCAATATATATATTGATAGTCCGGAGGCGAACAAGGCAATCTTCTCAAACAATACTTCATCAAGAAGAGTCCTGGAATGCAAAGAAATATTGGAGAAACTTTTTTTAGGCTGAACTACAAATCTATACAGAGTTCCAGGTCATGAAGAGGTGATTTGACAAAATCAGGTGCAGACCTCGATGTAGCGACGGTAGACGTAACAATCTATTTGGGAGAAATTAAAAGGGGACAGAAGTTGCACGTGGGCCATCAAGCAGGAAAGGTGTGGACAGGAGCGCGGGTCTGCAAAATTTCTTTGATCATGCGCAAATCCTACGACGTTAGACTCACAAAGTGGCTCATATCTCTGAAGATAGAAGTCTGATGGGCATACTAACTGAAGACTGCCTTTTGACGTCACATGCATATAAGTTGGGCCTCGTTAGTAACAGCAGATGTACTTTAGTCATTGCTTAGAGCTTCCTTTGTTTCTTATTTGATTGCTTTAGTCCTTCTTTATAGCGAATCTTGGTACAAATATATTTATGAAATGTGGCAACCCTGTTGCTAGCATAGCAAGCGCGCAACGCAATAAGATGTTGAAATTGAATTTGTTGTTATTATTTTTTTAAATAGTACGCTAACTTAATGCTCTATGTGGCTATGGGAATTTTGCATTGAAATGGAAATGAAAATGAAAATGAAAATTTCCAAGGCAATTAATAGTTTTGTTAGCAGAGTTGCTTTTTTTATGTTGCTACTAGTTTTGCTGACGCATATTGTTGTTGGTAAAGCGTTTGAAGTGGCGCATTTTATAAATTATACATATGTAAATTAAAATAAAATAACATAAACAAAAGCATTTTAAACGAAAGGCAGAGATGATTTAGTTATCTATTGTGTGAATTGAGTAGTCATTGTAGCTAGAATTTTTTAATTATAAATATTAGGAGTTCCTAGATAGGTTTCAACTTTCAGTTTAAAAGCGGGAGAAAATATTGAACCAACGATTTGAATGCACAATTAGTCCGTTTATATTGGTATTAGTAGATTATCGCGTATACTTCTAATCTCAATTTGAAGTTATACATATATACGGTTTGTGACAGAGGTCTTCGTATGCGAAAGAGCAATCATTTAAGTTTTTTAGAAACACATGGTATATAGGAACAGTTGTCTTCTTATCATAAGCTGGGGCTAAGCTTCCGGAGCAAATAATTTATTTTGCTCAAACTCGAACAGAAAATGCTCTAAGTTTTTCAAGGAAGTAATGATATGAAGGCTTTTGGCTAGCGTATAAAGAAGAGGAAATATGTGTGATTATATGAACTTTGAATTTTATAAATCAAAGTCTGACAATACTTTCTCGTAAAAAAAAAAATTATATTTAGCTCTAAAAGGATAGCTCCTAACATTTCTAAAATATTTTAGAATTAAGTTTTACAAATTCAGTGCTCTAGCGGAAAGATTTGTAATGGTGTGAGCAGTAAATCAACTGCCCTTCCTTTATTCGACTAACGACTTGCTTTGACATATGTGTTATTTACGTTCAAAATAATTCAACCTACATTGAGCGCCTTTCACCTGTTCAAAATGAGTACGTCCCATATTGAGAAAAAGCATTAAAGGAACATCAGTATTTCAATATGCTGGAGAAGAAACAAAAAGCAAAAAGAAATAGTTTTTGAATGGTTTAATGCATAACACTAAATTCAAGGTCGGCAGAAGGTGCTAACGATATCACCAACCAAAACCCGAAAGTTCTTCATACAAAAGCATAGAAAATATTACGGAACAGACGTCGTAGCTGTAATAGTGAGCGGATTGATTGATTCGTATATAATTTTTTTTGTATGTTAAATTTTTAAAAAATATTCGCATTACTTGTTCCACTAAAGCTATATTTATTTGCTGGCCTCTATATGATTTGCATGTACTGGAAATGTGTGGTTAGGTTGAAGTGTCTGCCCGAAGGTGTATGTGAACTTAGGCCCGTTTTGATATTACGAAAAGGCACCATTACCTTTTCTTATTGAGCTACTTTGGGTACCTGACAAAGGCTACCAAGCCCATGCTGTCATAGTTCACGATCTGGCGCAGATTACCGCCGAAAAGTCGCAAGTGAGATGAACTACCGTTTGATCCGCTTCGCAACTCCTGCAGAAACGACAATAAGATTCTACTAACCTTTCGCACGGCTAACTATAATGTAGTGGTCAGTTAGTACTCATACAAGTGTGAAATTGTATCTCTACTTAGGGTGTATACATATACGTGGTTTTTAAGGATCCGATCCTTCGATGTCCGACACCTCAGTGTTTTGTAGCCATATTTCGTCGGCGTGGCAGTAGGACGTACTCCTTTGGCATTCGCTTTTATGTGACACGGGGCATGCCTAAGCGCTCTTGGTCAGGAAGAATCTGCGTGGTCGCACCATGGCTGGCGAGTTCGTCTGCAACGTAGTTTTTCTCGATAACCATGTGCCCTGGGACCCATATTAGAAGAATGCGGTTCTGTTGGGCCATCTCTAGAGGACATCGATGACAGTTTAGCGTTAGTTCAAAATTGTGACGATGAGGAGTGAGGAGATTTGATAGAAGGCTGGCTGTCGCGATTTCGTTGCTGGTATTGTGTGTGCCTATACAAACTGCGGCTTCCATGATGGCTGAAGACACTACAGTGTAGATCAGGTAGTCTAAGGGAGAGATGGTAGTGTAGGTACCTTAAATAGACTCCACCTCAAACATTGTCGTTAGCTTGAAACCGTCGGTATATATGGAAATGCAGCCATCAGCAGTAAGACACCTATCCCACTCCGTCCAATTATCCCTACTGGGAATGCTGTGGTCGCACAGCGATCCGTGCTAGGAGGAAGAACACGCAGAACTGACGAAAAAAATTTGGCTCGATGTATCGGTTATTTACACTTTGGGAATTTCTCCGTCCACCCCCTCATAGAACAAAGGTGTAGTAAAGACCTTTTGTAAATACTGATACGTAACGAATTGACGGCCTTCGATCAAATTTTTAAGGATATGTCACAGTTTCGTATATTCTTGAACTATTTTGGGACTGCTTCGGGACTGAATATTTTAAAATGACATGGAGAACCCTTCGGGATTATTTTTGAATTATTTCGGAACCAATCTTGAACAATTTCAGGATCACTTCGCTGGTTATTTTAAGATCATTTTGAGACTATTTCGAGAACAATTTATTACTGTTACAGGATTACTTTGGGATTATTTTACGTATTATTTCGGGACAACTTCTGAATGAAATACAGAAAAGTCAAGCTTATATACTATACAAGTCAAAAAAAAATATACGAAAGAATACCAAAAGCCACCGTTTTCTGGTCTGTTCGTTATTCTGGGGTTTTCTACAATATAAGCGAAGAACTTTCTACTCTCTCTCTTTCTCGTTGTATCTTCAAAAAAGAATAATTGAAATTTGTTTCATCCTTTGCTGATTAGAGTAAAAAATTTATGATACGTGGGCACAATCTGGTGATTTCTGAACCTCTAATGCCTGGAGGGTTCCACTAAACAATAAAAAGTTGAAGGGAGGTTAGGTTGAACTGGCCGGTCCATGAGGACCTCACATAGACTGAAGGAGTCCGTAGTGTTACCAGAAGTTTGTTTTAACGACCAAAGTGAAAAACCCTATCAAAAACCCGGACCTATGTTATAACATAACTCCATCCTCTTGGCACATACTAGAAGCTTCCTGGGACTTAAACCACTTGCTGCTTCTTTGAAGGGAGATAAGGGAGATAAGATATATATAATTTTAATATAATATAATTTTAATATAATATAATTTTAATATAAGATATATATAATTTTTTTCAATCGTATTCATTAGATGTGCTGCTTTTGTGTCAACCATTTCTCAACTTCCCTAATCTTATTAGTTGTGCTTTGATTCTGTAATTTTATATTGGATTTTTTCTTTCAGAATTGAAGTGAAAATTTCTCACTAAAGAAATTTTCCCAAGCATGTTTCGAATATTTATACGAAGGGTTGTTTTTGATATATCAATGCTTGCATTTTACTCTGACTGCCAGCAAAGTTAGATCTTTTCCCGCGCAGTCAAAAGATGTGTGAACAGTGCACGGACTTTACCACTTTATTGGTAGATCTACCAACTGTTTAGCCCATTTTCATTTTCTACCAGCCTTCTAAAAGAAACTTTTAGTGAATAAATGTTCTCCTTAGCAATATTACCTCACAGTAGTGCAGCCGCAGAAAGGTAGTTCTCTATAATGAACGACATAAGAACCGCCAAGCGTAATGGATTAAAAATTTCAAGCATTTCCAATCAAATATTAATAAAACAGTATTGTATCGGACGGACTTTATAACATTTTATACAAAATTTTACTTTGTAGAAGCTGATTTTGTTCCTTGTATTTCATAACACCCATATGGAACTAGATTTTTCTTTTGTTTTTTGCTAAAAAATTTTTTTTTTGTTGAAATTCTGTTTTTATTTTGAAAAATGCGTGCACAAATTCAAACAAGAAATAAACTTGTTTATGAAAGAAATGTAGTAAATTAGCTCGCAAAGGTTTTCCTGCGATATTTTTATCAGTTTTTTATGAATAATTTTGAACGAAAATAAAAAAAGTTTTAAGTAAACCATAACATGCCAAAGTCGGTTATTTTGTGGCAGAAAAATACTGGTAAATTGGAAAATTGTTGTTGTAATGAGACGTATCGGTAAAGTTTCCTCTGTATTTCAAGCTCAAAATACAGAAACAAAGCAAGTATGATATAGGCATTAGCTATGTATATACAAATTTACATGAATTTTTGTGTTTTGTTTACATTTTTTTTTTAAGTGTTATTTCCGTGGAATGTGCTTTATTTGTTTTACAATAAAATATGAATTGTTTTGTACAAATATAAAATGTAGCTATTGTTTTCTTGAAAAAAAAAAAATCTACCACTATTTTATTTTTTCGTCTACCAACATTCACTTTTTAAAAGTCCGTGCATTGTGTGTGAATCTAGTTCAGTGTTCGGCAAAAATCAAAATGTAAGTGTATTAGTGAGAGCGAGAGCGAGAGCATTACCATCCCAACAGAAAATTTAATTTTAAATTAAAACTTGCAGATGGTGCATTTATTCAAAACGGTTATACCAAAAATTTTGGAAAATTTTACTTTTTATTCAAAAATAGTTTAAAATATTGCCAAGCCTCCCAATTCATTAAGTTTTATTCGCTTCTAAGGGTAACCGATATTTTAAATGAAAATGCAAATCTCGCAAAAATAGTGGCGATCACTCGCTTAAAAAATCATACATGTAAATACAAAATGTTGAAACAAAATGTGGCTGACTAAATTTTTTATTACTATTGAAATTGTTACAAATTTTGTTAAAATAATTTAAAAGAAATCATATTGTATGGTAAAGTTATTAAGCATAACATATACAAAAAGATAAAAACCCAAGCTTAAACATGCTTGGAAGATGAGCTACATATGGAAAGGATGTCTTTCCAGTTGCGTTTCCCTATCGTCATATTTCTCACAGGGGATCTTAACATTTGTGGGACAGTCACGCGCAGTATTTAATCGTTGCTGTCTCGCTAACGCAGGCATGCTTAACGAACGAAACGATATCATTTCGTTACGATAATCAACGCTAATAAACGAAACGAAGTCACTTCGTTTCGTTTATTAACGTTAAGATCGTCAAATTAACGTTAATTTGTCGTTCTTAACGTTAATAAACGAAACGAAATGACTTCGTTTCGTTTATTAACGTTGATTATCGTAACGAAATGATATCGTTTCGTTCGTTAAGCATGCCTGCGCTAACGGCTGACGATGGAGAGTAAGGATATGTGTGAAGCAAGTCTGGCTCAATTGAGCTATGGCGCGCAATCCACTGATCTAGGACTGATAGCAATGTTGTGATGAATGAATCCAGGAAAATCCTACCTGATGACTTCTTCATACACATCGTTATGTAGAGCAGTGATCTGCAATTATTCATGTTTAAGGTTATTAGTGGACTAACCAAAAAATTAGTATTAGTGCGTACACAAACAAAGAATATCAAGCACTTATATCCACTAAAATACATTTACATAGTCATGCTTCGTAAAATGAATAACCGCTCATAAGCCACGAAGCAGTTCAGTACTCAATTGTCTTATTGAGCAAGAAAGTCAACTGTGTTATACGAAAACACTAATTTGAATCAGTATGACTAACAGTACAATAAAATGAATATAGTCATATCAGTCTTCTGACGCTAGCAACACAACGATGTACACGAAACTAAACTGAATACAGCGCTAAAGAAAAACCGATAATAAACGAAGTATACAGTGTATTACACACGAAACCAACATGCTACTGAGTTAACACGACTACGATTTCAGTTTATACTCAACAATGTCATATAAGTATGGGACATATGTGTTGCGGGGCACTCGCATATATTTTCTATTTTATGTGCTACTCATAGCATTTGTCTGTACTTGACTAAGTACACATTTAGACACAATTTTTTGGCACATGACTAAGTGCACTAATTTTATTAGTACTCAAAGCAGACCTCTGATGTAGAGCGCATGGGTTCTCAAAAAGTTCTGTCAGTTTAGTACAGATAAAAGGTCTTCATGTGCATTAAGTACATCGGAGTTCCTGAAAACGCCATTAATTTAAAAAGGCCGGTCAGCGTTAACTGAACATGAATATATCAACTGAAGGCGTTGTGATTGTATAGAGCAACCATTTCAATGGGATTCCAGTGCAATTTATAGCTTATCCAACCCAGTTGTCAACCTCGCCTACTCGTGACGAGTCCTGCTTCTTTAGCAGGCGATCTTAAGTTCCTCTTTGAATTACGTGATGGAGGGCGGGATGACCAAAAAGGTTCAATGTGGGCATATAAAATCGTATCCGAGTTGGCCGGGCTTGTACTTTAATGGTGCTAGTTACCGGAACGTACCGGATCTATATCTGGGAAAGGACCATCAACAGCGATAGTAATAAATAAATAATAAAATAATTCAGATAATTTACTTTTTATTTTTCATATCTTATATATTATTTCTGGCGGCCGCCGTGGTGTGATGGTAGCGTGCTCCGCGCCTACCACGCCGAAGATTCTGGGTTCACCCCCCGGGCAAAGCAACATCAAACTTTTAGAAACAAGTTTTTTTCAATTAGAAGAAAATTCTTCTAAACGGGGTTGCCCCTCGGCAGTGTTTGGCAAGTACTCTGAGTGTATTTTTGCCATGAAAAGCTCTGAGTGAAAACTCGTCTGCCTTGCAGATGCCGTTCGGAGTTGGCATAAAGCAAGTAGGTCCCGTCCCGCCGATTTGTAGGAAAATTTAAACAGGAACACGATGCAAATTGGAAGAGAAGCTCGGCCTAAAATCTCTTCAGAAGTTAACGCGCCTTACATTTATTTATTTATTATATATTATTTTTAATTTCTGTTTTTATGTGCGGGTCCCTTTTTCGCTCTTATTTGAAATCCAAATCTATAACTAAAGTTTTGGGTTAAAGATGCAGATTCGTGCCATTAGCGAGCTTTGGGCATTATTAGTCGTAGTGCTTTTGATTAGCTATATTTTATCAAAATTATTTATTAAAAATAAACGATTGTGAGCAATTAAAGAAATCTATTTGTACTATGGCACTATTATGAATATTTGAATAGAACTAACACTGCATTACCGGCAGTTGCTAACATTTGATATTTGATATGAAAGTTTTATATATGTTGCGTAAGATGCGCACGTATCCGTATAGATAAGATACCGCGGTTGCAATAGAATCTCAAAAAGCACAGCTACTATAAAAATATTGTAACAAAATCCTGCAGTCTTATTAAAAACGTGCGTGAAAAATAAACAAATAAACATAACCAAAAATTCTTTACGCTAATTACTTAGTAAGGGAACTTCGTATACATCAACGCAAACTATATATTGCTTGTGAAAAGTGAAACTTAAATACATATTTCACTCAAAGTTTAGAATGAGTTATTCTGGAGGGGAATTGAACTAACTAAATATGTAAGTATTAGTTATATAACACACAGTACGCGCTGCAATATACACCCTCATCATATTAAAGTTTACAAAACGCACAGACTTAAGTTTTCATTTAATAGCTTTAAAATTAAAATTCATTTATTAAAAAATTTGTAAAAGATAATCTTATTTTATTGCAGTAAAACACGCAGCAGAACTGTGCAACAAATTATGCATTTACATACATACAGCTGTACTTTATTGAGTACAATAAAAAAAACATTTTTAATTCCAATTTATTTGAATTACATTACAAAACTACCACCACTCCTTTAACTATATATATAAAAAAAATATTCTATTCCACACTTAAATTGATTGATTGTCATTATTGCCATTACGATTATCCTGTTTAATTACATAGTTATGCTGGCAGATGTTTCCACAATTTGAATAAGAGCATCATTAACCATTAAAATTAACTACTTGCCATATTTACTACAACGCAAGTGCTTAATTGAGTTGTGAGTCCATATCTCATAGGGGATTATTTCATCAAATAAAAATTTTTGTGCGAAATGCTGAAATATGCGGGATTAGCGCGAGAACTTGTGATAAAAACTGTTAAAAAATTTTAATAAGAAACCAGAAAATTTTATAATAAATAAAAGGAATAATATTAGACTGGAATTACTTATATAAAAAGTAAGCACTTCATTTACAATCTGTTAGTATATTTTCCCCCATTGAACTCATCAGGCCTAACATTTGACGCACTGATCCATCAAAGTTAAAAGTTTGAGACTAAATATGAAATTTTTTATACTCAGCTGAGCAGAGCTCACAGAGTATATTAATTTTGTTCGCATAACATACGGGGTACCGGCTTAAACTAATCGAGATAGATATAGACTTCTATATATCAAAATGATCTGGGCGAAAAAATAAATTCATTTAGCCATGTCCGTCCGTCCATGCGTCTGTCCGTTAACACTATAACTTGAGTAACTTTTGAGGTATCTTGATAATATTCGGTATATAAGTTTCTGGGCACTCATCTGTGATCGCTATTTAAAATGAGCGAAATCGGACTATAACCACGCCCACTTTTTCGATATCGAAAATTTCGAAAAACCGAAAAAGTGCGTTAATTCATTACCAAAGACGGATAAAGCGATGAAACTTGGTAGGTGGCCTTACGACACAGAATAGAAAATTAGTAAAATTTTGGACAATGGGCGTGGCACCGGCCACTTTTAAAAGAAGGTAATTTAAAAGTTTTGCAAGCTGTAATTTGGCAGTCGTTGAAGATATCATGATGAAATTTGGCAGGAACGTTACTCTTATTACTGTGTGTTTTCTAAATAAAAATTAGCAAAAAAATTTAAAAGTCAAATTTTAACAAAAATTTAATATATTTACAGTATATAAGTAAATTATGTCAACATTCAACTCCAGTAATGATATGCTGCAACAAAATACAAAAATAAAAGAAAATTTCAAAATGGGCGTGGCTCCGCCCTTTTTCATTTAATTTGTCTAGAATACTTTTAATGCCATAAGTTGAACCAAAATTTACCAATCCTTGTGAAAATTGGAAAAGGGCATAGCTTCTATGACGATAACTGTTTTCTGTGAAAACGGGCGAAATCGGTTGAAGCCACGCCCAGTTTTTATACCCAGTCGACCATCTGTCCTTCCTCTCGGCCGTTAACACGATAACTTGAGCAATAATCTATATATTTTTACTAAACTTAGTTCACGTACTTATCTGAACTCACTTTATCTTGGTATTATCCGACTGTGACCACGCCCACTTATCCGATATCGAAAATTTCGAAAAATGAAAAAAATGCCATAATTCTATACCAAATACGAAAAAGGGGATGAAACATGGTGATTGGATTGGTGTTTTTGACGCAAACTATATCTTTAGAAAAAACTTTGTAAAATGGGTGTGACACCTACCATATTAAATAGAAGAAAATGAAAAAGTTCTGAAGGCGAAATCATTGGAATCATCGCAGGAATACTTTTCGTGGTATTACATATATAAATAAATTAGCGGTACCCGACAGATGATGTTCTGGGTCACCCTGGTGCACATTTTGGTCGCTATCTCGAAAACGCCTTCCCATATACAACTAGGGGCCACTCCCTTTTAAAACCCTCATTAATACCTTTAATTTGATACACATATCGTACAAACACATTCTAGAGTCACCCCTGGTCCACCTTCATGGCGATATAAAAGTACTCTTTAATAATTTTTATTTGATACCCATGTCATACAAACACATTCCGGGATTACCATAGGTTCATTTTTCTATAGGAACATGATGGCTTTCCCTTATTTGACAAAGGATGAAGGAAAATTGTTCTAAAAAACGTCACCCTTCGTCTACAATTTGTTCGATATTTCCCAATCGTATGTGATATGGAATTAAAAACTACTTATAAACCATCTATGAAACTTTACTAAACCAACGCAGCTATAATTATTATGTATCCATGAAAAAGACAATTTTGTCTCCAAAGCTCTCAGCTGAGTATGGAATGTTCGGTTACACCCGAACTTATCCTTCCTTACATATATAACTACTTCCTACATATATAACTTAACCAAATTTGGGTTCAAATAGAGATTATACCGGCCTTCTTGAAAATGAGAGCACAGATTTGGGTTTGAATTTGAAACTAGAGATGTCTACATTTGCAGTTAAAAAAAATTAGTGTGCACCGGCCTGGATTCGAATCCGGATTTTACGGAATGTAGTACCTTGCTTCACCTACTGAAATATCGCACCTTTGTAAGAAAATACATCATAACACCTCATGTGAACAATAAAATGTTTCAAAAGATAATCTGCGATCTGCAGCACTTTTCATAAATAAAATTTTTCGTTTTTAGTTTTTCAGCACCAAGTTTAAACTCTTGGGGTTTGTTTTAAAACCAGACGTGGATTTAAGTTTCTTCTTTTGGATTTTTGCAACTTTTTGGTTTTGTTTCAAACACGAAATTGACTGCTAGTTTCTAGAAACTGAAGATTTTCGAACCTTTTTGGCTTCGTTTCAAATCCAGAAGTGACTACAAGTTTCTATTTTAGATTTTGGAAACCTTTTGATTTCGTTTAAAACCCAGAAGTGACTACAAGTTTTGGTTTCGTTTCAAACCGGGAAGTGGCTGCAAGTTTCTTTTTTTTTTAGATTTTCGAAAATGTTTGATTTCGTTTCAAATCCAGCAGTTTCTATTTTAAGACTTTTTGGTTTTGTGTAAAGCAAATTTAAGATTTTAGACTTATTATTTAAATAAGTTTTAAATTGAAACTGAATAAATTTTAAAAGCACAGTAGTAAATTTAGAGGTTTCCAATAAAGAACAAAAAAGTTTAAAAAAGTGCTTAAACCGATGAATGGACTAAAATTTAGGCTCAGATTTCTAACCGTGTAGCAAACAGAATAGTTGAATTTTAATAACATTTGAAAAAGAACAGAATGCTTAAAACGGTCTGAACTTCAATTGGGATTTTCAGAATTTGAAAGGAAAATTATGAGCTTGAGCTGCAACTTTCTGAATTTGAATTGTAATTTTCTGAATTTTAAATGAAAATTCTCAAATTTAATTGTAAATTTCATAAATTCAATTGAAATTTTCTGAACTCAAATTGAAAACTCTAAACTTGAATTGTAATTTTCTGAACTCCATTTAAAATTTTTTGAATTTAAATAGGAAGTTCTGAACTTAAATTATAATTTTCTGAGTTTAAATTAGGCATTCTGAAATTGAGTTATAATTTTCTGAACTTCAATTGCAATTTTCTTAATTTCAATTGTAATTTTAAAATTGGAAAATCTGGGCTTATATTGCAATATTCTGAACTTGAGCCGTAATTTTCAGAGTTTAAATTTTAAATTCTGAACTTAAATTGTATTTTTCTAAAAAAGTATAATCTAGACTTGAATGAAATGGCATTTTGACTTTATACTTACTTATTCTCTTACTTATAACTTCGTTCAGGGTTCGGTAGTAGAGTTAGCAAAAGACTTACCTGAAAGAGAATATATAAGACATTAGAACAATTTATTTTAACTTAGAATAAATAAAAAATTTACGTTGTTCTGGCCTAACTTTGGTCCATCTGGATAACTTTTAAGAAGTTTTATTCCTTACTCTTGCATTATCCAAAAATGTTCAGAAATCAAGAGATGCAGTTCATAAACCATAAAATATATAAGATAGAAAATGTTCATATTTATATAACTGTAAATTCCATTAGTAATACAGAAATAACTGTAGCTAGGACCGTATGTGGTCTATCATTGACTGTTACAACAGAAAATAAACTAAGCATATCTACTGCTGGGCTACATTTCAAATAGGTGGAGCGCTATTCAATTGGTATTCATATCCCTAATAACCTTTAGTCGTCTCGTTAGTGCTCGTGTCTTCTAAAATATATGACGAAAATTTCCCCGGCATAGAGAAAGAAAGTTTAATTTCCTCGCAAATCTACGGAGATTGCTATTTATTGCATTACGGGAAGCTTTAAAATGCCTTAGAGCCTATAATCATAGCCCTTTTAGTTTTTATTACTAATCAGTGATTGTACTGTCTCCCTTCTTTTGCATCCTAATCATAGATGAAACAGGATCCAATATTCGAAAGCCCTGGACATCAGAGAAAGATGGTCTGAGACACCAAAGTGTTATCTAGCAATCCTTATTATGGTACCCTCTTCGGGGTTGCAGGCCTCTCTGGGAGGCACCTAAGCTATTTTTTCGGAAGCAAAAAAATATCTATGGGTACACTGGAGAGAACCCCAACGTAACAAAACAACAAGCGCTAACAATTACAAAAATATGCCACCGTCAGCATTTCAAAGTTCATACTCTGCCTGGGCGTTTTACATAGCACCTCTAAGGGATACGATGTGTAACTAGTTAGCAAACAGAACAGTCCAGCGCTAAATGGAATTGACTGCCTAGGGTAAATACATACATACACACGTTATTCGCATTCTCAGACAATGTGTTTTGTGGCAAAACAGAGACTCCTGACTCACTCACGGAACTCAATACGTTACTATTTTTCTTATATGCGATATTTTAAAATATAGTTATATATATATATATAGTTATTAATATATACATAGTTCAGAAAATTTCAACTTAAGTTCAGAAAATTACAATTGAAGTTCAGAATTTTCAATTGAACTTGAATTATAGTTTTCTGAACGTCAATTATAATTTGCTGAGCTACAAATAGAAATTCTGAACTTCAATTGTAATTTTCCGAACTTCAATTGCCACTTTCTTAACGAAAACTGAAAAAGGTGTAGTCAGTTAAAACATGATAAAAACACCTACAAGGTATAGGCGTTACTGACATTATTGACGTTCTTCCGCAATGAAAAAAGTTCCAAATTTCTCAACTGCACACATACATATTTTTTGTTTTCTCACGCAAAAACAAATTTGAACATTAAACTTTGTTTATTTTATGATTTCATTTTGTTCTGAGATTGAATTTAAAATTTTTTATCCCACAACGGGTTATACCTCGCATGTCTGTTTTGAGTGTCATTAGTTAAAATAAAAGTTATAAATCTCTAAAAATTCAGATTGATTTTTGACAAGTTTTTGCCGTAATGTATTTCAGGTTTTCATTCATACAAAAAATTAAATTATGTGCGTTTTGTATGTCAGAAAATCTGAAATACCCTTGGAAAAAAAACTATCAAAAATCAATGCGAATTTTGATATTTATAACTTAAGCTTTGTTGGACTAAAATTGATTGGGCTACAAAAATGCATAATCAAAAAACAAAAAAAAAATCTTAAAATTCTGAATAAAAAATTCGAAATTTTTTTCGATATGGGTTTTGAGATT
Organism: Eurosta solidaginis; assembly: GCF_040869045.1. NCBI lineage: Eukaryota > Metazoa > Arthropoda > Insecta > Diptera > Tephritidae > Eurosta > Eurosta solidaginis. The sequence goes on along the minus strand of NC_090320.1, from coordinate 228,054,755 downwards.
GCTTGGCACAGTTTCGGTAACTTTATAGTAAATTTATGAAAGTTTGTTTTTTAAAAAGAACACAAAAAGATTCGGCCAATTTTGATAAAAAATTGCCCCATTCCTTTTCGCTGTGCAAATAACCTTTTATTACTCTCACCTATACAAGCTCAACATTAAAGAGTTAGAATGTGCAATTCTCAATAAATTTACAACACAAATCAGCTTAAACCTAAAAAATCCGATTTTTACGATTAGTTTCTATCAAATCTATTTGCCTATCTACAGCACACAGGAGGCATGCGTTTCCATATTCCTATTAAAATAGAGAGATACTCTAAATCAGTGAGAGCTTCGGCAAAATTTTCAGCGTTCACCTGCATATCATATGAGCGCAACGACAGAGATTTAGCAAAGCAAGTAGTCAAACAGTTTTACCTTGTACGCGAAGCAGTTGACATCTCATGCGTGAAATCTATGCTATACTACTACAAAACAGGTGTTTTTATTCGAAGCTCTACCGGCGTTGTGCACCACTGTTCTAAATAAAACAAGCACACTCTTTTATATGTTCGGAAATCACCAAATTTAGTATACTAAAAAAACTGTATGTGAGAGATTTAACAAATTTAAATTTTACCAAAATGTTTTTTTTTTTTTTTTGACATTTTAGATATCACGCAGTTAGAAGATCCGATCACAACAATTTTAAAATATTTAAAATGAACTAAATTTTATGCGGGATTTCCTTTGGTTTTGCCTTCTTTTTTCGGCTTTCGCTGCATAACATCAATTGAACTCGTTTAACTGCATTGCAATTGCCCTCCATTTGACACCATCTAATTGACCCTCAACCCGCAAGTAAAATGGCGTACAGACACACACCAGCAACAACAAATATATTGCACAGTATTTGGAATTAATAAAAAACATGCCTTTCATTAATTTTTTTTTTTTCGTCTAAAATGACAAGCATTTGCTGGGTTTTGAAGTGCTGGTTGTTAGTTTTAGCAAAAAAAAAAACAGAAAACAGAACGAGTTAATATGGAAACTGGTATAAGGATAAAGGAAGCCAGATGGAAGTAGAAAAAAGTTAAAATTAAAAAAAAAAACAACGAATTAAACGAACAAAATAAACATAGGACGAAAAAATTTTACAAAGAAATGGGAAAAGTTGGAAATTTGTTAAAAAAAGATTGAAACAAAAAAAATAACAACAAAATCCCACAAGGGAAAAACTACATAGCCCATAAACGAGCCCAAGTTAAATAGTAAATATATTAAAAGGCAAAAAAAAGCGCATAAAAATCAAATTCCTATTCAAAACACGACACAGCCACACGACCGAAACACCGCAACAACAATAACAAAAATAACTTGTGGAGCCTAAGCACCAACAGCAATAGCAACATCAACAATATTTTGACAATATTTAAAGCTCGTGCGATGGCTAGTGAAATGTAACAAGCAATATCACAGCAACAACAACAAAAACGCTAATACCAATTACAATAACAGCAACGACACAACAAACACGTGAGTGAATTTTCAAAATGTTCGTTCGTTTGTCCATCAACATTTGTAGAGCATGCGATGCACAGTGTGGCCATGGTGAATAAAGCGCGAAAAAAAATTATTTTCTGTCTCGTGCATGTAGGTATGTAGACACCTGCCGCCTACTACAACGGAAAGAAGAAGTAAGGGAAAGGGCTTAATCATCGAATTGGTTTTGTAGTGAAATAGCGGTAGAGGATGTTATTCGCCCGCTTCAGAAATCATAGAGTTTCAGGGATTTCGGAAAACAACTGGCACGGTGAAACAGAAAATATGGTGCCACAAGACAACCTGCGTACAGGCATAACAACGATTGGTACATGTTGGGTAGACTGCGTTGATACCAAAATAAATTGAAAAAGTTTCAAAAGATTAACACTTAGTTTGAGCTACGCAATCGTTAATACGTAGTAATTTTTTGTCTTCTTCTACACTTGTTTTTGTAGCGATAACCACACTCTTCGAAACAGTCCCACTGTTATCGATGCCAGATATTAATACGGCACGTTCTGGTAGTCTAACCCTCAAGGTCCTCTTACGACAGGCATTTCTACCGCGTGAACATTACAAACACCTAAGCTCGCTGGAGAAGCTTTTTTTATTTTGATCAAGCAAGAAACATACTTGGGACTAAAACTCTGCCTGAAGATTCTGTCACAAAATTCAGCAGATGACGGGAGTTTTCAAGTTCGCGGAGAATTCTGGAACGATAACGCCTACCAAGTAATAAACGTAAAGATCATGTGAATGTATGATATACATAGCTATAATACTTCATCTCGTACTATCACAGATAATGAGGAAGATGACAAACTCAATTCCGTAATCCGACAATGAATAAATGAGAAATCTGGCAATATTCGGCTAAAACTTAGTAAAGCTCCGAGAAAGGACGAAATAATCGCTAACTTCTTGAATTACTGGCTTCTGGCAGCAGATCTAAACTGCTGTAGTGCAATCTATATTTATAACAGCTTACGAAGATAATTTCGATACCTTAGGGACTTCGCATACGTGCAAATCAACAATAACAGCAACAAATGTGCCAGCCAGGAAGCTAACGAAGAGCATTCTAGTATTTATAGTACGAAAGAAAAACTTTTGTAGCAGAAGGTAACTGGGAGAATGTCATACAATAAGGCGTGGCTTTAGTTCTTGTTCTACCGAAAGCAGAACGTGGGTTTGGTCGGGTCTGTTTGGTAGAATCCCACTCTTAAGACAAACGGTTTTGATAACATACAAGCTATAGGTAAACTGTGGCCTTGTCAGCCCTGATATCCAGCTGTTTAATTTTTCTTTAAATATGAAATACGGTACCCTCTCCCCTTATTCTTAACAACAACGAAAAATTACTTTCACCAACAAGCCCTTCTTTGGGCTGATTGGGTAGCCAACTGACAAAAACGATTTCCCTCGACAAAAAGCATATATATTATATGTATGTCAGTAACATATTTGGATGTGGAGGACAAATCACCCTTTTGAGTATTCGATAGAAAAGTTCTCCGGGAAATTTATGGTAATGTCAAACCTGCGCTGGCTAAGTTATGTCATGGAAACGGGTGAAGACTCTCGGCTTATAAAGTATTCTTATCGACCTCCACAAGCAAAGGAAGACTTTATCTTCGTGCGTGCTCCCAGTTAGAATTGACACTCACTATCGTGAAGCGTAACTTTCAACGCAAAAATAGAATAGAGAATATCTGGGCTTGGATGGCGTAGAAGGTAAAGTATGGTCACATTAACGATTCCGAGATGGTCGGGCGAGTTCCTTAATGTGGCTTGCTACCAGAAGGTACCGGATCTATAACCATCAAAGGGCCATCAATATCGATAATACTCCCAAAACCTTCGGTGGGTGTCTTTATTGCTACAACAACAACAACTGATTAACTGACATTCAAACTTTTCCATATTCGCAAACTTCATTTCACCTAATTTTAACCACACTCGTTACACTGTATATCACACACACACACACTCCTTAAGCACCAACAAATGCAATTTTTGTGCGCCTCTTTTGAGATTTTGCTTTCCGATACATAGTCCTATCTGTGCCAAATGTTGGTGATTATCTTGCCGACGCGCTACTTTTTGGTGTTGAATACCATTTTTGCTGCTATTTAGTAAGCATTTTTGGTAGTTAGTGGACTTTTCGCTGTTGTTTGCTTGTTTTTCTATCTTTCTTTATGTAGTTTTTCTTTTTTCATTGTTGATTGTTTGATTTAGACTTTGCTTGTTAGTATTGCTGTATTTTTTACTTGTTTGCCTGCAATTGCTGACATGAATTATTATGATGAGGACATTTGGCAACAAAATAAACAATGTACGGTAAAAGAATAAAAAGGTCAACGGATTACCAATGGTGCGTATTGGAATTTTCTAAGATCTACCAACACTCACTTACTTTTGGGTTAAAGGTAATTTATGTACTCAAGTATACAAAATTTATAAAAATATATATTAACGAGGAACAAACAAACCGTTGCGCTGCTAAGAATCTACAATCTTTCTAAGTCGGAAAATTGGGCCAAGTAGGCATACGTTTGAATGTCTTGCCAATATGTTTAGAGGAGAAACTAAGTAGTCAACTATTTCATTACAAAATTTACGACCTTACGACATTCCAGCATTGTCTTTGCTGTCCTTTATTCGACCTAACAAATACGCCCAGAGCATTATCTTTAATACGTACTGTGTAATAACGGGGTTTAGTGCAGATGCGCTAGTAAATAAACATTTAAAGTGGTGAGCATACAAATAAGGACAGCATCAAAAATTAAGAAAAAGGTGTATTAATAGCCGTGTTTTTTAACACGCGTATATCCGTTTACGCCTCAACTTTATATGGACTGCTAAACGACAAACTTTAAATACTCCTCTGACATTGCTGCGCATAAATTTTGTCCTACTAAATTTCAATACGCATTATACTCAAATGTAACTGAAATATTTGTCTTTGTTTCGCCCTTTACACTAATTTTGTAGCCGTGTTTTTTTTACACGCGTGTACGTTTCGTTTGCACGTGAAAAAAAACGCCTATCCTCGCTTAGATAATGCTTAGGAGACCCATTTAGCGGCAGTGGTTAAATAACTACAGCTACATCACAGGGTGTACCAAAAAGCGGATACACAACCCTCTGATGGCCATAGGGTATAACATATAGCTGAATCAGCTGTGATGAATTGTGGACACACATAGAATTCATAGAATTAGTGTAGAGGGTGAAACAGAGACACATATTTCAGTTACATCTGAGTATAATGCGTATTGAAATTTAGTAGGACAAAATTTATGCGCAGCAATTTCAGAGTTGTATCTAAAGTTTGTTGCTTAGCAGTCCATATAAAGTTTAAGCGTGAACGTACATATATAGAAGAATAAAAAAACACAGCTTATGTATTCTATGTGTGTCCGCAATTCATCGCAACTGATTCAGCTATATGTTATACGCTATGGCCATCAGAGCGTTGTGTCTCCGCTTTTCGGTACACCCTGTTGCTGTAGTTAGTTGTATAACCACAGCCGCTAGATGGGTCTCTTAAGCATTATCTAAGCGAGGATAGGCGTTTTTTTCACGCGCAATCGAAACGTATACGCGTGTAGAAAAAAACACGGCTAATGTTATTATACTCAGTTGAGCAGAGCTCACAGAGTATATTAAGTTTGATTGGATAACGGTTGGTTGTACATATATAAAGGAATCGAGATAGATATAGACTTCCATATATCAAAATAATCAGGATCGAAAAAAAATTTGATTGAGCCATGTCCGTCCGTCCGTCCGTCCGTCCGTCCGTCCGTCCGTCCGTCCGTCCGTCCGTCCGTCCGTCCGTTAACACGATAACTTGAGTAAATTTTGAGGTATCTTGATGAAATTTGGTATGTAGGTTCCTGATCACTCATCTCAGATCGCTATTTAAAATGAACGATATCGGACTATAACCACGCCCACTTTTTCGATATCGAAAATTTCGAAAAACCGAAAAAGTGCGATAATTCATTACAAAAGACAGATAAAGCAACGAAACTTGGTAGATGGGTTGACGATATGACGCAGAATAGAAAATTAGTAAGATTTTGGACAATGGGCGTGGCACCGCCCACTTTTACAAGAAGGTAATTTAAAAGTTTTGCAAGCTGTAATTTGGCAGTCGTTGAAGATACCATGATGAAATTAGGCAGGAACGTTACTACTATTACTTTATATGTGCTAAATAAAAATTAGCAAAATTGGATGAAGAACACGCCCACTTTTTAAAAAAAAATTTTTTTAAATTCAAATTTTAACAAAAAATTTAATATCTTTACTGTATATAAGTAAATTAAGTCAAAATTCAACTCCAGTAATAATATGATGCAACAAAATACAAAAATAAAAGAAAATTTCAAAATGGGCGTGGCTCCGCCCATTTTCATTTAGGATGTCTAGAATACTTTTATTGCCATAAGTCGAACAAAAATTTACCAATCCTTCTCAAGTTTGGTAGGAGCATAGATTCTATGACGGCAACTGTTCTCTGTGAAAATGGGAGAAATCGGTGGAAGCCACGCCCAGTTTTTATACACAGTCCACCGTCTGTCCTTCCGCTCGGCCGTTAACACAATAACTTGAGCAAAATCCGATATATCTTTACTAAACTTAGCCCACGTACTTACCTGAACTCACTTTTTCTTGGTATAAAAAATGGGCGAAATCTGACCATAACCACGCCCACTTTATCGATATCGAAAATTACGAAAAATGAAAAAAATGCCATAATTCTATACCAAATACGAAAAAAGGGATGAAACATGGTAACTGGATTGGTTTATTGACGCAAAATATAACTTTGGAAAAAACTTTGTAAAATGGGTGTGACACCTACCATATTAAGTAGAAGAAAATGAAAAAGTTCTACAAGGCGAAATCAACAGCCCTTGGAATCTTGGCAGGAATACTGTTAGTGGTATTGCATATATAAATAAATTAGCAGTACCCGACAGATGATTTTCTGGATCACCTGGTCCACATTTTGGTCGATATCGCGAGAACGCCTTCACATATACATCTAAGGGCCACTCGCTTTTAAAACCCTCATTAATACCTTTAATTTGATATCCATATCGTACAAAAACATACCAGAGTCACCCCTGTCCCACCCTAATGGCGATATCGCGAAAAGGCGTCCACCTATATACCTAATGCCCACTCCCTCTTAAAATGCTCAGTAACACCTTTCGTTTGATACCCATATCGTACAAACATTCTAGAGTCACCCCTGGCCCACCCTAATGGCGATATCTCGAAAAGGCGTCCACCTATAGACCTAGTGTCCGCTCCCTCTTAAAATGCTCAATAACACCTTTCGTTTGATACCCATATCGTACAAACATTCTAGAGTCACCCCTGGCCCACCCTAATGACGATATCTCGAAAAGGCGTCCACCTATAGACCTCATGCCCACTCCCTCTTAAAATGCTCAGTAACACCTTTCGTTTGATACCCATATCGTATAAACATTCTAGAGTCACACCTGGCCCACCTTAATGGCGATATTTCGAAAAGGCGTCCACCTATAGAACTAAAGATTACTCCCTTTTAAAATACTCATTACCACCTTTCATTTGATACCCATATCGTACAAACATATTCTAGAGTCACCCTGGCCCACCCTAATGGCGATATCTCGAAAAGGCGTCCACCTATAGGCCTAATGTCCACTCCCTCTTAAAATGCTCAGTAACACCTTTCGTTTGATACCCATATCGTACAAACATTCTAGAGTCACCCCTGGCCCACCCTAATGACGATATCTCGAAAAGGCGTCCACCTATAGACCTAATGTCCACTCCCTCTTAAAATGCTCAGTAACACCTTTCGTTTGATACCCATATCGTACAAACATTCTAGAGTCACCCCTGTCCCACCCTAATGGCGATATCTCGAAAAGGCGTCCACCTATAGACCTAATGCCCACTCCCTCTTAAAATGCTCAGTAACACCTTTCGTTTGATACCCATATCGTACAAACATTCTAGAGTCACACCTGGCCCACCCTAATGGCGATATCTCGAAAAGGCGTCCACCTATAGAACTAAGGATTACTCCCTTTTAAAATACTCATTACCACCTTTCATTTGATACCCATATCGTATAAACACATTCTAGAGTCACCCTGGCCCACCCTAATGGCGATATCTCGAAAAGGCGTCCACCTATAGACCTAATGCCCACTCCCTCTTAAAATGCTCAGTAACACCTTTCGTTTGATACCCATACCGTACAAACATTCTAGAGTCACCCTTGGTCCACCTTTATGGTGATATCTCGAAAAGGCTTCCACCTATAGAACTAAGGATTACTCCCTTTTAAAATACTCATTACCACCTTTCATTTGATACCCATATCGTACAAACACATTCTAGAGTCACCCTGGCCCACCCTAATGGCGATATCTCGAAAAGGCGTCCACCTATAGACCTAATGCCCACTCCCTCTTAAAATGCTCAGTAACACCTTTCGTTTGATACCCATATCGTACAAACATTCTAGAGTCACCCTTGGTCCACCTTTATGGCGATATCTCGAAAAGGCGTCCACCTATAGAACTAAGGATTACTCGCTTTTAAAATACTCCTTACCACCTTTCATTTGATACCCATATCGTACAAACACATTCTAGAGTCACCCCTGGCCCACCCTAATGGCGATATCTCGAAAAGGCGTCCACCTATAGACCTAATACCCACTCCCTCTTAAAATGCTCAGTAACACCTTTCGTTTGATACCCATATCGTACAAACATTCTAGAGTCACCCCTGGCCCACCCTAATGGCGATATCTCGAAAGGGCGTCCACCTATGGACCTAATGCCCACTCCCTCTTAAAATGCTCAGTAACACCTTTCGTTTGATGCACATATCGTACAAACACATTCTAGAGTCACCCCTGGCCCACCCTAATGACGATATCTCGAAAAGGCGTCCACCTATAGACCTCATGCCCACTCCCTCTTAAAATGCTCAGTAACACCTTTCGTTTGATACCCATACCGTACAAACATTCTAGAGTCACCCCTGGCCCACCCTAATGGCGAAATCTCGAAAAGGCGTCCACCTATAGACCTAATGCCCACTCCCTCTTAAAATGCTCAGTAACACCTTTCATTTGATTTCCATATCATACAAACACATTCTAGAGACACCCCTGGTCCACCTTTATGGCGATATCTCGAAACGGCGTCCACCTATGGAACTAAGGATCACTCGTTTTCAAAATACTCATTAACAGCTTTCATTTGATACCCTTATCGTACAAACATATTCTAGAGTCACCCCTGGTCCACCTTTATGGCGATTTCTCGAAAAGGCGTTCACCTATAGAACTAAAGCCCATTCCCTTTTAAAATACTCATTACCACCTTTCATTTGATACCCATATCGTACAAACACATTATAGAATCACCCCTGGTCCACCTTAATGGGGACATCTCGAAAAGGCGTCCACCGATAGACCTAAGGCCCACTCCCTCTTAAAATGCTCAGTAACACCTTTCATTTGATACGCATATCGTACAAACAAATTCTAGAGTCAGCCCTGGTCCACCTTTATGGCGATATCCCTAAATGGCGTTCATCCATAGAACTATGGCCTACTCTCTCTTAAAATACTCTTTAATACCTTTCATTTGATACACATGTTATACAACCACATTCCAGGGTTATCCCAGATTGATTTTCCTTATTTTGTCTCCATAGCTCTCAACTGAGTATGTTATGTTCGGTTACACCCGAACTTAGCCTTCCTTACTTGTCTATTTTTATATTCAGTTGAGCAGAGCTCACAGAGTATATTAACTTTGATTGGATAACGGTTGGTTGCACAGGTAAAAAGGACTCGGGATAGATATAGACTTCCATATATCAAAATCATTAGCATCAAAAAATTTGATTGAGCCATGTCCGTCCATCCGTCCGTCCGTCTGTCCGTTAACATCATAACTTGAGTAAATTTTGAGGTATCTTGATGAAATTTGGTATGTAGGTTCATGGGCACTTGTCTCAGATCGCTATTTAAAATGAACGATATCGGACTATAACCACGCCAACTTTTTCGATATCGAAAATTTCGAAAAACAGAAAAAGTGCGATAACTCATTACCAAAGAAGGATAAAGCGATGAAACTTGCTTGGTGAGCTGAACTTATGACGCAAAATAGAAAAATACTAAAATTTTGTACAACGGGCGTGGCACCGCCCACTTTTAAAAGAAGGTAATTTAAAATTTTGCAAGCTGTAATTTTACAGTCGTTGAAGATATCATGATGAAATTTGGCAGGAACGTTACTCCTATTACTGTATGTATGCTTAATAAAAATTTGCAAAAGAACGGAGAACGACCACGCCCACTTTTAAAAAAATTTTTTGTTAAGTCAAATTTTAACAAAAATTTAACATCTTTACAGTATATAAGTAAATTAAGTCAACATTCAACTCCAGTAATGATAAGGTGCAACAAAATACAAAAATTAAATAAAATTTCAAAATGGGCGTGGCTCCGCCCTTTTTTATTTAATTTGTCTAGGATAATTTTAATGCCATAAGTAGAACAAAAATTTACCAATCCTTGTGAAATTTGGTAGGGGCTTAGATTCCAGGACGATAACTGTTTTCTATGAAAAAGGGCGAAATCGATTGAAGCCGCGCCCAGTTTTTATACACTGTCGACTGTCTGTCCTTTCGCTCGGCCCTTAACACGATAACTTGAGCAAAAATCGATATATCTTTACTAAACTTAGTTCATGTACTTATCTGAACTCACTTTGTATTGATATAAAAAATGGCCGAAATCCGACTATGACCACGCCCACATTTTCGAAATCGAAAATTACGAAAAATGAAAAAAATGTCATATTTCTAACTATACCAAATACCAAAAAAGGGATGAAACATGGTAATTGGATTGGTTTATTGAAACAAAATATAACTTTAGAAAAAAACTTTGTAAAATGTGTATGACACCTACCATATTAAGTAGAAGAAAATGAAAAATTCTGCAAGGCGAAATCAAAAGCCCTTGGAATCTTGGCAGGAATACTCTTGTTGGTATTACATATATATATAAATTAGCGGTACCCGACAGATGATGTTCTAGGTCAAACTGGTCCACATTTTGGTCAACATCTCGAACACACCTTCACATTTACAACTACCACCACTCCCTTTTAAAACCCTCATTAATACCTTTATTTGATACCGATATCGTACAAACAAATTCTAGAGTCACCCCTGGTTCACCTTTATGGCGATATCGCTAAATGGCGTCCACCTATAGAACTATGGCGCACTCCCTCTTAAAATACTATTTAATACCTTGCATTTGATAAGCATGTCATACAAACACATTCCAATGTTAGCCTAGGTTCATTTTCCTACATGGTGATTTCCCCTTATTTTGTCTCAACTGAGTATGTAATGTTCGGTTAAACCCGAACTTAGCCTTCCTTACTTGTTGTTTTTATTGTTGTAATTGCAAAAACACTACTTGGCGCATATGGCTCCAGTACGCTACGTTACTACCACCTTCTATTATTAGCCCGGCTGCTTCTGCGACTATTTTTTCAAACCTCTAATCTTCTCACTTGTGGGTTTATGTCGCCTCTTAGGACAAATATCTCACGTTGTAAGTGAAGTACGCGAGTAAGTTAATAATGAACAAGTACTCCATAGTGGTGTTGTAAAGAAAGAATATTATGCTATACTGAATATTTGAGTTATTTACTTGACAGTTCAGCGATTCGAACGCTAACAGAATCAAGAATTTCTTAAGACTCGTTACAATATAAACAAGCCTCTATTAAAAATCCAGCCAGCTACTCTGCTATGTAAACTCTGTATATAAAATTCCAATATATGTACATACTTTACACTCATTACCAATATGTTCGTATTTGAGCGCTGTTTGCCTTTTGATGGTAAAATTTTGTATGCGTAGCATGTCAAATATTGTGGTCAATAGCCTGATTGGTTTTCATGCTAACTAAAACCCGCTGGATAACTGGCACCAACTCAAAAGATAACTCATACATACAGACATACACTTACATGCAAAAGAACACACTGTCTTTAAGATAGATTTGCCTTATTGGCTTAATATGAATTCCAGTAGTCGGACATATTTAAATATATATGTACATACCACGGCTTGGTGGGGACGTGTGAGCGTTGGGCACCAGTGGTCATTGGACACCGTAACTAAGTACATACCTAGTAACTCAAGATTCACCAAGTGTACACGTACCACGCACCCATAACATTTGTGACCACAATATGCACTACACGTACAAATTTTTTTTTTTTTCATTTTGTTGGTGTGCTACTGGTGCTGGTTACTCGTCAACGCCTAGCTCTCATGCAACTCATACTTATATCTGGTAATTTGCCTTATATTATTTTCTTAACACATCTTGGCCAAACACATCTTTTTTAGTTACTTTCTTATTTCCTATGCCTTCTCCAGGGATCCAAAATAACTAGATCTTATGATGTCTTGTATTTTTTCGATAAAAAATTACTCGCGAGCTCCGGGTTCTCGCGAGTGTCTCGAAATACTCCTATAATAATGCAAATGCAGAAACTAAATTAAATGCCGAGAAGCTCACGAGTATTATAAATAAGTATTTCGAAAATTTCGCGATAAGCCCAGTAACGATTGATACCTCAAGTCTCGAAATTCTCGGTTATGTTCAGGAAGAAATCGTAAGCTCTCCTTTCTTGTTGATTTTTCTGACAGTGTAAGAATTATAATTATTTTATCAATCCATTATCAAGTTTGGTTTGAAGACAACCCGGTTTCGGCGTTGTACCATATTCAGTGTTCAATTTTGTTCGAACGAACCCTTAGCTGAAAAAATTCATTTAAAATGTGCGACATCTTATCCAAACTGACTAACAGGGTCTTCAAGATGAAGTTTAATAACGCTTTGACACTTTGATAGGGTGTTCTATATGGCGTTGCATCCGGCCGGCTATCTTAAGCGAGTGATAGAAAGAGAGACAGGATGAGGCTACAATAGTCACAATCGATACCTCACCTTTCTAGTTTATTTATCCGACAGGTTAAGATTTGTTGTGACATCTTCAGTGTTCAGTTTCGATCAAACGAACAAAACTGACTGATAGAGTGTTCAAGGAGGAGTTTTATACCGCTTTGACAGCACTTTGACAGGGTGTTCAATATGACGTCGCATCCGTCCGGCTTTTCTTGCGAGAGATAGAAAGAGAGGCAGGATAAGACTAAAAATCAGCCGAGCGTGCCTTTTTGTTATTTTTAAGTCTATGCTTTAGACATTACATTTATATTATCCACAATGGTACATCAGCGGACAGCAGTGGCATCTTTTATTAAATTTGGTATTCGATAACTCGAAAAAATATTACAAAAATTTCGAACTTTCTATTTCTGAATATTTTTGGTTGCGCAGTTTTGTTGCCCAATCAGTTTTAGTCTAGCAAAGAACAGGTTAAAGGTCTTTCAACATTCGTATAGATTTTTGAAAATTTTTTTTCCGAATGGTGTTTGAGATTTTCTTCAATATACAAATAAAAAGATGATAAAAAAATTTTAAGGACTACTTTTATATAAATGGACCAAAAAATAGAAGGCAATTTTTCCTTTAATACAGACATAAAAACTTTATCAATAGCTCTTGTAAAAGAATTTCGGGATTTAAAACTATAATACTAATTTCACACAGACGGCTTATTGAATAATAAGGGCAATTTTCTACATTAAGACGCTTATTGAGCTCAATCTTCCGTACAAAATTCGAATATATTATTATTTCATTAGTAGCTAATCGAATGCCTAATGAAGTCAAAAGCACAATGCAACTCTGTTGGCAGCGTTCCGCTTCCGTTTCCGTTTCTTAGTTTTCAAAGCAAATGTCATTGTCTGCATGGCGGAACGATACAAGGTGGCCGCATCGAACAGCTGATTATAACCTTTTTTATTTGATTTGATACATCAACTACCGGCGCAATACGATTTTGACATTTGTCTATCGAATTTACAAGTACATGGAATTTTTTTTGTTTGTAGGTATGTCACCATGCTCCCACCTTGTATCGTTCCGCCATGATTGTCTGTCTCATCCTTCATACTAATCGAGCAGTTACTTCTGTGTGAAAGCAAAAAATTTACGATTTCATTAGCAGGTGAAATGAGATCATTAAGTTTCTGTGTGAAAACAGTATAAAGGTGGAGCGCAATCTTTCAATTTAAGGCAAACCATGTACTTGGGATTAACTAATTGATTATTTAAAATTTAAGCACGCGCTCTACCTTTATAATTTTAAATCCCGAAATTCTTTTACAAGAGCTATTGTTAAAGTTTTTTAATCAAAATTCAAAAGATTATGTCTATATTAAAGGAAAACTTTCCTTCTATTTTTTGGTCCATTTATATAAAGGTAGTCCTTAAAATTTTTTTATCATATTTTTATTTTCACTTTTTAGTGCTGCCTACAACAAGACATTTGGAATTTTGGGTTCCGACTCGCGGCCCAAGTTTCAATTCTCTAGTTCACCGGGAAGTTACTTAAAAATCGATTGCCAGATTCCCCTCGTTTTTCAAGGATTTGCAGTTATCCTGACTAGCGAGCCACCTAGCGGAAATTTGTTTTCTATAAGTTGTATTGTCACTAGGCCTCTAACTAAGTGCCAAGTTTCAAGTCTCTAGGTAACCGGGAAGTTAGTTAAAAATGGATTGAAAGATTCCCAAATCAAAACTAATTCTCTTAATATCTCGATCCATCCGCCACCTAGCGAATTTTTTTGAACAAATATTGCATTGCCACCGTGTTCTGACTCACGGCCCCAGTTTCAGGTCTCTAGCTCACGGGAAGTTATTAAAAAATCGATCGCAACATTTCCTGCGTTGTTTCAGAGATTTTCGTTTATCTTGATTCGTCTGGCACCTGGCGGCATTTTGTTTTCCACGAATTGTAGTGCCATCGACTGGCAAATTATGTGCTACGTTACAAGTTTCTAGGTAACCGGAAAGTTAGTTAAAAATGGATTGAAAGATTCCCAAATCAAAACTAATTTTCTTAATATCTCGATCCATGCACCACCTAGCGAAATTTTTTTGATAAAATATTGCATAGTCACCGGGTTCTGACTCACGGCTCAAGTTTCATATTCCAGCTCACCGGGAAGTTGCTAAAAAATCGATTGCAAGATTCCCCTCGTTTTTCAAGGTTTTGTAGTTATCTCACTTAGCGCGCCACCTAGCGGAATTTTGTTTTCTGTAGATTGTATTGTCACCAAGCCTCGAACTGTGTGCCAAGTCACCGGGAAGTTAGTTAAAAATGGATTGAAAGATTTCCAAATCAAAACTAATTTTCTTAATATCTCGATACATGCGCCACCTAGCGAAATTGTTTTGATCAAATATTGCATAGTCACCGGGTTCTGACTCACGGCCCAAGTTTCAGGTCTGTAGCTCACCGGGAATTTACTTAAAAATCGATCGCAAGATTCCCTGCGTTTTTTCAGGGATTTTCGTTTATCTCGATTCGTCTGACATGTGGCGGCATTTTGTTTTCCACGAATTGTAGTGCCATCGACTCGCAAACTTTGTGCTAAGTTTCAAGTCTCTGGATCACCGAGAAGCTAGTTAAAATTTGATCGCAAAATTTCCATTTTAAAATTAATTTTCTCTATATCTCGATCCGTGCGCCACCTAGCGGATTGTAATGTCTCCCAGATCTGAACTAGTTATGTTCTAAGTATCAAGTGTCTAGCTCAACGGGAAGTTACCGAAAAAGAATTTTCCGTGACTTAATATAAAGGTAAAAAAAATAAACAAGAAGATGTGAAACAACCTTCAGAAAAAAATTTTCAAAACACAATCCAATTTATATAGTTTTAAAACTTGCACTTTGCTTGACTAAAATTGATTCAGCTGCAAAACTGCATGCTCAAAAAAATCTGAAAATTCTAAATAAAAAATTCAAAAGTTCTTCAAGATTGTTTTTGAGATATATTTCTACAGTTTAGGTTACAAAATTTATGAAATTTTTTTTAGGTATATATAGCGGAGGTATATACATCGGTGTTATATAACCCATTACACGTGTGTGAGAGGTTTATTGAGCTTTCTCACGAAAAGCTTTATACAGACATTACAAAAAGCTCGATTACACTCAACAAATTTCGCATGCTCGAACAATATTTGCTTATTATTTTTTGAGTATTAACAATTACGAATACATACATCTTGTTTCGTTGCTCGTTAATCAACTACTAAGGCATTACCACTACCATGATTTTACTCTTACCAACACAGCAGCAGTTTCAGTTTTGGTGAGCACTAAGTATTTCAGGAGTTTCAGGCAATCTGTTATTATAGCATTTGCTCTTTTAAGTACAATTAAAAGTGATCTAGATGAGAGTTATTTTGGAGGATTGCCTTTTACACAATTTATTCATACTTCGTTTTTTTTTGTCTGGCTGAGACTTTGATTGGTGGTGTTGTTGCTACTGCGTTACGCTTGATTTGCGTTAAATTCCATTTACCAACTTATTTACATACGCGCCAAAGACATGAATACTTATAAATTGTGTTTTATACCTTTCAT
The DNA here is from genome assembly GCF_040869045.1 of Eurosta solidaginis. Taxonomy (NCBI): domain Eukaryota; kingdom Metazoa; phylum Arthropoda; class Insecta; order Diptera; family Tephritidae; genus Eurosta; species Eurosta solidaginis. Next base: position 228,038,594 of record NC_090320.1, on the reverse strand, counting down.
GAAATTGTGTTTGCCGCTAGAAGTTTTTAAGTATAAAATGAATAAAAAGTGGTGAAGAAATCAGCAAGTACACCGAAATAATGAGGCCAACAAGCTGAGTCAGTTTAGCCATTTGCTTCAGTCTGTTTGTTTTTGCCTGGCATAAACAATGTTATATGCCAATGTACGAAATCAATGCTGGAGAATAGAGTAATACCAGCCAACAGCCAGGAGCTGAAGCTCAGTAAAAATCGAGTGAAGTTAGTCGCATATGAAGAAGAAGTCGTAAGCGCTGTATCAAGTTCATTATCCTCGAATTTAACTGAAATACTGGAAGGGGCGCTTCGACGGCTTTATGTCTGGGGGGCCTAGTAAGACGGAGCTGATAATGTTTACTAACAAGAATAAAATAGCACAGTTTCGATTGTCCTCACTCTGTCTGAGAGAGTCAAGTATGTGGGGGTCTAGATAGACAGAAATATTAGCTGCAAATCTAATATCGAATGTTGGGTCAAAAAGTCTTACATAGCCCTTACTTGTGTAAAAGAATCCCAGCAGAAGCTGGGGTCAAAAGCCCCCAGACTTCTGAGGTGCTATATACGGCCGTCGTCTGAACCATACTCGCATAGTGCCGGCCATCGACAAAGAGTACTATGGGCAGTTATATACTGTCAGAACTTCAGACATACATGAAAGTCAAAACAATCTTAGCCGTAGCAGAATAAAATCATTCCTTTATTTCTTTGTTATTTGCTTTGTTCTAAGTTAACACATACATAATGTGCCTTTGTGGTCTGTAATTACTAAATATCGCCCTTCGTGGCATGTAAATTAATTTCTTTTTTCTTGTTGCTCTTCTTGGTTCTATGAAAGACAATCTTAAGCATGGCATGCTCTATTATTTTTTCGTAATTTTTTTTTTTTAGATAACGAAAATGTATGGTAATTGTAAATGTAAGCAACCTCAATTACTAATAAATAACGCAAGTAAAATATTTAATTTTTGTTCGGAAATGAAAAATGTAACAACCAACTGTTAGACATGGTTAAATTAGTATAAAATTGAGTGGAGCACGTTTTCGCATTTTAATTTGAAATTTTCTGTACAGTTGGCTGCCTAATGTCACAAGAAGTCGATAAAATGTCGGTGTCCTGTGTGATGTGATTGGTACATTTTTTCTATTAATTTTCGGCTGAACTGATTTTTATTTATTTCACGTATAAATTAAATGGCACATGCGTCGTTTGGGAAGAAGAAGAAGTTGGAGTTTGGGACTGGTTTGAGCGGTCACCTATAATTCCCATGTCCAATTCACTCTAGCTGAATAAAATTCGACCACAACATACAGTGATCTCACAAACCAAACACAATGTGTAATTGTTTGTTGTGAACCAAACATTCAAAAACACGTCAACGAAAGAAGAGGAAAAAAAATCAGTAGGGAGGGACAACCGAGCCAATTGTGGCCTCTGGTCTAGAATATCTGCTTCAGTTAATGAAATTCGTTGAATTTGATCCACAAGGGTATGTAGATGACTTGATAATCTGCATCACAGGAATGCACGAGAAAACAGTACCTAATCGCATGCAAAAAGCCCTGCTCGTCATAGAAAGTATGTGTGATACCAAAGGACTGTCTATCAATCATAACAAAACTTATCTACTGCCAGGAGAAAAAAACTACCCATGCAAGAACTATCCTTAGGTGGTACCAAAATCAGATTGTCAATAGAATCAAAAAAAAAGGCGTTACACTGGTAAGAAACCTCACGTGGAATGCTCTTCTGGATGCTACCTTAAACCAAGCAGAGCTTTCTGCGCCTGCAACCGACTTTCTAACAAAATATGGGGGACATCTCCTGAAATGGTATACTGGATATTTTTTACTATTGTGAAGCCATGCTTCCTTAGTTTGGTGTCCGAAGATCACACAAAGTAGAGCAATAGCCAAACTAAGCAAACTGCATCGCCTAGTTTGTATTGGAAGCACGCGTAAGTTGAGAACGTGCCCTGGTTTACGGATGGATCAAAATTTGATGACGGAAAAACGGAAGCTGGGTTCGATGGGACGAACTTCGAAAACTCGATACTAATGGGATGCTACCCCACTTTTTTCAGGCAGAAATCTATTCAATAGAAGTTTGCAGTAAAGAATGTCTTGGAGAGTCTTATCCTGGAACATTATCCTTAATATGTCAGACAGTCAGACAGCCTTGCGTGCCTTGCAGTTTCACACAATTACTTCTAAGCTATTGGATGAATGCATAAGAGAATGAGCTGGGAGACAAAACACTGTTTTGTTTGGTTACAGGGCATCACTTACTTAATTTGCGCTTAACCGTCTAAACGGTTATGGCCGTCCAACAAGGCACGCCAGTCGCTTCTTTGCTTCGCCAACCGGCGCCAATTGGTCACAACAAGGGAGTTTAAATCGTTTTCCACTTGGTCCTTCCAACGGAGTAGGAGCCGCCCTCTACCTCTGCTTCCTTTCTTGGCCGGAGCATCATCTTTCATTCGCATAACATTTTCTAGCCAGCGCAGCCGCTGCGTTTTAATTCGCTGGACTATGTGGATGTCTGCGTATAGCTCGTACAGCTCATCATTAAATCTTCTTCGGTACTCGCCATCGCCAACGCGTAGAGGTCCATAAATCTTTCGAAGAACTTTTCTCTCGAACACTCCCAAAGCCGCTTCATCTGCTGTTGTCATGGTTCATGCTTCTGCCCCATATAGCAGAACCGGTACGATAAGTGACTTGTAGAGTATGATTTTCGTTCGCCGAGAGAGGACTTTACTTTTCAATTGCCTACCTAGTCCAAAGTAGCATTTATTGGCAAAATTGACAGCTGGATTTCAGTGCTGATGTTATTGTTAGTGTTTATGCTGGTTCCCAAATAAACGAAGTCTTTTACTATTGCGAAATTATGGCTGCCAACAGCAGCGTGGTTGCCAAGGCGCATATGCCCTGACTCTTTGCGCGATGACAGCAGGTACTTCGTTTTGTCCCGATTTACCATCAAACCCATCTTTACCGCTTCTTTTTCCAGTTTGGAGTAAGCAGAACTAACAGCGCGGGTGTTTAGGCCGATGATATCAATGTCATCAGCATATGCCAGTAATTGGCGGGCATCAGGGACATGGAAATAATGAACATGCAGACTAGCTGGCAGCATTCTATGATAAAAAGCCGTTCTGTGAACTCACAAAGACAAACACTAGCGAAATCATAAGTAACTAAGACATCGGTTGAATGCCCAGGGCAAAATACAGCCCAAATTGTTTATACTCCCAGCAACGATAAGATCAGCCAAACTAATTAATCTAAGCAGAGAGGCCTACGAACTGTCACTGGGTACTATAGGCTAAATAAATGCCGCAGTGCATAGAGGCCTAATAGTAATAATAACAATGATCCTGGAGACGACTGGACCCAAAAAAACGTTGCATAAAATCACAAGCGGGCGTGTACGTAAGGGTTAAAAGCAACGTCGAACACATTGAGTCAATCTCGACTAAATAACATGCAATGTTAATGCAAACCCCTACTTAATCTTTATAAGCAAGGCTATGATTAACACAATTATTTATTGATTAGCACAGCTACAATAACAACAACTACCACATAAAATGTAGCTCGTTATTGGTGCTGCTACTGACCCCAATGCATTAACTCGAATTTAGAAATGCGTGCAACTAAGCAGGGCGTTGTTAGAGGTGGTTCAGTGGGTGCCAAAGCTGCAGCAGAAATTAAGGGCGTTATAAAAAAAAAAAAAAAAAACAAGTGGCAACCCTCCTACATTCACGCCATATATAAAAGAAATGAACTTAAAATTCTCGTTGCATTGCATTGTTGGCCAAACGAACTAGGCAAATATTTATTTTAGAGTTGGAATAACTATGCTGCGTTAGCTGAATTTTTTAGTTAATATTGAGAATTGAGATAATAACAAGTAAGGACAGGACTGTTTTCGGCTGTGCCGAAGACTTCATACCTTTCATGAATGGGGCTGAACAATAATCTTATCCCGTTCCTAATCTCCAAATAATCGGATGTCTAAGATAAGAAATATATAGATGTACATACCTAAACGATTTTTAAGATAAATATTAAAATAAAAAATGGCAAAAAACCCCCTTATCTGAACGATCGGTTGTATGGGATTTGTATTAAATAGCTCCGATCGAAATTATTTTTACAGGAAATCTTCTATGATATATTAGAATATATATCACCGGGTTTCACGTTTATACTTTCTAAATAGCGGCAGGTATGACCGAAATCGTCTTATCTGAATGATCGGTTGTATGGGAGATATATGTTATAGTGGTCCGATCCTACCGGTTCCGACAAATGTCTAATATAATACAAAAATACATCCTTGTGCCAAATTTCATTGAGATATCTCAAAATTTGAGGGACTAGTTTGCGTTCAAACAGACAGATGGACGGACAGACGAACGGACAGACAGACGAACGGACGGACAAACGGACATGGCTATATCAACTCAGTTCATCGTCCTGATCAATTCGGTATACTTAGTGGTGAGTCTATCTTCTATATTTCTCAACGTTACAAACATCGGGCCAAAGTTAATATACCATTTCATGTTCATGAAAGGTATAAAAAAGGGAGCAAAAATAAAAAAATAGAAAAAATCAAGAAAACATGCGGCGAAAAAAACAGCAGCAAACTAAATAATACTACGAAAATATTTTAGATACTTTTTTACGCATACATTGAAATAAATGCATTCACATGTAAATGTATACTGATACTAACAACAAAACTAAGGCTAAACAACAACTTATTTATGCAAGTATTTTTTATTTTTTTCGGGAAATGTGGTTGATGGAGCAAAAAAACTGCAATTCTGCTGTCTGGATATAAGCGGGCGCGCGTCTTGCTTCGAAAAGCATGTGTATAAACATAGCATACAAAAACAAAACAAATACTCAAATATATATAAGAATTCTGTTGAAATAAATATAACATACAGTTATTTGCAATAAAATATGTACATAAGGACGTAGACGATAAGACTGTGTGACACCAAAAACAAGGCGTGAGCACCAAGTACACGTGAAGTCCGATAGGTAAATATGGAGATAAACGCCTTTTGTGAATAAATTAACGAGATCTCCCCTATGGACTATTTCTACCTTCTACCCCCGGGGTTGCAGTAAAAGCACAATAGAGGTAGATTAGGTTGAACTGGCCGGTCCATGAGGACCTCACATAGACTGAATGAGTCCGTAGTGTTACCAGAAGTTTATTTTAACGACCAAACTGAAAAAATCTATCAAAAATCAGGACCTACATATGTTATAAAATAACTCCGTCCTCTTGGCAAATACTAGAAGCTTTCTAGGACTTAAGCCACTTGCTGCTTCTAGATCTGACAGCTGTATCACTCCTAATAGTTGGAGTTTTAGCCTGGCAAGCAGAGGTAGCTTCGCCAGAAATAAAAAAACTTTGGGCTAATTAAGAAGTTCTTCGTCGGCTTCTTATCGGTAACAACCGAAAGCGATAAGTTGTTGTTGTTTTATTAGCCTATTATCGAAAGCGAAATTATCGCCTAGTCATCGGCTACTTATTGACTACTTATCGGCTTGTTACCGAGGGGTTAAAGATAACTCATCGATTTTACAATGAAGTTTTATCGTTTCTTCGATAGAAAATCGAGAAATTTTTTGATAACAAATGGATAAATTTTTGATAAGAAATCGATAATGTGTCGATTATAAGTCAATAACTTACCGACAATAAATCGATAACTCTTCGTAAACAAACCTATAACGTTTTAATTAAATATAAATAACGAAAACTTTTTGTAAATATATCGATACACTTTCTATAACAAATCAATAACTTGTAGAAAAACAATCGATACAAAAATGAAACACAAGGTACGATATACTCCTGAAGAGATTTAGGCCATCTTCCTTTCTAATTTGCTACGTGGTCCTTTTTTAATTTTTCTTTCATTAGGGTGTATAACAAAAATGTCGATAATGATGTTAATAATAACGTTGCTTATGATTTTCATTGCAGTTGCAAAGACAAAGGATTGCAAGGAAATGAAACAAAAGTAACAGAAGGAAAAGGAAAAAAAGAAAGTAAATAAGCGGAAAGGAAAAAAAGATAAGGAGGCAAAACCGAAGCCAAAACTGTAACCGGCATATGGATGAATTATCGATTTGTTATCGATTTGCTATCAATAACAAAGTTAACCCATGAATTAACAGTTTTTTAGCGATGAGTTCTCTGTTTGTTTCCGAAAAATTACGGATTTTCTATCGAAAAGTTTTCGAGTGCTAATCGAAAATTTATCGATTTCAATTGGTAATTTATCGATATGCTCACAAAGTGTTTTCGTTTATCTATCGAAACGTTATGAATATTTTATAAAAAAGTTATCGATTTCTTTTCGAAGGGTTCTCGATTTGTTGTCAGTTGGTATCGAAGTGCCATAAACAAACAAAGGTTACTCATGAGTTAACAATTTTTTACCGAGGAGTTATTCGTTTGTTTCCGAAAAGTTTTCGATTTTTTATTGAAAAATTAACGATTGTCGGCGGCATTGTTGGGGTGGTAGTGTGCCCCGGCGAAAGCAACATCAAAAATTGAGAGACAAGCTTGAAGCGCTCTTATTCACTGAGCTATGTTGAAATGGTCACTCAATAAAAACCTCACATAGACTAAATGTGTCGATAGTGTTGCCAGAATTTGTTTGAGAGACCTAACGGCACACCAACACAATGGACTCATTCAGTGTGTGTGAGGTCCTCACGGACCGGCCAGTTCAACCTAAAGTTTTCTACATCCTAGCTTAATTGCTGCTTTGAGATCTGGCAACTCTGCCGCTTCTAGTAAGTGGAGCATTGATCTCACGAGCGCAGGACACGAACACAGAACGTGCTCAACCGATTCTTACTGCAGATCGCACTTCTTACATCTGTTGTTACTGCCGAGGCCTAACTTATAAGCATTTGACGCCAGAGTTCAGTTTATATGCCCATGGTGAGTCTTAAGTCTTTTCTCTTTAGAGATATGCGGAACATTGTGAGTCTAAGATCGTAGTGCTTTATGGATTGATTTCAAAATTTCTTCAAGCACTACATATATCCAATTTATTATACTTCACTGTATATGAACTCTTTTTGTGGTTGTTGTCTGTATCGATCATAAGTAAACAAAAACTAGAAAAAAAAATTTAACAAGCTTTAAGTACAGAAAATACTTAAGCAGTTTGAAGAAGAAAATTAAGTAAAATAATAACAAAAAACATATGCAATAATAAATGATATCAAAAAAGCAGAAAAAAATTAAACGAAAACCCAGAAAGTGAAACCCACAAGTTGTATACAAAACAAAATACAAAACACGTCTATTATAAAATTCTTTCTGCAAAAATGGAGTGCGTACTACAAAAATATGTTAACAATTTTAACTATTTAAAAATATATGTTTGTATTATAGAGCCGTAAATAACAGTAATACATTGGCAGCGCAGCTGAGAAGGGCTGATAAATCGCAAAAAGCGCTAAACAAAGGTACCTACAATGTTGCTCTCGTTGATTCGACGCGTTCGCAATGCCATTTAAGTGACGTGGAAAATTTTATTGTAATTTTTTTTTTGTTGTATAGTTTTGTTTATGCGATTTGTGCAAAATAAAAATTTAGTAAAAACAAGTAAGGAAGGCTAAGTTCGGGTGTAACCCAACATTACATACTCAGCTGAGAGCTATGGAGACAAAGTAAGGGAAAATCACCATGTAGGAAAATGAACCTAGGGTAACCCTGGAATATATAACATGGGTATCAAATGGAATGTATTAAAGAGTATTCTAAGAGGGAGTAGGCCATAGTTCTATGGGTGGACGCCATATTGCCATAAAGGTGGATCAGGGGCGACTCTAGAATGTGTTTGTACGATATTAAAAGGGAGTGGTGGTAGTTGTAAATGTGAAGGCGTTTTTGAGATGTTGACCAAAATGTGGACCAGTTTGACCCAGAACATCATCTGTCGGGTACCGCTAATTTATTTATATATGTAATAACACGAACAGTATTCCTGCAAAGATTCCAAGGGCTTTTGATTTCGCCCTGCAGAACTTTTTAATTTTCTTCTACTAAATATGGTAGGTGTCACACCCATTATGCAAAGTTTTTTTTCTAAAGTTATATTTTGCGTCAATCAATCAATCCAATTACCATGTTTCATCCTTTTTTCGTATTTGGTATAGAATTATGGCATTTTTTCATTTTTCGTAACTTTCGATATCGATTTCGGCCATTTTTTACTCCAATACAGAGTGAATTCAGATAAGTACGCGAACAGAGTTTAGTAAAGATATATCGATTTTTGCTCAAGTTATAGTGTTAACGGCCGCTCGGAATGACAGAAGGTCGACTGTGTATAAAAACTGAACGTGGCTTCAACCGATTTCGCTCTTTTTCACAGAAAACAGTTATCGTCCTAGAATCTAAGGCCCTACCAAATTTCACAAGGATTGATAAATTTTTGTTCGACTTATGGCATTAAAGTTATCCTAGACAAATTAGATGAAAAAGGGCGGAACCACGCCCATTTTGATATTTTATTTAATTTTTGTATTTTATTGCACCATATCATTACAGGAGTCGAATGTTGACATAATTTACTTATATACTGTAAAGATATTAAATTTTTTGTTAAAATTTGACTTAAAAAAAATTGTTTTTAAAGTGGGCGTGGTCGTCCGATTTTGCTAATTTTTATTTAGCACACATATAGTAATAGGAGTAACGTTCCTGCCAAATTTCATCATGATATCTTCAACGACTGCCAAATTGCAGTGGGCGGTGCCACGCCCATTACTAATTTTCTATTCTGCGTCACAAGTTCAACTCACCTACTAAGTTTCATCGCTTTATCCGTCTTTGGTAATGAATTATCGCACTTTTTCGGTTTTTCGAAATTTTCGATATCGAAAAAGTGGGCGTGGTTATAGTCCGATATCGTTCATTTTAAATAGCGATCTGAGATAAGTGCCCAGGAACCTACATACCAATTTTCATCAAGATACCTCAAAACTTACTCAAGTTATCGTGTTAACGGGCAGACGGACGGACATGGCTCAATCAATTTTTTTTTCGATCCTGATGGTTTTGATATATGGAAGTCTATATCTATCTCGATTCCCCTATACCTGTACAACCAACCGTTATCAAATCAAAGTTAATGTACTCTGTGAGCTCTGCTCAACTGAGCATAAAAATTGTATGCATGGTGGAGTAAAACAAGAAATGGGTGCTGCGCTCACAGCTGGATACCCTTCAGCATGGAAGTCATAAATTTTGTAAACAAATATCGGGTATTGTACAATGGATATCTTTATATGTAGTTTATTTGTGCAAGTTTTTATTTATACAATTGTTTATACACTAATACATATGCACTCTATATTTGGATGTATTTATGAGACTCTCAAAACAAAACCAACCAAATTTGAATTTGTGCCCTTTAGATATTTTCGAATCGATTTTGCGGGCCTTAATTAAAACTTAAAAGGCCTAATTCTAAACAAAAATTTTCTTGCGACTTTTTTCCCTTCTCTCATTCCTAGTATTCTAAATAAAAATTCCTTGTGAGTTTTTTTACTTCTCCCTTTCCTCTTATTCTGAACAATGTTCGAAAAAGCGGAAACCGGTTATGGGAGAAATGCAGATATTATGAATGTGAGTGAGAAAGAGATTTCTCTGCCATTTATTAGGAGTTTTTTCACTTGTTGAATTAAAGGGAATGCATCAAAATAGTTACGGTAAATTGGTTCTTAAGAAAGAACACTTATTTGTACAAATTTGTGCTAAAACCACAATATTCTTTATTTTAAGTCGAAAAGTATATCATAAGCAACGGAAGAGCTCTTGGTAAATTTATTGCAGCCATCCAGAAATTGCGCAAGGATTTTTTAAGAAGGCTGAAATAGATTTTGGCATAAGACGAAAGACGAAATTAACTCGACTTAGCAGCCAGAAAATTGCATTGCTGAACGGAAGCAGGCAACTCCAGCGGATTTGTATTATCCCGCCGTCTTCTTCTTCTTATGCTCTTCTGTTGATGTTGCTGTGGCACCAATTCATTACTCATTTCAGTGAATGCCATATGAAATGCAGTACTGTTTATACTTTATTTCTTAATTTCAAACAAATTCGCAACAATAATTAAACTTTTTAATTTTTAGACAAAATAGGAAATGCGCAACGAAACTCAAATCAATTAACAAAACAGCTGACACCGAAAATTCGAAATTCCTAATCCCTAATTATTGTTCGCGATAGGAGAAAAGAATTGACGGAATTTTTCCGCGGGAATAAAAAAATCCGCGAGAACAAAATTCGGAGAGGTATTTAGAAGTGGGCTCTATATACTTTTGCCAATATATTACTGTTAAATGATAAAATTTACTAGAGCAGTTCACATTTGATGTAAGTTGAGATTTTATGGCACATTCGGTTGAGACTATTTTGAAATTTAGTTCCTGCGGCGGTCTAATGCTACATATTGTTACGAACTTTAAGAATTATCGATTACTATTTGCCTTCAGTTATCGCTTCGAATCACTAAACTGTCAAATAAATACTAAAACTTTCCTTATTTAAAATTGTTTAAGTGATTTAATCTATGAGCATATTTCTTTCGTTTGTTTCATTAGCCATTGAGTGCGCTTGTAATTCTCAACTGGTTAGTGAAATATTCTAAAAACATAGTTAAACCTTTTTATCCCAAAGGGGGTTTTCAAAGCAAAATAAGGTGGCTCAACCCGCAGCCAATACTTTAGAGCCCCCAGTGCTCGCCCCCCACAGGTACAGGTACATAGCGACCTCTCTCTAAAAATAATAACATAACATACAGTCCACAAAAATAACAAATAATATAATTATATAAAAACCAAAAAACCTATTCGCCCGTCGAATCACCAAAGCTTAGACAAGAATATTAATATGGCAGTAGAACCTGAAGATTCAAATTACCAGCATACTTTACTACAACGTGTTAAAATCAAACTGATCAAAAATTACTTAGATTGCGCTGCTTGTATATTATTCAATTGGTTTTTCATTAATTTCCTCTCACGGTTTAGACTTTCTGCGAACAGCCTTCCCGAATAGTTGCATATTCACTTCTCGCCTACGCATCTCATATTCGGCGTGTTGTGTAATGCAATATGCGATTTTTATCGCTATTTTTATTATATATAAGTTACTGCTTAACCTGCAGTTCCGACCGACCATATAAACTAACTATAGATTGTTTTATCCCGTAAATAGTTCATCTATACTTCACATACATATGTATATATTTTTTTTAATCATTCGAAAATAGTGTTACTTCGCCTTCAGAAATAAAAGATATTATCTACTATTATTTCTAGAATCCATATTTGTAAACAGATAATCTTCAGATGTTTTCAAAATAGTACTCCGTTTATTAAAACAACACCCGTGCAATGGCTCTTATAAATCTCTTTAGCCCACAACAACATAACCTTGCCTCAGTTAAGACGCACAGTCCAAGCAAACGGTTGTTGTACCATTTATGGACTTTATAGTCACATAGCTTATTTACTAAAATGTTTGAATCTCCAGGCTTTATTATGACGCTCTAGAACAGTGACATATGTTTACAAAACATCAGGTCATAAAGAGATTCACGTTTCCCAAATAGGTTGTGGCATTTCCAGTAGCTAGATAAAATAACGCTTGGTAATTAAAGAGAAGTTAACAAAGAACCTTCGGCGGATCAAAAAATTAATAGGTCAGTATTTTGTAGGAAATTGTGCGCTTACTTGTTGCGAAACCTATGAAAGCAGAGGAAGCAGGCGGCCCTAATCCGCTGGAAGGACCAGGTGGAAAACGATTTAAGCTGCCTTGGTGTGACTAATTGGCGTCAGTTGACAGCAAATAATCGACTGGCGCACCTTGGTGGACGGTTATAACCATTTAAAAGGTTAAGCGCCAATTAAGTAAGTAGTAATTTGTTGCGAAAGAAAAAATTTGTAGCGCTTTTTAAGTGCTTTTTTTTTTTTTGATGCCTCGCTCCGTTCATGGGAAGCTAGCGGAGCACCCTCGTAAAAACTGACTTATACTATGCTGTTCGAAATGCGCCTTAGTTGAAATTTTGTTGCGTATTAAGCGCTGATTAGATGAGAAAAGAGAACTGTTGTTACTCTTTTTCAGGTGCTTTTCGATTGGACATTTTATGAATTCTTTTTTTACGCGAAAGCGAAGCATCCAAGTAATTAGCGCCTAATACGCAACAAAACACCAGCTAAATCGCTTTTCGTTCAAATAAGTGTAAGTCAGTTTTTATGGGGGTGTTTTCTGTATTTACGTGAAAAAAAAAGCGTTAAAAATTTGAAAAATGTTTCTTTTCCTAAAATAATTAACGTCTTATACTCCACAAAATACCAAATAAGTCACATTTCGATCAGAGAGGTCTAAGTCAGTTTTTACGAAGGTGCTTCGCTAACTTCACGTGAACTAAGCTAAGCACCCCAAAAAAAGACTTAGAAAAGCGCACTAAATTTTTTCTTTTCATGGCTAATTAGCGGCTAATTTGCGCCAAAATACTGACCCATTGAATTTTCGATCCAACGAAGGTACTTCGCTAAATGCATGTTCATTGAATACGACCATATAGTAGGTATGCTACACATCAGAAAATATGTTAAGCTAAGTAAAAAATATCTATTTTAATAGAAGTTTATCAATACAATACAACAAATAAACGAACAGACATCAATATTGAATAAAATTTAAACGAATATCTACAAATACTTCCAATAAACCAAACACCGTATGTTTGCTTACAAATTCAATATAAAATTCTAAGTGATATTTAAACAGAAATATTTGCTCATCAATTTTGCAACGCTCTTTGAGTACTTTTACATGCCAAAGGTTAAATTGTGGTATTTTGTGTAAGTAAATGTGCACTGAAAGAATAACAAACCAAACAGAAGCGCACCACCCACAATTGGGCTTAAATCAAAACCAAAATTAACCAAAAATTTTTACTTGAGTTAGGTTAATAAACAATAATAAAACCTGTATAATGTAAACATGCTAACAAGCTTTATACTTAAATAAATATTGTAAGTAAATATGATCTATGCTTATGTGCATACATGTATAAGAAAATGTGTATAGGCATTAGTGAATGCGTGCGTGTGTTTGTGTACAAAATTGTTTCGCCCAGTCAAGCCAATCACAGTTGTTCAAATTTGAACTGTGAACCCTCAAGTACCACCCTCAAGCAATTAATATGAGTACTACAGTGCACTCATAATATAATATAGCACCAACAACAACAAGGGCAGTTGTAACTGTAACAAAAGGATGAAGAAGAGCAATAATGAAAACAAAAAGAGATAACGTTGTAAATAGACGTATGAGTATTTAGCTTGAAGATCATTGTAACCTTTTATATGAATTAAAACAAATGTGAGTGCATATATTATACACATATGTATGTATGTATGTACGTACTTTGCTTTATATATACTTCATTGAAAATATGCATCACATATATATGTTTACATACGAAACATGCATCTTTTCGTTTGTACGTTTAATTCATTATTCATAATGAATTTTGGCGTTGCAGATTGCCATTGAAGTGAATATGTATGAGGAGAGAGTTGAGTCCAATATATGAACACATTTAGATACAGATTTATATATAGATACCCTATAGCGTATAAATACAGCCAAGGGCCGATAGTTTTAAGCACAAAAGATGTAAGGCGGAGACATTGTAGTAAGTGAAAATTATATACCCTATTGTATGTTTAAAGAAATATCAAGACCGGATGTGTACGTCTTAAAACTAAGAGCCCAGTACAAATTTAGAAAGCGTGTTCAGATTCGAGCTATGTATGTACATAAAGCATATGGTCAAAAAGCGGACTGCTGAGTTATATTCAAAGGTGTTTTTGACATGGTGGCTGTGATAATGAGAAGATTTTGAGTTGAACGGAAGCGAAACAGCTTAGGCAAATCAAAAATATAATAGGTTGGTATTTTGCCGAAAATTATTCGCTAAATATCTGCGAAGATAAAAAATTCGTCATGCTTCTCTAAGTGCCTTTTTTTTTTTTTGAGGTTGCAAAACACTCTGTGAAAAACTGTCTTTAACCGCTCTGATCGAAATGCGACTAAGCTGATGTTTTGGTGCGTATTAGCCGCTAATTTAATGCGAACAGAAACATTTTCTCACTCTTTTTTTTTAAGTGATTTTTTTGGGCGCTTCGTGAGCTTAGCGAAACACTCTAGTATAAATTCTTTCTAATGAGTGCTTCAGTAAGTTCACGTAAAGTAAGCGAGGAACCCACGTAAGAACTGACAACGGTAACTGTTTTAAATGCGACTTAAGGCCGCGGCACAATAAAATATTTCATATAGATGCGTTTAACACAAGCTTATGCATTCCAGTAACATCGCCACAATCAACCAAGATGTTGCGTTTATAAATATGAAGGAACTTCAGACTTGGCAATTGAAGTTCATTTCGCCTTGCCCATACACATAAAAAATTTCGCGATGCACTGTTATAAACATTATCCTATACAACAAAAATACTTGCTAACATATTTCGTGTCGTATTCATTTGTTATATTGCAGTTGTTAATTGCGAAAAATGTTAGAAAAGTTACCAACGAGTGGGAAAAATAATTTCACTTGCACCGATTTTTTAGGGTTTAGGATTAGGGTTTTTAGGGTTTTTCAATTAATATCGGAACGATGATTGTTACTTTACATGACTTTGAATGTAGGTTTGGTAGTTGCCTAGCGTTGCTGGAAATCTTAGCTTTCTTATCGAGTTATTTATAGAAATATTTTCCAGTTTTACAGTTTTTTATTTTTTATTTATTTTTTATGAAGAAAGTAAGGGAAAAGAAAGAGTTAGTGTAAGGGTAATGCTTTTGGGGGCCAAAGTATTGTAAGGCAAGGAAAGGAGAAGCAAGAAAAGGGGGGGGGGGGGGGTGGGGGAGAAAAGGAAATATGAAAAACCAAAACAGAAATCCTTTTCGAAACCAAAAACTAAGCCGGACGGCGACTTATAGATTTTAAATCGAAGTGTTAACGAGTTGTTATCGTTAAAAGTCGATATCGGTTTGTTATCTTTTTCTTTTCGACGAACTATTGGTTTCTTATACGTTTGGTATCGGTTCTTTATCGGCGTTTGTTATCGAAATGTTATAAACATGTTATCGATAACAAATATTATCGCTGTATTATTTGTTTGTTTTACGGTTAAACGATTTTTTATCTACTTGTGGCTTCCTATCGAAAAGTTGTCGATTTAATATCGAAGAGTTAACAATTTACTCTCGATAAATAGCCGAATTGCCATCGAAAACTTTTTTTAATGTGTTACTGAAAAGTTGTTGATAAATTTTAGAAGTATTACCGATTGCTTATCGGATTGCATACGATTTTTTATCAATGATGTATCTGTTTGCTATTCACAACACATCGCAATGCTATCAAACAGAAAGCGATAACACTACCACATTAAATCGATAAACCATAGATAACAAACCGATAAGAATCCGATAAAACGGTACAAGCTGTGTTTCCTATCTTCTGTTATTGACCACATTCGATGAAATCTAGTAAATAGATAGCTAAAGTTTGGAAGAATCGAATGTTTATACATTGTTTTTTGAAAAGTGGGTGTTTTGGGCCTGGGTTGCCACCTAGTGTTACGACCTAACCTAATTATCTTGATTTCTTTGTGCGTCCACGTCTACATGGAAAACGTAGTGATTAATTCAATAGGTGGCTCGCTACATTCAAAGCTCTTCAATTTAGGTATGGCTATGTAGCATGTTTTTAGAAGTTTGCCACCTAATTAAATTTTATTTTTGAATTCGAATTAAATATTTTGATATGGATATCAAACGTATTTGACGTTGTAATTTAATAAAAAATGTTTGTAACAAAGTAAATTCAGTTTGTAGTTGGCACATTACATTCTAAGCGCTGAGATGTTTCACAAAAGGTGCTCACTCCTTATTGAATTGTGATAAAGGGTTACAAAAAAGGTTACGAAAGTTTGTAGAAATAAAACTCGATGGTCAGTTTACTTAAATATATATAACCAAGCGGCAATCCATTCCTCCAATGGACAAAATAGCCTCTAGGATATTTAAACCTACAGATGAAAGTCAGCATAGCCGTATTGCTGCTCATACATATATATACATATGTATATAGATATTTACGTAACCTGAACTCGTTCGTAGCATGATCAACTCGCACTATAGTTTTGCAGCAACCAACATTCACTCGCAAATACGCGCCCTTTAGCCATAACTCATGTTTATTTTTAATTTTACTTGCGCTAAAACGTAACGTGATGGCTTCAAAATCTGCTTAAAGGGGAGCAAAAATAAAATATATACAAAAACGGTATATAACAAAATATATGCCAAATTCATAAAAAATATATATACAAAAAATACATATTTTTATATGTAAATTGTTGCAAATTGGTTAAGAGCAATAAAATAGACAGTAAAAACCATTAGCTATAGTCAAAAGTAAATATTTCACATACATACGTGTAGAACGTAGCATACTTTTTGGCGCATATACATGTATCCTGCTTTATGTCAGCATTAATTTTTTTGTGTGTGCAATGAAAGTATTTTCGTTGTTTGCATTTTTATTACTTTTGTGTGAGCTGCATGCGTATTGTGATATTTAACTAACAAAAATAGCATAAAGAATTACCGAATATAAACATAAATGGCCTAACAGTAGGAAATTATGAGTTGAAGCGCCTAAAAATATGTTACGCGTGAGGGAAGTAAGCGATATTTGCGAAAAGCTGGAACGACAGTCGACAATTTTAACGCTTATGAGTTAATATGGCTAGCAAAACAGAACAAAAGAATTAAAAACAAAATATAGGAACAAATTTATATTTATGTTTAAGGTTAAGGGAAACAAAAATCTGATGGATCAAGAGCCCATAAAATTGCTTAGCAAAGCAAGCAGAGAAAAACGTGTAGGCTGTGGCAAGAACGATGGGAAAATGAACAAGGAGAATCAAATCAATATCTGTAAAAATCGGCATGGCTGCCAAGGCGCTGTAATGGATCAGTAAAATCCAAGGCCTTCAAAACTGATACTGTGGCTGTGTTGGTAAGAGTATTATGATCGAAATGGTAGTGGTTTAGTCGTTGATGAACGAGCTACGAAGCAAGATGAATGCACGCATTATAATATAACCTTGCGTCAACTGGTGTGACAATTTTAGTACATTCCTGGTGGGAATAAAGCGACTCTATGCGCAAATATTCTCATTATTATTAACGCGATTAACAGCCGAAAAACATATACAATTTGTTAGAAATAAAGATATAATTAAAAATTAGATATAAATTGCACAGCAATAAAAACAGCGTATAGCTGCAAATAAATGAAAAAAGTAAATAACCCACTAATTGAGAAAGTTGTTCGCGAAAAGTCTAGACTATGGGAGAAATAGGCTGACGAGGCAAATGAGAGTATAAAAGCCACGCAGTGCGAGTGATTAGAACTCAGCTTGATTTAAAGACGCTATACGTGAAGTACGCGAATATTATAAAATTGTGAAAAGCTAATACCATAGCAGTGTTATTTATAAAGAGCATTTGAGGGTATTTATATGACAGTTCAGTGGGTCGAACGATAATAGAAGGCGCAGAATTATCGAGAATTTATTAAGATTCGTACAATATTATGACTTCACATGAGTGGTGTAAACTGCTACAAAAAAAACGCAAAACTTCCCCTCTCATTGATTCTTGGACTTTCGTGTGTGATATGTTTTGGAAAGTGTAACTATTTAAAAGCTTTCAGAAATATTATGTTAGTCTTCATGGAACCCTATTTCAAGTACTTATATAATTCCAGCATTTCTGAGGCGTTCCTTAGAAAAAACTTATGTACTTTCGTTCATGTTAATATAATTTCGTCTTTTGGGTTTTACTTTAAATAGTTTTAATCAACGATCTCAAAAGAAGCTAGAATAACACCAGCAACCTGCCGGCTACAACAAAGAATATATAATTTTTTTTTTAAGGCAAACCATTATCCCATTCCTTCGCACTTTAAAAATTTTAATTAAATACGTTGTGGTGAATGCTAAAACAGAATTTTCTCAATGCGTCTGCTTTAATCTTCACCATTTTTTTCGCACTCGCGTGTTGGAACATCTTTTTTTGAGCCTGGTTGCGGTTCTGAAGCTGACTGTAATATTCTTGTTTCCTATGCTTTTCCTTACTTCCTTTCGTGTGTAAGGCAAACAAAAAATTAAAAACAAACAGCAAATATTATAAACTCCGTAACTTTCAAATGGCAGAAGACAAAAAAAGGCACACAGCATCGCAACTTACGGACAATTTGCACAAAAAAGGTATTTCTTGGAAGGTCTTTGCTTTCGTGTGCCATATAATTATAATGCGATTTATTCTCTCATATTTTTCATATTTCCCCTCCCAAACAAATTATCATGAAATGTTCTATAAATAGTAAATTAAGTAGCAGAAGAAGAAAAACAAAAAAAAAAAAAAAACAATAATTAATTTAAAATCGCATAATAATTACATATGATTTGATATTTCGTTTTTATGTATTTCTAATTTGTTACGTGGCTGATTTTTTGGATGGCGAGGGGCGGCAGCCAGCCAGTCTGCTAGAATCGCCCGGCCAGCTCAGTCGGAAGAGCATAAGACTCTTAATTTCAGAGTCGTGGGTGCGTGCCCCACGTTGGGCGCCATTGTGGTGTTGAGGACTGTTTGGATGGCGAGGAGTGCTGGTGAAATATTCGGCCCTAAATGACGAGCTAGCCTATGATGCTTGCTTGCCACCGCTCTTCGCCATCCAAACAGTCAGCCACGTAACACAATTTTTCAATAACTTCAAAGCAAGTGGCAAGAACTAATCAATAATTCAACTTTAATTCATTTTTCATGACCGCAAATTTTGTTTGTCCCCTGAGGTTATTTCTAACTATTGATTTCGTAGACAAGTTTCATTTATTATACATTTTTTTGTTATACTGTCATACAACTATTTTTTTCGTATTCCTTTTGTTTTTGTTTTTGTTTTTCTACTTGTTTGTGATAAATGCGAAACTAACCAACTGTCATGGGTCATATGAGTCAACAAATAAAATATACCAAAATAGTAAACACATTGCTAACAAATAAATAGTAAAAGGAGTTTGGTAGCAAACAAAAAGTATGACAGTTGATAGTTCTGGGAGTTGACAATGAAATTGAACTAGCCAACAGGGATTTTGAATGTCTACTTTGCATTGCTGATATACAAGTGTTAGAATCTATTAATATTGTCAAGTATTTATGGCTGATTATTTGGACTTTTTTTATTGTGTGTTAGTTCATTGTATGTGAGATAGGACGGTGTAGATTTCAAAGAGATGGGCAAGAGTACTTATAATATGAAAGTGAGTGTTGATAATTTTTCGCTAGAGCATAAGTTTTTGGTAATTTTTCTAAAACATGCTTTTCGATCGATATATCGAAGAAACTAACTAGATGAAGTCTCACTGGTGAACATTTGAAAACATAGGAGAACAAGAAAACCATAAACTTTTCATCTCTGCTACTTTCAAAGTGTGTTTTACGTTGCATATTCCATTTTTACTATATGATGAGAGATTGAATAAACCAACCTATCATGTGCTAAGAATGCCAAGCACACAACGACAAGAAACTCCTCAAAGGTTGGAGAATATTTTAACTCTCAAATGGATTTTCCGCTTTGTTAATCATTTGAGACTAAACAAGAGATGCCCTTAAGAACTTCGTAGAGCAACGAAAACCCATTCGGTATTCATCTACACATCGTGTGACTGCAGCGAATTGGATTTTGCAAGTAAATCAGTTTCGGCTTGTGCTGCAAGCAGTAAACATGTCATGCGCAAATTTTTTGTTGAAGCTTTATTCGCGATTCCCCATGTACATACATACTACCATAAACAAATTTGCGTTTATGTTCGGAACTCTGCTGGCGCTGAGCAACTCTGAACGGAACGTTTCCTGGAACTCCCCTTAAACACTTCAGAAACTCATTTTGATCATTTCTTGGAAGCTGTTTTCATGAAACACAATTGGCGTTAAGCAATCATACAGCCTCATCGTAAACAGCATGAAAATAAGAGTAGCATATTCTGTTTAGTTTCAGTAATACATAAATACGGACTCTCCTTTTATTAGCTTCGTGAGCGCAATACCATTATCTCATACAAATTTCGCGCCGTTCATAATTGAGACAGGTTTGAGAAAATAAAAATTTTCAATTAGAGAAATAGGGAAAATGCCCATTTTAGTTTGAGAACGCTATCAAAACTTACGTGAGATTAATTTATGAACTAATGTTTGAGAATTGAAAATAAGGTAAGTTGTCGAATGCATCTCAAATTGAGATTGAACCAAATGTCTCAACCGCGAAAAAATATTTTTCCAGCTTTCAGGAAATATATAGTTCTTAGGTTGATCTCGAAAAACATTCCCAAATTATTATCAAACTTTTGAAGTGATTTGTAAAAATTACAGTTCTCAAGTTGACATCTAACATCATTGTCAAATTATTGTCCAGCATTAGATAAATTTGGGAAATTAATATTTCCTATACCACATTAGATACCGAATTGAGGTGAAATTGAAAATAAAATTGTTCTCCAAGTTAGCACCAGCAAAGCCAGCAGCTGTTTATTGTGCAGAAAATAGCAAGATCAGAGTAAGCATTATAAATTAAAATAATTTTTTTAAACATGTTTCTTTTTTTCATAAAAACATTGCAGTATTGGAAACTTACAATTATGTTCAATAAGGGAATCACACTTGAGTACATGTAGAGAACTATTTTTTTTTAACTTGAGAAACAGCATGTTTTCGTATAACAATTGCGCTTTTTGTTAAGAATGTCATGATTCTCAAGTTGAGCCACTGTTGAGGAACAACACTTCCGATTTGAGAAGCACGTTAGTTATCAACTTGTGCGCTTATGTGACTTAAGCCTAAAATTTTATTGCGTATGCCAGTTTTACTTTGAGAACGCTACCAACAGTTTTTTGAGATTCATTCTTCAAACTAGTGTTTGAGGTGTAAGAATAAGGTAAATTCTCAAAGGCATCTCAAATTGAGATTGAACTGAAATGTCTATTTAGATAATTATATGCACGCGTTCGATGAAAAGTGATTGCATTATTTTTAACTACTATTAAATTTGAGATATTCGCAAATTATTATTCTTAGCCAAAAAAAATTTAAAAATTTCTTGGGAAAAAAATTTTAAAAATTATTTTTGAATCTCCTTAAGGAATAATTCTTTTATATATGGACGGTATTATTTTCCTAAGGTTATAGAAAATTTGGGTTTAGCAAAATCTTACACTTCTAGTTTAAAATTATTTTACTTGGCCTTACTTGACAGTTGGAAAGTTGCGCATCGTTTGAAATTGAAAATCTTGTCGAGGTCAGAGTAGAACGGTAACCATTATCAACACTGATTTACAGACTAACGCCTTATTTCGTTATTTGCTGGGAGCTTAACACTTTTGTTAGTTTGGTTTAAATTTTTCTTTCAATACTCTGTCTTCTGATATTTCTTGTTTGGGTTTCAAATGACAATTAACCTATTACTTAACTTTAATATAATTTCTATATTTACACTTGGAAATCGATACCATAGAGCCATAGAAATATTAATACAGCAATTAAAACATAGTCAATCCCCCTACGTTTATCTAAGTATAGGTTAGATATCTTAATAATGAAAGAATTACGATCATTATAAGTATTATAGGGTTTTATATGCAAAAACGTATATACCATATGTATATGGATTTCTAGAACTGAAATACAAAAGCTGTTATATTCATTGAACAAAAATGCCTTAAAAACAATAATAGTGCTCATGTTTTTATGTCAGTGGTGCACAACGTTGGCAGAGCTTCTAATACGATAGTATGTGCTTACATGGTGAATGCGTGAGCATAGAATTTACGTATGAGATGTTTACTGGTTGGAGTACAAGCCAAAACTGATTGACTGCTTGCTTAGCTGAATCTGTCGCTGCGTTCACATTACATGTTGGTGAACGCCGAATAGTTTCCGGAAGCTCTAGAGGGCACCACTGTTATATATTAAAAACAAAAACCTTTGCTGATACTTTTTGTAGTTCAGCTAGCGTTATATTATTTAATTGTCATACCGTATTGGAATTCGACTGTTGTAATTTAGAAGTTTAGCTTTATTTTATTATACCTTTCATGAACATGAAATGGTATATTAACTTTGGTCCGATGTTTGTAACGTTGAGAAATATAGAAGATAGACTCTCCATTAAGTATACCGAATTGATCAGGGCGACGAACTGAGTTGATATAGCCATGTCCGTCCGTCTGTCCGTCCCTCTGTCTGTTTGAACGCAAACAAGTCCCTCAAATTTTGAGATATCTCAATGAAATTTGGCACAAAGATGTATTTTTGAATTATATTAGACATTTGTCGGATCCGGTAGGATCGGACCACTATAACATATATCTCCCATACAACCGATCTTTCAGTAACACGATTTTGGTCTTTCTTGCCGCAAATTAGGAAGTATAAACGTGAAACTCGTTGATATATATTCTAATATATCCTAGAAGATATCCTGAAAAAATCACTTTGATCGGAGCTATATATAGTATATATCCCATACAACCGATCGTTCAGATAGAAAGATTTTTGGTAATTTCTCCCTTAATTTCCAATATAAAAACGTTAAACTTGGTGATATTTATTCTAATGTATCATAGAAGATTTCCTGAAAAAATCACTTCGATCGGAGCTATATGTATATAGTATATACCTATCCCATACAACCGATCGTTCAGATTAGGGGGTTTTTTGCCATTTTCTATTTTATGTTTATCTTAAAAATCGTTCAGGTATGTACATCTGTTCACTATATATTTCTTATCTTATGCATCCGATTATTTGGAGATTACGAACGGGATAAGATTATTGTTCAGCCCCATTCATGAAAGGTATGAAGTCTTCGGCACAGCAGAAGACAGTCCCGTCCTTACTTGTTTTTACTTAATTACTACATGAAAGTACAAACCTAAGTGTACAAGTGTTTTACGATTTCTTTAGAAAACATTTTCACCTTTGATTGGTATATCAATTTAACACCAAATTTAATTACATACTACATACTAAATAGTTAGCATCAATATACTGTAGTAATCAATTCAATAGCTGCGTTAATTTTACGATTGGCAATTAAAAGACAAAAAATTTAGAAATAATTGTTGAAGCACCTTTGTGAGTTGATACTAGGGATGTCCATTTTCGCTCCCTTTTGCCTCTCGTGATTTGAAAGTTCAATCCCGGGCTGCATTGCTTAGAACTTAAACTCTTACACCTTTAAATCAAGGCTTTAAAAACTGAAACTGTGGCTGTGTTTGTAAGAATGTTATGACAGTAGTGGTAGTGATTTAGTCGTTGATCAACGAGCAATGAATTAAGTGGAATGAACGCTAAAGCTTGGTTGCTAACATACAAAATATATTTGTCATACATGCTATGAAAATGTTTTAATTTACCAAAGAATTAAAATTAAATATAATGCTATCATTTAAAAGCTTAAAAGTACGCGCTTGTGCTTTTGTTGGTAAAATATGTTATTTTAAAATGCGTAAAATAAATACTAGTCACCTCCGAGCTTGCTACTCCGCTTGTTCAGCAACGACTTGCACATTCAGTAAACGAAACCGAAAAAATCCGTGTGATTCGAATATGCACAGTTACGCTATGAAATGACGACCGCTGGTTTAAAGAGGCGAGAACCTTAACACGAAGCATGTATTGCATAAATTACGCTCTAAGGCAGGGATAACCAAAATTGAAACTGTGGCTGTATTAGTGAAATCGCGATGATCGTACGAAACACTTGATGCACGATTTATTCGCCTATTAGCAAGCAACGAGGCAACATCGTATGCAAGAATTTTGTTTACTTATGCGCAAGATTACGAAACTTCGCGCATAAAGCTGCAGACATTGGTGCTTTATCGGTAACCTTATAACAGCTGATTCGACCAACCTTATGAGAATCAATGCAACCGATTATTGGTGCCGCTAAGGTCTTAACCGTATCATAGCCAACCAATTGGTTTTTGGTTTACCGTCGTAACGATAAACAGCTGATTGCGTTAGGGATACGACTACGGCGATACAGCTTAAATAGCATAGTCGTACGCAAACAGGCGACACCAACAATCGATGTTGCTACTCTGCTTATTGAGCGACAACTAAACACGAAAGAGAATAACAATACGTGTGAAGTGGCGCCAATAATTATTTAACTAAATGGTTATCCCTGCTCTAAGGTTTGGCTTCATCAGTGGTATCATCTACTATGGCAGTGGTCGTCAGCTAGTGAAATAATTATTCGCGCTCATTTCACACACATTATTATTCTCTTTCGTTTAGTATGTTCTGAACAAGCAGGGTACCAACATCAGGGAGGAGGGCTATTGTTTATTTGCGTATTTCTAAACAGATATTTTGCAAACAAATGCGCAAGCGCATAATGTTTCAATGGTTAAATATGAGCAATATACATATTTTGTTAAAATTTTTTGTTAGACCCAAGCAATAAAATAGTATTTGTATGGCATATTTGTATATTACTTTTCGAATGTTAGCAAACATGCGTGCATACATCCTGCTTCATTTCTTTTTTATCAACTACTAAACCACTACCAGCATTATGATTTTAGTCTTACTAACACAGCCACAGTTTCAATTTTGGTGAGCACTAAAATATGGCGATTGTTTTAAGATGTTTTGTGTAAACTAAAGGATTTTCGAATGAAAAGCAGCTACTATGAAAAGGGCATATTGTTGGGAGATGAAGCAATTTACAGTTCTGAGAACAATCTATCAGAGTTAACAGCGCATACCTTTTTCAATATTTGGATATGGTTTTATCTAGTCCAAATTTGAGATTTTACTTTTTCGGATAGAACGCTGTAACAGACCTTAGCAAAGGTTTTCAAGTCGAACAAACACAAGTATTGAGAAAGTCTTCACAATGGCGCCAAGACGAGTTTCGTTTAGATGTTATTCCTAGGGTGTTTCCTTCAACAGTATTATGAAGAAAATTATTTGGGTGTACAACGGAAACTCAAAAAATTAGCAAACATCATCTTAAAGCATGTACTTCAGGAAATGCTATGCTTTTAGGTGGCACTCTTTGACAGATTTTATCAAAGGCCGGTATGCAGCCGAAAAAAATAGTACAGTATTTCCCGTTTATATGCACCCCGGTTATAAGCGATTTCCGGTTATAAGCACCGATTTTTTTCTAAAGTTTTGTAATTTTCCTGCTTATAAGCACTGAATAAAAAAATTATATTTTAAATCTTCTCATACTCGAATTTATTTGGCTTCGAACTAAATTTACTGTACTAACCAAATTAAAATTAATTTATCGATTCTATGCATTCTTGCCTGCTACGGGGAATCTACTGACGAACATATAATCGCAGAAGCCTTCCCAAAGAAAATTCAATTATAGAAGAATCGTCCGATGATGAACCTCCTAACAGTGTTGGGAGATAGTATTCCAAGCCATAGGAAGTCATTGATTCCATTGCTAATATCCGTAGGGCACTTATGCCTTCAAATAAATTTATGCTCGAGATCGATAAAATTGAGCAATACTATTTCAAACTCGCTAAATTGAACATTCAGTCAAAAATTACAGACTTTTGTAAGAATAATTAACGAATTCGTACATACATCATAAGCAGTACTTATATGTAAGTACATATATAGAACCAATGAATGATACAAAATTCAGTATAACTGTTAATGTATTGATATTTGTACACTTGAAATTATTTGTTTTAAATAAATGAATCTCAGTTGTTCCTTTTTAAATTGTTTGTGTTAGGGGCACTGATAATTGGGGATTTCAATATAAGCACAGTCAGTGCTTATAAGCACGGATTTTCGTGCATTTTCTATGGTGCTTATATCCGGGAAATACTGCATTGCATTATTCCGTTAACTTAGCTGAATTCGCGGTTGTGTCTCTTCAGGATAAGCATATGCTCTCATATACATATATTTACCGAATTTTCCGTCAATATGATCGTAGTTCCAACCGAATAATGAATACAAACACTAACTAGATTTCCTGATACATGGTTTTTCACATAGAATTGAATTCCTACCTAATTTATGTTCCGAAGTCGGAAATAAAGTCTTTTGATTTACATATACATAAGTGTAGGGTCATAATGATGATGATGATGCTAAAACTGAATTATGATTGAATTTTTTTGTGAATATTTTCTTAATTTGTGTAGTCTTTTTCATTGAATTTATTATTTGTTGATTGATCGAGTTCTCAGTTTCGAAATGAAATTAATAAATAAGTACTAACTCATTAGTTTGTTTAGAAAAGTTAAAAGTTGGGCACACTTACCTATTAAAAAGTATATCCACATCGCAATCATGATGAATGTTGATTGCTGTTGTTGCTGTAAGGATTTAAGTTAGCTTGGGTAGTAATGTTACGCCAAGCGGTGAAAACTGTAGAATTACTTGTAACACATAAAGACAATGGCGTTGAGAAACGGAAAACAAATAATTCCAGCTTTGCTTGGTGGTTTTAAAGGTTCTTGCTTTTATTGCAAAGCTCTCATTTGAACTGCTGTACTTTCCATCCAATAATTTTTATACAGTTGCTATTTGTTTGCTTGTGGTGCTTTTTTTTATAATTTTTTTGATTTTTTAGATTTGGTCTTTTTAATTTGTTTGTACTTATTTTAATATTTCAATCAATTGTTTGATATTTTCCGCAATTTTTTGTTGCATTAAAAAAATTTTGGTTATTGTAGAAGTTGTAGGTGTTGTTGCTGTTGTTATAGCTCACCATTGATATTATTGTATGTTTACGAAAAACTTTTTATTTTTGTTACTATTGTTGTTTGATGGGTGCTTTCTATGTTGGTTTTTAATTTTTTTGTGGTCTTTGCATTTTGTTGCTGTTTTTGATATTCTTTGCTTATAACTTTGCTAGTCATTTCTAATTTTGCTAAATTTCGTACACTTTTTTATAGTTATTGCTTTTTTTGTTTTCGCATATATTATTAATCTGCATTACTTCTTATTATTTTGCTATTATTCACTACACACACACGCAGCCTGTTTGCACAAACCCCACAGAAAAATGTTTTGTGCAAAATAACTTGCACAACTTTTTTCGCCTTTTCGCTTTTTTGTTACTTTGTTATTGAACTTCTTCAATTTTTAAAATATTTTTCTTTAGTTACTTAAAATGTTCTTGCTCTATCACTTCCTGCGTTAAAAAGAAAGTAAGACACATTTATTATTAATTAATATTTATTTATTTTTTTCATACGAAGCTGATGAAGGTGTTGAACAAAAAAATGTTCGGAGTGAATTTGATAAGGGATGTCTTATATAAAAACATATTCTTGCTAAACTATGACGCACATTACTTGGATTAGAAAGTTGGTAGGAAAGGAGATATTATTAGTCAATTAATTGCGCTCCACCTTTATATTTTTCCTTCTCATAAATATTTTTACAATTTCTATGTCAAACTTTAAAAATCTATGTTTAGCAATAATATGTCTTTATATAAGGAGACATTTTTCGCTGATTTTTGTCCATTTCTATAAAGGAAGTGCTTAAAATTTTGTTATTTTATTTTTATTTTCTCCTTTTCTTATATTTTTTTGGTGTCTTAACCTATCTCTTAAGTTTTACGCTTGTAACTCAATGACAGCTTACATAAAAATCAATCCCAAAATTCCCTCCGTTCCGTTTAATTTCAAAATTTTTATCTAATTTTTGCGATCCGTGCGCCACCCAACGGAATTTTTTTCTCCTTTTGTTCCTTTGTCACTGTGTCTTAACTTGTCTCTGAGGTTTCATGATTGTAGCTCAATGAGAAGTTATTTTAAAATCAATCTCAAAACACCAAATTTCCAAATTCTTATCTAAATATTTCGATGCGTGCGAGACCTAACGGAATCTTTTTCTCCTATTCTTAAATTTTCTCGGCGTTTTATCCTATCTGTGAAGTTTTACAATTGTAGGTCAATGAGAACTTACATAAAAATTAATCCCAAATTCCCCCCGTTTCGTACGATTTTTCTAAATATCTCATCCCGTGCGCCCCCTAGCGAATCTTTTTGTATCGTGTCATCGGCTGCCATCGACCTCTGAATTAGGTTTGAAATTTCAAGTCTATAGCTCATCGAGAAGTTACTTAAAAGCTGGTTTGAAAATTTGCAAATACTTATCTAATTATTTCGATCCGTGCGCCACCTAACGGATTTTTTCCTCCTTTTGTTCATTGTCAGGGTGTTCTAACCTATGTGTAAAGTTTCACGTTTGTAGCTCAATTATAAGTGACTTAAAAATCGATCTCAAAACTCCAAATTTCCAAATTCTTCTCTAAATATTTCGATCCGTGCGCCATCTAACAGAATTTTTTCTCCTTTTCTTATATTTTCTCGGTGTCTTAACCTATCTGTTAAGTTTTACGCTTGTAGCTCAATGAGAACTTACATAAAAATCAATCCCAAAATTCCCTCCGTTCCGTTTGATTTTTCTAAATATATCAGTCCGTTCGCTCCCTAGCGAAACTTTTTGTATTGTGTCATCGGCTATCATCGACCTCTGAATTAAGCTCTAAATTTTCAGCCTCTAGCTCATCGCCAAGTTACTTAAAACCCGGTTTCAAATTTCCAAATTATTATCTAATTTGTGCGATCCGCGCGCCACCCAATTTTTTTCTCCGTTTGTTCCTTTGTCACGGTGTCTTAACCTATCTCTGAGGTTTCATGTTTGTAGCTCAATGAGAAGTTACTTTAAAATCAATCTCAAAACACCAAATTTGCAAATTCTTATCTAAATGTTTCGATGCGTGCGAGACCTAACGGAATCTTTTTCTCCTTTTTTTAAATTTTCTCGGCGTTTTATCCTATCTGTAAAGTTTTACAGTTATAGCTCAATGAGAACTTACATAAAAATCAATCCCAAAATTCTCTCCGTTTCGTACGATTTTTCTAAATATCTCATCCCGTGCGCCCCCTAACGAATGTTTTTATATCGTGTCATCGGCTGCCATCGACCTCTGAATTAAGTTTGAAAGTTCAATTCTCTAGCTCATCGAGAAGTTACCTAAAAGCTTGCGTTCTATTATCGGAACAGTTATGAGCTAAGGAACTGCCGTTCGCTTCGTTCATTTTCTTCATCATCTTAAGCCGGAGCATCTTTGTTAGTTTCTTTTATTTTATCCATCACTACGTGGAAGAAGGGCCCCTTGCTGCGATAAGGCTACCGTTACTTCGCATGGTGGCTCAGTTGGGAGACGGCTCTGCTCAAATACCGAGCAATGCATGCGTGCAAACCACTAAGCTACATACTAGGGTACTGTGGAGTTTGGCTAAGCGCTCACAGCAGTGGCTATCTAAGCAAGGGCTTAAGATCCAGTAGTGAAAAAGCAGCTACGATGTATGTTTGCGATGTGGTAAGGTCGAAGTAACCATTATGTTGAACCGAATTGGAATGATCAATATAAATTTCTTCCGTCAGGTGCATTTCTTTAATGTTCTTGGACAGGTGTTGGGTCCTGCTTGGAACAGTTTGTTGAACGTTAATAAATATAACAAAAAAATTGGAAGTAAAAAACAAGTAGAATTGTAAGCAAAAATATTGTTTTGTGATGCTTATTTCTTAAGGATATGGTAGCTCTGTTTCAAAAGAGAATGCCCAAATGGATGAATGGGTGAGCAATGCTAACATTAACTTTTTTTTTTCGTTTGAGATACCGATTTTTCCAGTTGACTTAAGTAGGATATATCTAAAACAAGTCGCTGGGCGTCACCACCGATTAAGTGGATAGAATAGAATATACCCGCGGTAGGTATGCCTGCCGTAAGAGGCGACTAAAATACCAAATTTATTCAAGGAGTTGCCACGCAATATATAGCTTCGCCAACCCAATTCATTAACAGACGATGCTCTGGCGATCTCGAACTCCTGATGAATCTAAGGTGCGGGATGGCCTAGAAGGTTCCATGTGGTTATACCAAATCGTTCCCGAGAGTGTCGGGCTAGTGCCTTTATGGTGCTTGCATCCGTTAGTTAGTTTCCTTTGGTTTGGCAATTCCACACAGTTTTGGAGAGTGATTTTAAAATTATTTTCAAGAAGCGAGAACGTTATTACACTCTCATATTTTTATCATAGTTTTATGTATTCTTTTTCAGTATTTGAGTTTTGTTCTTCCTTTAAAACTTCAAAAGTTTCATCTTCAACAATTTTTACGGTGTATCTTCATATTTAAGCGGCACATACTTAAATATGGGACACAAAATGGCTTCTTCTTCTTCTTTGTATTAGCCCTTATGTTTTCTTTTGACTTTTTTAGTCGTCTTTAATGCTTTATTTTTTTAGTTCTCGCTTTACCGCATAAACAACCTCAATATTTTGTTTTGCTTAGCGAATATGCTTTGGACTTGGCTGCTATAACAAACATACCAACATATATGAACAATCTACTAAACAACTATACAAACATACAAGTGGGTATATATTTATTTATGCACAACTGGTTTCCTTTTTTGACTTGTTGGCATGTTTTTTTATACTCAGTTGAGCAGAGCTCACAGAGTATATTAAGTTTGATTGGATAACGGTTGGTTGTACATATATAAAGGAATCGAGATAGATATAGACTTCCATATATCAAAATAATCAGGATCCAAAAAAAATTTGATTGAGCCATGTCCGTCCGTCCGTCCGTCCGTTAACACGATAACTTGAGTAAATTTTGAGGTATCTTGATGAAATTTGGTATGTAGGTTCCTGAGCACTCATCTCAGATCGCTATTTAAAATGAACGATATCGGACTATAACCACGCCCACTTTTTCGATATAGAAAATTTCGAAAAACCGAAAAAATGCGATAATTCATTGCCAAAGGCGGTTAAAGTGATGAAACTTGGTAGATGGGTTGACATTATGACGCAGAATAGAAAATTAGTAAGATTTTGGACAATGGGCGTGGCACCGCCCACTTTTACAAGAAGGTAATTTAAAAGTTTTGCAAGCTGTAATTTGGCAGTCGTTGAAGATATCATGATGAAATTTGGCAGGAACGTTACTACTATTACTATATATGTGCTAAATAAAAATTAGCAAAATTGGATGAAGAACACGCCCACTTTTAAAAAAAATTTTTTTTTAAATTCAAATTTTAACAAAAAATTTAATATCTTTACTGTATATAAGTAAATTAAGTCAAAATTCAACTCCAGTAATGATAAGATGCAACAAAATACAAAAATAAAAGAAAAGGCGTGGCTCCGCCCATTTTCATTTAGTTTGTCTAGAATACTTTTAATGCCATAAGTCGAACAAAAATTTACCAATCCTTTTGAAATTTGGTAGGAGCATAGATTCTATAACGGTAACTGTTCTCTGTGAAAATGGGTGAAATCGGTGGAAGCCACGCCCAGTTTTTATACACAGTCCACCGTCTGTCCTTCCGCTCGGCCGTTAACACAATAACTTGAGCAAAAACCGATATATCTTTACTAAACTTAGCCCACGTACTTATCTGAACTCACTTTATCTTGGTATAAAAAACGGCCGAAATCCGACCATAACCACGCCCACTTTATCGATATCGAAAATTACGAAAACTGAAAAAAATGCCATAATTCTATACCAAATACGAAAAAAGGGATAAAACATGGTAACTGGATTGGTTTATTGACGCAAAATATAACTTTGGAAAAAACTTTGTAAAATGGGTGTGACACCTACCATATTAAGTAGGAGAAAATGAAAAAGTTCTACAAGGCGAAATCAACAGCCCTTGGAATCTTGGCAGGAATACTGTTAGTGGTATTGAATATATAAATAAATTAGCAGTACCCGACAGATGATTTTCTGGATCACCTGGTCCACATTTGGTCGATATCGCGAGAACGCCTTCACATATATATCTAAGGGCCACTCGCTTTTAAAACCCTCATTAATACCTTTAATTTGATATCCATATCGTACAAACACATTCTAGAGTCACCCCTGGCCCACCCTAATGGCGATATCTCGAAAAGGCGTGCACCTATAGACCTAATTCCCACTCCCTCTTAAAATGCTCAGTAACACCTTTCGTTTGATACCCATATCGTAAAAACATTCTAGAGTCACCCCTGGCTCACCCTAATGGCGATATCTCGAAAAGGCGTCCACCTATAGACCTAATGTCCACTCCCTCTTAAAATGCTCAGTAACACCTTTCGCTTGATACCCATATCGTACAAACATTCTAGAGTCACCCCTGGCCCACCCTATTGGCGATATCTCGAAAAGGCTTCCACCTATAGACTTAATGCCCACTCCCTCTTAAAATACTCAGTAACACCTTTCGTTTGATACCCATATCGTACAAACATTCTAGAGTCACCCCTGGCCCACCCTAATGGCGATATCTCGAAAAGGCGTCCACCTATAGACCAAATGCCCACTCCCTCTTAAAATGCTCAGTAACACCTTTCGTTTGATACCCATATCGTACAAACATTCTAGAGTCACCCCTGGCCCACCCTAATGGCGATATCTCGAAAAGGCGTCCACCTATAGACCTAATGCCCACTCCCTCTTAAAATGCTCAGTAACACCTTTCGTTTGATACCCATATCGTACAAACATTCTAGAGTCACCCCTGGCCCACCCTAATGGCGATATCTCGAAAAGGCGTTCACCTATAGAACTAAAGCCCATTCCCTTTTAAAATACTCATTATCACCTTTCATTTGATACCCATATCGTACAAACACATTCTAGAGTCACCCCTGGTCTACCTTTATGGAGATATCTCGAAAAGGCGTCCACCTATAGAACTAAGACCCACGCCCTTTCATTTGATACCCATATAGTACAAACAAAGTCTGCAGTCACCCCTGGTCCACGTTTATGGCGATATCTCGAAAAGGCGTCCACCTATAGACCTAATGCCCACTCCCTCTTAAAATGCTCAGTAACACCTTTCGTTTGATACCCATATCGTACAAACACATTCTAGAGTCAGCCCTGGTCCACCTTTATGGCGATATCCCTAAATGGCGTCCATCCATAGAACTATGGCCTACTCTCTCTTAAAATACTCTTTAATACCTTCCATTTGATACACATGTCATACAACCACATTCCAGGGTTACCCTACGTTCATTTTCCTACATGGTGATTTTCCTTATTTTGTCTCCATAGCTCTCAACTGAGTATGTAATGTTCGGTTACACCCGAACTTAGCCTTCCTTACTTGTTGTTGTTGGTGTTTGCTGTAGTTTCTCGTTTCTTATTGCCGTCATATAATAAATACGTTAATATGTCCTCCGTTTTCGTCTTTTATTCTTCAACGCTCATTTTTGTTTTTTTTTTCTTTGTTTTTGTTCACTGCATTGCACCACACAAAGCAATGACTTTAATGAGTCGAAGAAATCAAGCAATCCGACCCAAGAAGATGCGATGGTAACGAACGACCACTTATTTGAGTGCAAACACTCCTAAATGGGATGGCAGCAACAAACGCAAATACAAATATACATACATCCATATATACCTAAGTATACACATACCAACACACAAACACACTCTGAGAAGGGACATTAATAAGGAAGAGCGAGTAAAAGGTGCACGTGACAAAGGTAGGGTCACACAACATTTGAGCCAGGTAAGAATAGAGCCAATACAACAAACATGCACAGCAACAAGAGAAACCAAGTTAAGCGACGCTTGTCTCGCAGTATCAGGGAAGGCCATGTCTTAAAAATGGATATGTAAGTATGTATGTATATTTGTATATGGTAAGAAAATGGTAGATAAGTAAACGTAAAATCCGTTGAGTGGCTTGAAAGGCTTCCAAGAAGTAACAACCTGAATGTAATCTTCTAGTGAAATAAAGAAGTGGTCGCAGCAAGAAATACCTAACTTCTTGGTTAATGTTGTAGGGTAAATACGTCAAAGGCTAGGAGAAGAGAGGAAACATTTGTGGGAAAATGCATTTCATGAAGTTATAAGTCTCAATGGGAACTCGAGTATTACTAGGGAAACGACATTAGATTAATACCCTTGCCTGCCGATAACGATAGTTTTATAGATTTAGTAGTATGGAATTAAAAAGTTCTCCTATTCGTAATATGCGCTATGTATTAACAAATCCAACAAAGGGTTTCCAACACCGGAAGCAACATACTATATAAGACTTTTGGGTTAGGAAATTACTTATACATAGCTACGGACTAGTCTAATGTTTTCATTTTCTAATGTTAAAAGTATGCGATCTCACTGTGTGGCACTCACTATAGTGTAGTTATTGTACTTCTTCCTGCTTAGCTGCCGCATAACACTATATACTTATGCAGTCTATGTGATGGAACCTTGCGGGCATATCAGTCATGGAAATGAAACGCAACGGATAATATGGAGCCATGAGTCACGGAAAATCGGAGTCATTCTCATTTCTTACTTACTTAATTGGCGCTAAGCCATTAAAACGGTTATAGCCGTCCAATAAGGCGCAAGTCGCTTCATCGCTGGGTTAGTTGGTGGCTATTAGTTGCACCAAGGGAACTTAAATCACTTTTCACCTGGTACTTCCAGCGAAGTGGTGTCCATCTTCTTCCTCTGCTTTCATAGAAAATTTGATAAGATATGATAAGGGATGTAACTAGGCTCTGTTGATGCGCGCCTGTAAATATACTACACAATTTGAATTGAAAAACATGATTTGTGGATTGCATTCCAAAAGCAATAGATATTTATCATTGCATTCTCCAAAAAATTATATACGGCTTTGCATTTGCTACGTCATGGCAAATACGCAACATCAAAAACCGTAGTTTATTTTTTCAATTTTGAATAGCAAATATGCAAAGAAAAAATTTAAAACGATCGTGATACGTTGCTTTCATTTGCTATAGCAACGTTTCCAACACCAAATACATAAAATTCTGAACTCCTTATCGTTTCATTACTCTGAAAGCTTGTTTTGAGGATGGTCAACCTCGGAAAAGAATTAGAAAGAAAAGTTAATGGTTTGAACTTGCTAAAAAAAGTTTCCATAATCCGATCACTTGTACATTTACCCTATATAATTGCATACGAGCATGCACATATGTATGTACGTAGCTAACGCTGCATGAATATTTGCTGCATTTCCACATCTTTTACTATTCCTCTCTTACTTATGTTTATTTATTTTCATTTTTTGTTTGCTTCATCTTAAACAATTCTATTTCATTAAATTATGCATGCATTTGCATAGTAACGTTTTAAGTCAGATATCAGCAAGATGAGATCCACATGGCTATACCTGTATGGATATACACAAACTTACGCACATACAGAATACCATCAATCTATGCATACCAACGATGCTATATCAGCGATATTGATGATGATGATGAGCTTGGTAATATATTGAAAGGTGAGACCGACGACGTTTGCTGACTGGTTTCTCGCCTCGTGATGACGACGTCGTCGTTTATTGTGACGCAGTCAAGAAGACTCAACGTATTATAGAGAGCACAGACACATATACCAACGTTTAAATGTGTTGAAAACGAGTTTGACAGGTAAGAAAGTAAATAAATGTATAAGTGGCGAAGTAGAAGAAATAGCGTAAGAAAATAAAATTAAAACTACCAATTAAAAAAAAAAAAAAAAACTACCTACCTACTACTAATCAACTATCTCACAAACTGCAGAGCAATTACATTTGAGATTGATGCTATAGGTGTTGAAACACACACACAAACGTAAACTCATATACACGCAATCAACTTGCACAGTGGGCGATTTGACAACGCAAGCGGTGTATATATTAATTTTTTTTGTTTGATAAAGCGATTATGTTTTATTATTTTTTATCGATGACAGATATTTCGATAAGTAAATTATCAATTCTTTAGAAGTTTTTCAAAATAATTATCAACAGCATGTTACATTGTAACACAACATATGCTTTTTTGATAATTTGTTTGGTCATAACTCTGTAAAAAAAAT
Organism: Eurosta solidaginis; assembly: GCF_040869045.1. Classification (NCBI taxonomy): domain Eukaryota; kingdom Metazoa; phylum Arthropoda; class Insecta; order Diptera; family Tephritidae; genus Eurosta; species Eurosta solidaginis. The sequence goes on along the minus strand of NC_090320.1, from coordinate 228,002,431 downwards.
CGTGCGAATAATCCCTAAGAGAGTGGTCTGCGATTGATCTATTTTGTCAAGATTAGGGTATAATTGATCCTCTCTCGTCCTTCTGGGGTAAAGTTGGGACTAGACCGTTTGAAACATATTTCTATTCTAAGAAACAATAATAAAATTCCAACGAAATGGGTAAAACAAAACACATTTAATGGAATTGAAACGATCTGTTGCAGAAAAATGCGGTGTCCCATACCAAGCCTAAAATACTTGTAGGTACCCTATGTTCCGTTATCGTAGAAATTATTGTTTTGTTTTTCTACAATAACAATATGAAAAAATTACAAATATTTTGGCAATTCACAAGAGTGTAGTATTCATTACAATTTTAAGATTTGAGTTATTTCCATGGTTTCCAATATAAAGATTGAATAAAGCATAGCACATACGGTTAATTGGACACCTTTTGAATTGCCTATTGTATTAGGTAAAGAAAGCGTGCCTGTCCTACGTTATCCCTAGAGGTATGAAGAGGATCTGTCCGACAGTATCCGTAAGGCCAAGAAGGGTAGTAGAAAAATGACATGTTCGGAAGCACCTGCAGATTTATAATGGGGACCAGTCCGACAATATCCGTTCAGGCATAAACAATTGGTCTCTCCATAGGACATGGTCAAACAAAAAGGATCGCTCGAACACAAAATCAAAACTGGCTATAATCGCATACTCCTTTGTGACTCATCTCTCTGATCCTCGTTTTTTTACCGTTGGTGTATTTGCATATGAAATTATACATTTCATAAAAATGAAAAGGTATATTAAGTTTGTCACAAATCTCAAAATTATAAGTCCAGAAAGGAGGAGAGATAGACCCACCAATAAGTATACCGAAATGATCAGAATGACGAGCTAAGCTGATTAAGCGATGTCCATCTGTCTGTCTGTTTGAACGCAAACTTGTCCCTAAATGTTTGATATGTCTTGATGAAATTTTGTTAGCTAGGATATTTGTGTGTCGGATTGATCATTTGTGAACAAACAGGATCGGATCGCTATTACATATATCCCCCAACAACCGATTTTTCCAAAAAGATGGTATTTGTCATTTACTCCTCATTTTAACTGCTAGAAGCTTGAAATTTCGCAAGATGTTTTCATATAAGACATTCATTGTTGTCTGAAAAAATCGTTAAGACCGGTGGTATATATAATATATATTCCATACAACTTATTGTTCAGATTTAAGGAATTTTTGAAATTTCAACACATTACTGTTCAGCTCCGTTCATGAAAGGTATGACGTCCTAAGTACAGCCGCAGGCAGTTCCGCCGTAAGTTATTTTTCATTGACAAAAAAAAATATTTGTTTCCGAATAGTGAAAAAATATTTAATAGAGTCTATTTTTGAAACTATTAATTAAACACTGGTAATGCACCACGGCGGCCACCGTGGTGTGATGGTAGCGTGCTCCGCCTACCACACCGTATGCCCTGGGTTCACACCCCGGGCAAAGCAACATAAAAATTTTAGAAATAAGGTTTTTCAATTAGAAGAAAAATTTTCTAAGCGGGGTCGCCCACCGGCAGTGTTTGGCAAGGGCTTCGAGTTTATTTCTGCCATGAAAAGCTCTCAGTGAAAACTCATCTGCCTTGCAGATGCCGTTCGCAGTCGGCATAAAACATGTAGGTCCGGTCCGGTCAATTTGTAGGGAAAATCAAGAGGAGCACGACGCCAATTGGAAGAGAAGCTCGACCTTAGATCTCTTCGGAGGTTATCGCGCCTTACATTTATTTATGCTAATGCACCAAATACTCCCACTGTTCATTTGCTAGGGAAAACAAAGGTGAGTGGTGCGATGGCAGTAGTGCTGTTAGTGTAGGTGTGGATAGATGAAAATGGAGAGCGTATGAGTATGTGGAGACGGTCAAATTTACCACTTGCCTGCTGTTGTTGTTTAAGCCACTCGTATACACTACTATTAACGTAAGTATGCTGAGATAAACGATAGAGCGGTGAGGTGGCAAATAACAACGTTATGGATGCTGTGACGTCGCCTGCACTATATACTACAATAGCGGTGAGTTGAACTCTCGACTTAACTGTGACGTCGACTGTTTATGTATAGTCGTGCGCTGTCGACGTCGTCTGTGTTAACTAATGCGTTTGCATGGTAAGGTAGACTGCCGATGATGCTGTGACGCCGACCGCGTTTATAGTCGTTGACGTCGCAACGTTTGTACCATTGCTATGGGCGCGCGTTTTTCTTTTCGTGCACTTCTCAGTCACTCTTTAAGGCATTCACTTCTTAACTAAATGCAGTTACTTGATTTTGTGTTGTTGGTTTTATTGTTTTGATTTTTTTTCAGCTCTTTTACCTGCATTTTACTTACACACGCACATATATGGAATACATATCACTAACACTTAGAAGCAAGCAAAGGTGGATAATTTTAAATGCACAGAAAATGTTGGAAATATATTTTTTAAAGACTTGAATCACACGCTCGTTTTTAAATTAGGTAGATACACACATACATAATATTTTTTGCTTTGTTTATTTTATAAGCAAAAATATGCATACATTTTTATTTTTTTGTTGTAAATATCATGCATACCTTAAAAAATGCACACTTTTATTGTTATTTTTTTTTGCAAATTTTTGCAATTATTTAGCAATAAAACAACAACTACATCTTCTCACATTCGTTAGTTAGGTGATTCAGCTTCGCTTTCGGTTGGACATTTTTTTTTTTGTATTTCTTCTTTTGCTTTCTCTTGCAATCAATTTCTATGCACAAATTTAGATTTTGCTGAATTTTTATTTATTTATTGTAATTGTAGAATCAGCTCAATGAAAATTGTAAAATAAAAGCAGCGAAAAAACTAAATTTTTTTTTAATTTGCACAAACACTAAACGTTAAATACTTCACTGGCAGCAAACTCACGTAGACGTAGTATATTTTTATTTTCGGGGTCGGCTGCTGCTAAGCCGCCTTATATTTTGTTGTTTGTCTTCTGCGACTTTTGCTACTGCCTTCCGTACACAATTCGCTCAAATATGCATGTAACTAAAAGCACATACAACAAAATATTCATCCGCCACATCAATCGGACACTATTGAGAACACAAATAATACTAAAGTGTTCACGATTGTACGCAAATGCAACATTGCGCTGGCAATTCTTATTTTTCAGTTTGTTTTATTAACGTTTTCGTTATATTTGACGCTCTCAGTGGCTCGTTCGTTTTTCTGCACAATCTCGCAGTTGGCTGGAACATTTTTTGTTTGAATTTTTATTTTTCTCACAACTAATTTTTTATATAGCTCTCTCAGCAACATTTTTCAAAGAGTGCGCAGCACATTTAGCAACATTACAGCAAACAAAGTTTGCGCTCATTTGTGCTCTTTATTAAAACAAGTAGAGCTGTAGATATCGCGAGAGCAAGTGTGTAGTGAGAGAAAGACAAAACAATGTTTAGTGGCGCTTTAGTAGCTCACTAAATTTTTGCGAATGTTTATAGGCAATGTTGCTGGATACTATATGAATTGTTGTAGGCAGCTGACCTTACAAACATAATATTGCAAAGGTAGAGGAAAAATCTAGCGTAAGCTCGCGGAAATTTAACTTTTTCAGTATCTTTTGGACCCGGTACTTGATATCCTGCCCAATTATTCAGGGATTGTAATATTTATGCTGATGGACTGCCGGCGAATATATTTAAATATCACGCGCATGCATCATCTTCTATACAAAATATGGTCGATTGTGTGCGTTCCTGACGATTGAAATCTAAGTGTTCTTTGCCCAGTCCACAAAAATGGGGATTTCGGCTGATTTGACCTTATCAGTGCTGATTTTCAGACCTGGCATATCTACCATCGACCAGATTCACTTTACGCCAAATTTTGCAAAAACCCGCTAAAAATATTAGCCATCATCCAGTGAGTTGTCTTGCTCCGAATCATGCTCAATTCTCACGGGAATGCTCTGGATCATTGAGAGACTTGAGAAGCAGGGGTCGTGATATTTTTGCACACGTGAAATCTGATAGGCAGACGTCACTGCTGTTTTTCATTTAACTCATACGGCGAAAGGCTAAGCAGCGACATCTATTTTTGAAAAAGTAGGTTTATTAAAGGCAGCGTTGCCAAACTAAAGACAAGTAATTAACATATTATCTGGCTCACAAATTGAACCAGACTTCTATATGGATTTATCTGGCTCAAATCGTTGTTGTTGCATTTACATGCAAAATTATTTATTTGGCTCAGGATCTTTGCGACGGGATGATGGCTCTTGACATATATTATCTCCTCGTTGGTTTTAAAACCGCTTTGGATAGTGCGAGAAGGGGTCGATAAACAGGGTTTCAGGGGGTTGATAAGCACAATACAAAGCTTTATAGCTTCAGAGCTTCGGCAACCCAATTGTCAACCTCACCTACATGACGGAATTCTGTTACAATTATGAATGTATCATACACACATGTACCTATTTAGTAGGCGCTGCTCTGGCGTCTCCAAGTTTCTCATGGACCTAGGGGGTGGGGTGGCAGGATGGCCAAGAAGGTTTAATGTGGTCATATTAATCGTTCCGAAATGGTCGGGCTAGTACCTTAATGGTGATTGTTAGCGGATCTATATTCGGCAAAGAACGATCAAAAGCGATTACAATCCCCAAAACTTTCTGGGTGTGTCTTTAACGTTAATGCAAAAACAACATCAGCTCAGTCAGAATTGGGGTGGACCTTTCCGAGCAGTTCGAATCAAAACGTGGTTTAAGACAAGGTGATCCCCTATCGGGCTTAGAGCTGCAAAAGCAACGATATAAATATCGATACATCGATACCAGGTTCGTGGTGCTATTATCGATATTTTTAAATATCGAGTACTTTATTCCCATTTCTATTCCTTTTTCTAGCGGCGGAATTACCAGCGTCTAAAACTTTGGTAAGACAAATAAAACATGAATAAATAAAATTAACTACATTATGTCAGATTTGTGTTTATTTTAGATGAACACCTAACAAGTTGGTGGCTCTGAATATTGAAAAATTCTTACAAAAGTTCAATGTGAAAGTTACGTTATTATACCTTTCATGAACATGAAATGGTATATTAACTTTGGTCCGATGTTTGTAACGTTGAGAAATATAGAAGATAGGCTCACCATTAAGTATGCCGAATTGATCAGGGCGACGAACTGAGTTGATTTAGCCATGTCCGTCTGTCCGTCCGCCCGTCTTATATAATATATATCCCATACAACCGATCGTTCAGATAAGGGGGTTTTTTGCCATTTTTTATTTTATATTTATCTTAAAAATCTGTTCACTATATATTTCTTGTCTTATACATCCGAATATTTGGAGATTGCGAACGGGATAAGATTATTGTTAAGCCCCATTCATGAAAGGTATGAAGTCTTCGGCTGTGCCCGTCCTTACTTGTTTTTTTCATATTATACACACATATATACATGTATTCGTATATGTAGATATACACGCAACAGAAGACATCATTGAGTTTGAATACGAAAATTGTGTTGCCAAAAAGCTACGAAGTACAAAGTCAAGCATTTGGACCCATTTTGACAAAATCAGTAATATTATTGCAAAAAATGTTATACAACTAGTGGTACGTCCAATTTGTTTCACCATCTAGAGCGATCGCATATAACTGCAAATTTAGATTCACATAGCTCGCCAAATAAGATTAATTTTTATATGAAACAAGTAAGGAAGGCTAAGTTCGGGTGTAACCGAACATTACATACTCAGTTGATAGCTGTGGAGACAAAGTAAGGAAAAATCACCATGTTGTAAAAAGAACCTAGGGTAACCCTGGAATGTGTTTGTATGACATGTGTATCAAAGTCCTCTCTCGGCAAACGAAAATCATACTCTACGAGTCACTTATCGTACCTGTCCTGCTAAATGGTGCAGAAGCATGGACCATGACAACAACAGATGAAGCGGCTTTGGGAGTGTTCGAGAGAACATTTTTCGAAAGATTTATGGACCTCTACGTGTTGGCGTTGGCGAGTACCGAAGAAGATTTAACGATGAGCTGCACGAGCTATACGCAGACATCAACATAGTCCAGCGAATTAAAACGCAGCGGCTGCGCGGGCTAGGCCATGTTATGCGAATGAAAGATGACGCTCCGGCCAAGAAAGTGTTCCTATCGGAACCCGCTTATGAAATGAAAGCTTGGATTTGTTTATTTTCAAATATGCGCAGTATACCGCAGACCCTACTTCTTCTAATACTTTGGAATCATCGGTATTCACGTGTACTGCCTCGTCTTCCAATTAAGCCCTCTTGCGCCACGCTTCGACCTCTTTCGTGGCTCGATAGGGACCCATCGAAGCGTAGATTGGCAACTATGCAGCATTTCAAATATTTCATGACGCCATTCTATTATGACCGTAGGGTTTGCGTTCAAGCAACCTTGAGGCACTGAGCCTGGTTGCAGTTGTCAATGCTATATTCTTTGCCACCAGGTCTACAGGTGGAATGTGCAGAGAGGCATACAGTGCAGTCATCGAGTTTGTTTTCAGGGCTTCAGTAATGCTGAGCATTGATAGCCTGCATATCTCCCTTAATATTTTAGTTAGGTTCTTTTTTGTATGTCTGTCCAAACAAGGACTCCATAGTATAAGATAGGTTTTGCAATCGCTTTATAAACCCAATGAGAGAGAGAGGTAAGACGATAGACCTCAGCATTCTTTTACATGTATAAAGTGTCAACGAGACCTTCTTCACTCTTTTCTCCACGTTGAGCTTCCACGACAACTTACTGTCGAGATATTTTGTGCAAGAAACAATAATACCTGGGCGAGCGAGCATTGCTCGGCAACGTTTCGTTGTGCTGAGAAATCTTTCTAGTAGTTATCTGTGAGAAATTGCAATTATTCATTTAAAAGAAAATTATTTAAAATTAATTATTAATTAATTAATTAATTAAATTAAAATTATTAAGATTTTTTAAGAAGGTTTTTAACTTTAATGTTCTCCTTTAAAGCTTTAATAGAAAATGAGTAAGTAGAGTACTATTTCGTCTAACTACCCCAACCCTACTCAAAAATATCCCTATTGTAATGCGGAGTGAAATACCTTTCGTTTGATACCCATATCGGCATATCTCATGCAATTTTTTTTAAATAGAATAGTCTTAGAAGGTGATACATTATCTCTGTGCCAAATTTCATTTAAATCGGATGAGCCGTTCCCGAGATCGTTCGGCTATACAAGCAAACCAGAATTGATCGTTTAAAGTTATAAAATATTCAGTTTCATCACTTTATTCGTCTTTGTTAATGATTTACCACATTTTTTCCATTTTCAATATCGAAAATATGGGCGTTTGTCGTTCGATTTTGCACATTTTTAATACCAATACCCTCGTAAATATGATTTGAGATAAGGAAGTCTATCTCGATGCCTTTACTTACTACCATTAACCAAATTGTGTGCAAGTACACGCTGGGTATAAAAACATAAGTACAACAACAAGAATATTGTTCTCTTAGACCCTTTTCAAAATACGAATCGCCTGAATATTCAATAACAACATAATTTTATATATAAATTCGGCAATTTGTATGTCGTTCAGCACCCGCACATGCCTAGTTGCAAAACATACATATTAACCCTGACAAAATCTGCGGACCTCCGTGTATAGCTACATGCACACTGGAAATGGAAACTCTTCTAAAGCTGTTTATTACAATATTCGATTACTTTTCCGTTATGTACATATTTGTTGCGTTTTTCCTTGCTTACAGTTTTTCGTCTTGTTAAACGAGTGCTGCTCATTTTTTTTTGTTGTTTGTGTGCATGAACTATTGGTAATGCAATCAACGAACCGGTAGCACTGGTTTTTTAGCTTTCAATACTTGATTAGGTATCTTTTTTTCATTTTATTTATTTATTTTTTTTACGTTGCAATCAATTGTCTTAGATTTTTGGATTTAAATGAACTACTATGAGCTCTATTTGAAAAAAAAAATTAAAGGTTCAACAATGAAAGAACAAAAACTGGTAAAATCAACCGCATTACGGGTCAATTCAACTTATATTTGAGTTAATTTTTAACTGATATTTGAGCTTTATTTAGCTTGACTCTGTGTAGCGGCCTACCGGTCAGAATTTTGTAATTAAAATTGAAGTAACTTCCCGATAACATACAAGCTTGATACTTGGAATATAGTTCAGAACCCGATGACAATGCAAAAAAAAAAAAACAAAAAACTCCAATAGATCGAAATATTTAAAAAAAATCGTATTTGTGTTTCTATTTGGCTTATATTTGGAATACAAAATACATACATGAAGAGAAAGCGACCTGTGAAAAAATCGCCGCTAGGTAGCGCAAGAATCGAGATAAAAAAAATCGTATTTGTGGTCCGATTTGCCTCATATTTGGAACATATTACATACTGTCCGGTAGAAGTGAAATCAAAATACTTTGAAGTTCGAGGAGGGACAAACGTACGTGGCGCTCAGTGGAAAAAAGTCTTTGAAGGATTATGTATTGAAGACTTAGATTGTAACAAGTTGTCAGGAAAGAGTCCTTGTAATAATGAGTCACTAAATGAACTAAATAGAATGAGAAATAAAAGGTAATTAAATAAAGACTAAAAACTTGAAAATAAAATAATAAAAAAAAATGTGTAAGTTAAACGGTTTTATTGTCAACAATATTTACATAAAGTAATAATACTAAAAGCTAGAAAATAATTAGGTAGGTCCTAGGTACTAGTCATCACGCTCCTCATCAATATAGGGCGTTGATGAGACAATTAAATAAAAGCGTTGTACGCATCAAGTTAAATAAAATTAAGTAAAAAATATTACTGCTCGGCTAAGGAATCTTGTGTTCGAAGGAAGATTCAGAGGCGCGGGGGAGGGGCGTGGGTGTATCTAGTGGGTACCAAAAATGTTTTACGGCAACAGGTTAGGTTAAATCTTATTATTTTTTTGTCATTAAAGAAGTAGTAAATAACCGATAATATTCCCAAATTCGAATACATATATAACCCACTCATAATTGACATTTTTTAACCATTTATACAATTGTGTTTTTACTTCAAAATTGTTTGTATAGAAATGTTATTTCAAAGCCATATAAATCTACGATGTTCACAACGTTCATATATTTCAAGAGTTCATGATCAAAAACCCGAGATACAGTTTTGTAGCCATTACATTTTAGTCTAACAATGTGGCACTTTTGAGCAGTTTTAAAGTCGCCTTGACCCAAAAACAATTCTAAAAATTCCAAGCGATTTTTAAGCGACCATATTACCGAAAGTATTACTTTTAAAATAAAAACGAGTTTCGGCTAATTTGAGGGTTTGAATGCCATATCGATTTTTACTTACGTTCCATACTCTATAAGTTTTTTTTCATGTGATTAAAACTAGCTTTCATATTTTTAAATACCGTGATGATGCTTTAAAAATATAAATTTTTATATCATGAAGTCAATTCTCCTTTGGGAGGGGGGTATGAACCCCCAAAATCCTCCCTCTGCGGCCGAGCCTGTGGCACACAAATCTGTCGCTTTTGTGACCTGGAGGATCAAACGCCGATTCACATCATCCGTGAATGCGTCCTCAGCCAAGGTCTCTTAATCCCTTCGTGATATAGTGTAAAACCGAGACACACATACACATATTTCTTGGTGAAGCGAAAGGAGCCCCTGTACATGTTTCCTTAAAAATCTGTAGAAACAAGTAAGGAAGGCTAAGTTCGGGTGTAACCGAACATTACATACTCAGCTGAGAGCTTTGGAGACAAAATAAGGGAAATCAAAATGTAGGAAAATTAACCTATGGTAACCCTGGAATGTGTTTGTATGACATGGCTACCAAATGGAAGGTATAAATGAGTATTTTAAAAGGGAGTGGGCCTTGGCTCTATAGGTGAATGCCTTTTCGAGATATCGCCATAAAGGTGGACCAGGGTTGACTCTAGAATGCGTTTGTACTATATGGGTATGAAATGAAAGGTGTTAATGATTATTTAAAAGAGAGTTGGCCTTAGTTCTGTTGGTTGGCGCCTTTTCGAGATGTCGCTATAAAGGTGAACCAGGGTTGACTCTAGAATACGTCTTTACGATATGGGTATCACATGAAAGGTGTTAATGATTATTTAGAAGGGAGTGGGCCTTAGTTCTATAGGTGGACGCCTTTTTCGAGATATCGCCATAAAGGTGGACCAAGGTTCACCGTATAATGTGCTTGTACGATATCTGTATCAAATTAAAGGTATTAAGGAGGGTTTTAAAAGGGAGTGGGCCTTAGCTCTATAGGTGAACGCCTTTTCGAGATATCGCCATAAAGGTGGACCAGGGTTGACTCTAGAATGCGTTTGTACTATATGGGTATGAAATGAAAGGTGTTAATGAGTATTTTAAAAGGGAGTGGGCCTTATGGACGGTATCGGACTATAACCACGCCCACTTTTTCGATATCGAAAAAGCGATAATTCATTACCAAAGACGGATAAAGCGATGAAACTTGGTAGGTGAGTTGAACTTATGACGCAAAATAGAAAATTAGTAAAATTTTTGACAACGGGCGTGGCACCGCCCACTTTTAAAAGAAGGTACTTTAGAAGTTTTGCAAGCTGTAATTGGCAGTCGTTGAAGATATCATGATGAAATTTGGCAGGAGCGTTACTGCTCTTACTATATGCATGCTTAATAAAAATTAGCATAATCGGAGACCGACCACGCCCACTTTTTAAGTAAAATTAAAAAAAAAGTTAATATCTTTACAGTATATACGTAAATTATGTCAACATTCAACTCCAGTAATGATATGGTGCAAAAAAATACAAAAATAAAAGAAAATTTCAAAATGGGAGTGGCTCCGCCCTTTTTCTTTAATTTGTCTAGGATACTTTTAACGCCATAAGTCGAAACAAAATTTACCAATCCTTGTGAAATTTGGTAGGGGCTTAGATTCTAGGACGATAACTGTTTTCTGTGAAAAAGAGCGAAATCGGTTTAAGCTACGCCCAGCTTTTATACACAGTCGACCGTCTGTCCTTCCACTCGGCCGTTAAGACGATAACTTGAGCAAAAATCCATATATCTTTACTAAACTCAGTTCGCGTACTTATCTGAACTCACTTTGTATTGGTATACAAAATTGCTGAAATCCGACTATGGCCACGCCTACTTTTTCGATATCGAAAATTACGAAAAATGAAAAAAATGCCATATTGCTATACTAAATACGAAAAAACCATGGTGTTATAATTGGTTTTTTGACGCAAAATATAACTTTAGAAAAAAACTTTGTAAAATGGGTGTGACACCTACCAATTAAGTAGAATAAAATTAAAAAGTTCTGCAGGGCGAAATCAAAATCCCTTGGAATAATGATGGTCTGGGTCACGCTGATCCACATTTTGGTCGATATCTCGAAAACCCCTTCGCATATAAAACTACCACCACTCCCTTTTAAAACCCTCATTAATACCTTTAATTTGATACCCATATCGTACAAAAACATTATAGAGTCACCCCTGGTCCACCTTTATGGCGACATCTCGAAAAAGCGTCCACTTAGAGAACTAGGGCCCACTCCCTTTTAAAATACTCTTTAAGACCTTTCATTTGATACGCATGTCATACAAACACATTCCAGTGTTACCCTAGGTTAATTTTCCTACATGGTGTTTTCCTTTGTTTTGTCTCCATAACTCTCAACTGAGTATGTAATGTTCAGTTACACCCTAACTTAGCATTTCTTACTTGTTTTTTATTAGAGAATATTATAAAAAATATTTTCATGTCTAGAAAATTTGTATTATGATTCATCATCATCATTCAATGGCGCTTTACCACCTTAGCGATTTATGCCAGTCACGCCAGCTATCGCCGCTTCGCGATAACTGACCTCAATCTAGAGCACCAAGAAATGTCAAGACGTCTTCCACCTACGGCTTCCAATTCAGTATAGGTCACCCCCCTTATCTGCTTCCAAACCGCTGTGTGGATTGAAATACTTTCTTTGCTGGAGCGTCTTCGTCCATTCGCATTATATAACCTAGCCAGCGAAACCTTCTAGTTTTTATTCATTCATCGTTATACCGCCTTCGATACTCGCCGACGGTATCACTGACAGGACCTTGAATCTTCCGGAGAACTTTTTTCTAGAGCACTCAAAAGCCACCTAATCATCTCCAGGCACCAGGCCCGTCGAGAGGGAGGGGGGGGGGGGGGGGGGAATTGGGGTATTCCCCCCGGTCCGGGGGTTGCTCAGTGGGCCCGCGATTTAGAGGTACTAAGAAATTTTTTTAATTCAGGAGAATCTTTAGTCGTTCCATGTGCAAATTTTAAACCGAATTTCAAATACAACGAATATTTATAATGATTTTTTGCCTGGGCCTGAGGAGACAATAAAAACATCAAACAAAAATGTATGTTTACATGAATCCGAAATCGTAAAATTTTCGTGGTGACACTGTTGAAAGTTCATCTTCAAAAAGTCTTCCAACAATACCTCCAGCTCTGGTTGGTGTGGAGTGCCAGTTGCAATGCTTTTTACTGCCTACCATGTCGTCTGTTAAGCACCAATACTTTATTAAATCGGCCTAAAATTTGTTCTGCGGATATTCGAAATTCCAGGTATGGAAGATGCTATACGATAAACTGCCAGCACACGAAAATACTCAAGATCACATTAAATGTTATATTCAATGGCGATCTTTAAAAAACCGAATTCAAAAGGAGGCTACAATTGATACACTTGTCAATGAACAGCTAATTTCTGAAACTCAAAAGTGGAAAGCAATTTTATATAGAATTTTGGACACTGTTTTATTTTTGGATGAAAGAAGCCTAGCTTTCAAAGGCGAAAGTATATATCTTGGTGAACGAAACGATGAACATTTTTTGGATTTCTAAGGTCTCATAAGCCAAAATGATCCGATACTTAGAGATCATTTGTAGAAAGTTAGGATTTCACAAGAGCAGCACCAACGTTTACAAGTTTACTATCTTTCGCCAGACATTCAGAACGAATACATAGAAATTTATGCAAAGCACGTGAGGGAAAATATATTAGATCAAGGCAAGAAAGCCAAGTATTTTTCTATTATCTTTGATGCTATGCCTGGTGCTAGTCACGTTGACTACGTTCATTTTGCGCTAACTCTATTTCAATTCGAAAGCAAAAAATTTTACAATTCAAGAACGGTTTTGGGCTTTCGTGAATTGTAACCAAAAAACTGGTCACATAATCTCTGATCTAATTTGTCATAATTGATTGAAGATTGTCGTGCACAAGAGTACGATAACGGCGCCAATATGAAAGGAGCTTGCAACGGAGCACTACGTCACATTCTCGACAAAAACTCGAGTGTTGATTACTCCCCTTGTGCAAGCCATAGTCTCAATTTATGTGGTGTTGACGCTGCAGAATATTGTACGGCTGCAATTACTTTCTTCGGAGTTGTACAAAAATGTTTTACTATTTTCAGCAACACTCCACAACGATGGGATATCCTCAAAAAAAATTTACCGAGCCCTCTTCATAGTCTTTCAGACAAAAGCCAAATTTGACTCCACAAGCATACGGAGATTCTGTCCAAAATACTGACTACCATTAATGAAAGCAACTTGGTCCTCCAAGCTAGAGGCGCCACCATAGATGTTGAGGTCCGACATCTAGATGCCTTATTAGCTGATTTGAAGTTGATCAGGAGCCAATGGGAAATCATTTTAAATGAATGCAAAACAGTTTCTTTTCAATTGAACATCTCGCCAAAGTTTCCGGACATTCGAAAGAGAAAACCCAAAAGACGTTCTGAAGATAATTTAAATGACATGATTACGGATGATTCAGAGTCTGATTTTAAAAACAATACATTCCTGGTGATCGTTGATTCAGTCACTGGCATTACTGAACTATTTGCAGCTATGAGAAATTTGAGCGAGACGTTTTCCTTTTTGTGGCAATTTGAAGACATGGATGAAACTACGGTTCCGGTGAGCGCAGCAAAATTTGTCGAAAAATACAGGTCGGACAAAGCTTATATACGAAATAATTCACTTGAAACACATTCAAGAAGCAAATTTTTATAAAGGTCTGTCACCATTGGAATTGCTAAATGTCATCTACATATGTTCAAAATTTGTATACGATTTTTCCCAACATTTGTGTTGCTTTACGTATCTTTTGCATTATACTTGCCACTGTAGCTAGTGCGGAACGTTCCTTCAGCGTCCTTTCAAGGATCAAAAACTTTCATAGATCGTGTTCATCTCATGAGCGAGTTTCAGGACTTGCCACGCTTTGTGTTGAATCCGTTTTGGCAAGACAGTTAAATTTTGATAGTATTATAAAAATTTTGCAACGAAAAAAAGCAAGTAAAGCCACTCTTTGATATCCGAACTATCTATATTGAATAATTAAAATTTACAATCATCTTTAAATTTATCAGAAATGTATTAAAATGTTACCAAATAACTAGAAAAGATTATTTGAAACAATAAGTGGCTGTTAAAAGAGAATTTTATTTCTACGTTACAATAAAATAGTATAAATAGTAAATCTTCTGTAAGCTCATTCCATTTCAAGAAACCCGGTCTGCGCAGAACATGATTTTTGATTTCGATGAAATGTTGATATGTTGTTCTTTGGTCAAAATAGTGAAATGTTAATAGTCATACATTTTTAATAAATACTAAAAAATAATTTTTTTTTAACTATATGCAATTGTTTATAAATGTATTTAAAATTAAAAGTAATAGCGAAAATTTCGAGAAAAAGGCATGAGAATCGGTTAATTTTTGACAAAGTTATTGACAGTTGAAAAAGTAGGCAAATAAAATACCGATTGCATTTTATGGAATTCAATTGCCGATAAATCGGAAAAAAAAAATTTTTTTGAGGCAAAAAAAAAACAAGTGTTTCCTTATTTTGACCAAAGAACAACATATTAAAATTTCATCGAAATCAAAAATCATGTCCTGCGCGGACCGGGGTTCTTGAAATGGAATGAGCATGTGATAATTTTATTGTCAGCTCTTTTTGCAGTCCTGATGATGACTTCATACTGAGGTCGAAATATTGACACTAAATTAAATAAAAACGAAATAAAAGCGTTTTATTTAATTCGGCCTTGAGCTCAACAATAACAACAACGGTATATACTAACGGCCAAACAGAAAATAAATCATGGAAAACCGGAGAGCACACCGAGAAGTTGAAGACGTCACCAACGTCTACAAAAACATCAAGAAAGTTTATGACAACAAAACCCGAATACGCGTAAAACAATACCAACGCACTACACATCAGACCACAAGACTTTCAGAGTCTACGTTGTTTCTGGAGAGGTGTAGGAGAAACGGAATAACACCGAAATTTATCAGCAATGCGACCAAAAACATTACTTACATTATTAACAACAACATCAGCAACAGCAAAATACCAACAAAACTTTCAAACATCGTGAATACATACATAGAAAAGATCAAGTGGAAACTTCTAAATATTATCATAGCAATAAAGCACAAACTTCTGCGTCAAAAAGGAAATAAGGTAAAAAGGTGCTCGGCACCTTCCATGATTCTGAGTAATATATCAGGACAGCTATTATGAGCGATTTGTAGATCGTAATTTTTTGTTGCCGAGAGAGAACTATAGTTTTCAAACGCCCACTCAGTTCAAAGCAGCTCTTGTTGGCAAGACTTATTCTCCATTTAATCTCTAAGCTGAGATTGTTTTCGCTGTACTTGCCGCTTCCCAAATAGATGAAATCCTTTTCAGTCTCGAATTTTTATCCGTTTAGAGTGACTTAGCTGCCAAGGTGGGAATGCGCCGATTTTTTCCTGGATGCCAATAAGTACTTGGTCTTGTCTTCATTTACCACAACCCTTTTCTTTGCTTCTTTATTTAATGCAGAGAAGGCTGAACTTACAGATTGTATCATTACGTTGTAGTTCTGCTGCTAGAAGTATCTTCTCCCGCATTATATTAAAGAAATAACACAGAGGGAGTCGCCTTGTCTGAATCCTCGTTTGGTTTCGAATGGCTCGGAGAGGTCCAATCCTTACGGAGCTGGTGGTGTTACTCAAAGTCATTTGGCAGATTCTTATTAACTTTTCCAAGGAACCTAAATCAGATATAGCAGCATATTGCATGGCATTGTATTATGATTACTCAGCAAAAATCCAATTATTGTCATTGCATGTGCCTAACAATATACCAAATTTCTTGCCATTGAAGCAACAAGTTTTCTTTTCTTTTGTTATTGTTCGTATCAAACAAGTTCGTATACAATTTGGCTGCACTCAAATGAAACGCTAAGTAAATCACATCTCTGTTTTTGCATACCATTAATAAAACACTGAGAGCCAAAATGCTGCTGAGAGAGCATGTTGCAGCAGTAAGTTGCCAGCTACATGAAAACAACAAATATACCCAACTGTTCCCAGGCAAACGAGTAAGTAAACAACAAAGCAAAGATGTTCGAACCAAACAAGTAGTTTTAGGTAATGTTTGATGGCGCACAAGTTGGTAGCAATGGATGTATGCCCCCAATTATAAACTGGTATATGCGTTTCGCTTCATGGGGTTAAACCGTTTGTGCTGGAGAACTTTTGAAGCAGGGGTAGGCTTGAATGCATACAAGTATAGGTAGATTAAACCCGGTTTTCAAAGCGTTTGTATGTGTACGAAGGGGAGCCCAACTCGAGCTCAGTAGTGCACACATATGTAAGTAGCTAAGCTGTTAGCTTCTTTGCTGGTCTCCATCACTTCTTTTTACACACTTTAAACTTGTTCACTTGAATAAAAATTTTATGTTTTATGAGTATTTTTTCTTATTTTTGTTTTTCATTTTGCTTTTGTTGCTGACTACTTAAATCGAATTCTTTGTACTCATGTGTGTGTCTGCTTTGTAAAATGGATCGTGTCTCGATTGCACGTATACACAATTTTGTAAACCTGGCTATTGAGGCTCACGTTAAGTTCATCAGCATGTAGCTGATCTATCGTGGCCAAGAAACAAGTTTTCTTTAGCAAGTCGTGTTGAGGTGCATTTAATAAGCCTTCTGTGTACTGAAGTATAATTCTATATACGTGTATATATTTTTATTATGTATCTATAAGCCTCTCGAAATAAAATATATAAACAAGTTTGTTTTCTTCTGTTGCTGGCCGATTTGGCTGGGCTTAAAAGCCGATGACGCCAACCAGCACCCAAGCAGAATACTAAGAACCTTTGGAACTGCAAGTAGGCTCGTCAGAGTATGGAGCTAAGCTTTGAAATAATCATGGTGTGTGCTTGATATATATGTACATTTAAACTTGGCTTTAAAGGTGTGCGGATGTTTTAATTGAGTAATGCCTGGTTTTTCAGTGCGAGTTTAAACTCTAGTTAAAGTTGACCAGAGTTTAACCATGCCATTTTGTTCGATAACATAAAATTATGCTGCTCATCGCAGCTTAAGCGACCAAAGTGGCTTGGTTAAAATCTGGTCTACTTTAACTGCAGTTTAAACTCGCACTGAAAAACCCGGCATAAGTAGCTGTAAAAAAATATGAGAATTGAACTGTCTTATCTTGCAGCGTATTATGAATAGAGTGTATGGATAGATGAATTGAATAGGAATCAAATAGAAAAAGTAAGAGACTTTGAATACACCGTAGAAGAGATTCAAGAGGTTCATAAGCGCAATTCATTGATTCCGTAATCCAATTTTCAACCTCACCTACGCGTGATGAATCCTGTTGCAAATATGAATGTTTCATACACTTATTTAGAAGGCGAGCATATGGCGGCCCCCAGTTCCTCATGGATCTAGGGGATGGGGCAGGATGGCCTACAAAGTTCAATGTGGTGATACTGAATCGCCTTCGAAGTGGTCGAGCTAGTACCTATATGGTTATTGTTACTGGAATGTCCCGGTTATTTATCCGGAATAGGACCATCAAAATCGACAACACTACTCTCTTCCACCTACAACAACAACAGCAATATATATGTAAATAGAAAATTCGAGGGGTCCAAAACGTTTTTGGTGCAGCAGTCGCATTTATCAGAAGCTGCTTGTACCGGAGCATATCTGGCAAAGACGGTCCATAGCCCTATTACCCTTATTACCCTTATCATCATCATCATCATCATCATTAACTGGCGCTTAGCCACTTAAACAATTTTGGTCATTTCATAGCATATCACGACAGCACCAAGAGATGTGAAGTCTTCCACCTCTCTCAGCTCTGTGAAAGTCTCCACCTTCCTCTGTGTCTACAATACGGTGTCAACTGAAATACTATAATGGCTGAAGTCCATTCGAAAAACATGACCTAGCCAGAGAAGCTTGGATTTTCGTTCCCTGCCTTTTCGTCACAAGTCCGTAAAACTCATCATTATATCTCCTTCGATATTGGCCGTTGCCATCAAAAACAGAACCATACATCTTCCTTAGAACTGTTCCCTCCAACACGACATCTCATCTTCTTTCGAGATAAAAACCGTCCGCCACAACAGCGCCCCTTTGCTGTGGAAAAGCCATCATTACTTCCCGAGAAGGCTCCGTTCAAATACAGACGAAAACACCCACTGACTTCAAATCATCCATTAGGAGGCTGGCAGTTCTTGGTCACCGACATGCCGCCAGGCGCTATGGAGTCGGCTAAGCCCTAACACGACAAGTTGCCAGCTATTGTGAGGTTGTTGTTGTTGTTGTTGTTGTTGTAGCGATAAGGACACTCCCCGAAGGCCTTGAGGAGTGTTATCGCTGTTGATGGTCCTATGCCGGATGCAGATCCGGTACGTTGCGGTACCAAGTCCGACCATCTGGGGAACGATAGGCTATAGATCTATGAGGATTTCAGGGTCGCCAGAGCCTCGAGGATTCGCCACAGATAGGTAAGGTTGACAATTCAGTTTTGAGAAACTATATATTGCCCTGGAAACCTCTTGAATCTATTTGGTATTTTGGTCATCTCTTACGACAAGCATACCTACCGCGGGTATATTCTAACCCCCTAACCCGCTGGGGGCGCTATATTGAGGTAGTGAAGTTCCGTAAAGGGTAGTAAATGTATTCCTTGTAACCAAGACGTTCACTGCCGATATCTTTTTCTGAAACTTTCTTTGAATGACATCAGGATCTCTATCTTTTTCTACATCGAATCGAAAAGCATGTTTTGAATAACAATAGCTCAAAAATGAAAATCGAACAAATAACATGGTGAACTAGTCACCGCAACAAGATAGCTTATTAGATTAACAATTTGCTACCAATTCCATAGTTCCACATATTTATATTGAACGTTTGAATCAAAATCACTTTCGGTTCATGTTAAATACGGTTACACTGAAATGACAACCCTGGATCTGTAAAAATCCCGAGTCGCTTGGGTACAAAAACCCTGCTACAGCGAGCGTATGGATCGATACTGCTCCTTTACAGATTTTCAAAGTTTTTTCTTCATAAACACATTTTCAAAATTAGCAAATATTCCAAACATCTTTTGATATTTGCCCTATTTCAAGCGATTTATTGAGTTTTGATAGAAATTTGTTATTTATTGGTGAAACTGCTAGGCTAGGCTCAGCTATTTCCTTCCAACCAAAAGCAATTTCTTAGCTTAGTATGGTTATCACCAGAGCTGTAAAATGATTCAATCAATATAGCTATAAATTAAGACTGATTCATTTTACAAATATGATTGTTTGATTTCAAATATATAAGCCAAGTGTGAATGCGATTTCATTTTTTCCATTCAAAAATTCCGTTAGTGATTTCATGACTGTAAAAAAAGCATTCAGCGTGATTGTGAATGCATCGAGAGCACTCCCACTCGCACTCACGAGTGATTGCAAAATTTGTTGACTGCAATCACTCTTTCATCCAGTTCCATTGAAATATCCGCTTTCAGTGTTGATACTTTCGTATTTTTGATGGCTAGCATACCTGTGATTGGTCTGAAGGTGTCAAAATAGTTATAAATAACCGGGCTTCCATATTTTCATTTAAATTATTTTGCTTGATTCTAAAAAGTTTTAATTGGGGAATTTTGCCCCAAATGAACGAAATTCAATTTTAAATGCTTCAGTCCTGATTGAAATAAATAAGAAACACTAATAAATGAGTTAATACATTCATAAAACATAATTCGAATAAAATATTATTTCCAATACAATGAATTCCAATCATAAATCCCAAATGTGGTTCTCGCATTCAATAGCGACGGCAACTCTGACTCAATGTTTTGACGTTTTATATTATAAAACTGTATTTTGGTATTTTCTACAAAAATAAGCTTTATTTTTTTTAAAGTTAAGTAGAAATCAATTGCCACATAAATAAGGAATATAATGAAGTGCTTCTTGTAGATTATAGTGCAGTTAAGGTGGAGAAAAATGCGTTTAAAAACCTGAAACGGTAGACGTCAAATAGTTGTGCACAGTGTTCCTCTTTATATCAAAAACAACATAAAATGTGATTGTATTATTCAAAGGCCCAGCCATATACGTAAGACTCCTATATTGCTAACAGAAAATGCTCGCAATGTGTTTTGAATTCTAAATCAAAACAAAACAGCCTATAAAATTATTGTAATTGTAGCAGCATAAGTGTGACAAAAAAATATTTAAATTTAGGTACATACGATTATTGAATACAAAAACAAAAGCGTTTAAACAGCAATATATCGGCACTCTGCGTATTACATATATGGGCCCGGCATTTCTTAATCTTCCCCAAATATATATTCTCAGACCGCGAGACTATTTCACTCGCAGATATAAGCTTGCCTTTGCAATACATTAATTTCAGCATGTCTTGATATGGTTAACTATGCTAATCAGTGATTTGACATTCTATAATTTTGAAACTCTGCTTCTTTCACCATGCATAAGTAACTTGAATTCTTTTATTAAATCATGTTAATGATATCTTTATGAAGTATTGGGGCAATGCTATATATGAGCCGTTTATTTTGAAAGTGGCATAAGTCATTTCCAACTCACGGTCTTAAATGCATTGTTATTTTTGAACGAATGCATATATAGATGGTTCTACAATTATAAAATAATAATAAGAAGTGCATCTTTTGGATAGTGGACTCTAAAAAACTGGAGGCGAGGAGAGATACAAACAAATTACCACTGAACATAAACGACATGAAATGACTTATGCTACTTTCAAAATAAACGGCTCATATAAAACTCACACCTGGGACAGTCTTGAATACTGTTACTAGCGAATATGTATCGAAATTGAACAACATCTATAAGGCATGTTTCAATGTATCTAAGTATAAGTCAAAAGCAGAAGTAAATATAAAAAAAAAACATCGAAAAAAAAAACAAAACAACAAAAAAAAAAAAAAAACAAGTAAAGGTGTCTAAGTTCGGGTGTAACCGAGCATTATATACTCAGCGTCAGCTTCAATTGCACATTTCATTTCAGGAAAATTACTTTTCTACATAACACGTAGCACCGCCCGTTTAAAAATATTTCTCCCCATTTCCTCTTACAATAAAACTTGATAAGTGAAATTATTGACGACAGCATCATTGAGCTAAAATCTAAAGACATAAATATAAAATACATAACGAAATATGTAGATGATATTTTCGCTATTGTTAGGGCAAAAGACGTAGACGAAATTCGAAAAACTTTCAACGAGCAACACAAAAAATTAAAATTTACACTAGAAAAAGAAAAACATCACAAATTAGCTTTTCTGGACTTGGAAATCCACAACATCGGGAACAAAGTAAAAACGGATTGGTACAAAAAAGCCGTGGCATCATCTAGAATGATCAATTACCAATCAAACCACCCATGGAATCAAAAAAGAAATACAGTAATCAACTTTATTAACATAGTTTACTCCTTGAGTGACCAGGAGTTCATGGAGGAGAACAAGAAAACGATTCAGATCATACTTGAAAAAATGGATATCCAAATAAAATAATACACGGTCTAATACGCACGGCGAGAAACAAAACTAAACAAAAAACGAGCAACAATACGACAACACCAAATGAAGAAAACAATAGAAAAATATACACAGGCGTCACATACATACCAAAACTAACTGACAACAATACATTACATAAAATGATTAAAGCCAACAACATAAGCTATGCACACAAACCAAATCACACAATCCAAAACATATACACGAAAACCAAAGACAAAATCAAAAAGGAGCAACTACACAACGTAATCTACGAAATACCATGTGGGGGAGGAAAAGAGGGGAATTTTGCGGGAAGGTATACATAGGACAAACAAAAAGATCGGTCAACACGAGAATAAATGAACACAGGTTAGACGCAAAAAACAACAAAAACACCACAGCTTTAGCGCAGCACCTGACGGACTGCAAGCACACAGCTGATTTCGATAATGTAAAGATTTTGGACGTGGAAAACAGAATAAGAAGAAGGTTGACGTTAGAAGGGCTGCGCATACAACAAAATATATCGAAAGTTGTAAATTATCGAGAAGATGTAGACAGCATAAATTGCGCGTATGCAAGCGCCATCACATTAAATGTTTAGCTTTTGAGAGGGAATGATGTACCAGTGTTTTTATATTGTGTGGTTATTATCTACTGATGTAATGATATTATATTTAAATCTCATGCAAAATTTGTGCTTTAAGTAGCAAAAAGATGTAAGTCCAATATGTTCAAAACTGTGTATCGTCTTATGACTAAGCTAATTTCCAACAATTTATATGTTTTTCGTTTTTGTGTAATAAATAGAAATCCCTGAGGAAGACGCAATACAGCGTCGAAACGCGTAGGATGAAGAAGTAAACATTTGTTTTATTTTAAAGGAAAGCCGGCCAGAAAGCTCCAAAAAAGTACTATTATAGAAATATCATTGATTCAAAACTATTTTTTGCTAAGTTATAGCTTATTATTCTAGTCGAAGACCCTTTTAAACTTGTTTTATATCTAAGTTGCCGTGGTCTTTAACCGATCCCTCCATTTTTACTAGAAATATTTTCTACTATAGGGAAAATTTTTGTACCCTATTTTATTACGATTTTTCTTCGAGTTATGGCTCCCGAAACATAGAAAATTGCTTAGTCATAAAAGGGGCGGTGCCACACCCGCTTTCAAAAATTTTAGTGTTTTCGAATTTAATGTTATAATTCAATTTAAAGAGCACAATTCTATTTATACAAAGCTCTTTTTCGCTAAGATATAGCTTATTATTTTCGTCAGCGATCTTTTTAAAAATCTTTTATACAAGAGTGCGCGTGGTCTTTAACCGATCTCGTCCATTTATTCTATAAATATTTCCTGCTATAGGGAAAATCTTTGTACCCAATTTTATTACGATCCGTTAATTTTTCTTCGAGTTATGGCTCCCGAAACGTAGAAAATTGCTTCGCCATAAAAGGGGCGGTGCCACGCCCATTTGTAGTTTGAAGTTTTTCCTATTTATTGTTATAAATCCACTTGGGAAATGAAATATCATTGATATAAAGCTCTTTTTTGCAAAGATATAGCTTATTTTATTCGTCCACGACCCTTTTAAAAATCTTTTATATAAAACCGGGCGTGGTCCTTAACCGATTTCGTTAATTTTTCTTCAAAGATTTTCTTATAGTAAAGGTAACCTCCGAATTTTGTTACGATAGGTTTAACGATTTTTGATTTATGATTAATAATATTTGTAAAATTGATTTTATCACAAGTGGGCGGTGCCACGCCCATTTTAAACAATTTTTTCAAATTTCGGGTGTATTATTTACTAAATAATCAGGTTTTTTGTGTTTTCTTAAATGTTATATATATAAAAAGTGGGCGTGGTTATCATCCGATTGCGCTCGTTTTCAATACCAATCTATTCTGGGTCCAGATAAGCTCGCGTACCAAATTTGGTGAAGACGTCACAATATTTACTGAAGTTATCGTGTTAACGGACAGACAGATGGACGGGCGGACGAACGGACATGGCTCAATCAAATTTTTTTGCGACACTGATGATTTTGATATATGGAAGTCTATATTTATCTCGATTCCTTTATATCTGTACTACCAACCGTTATCCAACCAAAGTTAATATACTCTGTGTTTAAAGCACGCTGAATATAAAAACAAGTTACTCTGAAATTTAAAAAAGCCATTTTCCGATTTACAAAGTCTTCGTCATTTTGCGGATAACTTAAAGAGGCCAAGATTGTATAGTTACTTTCCACTAGATCTAGGGGTGTGATGCCTCTGTGCATTGACTAAGCTTCCCGTTTGGTACAAATACCATAAAGGCATCAGGGTGATCAAAACCAAGGAGGAAGGGGGATTTTGTACAGATTATTATTTATAAAAACGATTTTTTGCTTTTTGTTTTCTTGGAGCCCCTGCAATAGGTTTGAAAATTTAGAAAGTTTTGGCAGCTAATGGTATCGAAATTAACCACTTTTTAATGAAAAATATGTCCTCCATCGGTTTTTGTAATGGATTTAAGCATCTTTCCATCTTTCTTATGTTCGTAAAATTAACGTGTTTTAGACGGCTTTTATAGTAATTTTGAAAATGAGTTTACGTCGCTTCAAATACTGTAGACTTATTGATGTGTTTACAAGAGAATGTGAGGTCCCAGCCACGTTTTGTAAGCTTAATGTTTTTTTGAGAAAACTTATTAAAAACGTACATTACGCTTATTTTGCTTGCTGGGTATTCACTCAACCCATTTAACCTTGAACAAATTTTTGGTTAGAAGTGCCTAATTAAAATTTCAATGAATTTAATGATGAAAAATACCAAATATTTATACAGCTTTTTAAAATCACATTTCTATAGAAATTTCTTATTATATTAGCTTCATAGCTATATGAAAAGAACAAAGCGTACGCTTAATTAATTTCGTTTGTTTCCAAACTGCTCATATGTTCTACGCCTGTTTCCAAGAAAGCGTCTTGCCTCGCTCTTGGTAACGTCCAAGACTGGCTCCTTTGCTGAAACCTAGTAAGATGCCCGACAAGCCATCTTCATACAGGTCACTTTTTGTGTTGGATTCAATAGAAAAAATTTTCGAACGTATTATTAGTGAGCGTCTGCAGCAGGACCTGGAAAGCCCAGGTGGCTTTTCAGATAGCCAGTTTGGATTTCGAAAATCGAGATCCACGATAGATGCAATACAAACAGTTGTCAATATAGCCCGCGGAGCTGTAACCGGAAGCCAAAGTAAAAGGAAGCTCTGTGCACTGATAACTTTGAATATTAGAAACACCGCGAACTTGATGCAGATAATGACAGCGTACGAAACTTTGGCACACCTGCTTACCTGCTCCGAATAATTGATAGCTATCTAATCTACAGAGTACTCATTTTTGATATGGATGAGGGACCAAGAAAACACAACATCAAGGGCGGTGTCTCTCAGGGATCTGTTCTAGGTACAACCCTTTTGAATGCGATGTGTGACGGTGTGCTAAAAATTGACATTCCTGGAGGCACGGAAATTGTCGGCTATGCAGATGATATTGTCGTAGTAGCAGTGGCCAAGAAACTTGATCTGCATTATGTAATGATGCCGTGGGAAGAATAATCGAATGGCTGACGAACATGGGGCTGGAGATGGTTATCAATAAGGCAGAAGCGGTTTTGATGAGCTCAAAGCGGACTGTGGATGATTTTGTCCTAACCATAGGAGACTATCAAATAAATTCAAGGCCTATTTAGGAGTATTCTTTGACTCAAAACTAACTTTTAAGGAGCACTTCCAGGCGGTGGGGGAGAAATTTTCTAGAGTTAGTGGAGCCCTAACGCGAATAATGCCCAACATCGGCGGCCCAGGCGAAGCTACCCGTCAGCTATTATCCAACGTAACCGGCTCTTTAATATTATATGCAGCACCAGTATGGCTCGGAACTAAAATGGTTCACCAAAAAGATATACTGGCAGCCTACCGCATTACTGGTATACGAATAGCATGTGCTAATCGGACGGTGTCCGGCGACGCGATCCAAGTTTTATCCAGGAAAATCCCAGTAGATCTACTGTCGGGTGAAATGGCCGATCTGTATGGTATTGGAATCAGCCGACCATCTGATGATGCTAAGAAAAGCGCAAGGTCACGAACAACAGTTAAGTGGCAAGAACGGTGGGAATAATCGAGAAAAGAGCGCTGGACCTTTATGCTAGTTCGAAATATAGCGGAATGGTACTAGCGAAAACACGGAGAATTAACTACCACCTCACACAGATATTGAGTGGGTACGGCGGATTCAAGGAATATCTCCATAAGCGTGGGATAAAAGAGGATCCTTTCTGTCCACACTGTCCCTCCGAATTGGAAAGCGCAGAACATGAAATGTTTTACTGCCCTCGCTTTCACGGCGAAAGACTCTCTGTTTACAGAGTTTTTGGAGAGGAGCCTTCCATCAAGCATTTAGTTCCAGGAATGTGTAGAAAAATATATTGTTGGACTGCTGCGAGCAAGATGGCCTTTATAGTAATGACGAAATTGATGCATGCTGAAAGGGAGCGCAGAGAAATGCGCATACGAAGTGCTGGCGACTAAATCGCCTTTCTCCCTTGTGACGTTATGCCTAACGGCGGTCCCACGGGGTGCGAACACATGAACAGGATTAACCTGGTTTCATCCGGCAAATTGAGGGTTGTGCGCTACCACAACGTCCAATAAAAAAAAAAATAAAAAAAATAAAAAGAATAAATATGTTCTATTGTGTACTGCCACATGACCATAGTTGCAGCAGTGGTATTCATTTTGAGTAACAGTACTGCTCGAATTTAAGCGGTATGACATAATCAATATCTTGTTCAAAGTGTTAATGAGACCTTAATTTGTGATAGATTTAAGCATATTTCCATCTTTCTTATGTTCGTAAAATTAACGTGTTTTAGACGGCTTCTATAGGAATTTTGAAAATGAGTTTACGTCGTTTCAAATAAAAAAACCTTGTTACTGTAGACTTTTTGGTGTTTTTACAAGAGAATGTGGGGTCCCGACCACGTTCTGTAAGCTTAGTTTTTTTTGAGCAAACTGTGGAAAATCTTGGCGAGTAGATTAACTTTATGACTAAATCGTTTAGTAAATGGTAAAAAGAACATGGGCTGAGTACCGCAGACATTTAGTGGCAATTTCCTTCTCCCCACCGTGCGACGGCATTGCCTTTTCCTTCTCATTCTTACTTTGTTTTAAAGTTTTTGAATTCATCTTGGTCGTACGACTAATGCGCCAAACCGTAATTACTCACTGGCTTCAAATCATCCAATAGGCACGGTCCGCATAACGGGCTTGATTAGGAGTTGGGCAGTTCTTGGCCACCGACATCCAGTGGCCCGCTGTAAGGCGAAGCAGCGCAGATGCAGGCCCTAAACCGCTCAGCCCCAAAATCGGGCGCTATGGAGTTCGGCTAAGCCCTTACCTCAACGACAAGGTGACTGCTATAGTGAGGGCTAAGGTAGGATTGCTTCGAGAATGTTTGTGGAGCTATTAAGATAAATATGTAAATATGAATGGTAAGTTGAGTGTTAAATGACAGACAGTTTACTTCATTTACAGTTAATTATTATTGTGTAGCAGGTGTACATAAGTGGCTAGCCGCTAGGCCGACAAGCTCAGATGTCGACGACAACAATTTTTTAATGAAAATAAGAGTGAACGCTTTTGGTTAAAAACGGTTAAGGTCAAAACATTGATGACAAATCTAAGTTAATTACACTACATTTTTTCTAAGTTTATTTACCTTTTAAAATTTATATGCTTGATGAATACATTTCTTGTATGGCTGCCAAAATTCGTCCGGAAAATCCTGTAAAATAATTTCAAATTTTTTTTTTATGTATATCTTTTTTTGGCTTACTTAATTACTTACTTAATTGGCGCTTAACCGTTCAAACGGTTATGGCCATCCAACAAGACGCGATAGTCGCTTCTTCTATCTACCAACTGGCGCCAATTGGTCGCACCAAGGGAGTTTAAATCGTTTTCCACCTGGTCCTTCCAGCGGAGTTGGGGCCGCCCTCTACCTTTGCTTCCATAGGCAGGTTCCAATAGAAACACTTTCTTGGCCGGAGAGTCATAATATGGCCTAGCCAACACATCCGCTGCGTTTTAATTCGCTGGACTATGTTGATGTCTGCGAAGAGCTCGTACAGCTCATCATTAAACCTCCTTCGGTACTCGTCATCGCCAACGCGTAGAGGTACATAAGCCTTTCGAAGAACTTTTCTATCGAACACTCCCAGAGCCGCTTCATCTGATGTTGTCGCGGTTCATGCTTCTACACCATATAGCAGGACGGATACGATAAGTGACTTGTAGAGTTTGATTTTCGTTTGCCGAGGGATGACTTTACTTTTCAATTGCTTACCTAGTCCAAATTAGTATTTATTGGCAAGAGTGATTCTTCCCTGAATTACAGAACTGACGTTATTGTTAGTGTTGATGGTGGTTCCCAAATAAACGAAGTATTTTATTGTTTCGAAATTATGGCTGACAACAGTAGCCTAGTTGCCAAGGCGCCTATGCACTGGCTGTTTGCTCGATGAAAGCAGCTACTTCGTTTTGTTCTCACTCACCATTAAACCCATCTTTACCACTTCTTTTTCTTGTTTGGAGTAAACAGAACTAACGGCACGGGTGTTTAGGCCGATAATATCCATGTCATTAGCATATGCCAGTAATTGCACGCTTTTATAGAATATTGTTCCAGAGCGGTTAAGAGCTGCAGCTAGTATAATTTTCTCCAGCATCAAATTAAAGAAATCGCACGATAGCAGGTCACCCTGTCTGAAACCTCTTTTAATTTCGAACGGCTCGGAGAGGTCCTTCCCATTTCTGACTGAGCTGATGGTGTTGCTCAACGTCATTTTGCACAGCCGTATAAGTTTTGCGGGGAAATCAAATTCAGACATAGCGGCATATAGGCAGCTCCTTTTCGTGCTGTCTAAGGCGGCTTTAAAATCTACGAAGAGGTGATGTGTGTCGATTCTTTTTTCGCGGGTTGTTTTCCAAGATTTGGCGCATAGTGAAAAACTGGTCGATGGTAGATGTACCAGGTCCGAAGCCGCACTGGCAACTTCCAATCAGCTGATTAACGGTGGGCTTCAATCTTTCGCACAATACACTTGACAGGACCTTATATGCGATAATAAGAAGGCTGATCCTTCTTGTGGACTGTGCAAAGAACACTTATATTCCAATCGCCGGGCATGCACTCGTCCGTCCATATTTTGCGAAGAAGATGATGTATGCGCCTTACCAAATCTTCGCCGCCGTATTTGAATAGCTCCGCAGGCAATCCATCAGCTCCCGCGGCCATGTTGGTTTTCAATCTGGTTAGTGCTGTTCTGACTTCGTCATAAGTGGGTGGGGGGACATTTATTCCATCATCATCGATAACGGGATCGAGTTCATCATACCTGTGCGGTAAATCGCTGTCTCCATTCAGGAGATCAGAGAAGTGTTCCTCCATAATCTAAGCACTCTGTGGACATCAGTTACAAGGTCGCCGTTTTCGTTCTTACAGGAGTTTGCCCCGGTCTTAAAACCTTCCTTCTGTTGCCGAATTTTTTGGAAAAATTTTCGGGCATTACTTCTGGTGGCTAGCATCTCGAGCTCCTCGCGCTCACGCCTTTCTGCCTCTCAAGCTTTTTATAATGACATTTCTATAGAAATTTCTTATTATAATAGCTTTATAGTTTTATGAAAAGAACAAAGAGTACACTTAATTAATTTCGTTTGTTTCCAAACTGCTAATATGTTCTGTCGTATACTGTCACATGACCAGAGTTGGGAGGTTAGGTTAGCTTGAACTGGCCGGTCCATGAGGACCTCACATAAACTGAATGAGTCCGTAGTGTTACCAGAAGTTTGTTTTAATGACCAAACTGAAAACCCCTATCAAAAACCAGGACCTATGTTATAAAATAACACCGTCTTCTTGGCAAATACTAGAAGCTTCCTAGGACTTAAGCCACTTGCTGCTTCTAGATCTGACAGCTGTATCACTCCTAATAGCTGGCGTCTTAGCCTGGCTAGAGCAGGACACGAGCACAGAACGTGCTCGATCATTTCCTCCTCCAACCCGCATTTCCGACATCTGCTATCACTGATCAAGCCTAATTTAAAGGCATGTGACGCCAGAAGGCAGTGTCCAGTCAGAATACCCGTCATGGGTCTACAGTCCTCTCTTTTTAATGATAGAAGCAACTTTGTTAGTCTAAGGTTGTAAGACCTCCACATAATCTTCGACACTTTACAGCCCCCTGATTGAACCCACGCCTTTCCTGACTGGTCGATCATGAGCAGCTCTCGCCTTCGCTTAATCTCGCCCAATCTAATCGGGACTTTTACGGAGAAAGCTTAAAAGGATGCGCCCTTTTTAGATAGTTCATCCGCTTTTTCATTCCCATCTATTCCCATATGGCCCGGGACCCAATATATATGTATGCTACTCCCTGTCCCGATTCTCCCAGGGACTGCTTACACTCTAACACGCATTTAGATACTGTGCTATGCAAGATTATTTCCTTAATTGCTGCTTGACTGTCAATATAGAAGTTAACACGGTTGCAGCATGGTTGCAGCTTATGGGTTTCTACTGCTTTGGCTATGGCTAATAATTCCGCTTGGAAGCGCTACAGTAATCCAGGAGCCTGGAGGATCTATTTATTTCTGGATCAGTACAGTATACCGCAGACCCTACTCCTTCCACTACTTTTGAACAATCTGTGTACACATATATATCCTCGTCCGCCATTTGAGCACCCTTGTGCGAACCGTCCACCTCTATTGTGGCCTTAAGATCTCCCTCGAAGCGCAGATAGGCATTCGGGTAGTCGGTTCGTCTTGTGATTGATCACGGTATAATACTATGGCCGTACAAGCTGCCCCAAGGCACAGAGCCTGGTTGCAGTTGTTAACGCTATGTTATTTACTACCAGGTCTACAGGTGGAATGTGCAGAATGGCATAGAGAGCAGCCGCCGGGGTTGTTTTCAGGACTCCCGTAATACTAAGCATCGATAGTCTGCATACCCCCTCTAATTTTTTGAGGTATGTTGTTTTTTGTGTGGCTTTCCACCAAACAAGTACTCCATAGTGTAGAATGGGGCTTACAATCACTGTAAAAACGCAATGAGAAAGAGAGGGTGATAAGCCTCACGGACACCCCGGCATTCTTTAACATGCATAAAGTGCCTTTGAGGCCTTCTTCACCCTCTCCTCCAAATTGAGCTTCCATGACAGCTTACTGTCTAGGATGTGCAAGGTTTCTCCTGTAAGGTCACCCCTCATAACTTAGGCCTGGTCCAATTTGGAACCCTGTACCTCTTTGTAAACAAGACTATATCCGTATTCTCCGCATTGACTTTCAATCCGACATTAGATGCCCAGGTACAAATATCCGGAAGCGCCCGATCCATCAAAGAGCTAATCGTTGGGAGGCACTTTCTATTTATGACGATTGTAACGTCATCTGCATAAGCCGTAAGTTTTACGGGTCCCTCATCGAATCGCCTGAGCAGTTGGTTGATGACAAGCGTCCACAGTAGTGGTGATAGCACCCGTCCCTGTGGCCTGCCCCTGTCCACTGATTTCGTGGCCTCGTACAATCCCCATTGTGATGTCACCTTTCAGCAATTTAACATGCAGCCGATCCATCTGGTTAAGGCCGGATGTACTTTAATATAATTAAGACCATTAATATTCGCCCATTTAGAAACATTACTAAAAGCCCCGGCAATATCTTAGAAGACTCCTAGAGCATATTCCTTATATTAAATTTACACACATTTTATGCAATGCGGTGTCTACAGAATTTCCCTTGGTGTACGCATGTTGTGTTGTGAAGAGCAGCTTTTCATCCACGTTGGACTTTATGTACACATCTATCAGCCTCTCAAAGGTTTTGAGCAGAAATGATGTTAAGCTAATGGGTCTATAGTCTTTGGGATACACGTGACCGATCTTCCCCGCCTTTGGTAGAAAAGCTAAACGAGCAGTTCTCCAAGAGTGCGGTGCACCCATCGAATATTATTTTAAGCCCTTCCACGACCACTCTACTTGAAACTTGTAGCATAGCCGGGAATATACCATCTGGACCCGCGATTTAAACTTAGAAAACGCTTTCACTGCCTATTCGATCTTGGTATCGGTTACCGAGCCCGGCACTACCCGCTGCGTGATCCATGAGATTCTCTTCGCCCTGGAAATTTCAGGATTGTTGATCCTCAGTAGATCCTTGTACTAGTTCCGACACGCTTCGCTTTCCGCGGTCTATGCTAGCTTAAATATTTCTTTTACCTGTCTTCTTAGAAAACTCAGCTCATTGCTCCACCATGGGGGCTTTGCTTTTCCTCTAAATCTTCGCAGTCATAAGCGTCCTTGTTACGAATTCAGTAGACTCCTCCAGTTCTTCCACATTGGCCACCTCTTTCGGTTGTCCCAGTTTTGTTTCTACATGTTTCTGGAATTTAGATAGGGTTTCTAAGGTTCCTCCCATCTCCACCCTCTTCAGGGGTATGCCGAAGCTGATATACGTATGGTCGGAGAAAGATGGTCTATCAATACCCATCCAATCATACTTTGATATATCACGTTCGGAGCTCAATGTAATATCCAGAATATTGCTGGATGTTGGACCAATGTTTGTAAAGACATTTTCCCTGTTGGCTATCTGCAAATTGGTTTGCAGGATATAACAAAATAGAGATTCGCCTCTCTCGTTCGTATCTGCTCCTCCCCACGAATTGTTGTGCGCATTTGCAACTGCGCATATGACCAACCGCCCTTTGCGCCCTTCGTCCTGTACTAGCCTCTTCCATTCCATCGGTGGAACCTCCGCAGCATGGGCCATGTAGCAGGATGCCAGGATTAATGCCTGCTTATTTTTTGCTCAATGGCCACCACTACGAGGTCCTTAGTAGTATAATTAGGGAGCATATATGAATGCAACTGTTTCCTTACCATTACTACAGCTCGCAACCGTCCTTCCGTTTGCCCGTAGAAAACGCCAAATACACGCGCGCTAAGCCCAGAAACCATTCCTCCCCATGAGAGCAACGGCTCCTGGATCAGCGCCACGTCAAACAAACCCTCCTCAAGGGTTAGGAGGAGTTCGCTCTACACCACTTTACTGTGTTGGAGGTTTATCTGTAGGACTCGCAGCACCATTGGGCTGTTTGTCACCCTCCAGCACCTTCATCGTGGCGTCGTCGCCCTCCCTTTGCCTTTTGGCTT
The DNA here is from genome assembly GCF_040869045.1 of Eurosta solidaginis. Taxonomy (NCBI): domain Eukaryota; kingdom Metazoa; phylum Arthropoda; class Insecta; order Diptera; family Tephritidae; genus Eurosta; species Eurosta solidaginis. The sequence continues at coordinate 227,969,237 of NC_090320.1, read as the reverse complement.
GGAGTATTCATGGCCCCTTTCAGTCTCTCCTAACTTTTTTGCCGGGTGTTCCTCTGTGCGAATCGTAGCACTATTTGGCTGTTGGTCCTCTTCTAACACTTTGACGTCGGCTATCTCCACCTGTCCTTTTTCTCTTAGGACTTTGAAGTCCTTTTCGACTTCTCCCACTTCTAGCGTGTTGGGATTTTTATCCTCGGGACTTCATTTCCTGAGTCGCATGTAAATTTTGCCTGTACCAAAGAACATTTTGCCAAGCTGCGTGTATATATCCCTCGCCTGCTTGTTTATTTGGAAGATGTACAACTGACCTTCCTCCGTAGGCCAAGATACAGTAAGTACCTTCCAATCCTGTATCGGTATGTTCGGATTCTGATTCTGCAGAAGTCGCAGTGTATCCTCTGACTTCATCACGCATGGTATCCATACCTTAACTTTTGGCACCGTGAGGATTTGCGCTTTATCCACCACCTCAAACCGCGCGCTCGTGCCTTGCCTTTGGAGGCTTGGAACCATTTCCTCCAGTCACCGCAAGATCGCGATGTTGTAGCACGCTATCATCTTCACACCATTCTTCCTCCTCGTACCAGTTGCAGAAACGAGGGTTTCTCGCAGCAAACCTTTTGAGCTGCCTTCGACCTACTTCTACGGCCACGTGGGCCCATTCCAAGCTCTCTAACTCCCCTTCTGTTGGGTCTACCACTGCCCCACGCGTCGGATAATTCTTACCTCTGCACGGTACTGCAAGAGAGCTCTTTTACTTCCTTTGCTCCGTACCTTTCTCCACTCTTTTGCTCCGTTTTCATTTGTATGCTTTTCCAACATGGAATTCATTGAATCAGCATTACTCTCGCTCCCCAAGTTGTTGTTGTTGTTGTAGCGATAAGGACACTCCCCGAAGGCCTTGGGGAGTGTTACCGAGTTGATGGTCCTTTGCCGGATGCAGATCCGGTAGGTTCCGGTACCAAGCCCGACAATATTGGGAACGATTTGTTTTACCACATGCGACCTTCTAGGCCATCCCGCCCTCCTACCCCCTAGATCCATGAGCAGTTCGGGGTCACCAGAGCTTCGGCTGTTAATAATTCGCCACGGATAGGTGAGGTTGACAATTGGGTTTGGAGAAGCTACATATTGCGCTGGAAACTAGAAAAGGTTGCTCTACACAAACCCTTGAATCTGATATATTAGTCTCCTCTTACGACAGGAATACCTACCGCGGGTATATTCTAACCCCCTAATCCGCTGGGGGCGCTCCCCGACTCCGACGCATCTCTTAATGCGTATTTGTCGTCCTTGGCGTGCGACTCAGTCCTCTTATCATCGCCATTATTACAATTTGGTAATGAGACGTTCATATTTGTCGCATGACCACCTGCCCGACAAGGCGGGCTCAACGGTCCAGTATTATATACGGGGAAAGGACCATGCGCCACAGCAGCGCCCCTTACTGTGGTAAGGCCATCAGTACTTCCCGAGGTGGCCCGTTATCGGGAAGGCTCCGTTCGAATACAGCCGAATTTATCCCATGGCCGCAAATCATCCAATAGGCACGGTCCGCATAACACCCTGGATTGGGGGGTTGGCAGTTCTTGGTTCACCGACATCCCGCGTAAATCTCATACAGCTTATCATCATACCTCCTTCTATACTCGGCGTCGGCATCACGGACACGACTAAAAATCTTCCAAGAGCCATCTCAAAATTTATAGGAAATCCCGTACTGCAACTAAATACGTGATGCCATGGCGCCTTTGCTCAGAATCTCATGAAATGTAGATGTGCCTTTTGTAGACAGCAGCCTTTGAGAAACAGAGAATCCCTTTACTGACCCTGACCTAGGGGTCTGATTCACGGATGGATCAAAATTTGTAACGGATATAGAGGAGCTGGAATTTATGTGCCGAATTTCAAGATATCGGCTTCAATGGTATGCTTCTCCACTACTTTTCAGGAAGAAATGCATACAATTGAAATTTCCGGTAGAGAATATCTACTCTCGGTTTATCCTCATTATGTCAGAGAGCCTGTCAGCCTTCCATGCATTGCAGTCTTACACAATTACTTTTTACCAAAAACAAGAATTTGTTAGAGTGGGTTCCAGTGCATCAAATATATGATAGTAATGAACATGCAGTCTCCAAGCTAATTAGGTTGCTTTTGCGAGGAGGATCAAACGTCGGTTCGCATCATCTGTGAATGCGTCGCTCTGGCAAGGTAGAGACTTTCACATATACGTGGCATGATATGGTAAAACCCTGAAGAAGTACTTAAAAACATTAAAAGCCTCTTCTGAAAGGTCAATCACAATAGATCTAAATAAAAGTCGCAGTGCATCGAGGCCTATTTACAATTTTTATTATCGGGGGCGTTGCCCAAGAAATAATGGGACACACATACCGATATTTCTTGACGAAGCCAGAGGAGTCCCTGTGCACTGCAGTCTTACACAACTTAAGTCAAATTCTTTGTACTCATGTGTGTGTCTGCTTTGCGAAATGGATCGTGTCTCGCTTGCACGTATACACAATTTTGTAAACCTGGCTATTGAGGCTCATGTTAAGTTCAGTAGCAGGCAGCTGATCTATTGGGGCCAAGAAACAAGTTTTCTTTAGCAAATCGTACTGAGGTAAATTTAATAAGCCTTCTATGTACTGAATTATAATTCTATATGTTTATATATTTTTATTAGCAGCCCCTGTGCGACGTTGCTCGCAAATAATAACAAGTTATACGTGAGATATTAGAAAAGTGAATTACTCTAAATATACATATAATAATGTAGTCGTGATCGAGTGCCTTTATAGTCGGAATCTCAAACATAAACTAAACTTTATTTCGGAATTCAAAGTACAGAGAGCTTAAAAAGGAAGACTTAAAATGTGACTAGCTTAAACGTTACGGTAAGTACGATAAGTAAGAGTAAGAAGAAAGTAGTATAGTAAAGTAAGAGTATGTAGTTTCTTGAAAGTATAACTAAAGGAAGCTTAACTAAGAGAGAGAGCAAAGAGAAGGAAGGATGTGCAAGGTTACTATGTAAATCCTCCCCTCTAAGATATTTGAGTCCTCGAAAATATATCCTTATTATGTTCATAGATATAAAAGTTGTATGTATAAATATTCTCAACTCTTGTGTTATTTAGATTATTATTTTTTTCAACAGTTATGGTATATATCTTAACTAAATAATAAAATCAAACGAGAGAAAATTTAAAATTACTGGAATTTATATCTCCTCTTTAGCTGCGGTTATTTGAATTATCTATAACATAATTGCCTTCTCGAGTATATTTATCCAATCTCTTGTATTTGGGTTTGTTTTTCGGAGTTTGTCTGTTTTTTACAACGTTATCTACGAGATTTGATTCATGGCTTCTATTTTGATTTAATTTATTTATTTTTTGTACTTTTTGAGCTTGGTATTCGTGACTTCGTTTTTATACTCAGTTGAGCAGAGCTCACAGAGTATATTAAGTTTGATTGGATAACGGTTGGTTGTACATATATAAAGGAATCGAGATAGATATAGACTTCCATATATCAAAATAATCAGGATCGAAAAAAAATTTGATTGAGCCATGTCCGTCCGTCCGTCCGCCCGTTAACACGATAACTTGAGTAAATTTTGAGGTATCTTGATGAAATTTGGTATGTAGGTTCCTGAGCACTCATCTCAGATCGCTATTTAAAATGAACGATATCGGACTATAACCACGCCCACTTTTTAGATATCGAAAATTTCGAAAAACCGAAAAAGTGCGATAATTCATTACAAAAGACAGATAAAGCGACGAAGCTTGGTAGGTGAGTTGAGCTTATGACGCAGAATAGAAAATTAGTAAAATTTTGGACAATGGGCGTGGCACCGCCCACTTTTAAAAGAAGGTAATTTAAAATTTTGCAAGCTGTAATTTGGCAGTCGTTTAAGATATCATGATGAAATTTGGCAGGAACGTTACTCCTATTACCATATGTACGCTAAACAAAAATTAGCAAAATCGGAGAAGGACCACGCCCACTAAAAAAAAATTTTTTTTTAAAGTAACATTTTAACAAAAAATTTAATATCTTTACAGTATATAAGTAAATTATGTCAACATTCACCTCCAGTAATGATATGGTGCAACAAAATACAAAAATAAAAGAAAATTTCAAAATGGGCATGACTCCGCCCTTTTTCATTTAATTTGTCTAGGATACTTTTAACGCCATAAGTCGAACAAAAATTAACCAATCCTTTTGAAATTTGGTAGGGGCATAGATTTTATGACGTTAACTGTTTTCTGTGAAAATGGGCGAAATTGGTTGATTCCACGCCCAGTTTTTATACACAGTGGTCCGTCTGTCCTTCCGCTCGGGCGTTAACACGATAACTTGAGCAAAAATCGACATATATTTACTGAACTTAGTTCACGTGCTTACTTGAACTCACTTTATCTTGGTATTAAAAATGAACGAAATCCGACTATGACCACGCCCACTTTTTCGATATCGAAAATTACGAAAAATGAAAAAATTACATAATTCTTTACCAAATACGAAAAAAGGGATGAAACATGGTCAGGTAATTGGACTGTTTTATTGATGCGAAATATAACTTTAGAAAAAACTTTATAAAATGGTTGTGACACCTACCATATTAAGTAGAAGAAAATGAAAAAGTTCTGCAGGGCGAAATAAGAAACCCTTAAAATCTTGGCAGGTATTACATATATAAATAAATTAGCGGTATCCAACAGATGATGTTCTGGGTCACCCTGGTACACATTTTGGTCGATATCTGGAAAACGCCTTCACTAATACAACTACCAACACTTCCTTTTAAAGCTCTCATTAATACCTTTATTTGATACCCATATCGTACAAACTCACTCTAGGGTCACCCCTGGTCCACCTTTATGGCGATATCTCGAAAAGGCGTCCACCTATAGAACTAAACCCCACGCCCTTTTAAAATACTCATTAACACCTTTCATTTGATACCCATATCGTACAAACATATTCTAAAGTCACCCCTGGTCCACCTTTATGGCGATATCTCGAAAAGGCGAACACCTATAGAACGAAGGCCCACTCCCTTTTAAAAATACTCATTAACACCTTTCATTTGATACCCATATCGTACAAACAAAGTTTAGAGTCACCCCTGGTCCACCTTTATTGCGATACCTCGAAAAGGCGTCCACCTATAGAACTAAGGGCCACTCCCTTTTAAAATACTCATTAACACCTTTGTTTTGATACCCATATTGTACAAAGATATTCTAGGGTCAGAAGGGAAGGACCTCTCCGAGCCGTTCGAAACTAAACGAGGTTTCAGACAGGGTGACCCCCTATCGTGCGATTTCTTTAATTTGATGCTGGAGAAAATTATACTAGCTGCAGAACTTAACCGCACTGGAACAATATACTATAAAAGCGTGCAATTACTGGCATATGCTGATGACATTGATATCATCGGCCTAAACACCCGCGCTGTTAGTTCTGCTTACTCCAAGCTGGAAAAAGAAGCGGTAAAGATGGGTTTGATGGTGAATGAGGACAAAACGAAGTACCTGCTGTCATCGAGCAAAGAGTCAGCGCATATGCGCCTTGGCAACCACGCTACTGTTGGCAGCCATAATTTCGAAATAGTAAAAGACTTCGTTTATTTGGGAACCAGCATCAACACTAGCAACAACATCAGCACTGAAATCCAGCGAAGAATCAATCTTGCCAATAAATGCTACTTTGGACTAGGTAGGCAATTGAAAAGTAAAGTCCTCTCTCGGCGAACGAAAATCATACTCTACAAGTCACTTATCGTACCCGTCCTGCTATATGGGGCAGAAGCATGGACCATGACAACAGCAGATGAAGCGGCTTTGGGAGTGTTCGAGAGAAAAGTTCTTCGAAAGATTTATGGACCTCTACGCGTTGGCGATGGCGAGTACCGAAGAAGATTTAAAGATGAGCTGTACGAGCTATACGCAGACATCAACATAGTCCAGCGAATTAAAACGCAGCGGCTGCGCTGGCTAGGACATGTTATGCGAATGAAAGATGATGCTCCGGCCAAGAAAGTGTTTCTATCGGAACCCGCCTATGGAAGCAGAGGTAGAGGGCGGCCCCCACTCCGTTGGAAGGACCAGGTGGAAAACGATTTAAACTCCCTTGGTGTGACCAATTGGCGCCGGTTGGCGGAGCGAAGGAGCGACTGGCGCGCCTTGTTGGACGGCCATAACCGTTTAGACGGTTAAGCGCCAATTAAGTAAGTAAGTAAGTATTCTAGGGTCACCCCTGCTCCACCTTTATGGCGATATCTCGAAACGGCGTCCACCTATGGAACTAAGGATTACTCCCTTTAAAATACTCATTTACACCTTTCTTTTGATAGCCATATTGTACAAACAAATTCTAGGGTCACCCCTGGTCCACCTTTATGGCGATATCTCGAAAATGCGACCACCTGTACAAAAACCACCACTCCCTTTTAAAACCCTCATTAATACCTTTAATTTGATACCCATATCGTACAAACACATTCTAGAGTAACCCCTGGACCACCTTTATGGCGATATCTCGAAACGGCGTCCACCTACGGAACTAAGGATTACTCCCTTTTAAAATACTCATTAACACCTTTCTTTTGATACCCATATTGTACAAACAAATTCTAGGGTCACCCCTGGTCCACCTTTATGGCGATATCTCGAAAATGCGACCACCTATACAGCAACCACCATTCCCTTTTAAAACACTCATTAATACCTTTAATTTGATACCCATATCGTACAAACACATTCTAGAGTTACCCTTGGTCCACCTTAAAGGTGATATTTCGAAACGGCGTCCACCTATAGAACTAAGTAAAATATTCATTAACACCTTTCGTTTGATGCCCCATCGTACAAACACATTCTAGAGTTACCCCTGGTCCACCTTAATGGTGATATTTCGAAACGGCGTCCACCTATAGAACTAAGGCCCACTCCCTTTTAAAATATTCATTAACACCTTTCGTTTGATGCCCATATTGTACAAACAAATTCTAGGGTCACCCCTGGTCCACCTTTATGGCGATATCTCGAAACGGCGTCCACCTACGGAACTAAGGATTACTCCCTTTTAAAATACTCATTAACACCTTTCTTTTGATACCCATATTGTACAAACAAATTCTAGGATCACCCCTGGTCCACCTTTATGGCGGTATCTCGAAAATGCGACCACCTATACAGCAACCACCACTCCCTTTTAAAACCCTCATTAATACCTTTAATTTGATACCCATATCGTACAAACACATTCTAGAGTTACCCCTGGTCCACCTTAATGGTGATATTTCGAAACGGCGTCCTCCTGTAGAACTAAGGCTCACTCCCTTTTAGATATTCATTAACACCTTTCGTTTGATGCCCTATTGTACAAACAAATTCTAGGGTCACCCCTGGTCCACCTTTATGGCGATATCTCGAAACGGCGTCCACCTACGGAACTAAGGATTACTCCCTTTTAAAATACTCATTAACACCTTTCTTTTGATACCCATATTGTACAAACAAATTCTAGGGTCACCCCTGGTCCACCTTTATGGCGATATCTCGAAAATGCGACCACCTATACAGCAACCACCATTCCCTTTTAAAACACTCATTAATACCTTTAATTTGATACCCATATCGTACAAACACATTCTAGAGTTACCCCTGGTCCACCTTAATGGTGATATTTCGAAACGGCGTCCACCTATAGAACTAAGGCCCACTCCCTTTTAAAATATTCATTAACACCTTTCGTTTGATGCCCCATCGTACAAACGCATTCTAGAGTCACCCCTGGTCCACCTTTATGGCGATATCTCGAAAAGGCAACCACCTATACAACAACCACCACTCCCTTTTAAAACCCTCATTAATACCTTTAATTTGATACCCATATCGTACAAACACATTCTAGAGTCACCCCTGGTCCACCTTTATGGCGATATTTCGAAACGGCATCCACCTATAGAACTAAGGCCCACTCCCTTTTAAAATACTCATTAACACCATTCGTTTTATGCCCATATTGTCCAAACAAATTCTAGGGTCACCCCTGATCCACCTTTGTGGCGATATCTCGAAACAGCGTCCACCTATGGAACTAAGGATTACTCCCTTTTAAAATACTCATTAACACCTTTCATTTGATACCCATATCGTACAAACGCATTCTAGAGTCAACCCTGATCCACTTTTATGGCTATATCCCTAAATGGCGTCCACCTATAGAACTATGGCCCACTCCCTCATAAAATACTCTTTAATGCCTTTCATTTGATACACATGTCATACAAACACATTCCAGGGTTTCCCTCGGTTCATTTTCCTACATGGTTATTTTCCCTTATGTTGTCATCATAGCTCTCAACTGAGTATGTAATGTTCGGTTACATCCGAACTTAACCTTCCTTACTTGTTCGATATATTCTCTATCAAAATTCTTTATTATAAAATCTATAGGTCTTCTTTTCGTTGTTGAATGTATTGTGTTGTTGTAGAAATTAAAAATTTTAAATAATTTTTCATCCAACTCAAAATTTTTACTTTTTGTGTCTGCTTCCATTATTCTTAAGTGCTCGTTTAATGTACCATGTAGGCGTTTAATATCGGAATTACCGGTCTTTAAATAAGCCGTGGTGGTATGTGTTTCAATATTTTCATCTTTCAAAAATAAACTAACTGCATTGTGTAGTATACAGCTTTCATTATCGAAAATAAGTTTATTCATTTTACGCAAGTACTGGATACGCAGTTTTATAGCTTCGAGAATCGCGATCCAGTTCCTATCATTCAACTTTTGAAATGTAGCGTACTTAGAAAATTTATCAATGGTTGTTAAATACATTTTATTTCTACATGGATACCAGATATCGATATGCACAATGTCATTGAAATGAGATGGAGCTTCTGTTATTTTAAATGGAGTTTTTATTGGATTTCTGTCGTGTTTAGCCACTTGGCACATTGTGCAATTGTTTATAACCGTTGTTATCATTTTAAATAATTTGGGATAAAAATATTTGCTCTTTATTTCTAAAAATACTTCTTGTATTCCCCTATGGTTATTACGAATGTGTTCATTTTTAATAATGGTTAAAATTTCGTCTTTATCAGTTATTTCAATTAGTTTTAAAGTAGATCTATACAAAGTTAAATTATTTTTGTGAAAAAAGTTAGTGTACATGTCTTGAAATTTCATAAATAAATTGTCATTATCGCAGAATATACACATGAAACCCTTGTTTATTAAAATATTTTCCATGAAGGCTTTAAGGTCTGATTTTTCTGTTACTATAATGTGATTTTGACATTTTCTGTTAACAATTTTCATAGAATAATTTTCTTTTTCGCCGAAGCTTAAATAAATCTGATTTTTATAATAGTTAATAGGTTTACTTGTAATAAATATGTGGTCAAAATTGTCTTCAAGAGCACTGTGAATAGTAGCGCCGGTTGAGCTAATATCCAAGTCTTCGTTTGTTGTGTCATTGTTATTGCTTCCTTCTTGAATATTAAACATACTAACTATACTTTCATTCAGATCTTTTTCTAAATATCGACTCAACGAGTCAGCGACTGTATTGTCTTTGCCCTTAATGTAAGTTATATCAAAATTGTACTCATTTAATACAATTTTCCACCTCTGCAGCTTCATGTTCGGCTCTTTTATATTATGTAGCCAAACTAAAGGCTTGTGATCTGTTTGTATGGAAAACTTCCGGCCATATAGGTAAGTCCGAAAATGTTTGACAGACCAAACTACAGCAAGTGCCTCCTTTTCAATCATAGAGTGCCTAATTTCATGGTCGCATAAAGTTCGAGATGCATAAGATATTGGATGGCCGTTTTGGCTTAACACTGAACCGATAGCAAACTGAGATGCATATGTGGTTAGAGTAAATTTTTTACTAAAATCAGGAGATGTCAGGATAGGCTCACTTGTTATTAATATTTTTAATGTTTCGAAAGAGTTCAAGAAATCTTTTCCTTTAAAATCAAGTATTGCTCCCTTCTTCAAAAGGCGAACCATTGGGTAAGCCACCTTTGCATAATCCCGAATAAATTTTCGATAAACCCGGTTATGCCTAGAAACTATTTTATTTGTTTTATATTAGTAGGTGGACGCATTAATCTTATTGCTTCCACTTTAGATGTGTTCGGTTTTATTCCTTCCCCCGAAACAATATGGCCTAAAAATTTTGTTGTTAAAGCGGCAAAGTGACACTTGTCAAATTGAATTTTCAAATGTGATGCCCGCAGAGTATTTAATATTTTTTTGATTGACTCGAAATGCTCCTTGAAACTGGTAAAAAATATTAATATATCGTCTAGATACACGACACATATCTTATTTATGTGATCTCTAAGCACATGGTTTATTAACCTTTGGAAGGTTGCAGGTGATGTTTTTAGGCCAAAGGGCATACGATTGAATTCGTAGTGGCCTCCAGCTGTAGAAAATGCTGTTTTGGCTCTATCATTGGGATGAACCTCTATTTGATAAAATCCGTTCGCCAAGTCTATTGTACTAAAATATGAACATTTTCCCAATTTATCAAATATTTCTTCCATATTTGGAATTGGGAACTTGTCGTCAACGGTTTGCTCGTTAAGTTTGCGGTAGTCAATTACAATTCGCCATTTCGGTACTCCGCTATTGTCAGCTTTTTTGGGTACAACCCATAAGGGCGAATTATAAGGACTGCTGCTTGGTGCTATTATGTTATTGGCTAACATTTCCTGTATTTGCCTTTCTACCTCTGAGCGATGAATTACAGGGTATCTATATAACTTACTGTATATTGGAGCACTTGTTTTAGTTATTATTCTATGCTGTATTTCTTTCGTGAAAGGTAGATGTTCTCCATCTTTATAGAATAGATCCTCGTAGTTGCTTAAAGTAGCCCTTAAAACATCTTCGTCTTGCTTGTTCAAATGCTTAGAAAAAAGTTCATGTACCTTGTTGTTGTCATTTTCTGACAGAAATGTTTGCAAACTTTCGTTTTTATTATATTCGTCAATAGTTATCTCCTCATTTTCGCTAAAAAAAATTGGTAATACTGAATTGTCTGTTTGCAGCTTTCTATTTTTATAATCAATTACTGCCCCTCATTGTAACAATATGTTGTTACCGATAATGCCATCAAAATAATTGTGAAATGGAAATTCAAGAAAATTTACGAACAAGTTTTTACGTTTGAATTCTTTGAACAACGCTACGCTATATTCAACGTATATTTGAATATTATTATTGAAAGCCTTTAAGGTAGAAACGGATAAATTTGCTCTCCATTTTGGATTCCAAATATTTGAATTTATAATACTAAATTCAGCTCCAGTATCTACAATGAATTTAAGCTTTTTAATTTTGGTGTCTATTCTATATAGGGTAGTTTGCGGGTGCGCCAAATTGAAAATTTTCATAGTTTTCATTTACACCAATATCCATTGCTTCATTTAATGGTTGATTACAATAGGAGTTGTCCTTATTAAAAAAATTACTATTTGAGTTATTATTACAACTTTCGTAGTTCGAACTGTTATGAAAATGTGGGCGGTTAGATGTCATTTGAGAAGAAGGGGTTCGTTTTTTGACTTTTATTGTATTTTAAATAGCCATTTGTTTTGATAATGTCATATGCTTCTTTTGAATTTTTAGGATCCCTACTTATAATTATGCTTTTTACTGGTTCAGGCAAACCATGCTTAAACGAGTTCAGAGCGATTCTTTCTTTCTTTGCTTTCGCTATTTACTTCTGGAAGCCTTTGTGTACTAAAATATGAAGCATTGTTCAAACGGCAAAGCAACGTATTTAGTTCATTGTAAAAGTGTTCAATAGTTGAACTACATCGTCAAGCTCGTATCCTGTCAATCAACTCATCAACCGAAAATCTTTCGCCATGATTGTCTACCAAAATTTGTCTGACAACTGCCCAATCACTCGCATTACCATTGATCAAGAGCGATCGTCTGGCACTGCCTGTGATTCTGTCCTTAATACTACCCATTGCCATCATTCTATACTCCAACGGAAATTTTTCCAAAATAGGCACCATTGAATCAATTCTCTCCAAAAAATTAAGCAATGCATCTCTATCCCCATCGTAATTAGGTATACTCTTAATATTGCTAGAAATAAGTTTAAACTTAGTAGTTACATCAAGGTTATCCATTACTTCGGTTAAACAACACAAGTGCGTATATTTAAAAAGGAAAATATTAAAATAAAAATTGTATACTTAGAGTAGCGCTAAACTTATGTAGTTTTCAGCTACGCTATCGTGATTTTCTCGTTTTATTTGCTCCTCCCAAATAATGTGTATTGCGCACCAATGCTCTCATTAATTTTGTTGGTGAAATTGCTTTGAATGATGTATACTAATTCAGCTCAAACGTATGTATTTGTAGAAATATATTGTCGCGGCTCTCATTACTTAATTGTTATTGTACGTATACTGCAAAGCAATTGCTCTTCCTTAAAAGTTACAGAGTGGTTGGCTTAGTTTGTCACAAGCAATTGATAGGCTTCTGATAACCAAATTCTTCAAACATATATGTATACGTAGTTATTGTTATTTTAAGTTCGAGTGTCGTTGGTTGTTATTGTTGTATATAGTTTTTTTTTTTTGTTTTCTTAGTGCTAATGTTTCTTTTGTCTCTCACAACGCTCTTTATTGTATGTTATACATTTTAAATTTATGTATAATATCGCTGTTCTTTTAACAATATATAAATTGTTTGTTGTTTTGTTAAGTGCATAGCGGAATGATACAAGGTGGCAGCATGGTGACATACCTACAAACATAAATAAAAATTCCATGTACTTTGTTTTTGTAAATTCGATGGACAAATGTCAAAATGTACGGCACCGGAAGTTGATGTATCAAATCAAATAAAAAAAGGGTATAATCAGCTGTTCCATGCTGCCACCTTGTATCGTTGCGCCATGGTTAAGTGTTAAGTAGAAAAAATCATGCCATATTACGGCAGACTTAATATTTTATTTTTTTGTCGTTGTCTTTATTATTTCTCTTTTTTATCACTGATACTTTTGGAAATGTGAAATGCAACCAATTGTTGTTGTATAGCAAGAAACGAAATATGTTTGCAGGGCTCGATCAGAGTAAGAATTGTTGTTCCTTTTTCTTTCTTTCCTCGTTTTATTTTCTACCTCATATTTGTTTTCGTAAAAATCATTCCATATTACGGTAAAATTTCTTTTTTACTTACTGTTGTTGTTTATTAAGAATTTTGCTTATATATATTTACGAACCGTATTTTTAACCGATATTTTCACAACATGTTTTAACCGCAAGAAATATTTTATTTTTCATCGTTTATAACTTAAATACTTCAGATTTTTATGAAATTTCTTTTCTTATTTAAAAAGATCGGCATTAATTAAATGTTAACTTTAATTTTTGTATTTAATTGTACAGTATGCCGCACTTTGTAGTCCACTTGGTTTTTATGAAGTTTTACTTCATATATTAATTAAAATTTGTATCACTGAATATCTTCATTTTGCGATTATTCTTTTATTTTTGAATATCGAAAATGATTTAACTAACTTCTATATTTTTTTTTTCAAGAAGTATTTATCAGGTTCGGTTTAGACTGCGCCAATAATGTAGTCGTGATCGAGTGCCTTTATAGTCGGTATCTCAAACATAAACTAAACTTTATTTCAGAATTCAAAGTACAGAGAGCTTAAAAAGTATTTAAGTCTTACTGTGACTAGCTTAAACGTTACGGTAAGTACGATGAGTAAGAGTAAGAAGAAAGTAGTATAGTAAAGTTAGAGTATGTAGTTTCTTGGAAGTATAACTAAAGGAAGCTTAACTAGGAGAGAGAGCAAAGAGAAGCAAGGATGTGCAAGGTTACTATGTAACTATATATGTTATTTATTTAATTTTATAACTTAAAGTACTTCCGAATACACTACATTTTTAGTTTTATTATCTGAAGGTAGCAGTATAGTTTGATTCTGAGGGTTCCCGGTTCTCGATATTGCAACATACAACTGCCCATGGGTGAAACATTCTGCACGCAAGTCAATACCAACATTGTGGAAAGTTTAGCCTTGAGATTTGTTGATTGCGACTGCAAAGGAAACCTTCACAGGAAATTGTAACCGTTTATATTGGAGGCATATCCGTTGGAATCATAGGTAAGCGGGGTACGAACGAAAACTCTCCGGCCGCGTGAGGATCATTGCCTCAAGGATATTGTTATGCATTCGTTTTATTTGTAATTTCGTTGCATTGCATAGAGTTGGTGGCTTGAGGTTACGCAGCAAAATAATAGTAATATCGTTTTTTAACTTCAAGTGATGGGGCGGTATGCCAGAGGGATTAAGCGAATTTTTAAAATTCAATTGGATAGTGTACGGCATCTTCATTATTAAGAACAGTGTCGTTTGTTATATACTCTTTAACTTCGCCAGGAACTCTATCTAGAATTATGTTATTTATTTCGTCTACGGTTTTACTCCTTGGTGAAATGATAGCCCGTTCGCATAGCCAAGTATATGGCTTGCTGGATAGCTCTTCAATATTTGGGTAAACTTCGCTCACGTTATGTACCACATTCCCAAGCTATGAATCTATATAAAGTAAACGTTCTCAGTGAAAATTTTACCATCTCCAATATCTAATAAATCCTAAAGAAATGTACTTACAGTTCCGTTAAGGTGCGCTCTCATGTTTGTTCGAGGTAAATCTATAATAACGTTAATTTGAAGCATGATTTAACAATATCAGCTCGAGTTCCTTTCGCCACTACTGGAAAAGTCTGATGAAAATCCCCTGCAAAGAGATTGTTAATCCACTAAAGGGATTATCTTTTGATCTTGGGTATTTTAATGTACGATCTGCTGCTTCATTATGTGCTCGGTTAGTCATTGTACACTCATCCGACACTATAAGAATTGCCTCTTGTATTGTTTTAGCCAGTGACCCGTTCTTTCCAATGGAAAAAACCTTTTCTTCTTGCAGGGACACGTTTAATGGTAATTTAAAAGTGGAGTGGGCTATTCGACCACCAGATAAAAAAATCGCTGCAATTCCCGATGATGCTACAGCCAGCGCCACATGACCTTTACATCTGGCATATGCGAGAAAAAGATTAAGTTAAAAGTTTTTTCCACAACCACCAGGAGCATCTAAGAAAAATGCTTGACCTCTTTTTTATAAGCTTTTTTATTATTTATAAGCTTTTATTTACTTTCACTTTTGTTGTCTGTAATGGAATCTTGCAAGTTAAATTTGATACACTTCCCGGTATCCGATTGAGCTGAAATTTTGCACACATGTATAACTCCGATGACAATGCAATATTACTTATTACTACATATTGTTAGAATTCGATAAATTAATCGATAACACAGTTATCGGTAAAGATTTTTATTTACTTTGGCATAACAGCCTAAGTCCCATACAAACACGCCGGTACCTATCCGTGGATTGTGATATTTGGACGTGGTGAATCACGTGTCACGCGTGGTGAATCTCATCGCTTGCGAAAAGCGGAGACACAACCCTATGTTGTATTTCTGTGTATAACCAACATAGCTGAATTTTTAAGGCTGTTTAACTCTGTAATCTTTTCTGTAATTTATTTTGCTTATGGAAAAATTACCTATTTGAAAAAAGCTGGCTGAAAAATATTGGCATAACAGCTTAAGTTAAATCAAGAATGGAAAATCTTTGGAAAATTTGAGCAGATGTGGCAATTTCGCGCGTCCGTTGAACGAAATATTGACAATCTGCTGATCATCGCTAAGAAATTAGCGACATTCCATCAACTAAGCAGCACTTTAGCAATACTACTGTTATTATTTGGCCGCTCAAACACACAAATATTAATTGTGCATTAAATCTAAAATATACAAATACACCATAATAATTTACACGGCCAAAGCCATAATAATTCACACGGGTCATCAATTCTTTCTCTGATTCAAAATCTGAACTACCAGCGCTACCGTCAACAGCTCAGTGTCATCACTGCCAGTAGCGCCAATAACACCAAACTCGTGCCTGACACACAAAAGTCGTTTCACTCAATAGCGCAAGTAAAATGTACTACGCACTCACTACTAAGAAGCGTCAAAAATTCGCTTGGAGTAATTTCGTCAATGAGCTACCATTGAGCTGGCACCGCATTGGCGCTGGCGCCATGCAATTTACATCACTAAAATTGCGCGAATGCCCAGGCTCATGACTTCAATACTTATATTTACAATGCTTTAAACTTTAAATACACCTCTGAAGTTGCTGCGCATAAAATGTGTACTAATAAATTCCAATACGCATTATACGCAGATGTAACTGATATATGTGTTTTTGTTTCACCCCCTATACTTATATTTAAAGCTTTTATAAGAACAAGCTTCTATTACTTGTTAATAAAACGAACTAAAAAGTAAAAAATAAAATTAAAGAAAAAAAAACTTTTTTAAAAATAAGCTTTTATTATTTTGGTTAATAAAATTAACTAAAAAGTAAACAATAAATTGACTCTAAAGAAATATAACACTTTATAAGTTCATTGTAAGCTTAAACAATAATTAGGCTTTTTCGTCTGCGACAAAAAAATTCTATATTGTACATAATTATATATTTTTAACATTAAAACTTTAGACCTAAATTATTAAATCTTACAGTTTATATCACAGTCCTAATTGTTCTAATAAAAGCGTGTTACATTGCGATAGCAAGAAAAGGAGATCCTAAATGTTCTTAATTATACCATCAAAATTTAACACGTTTTTTATTAGAACAATTAGGACTGTGATATAAACTGTAAGATTTAATAATTTAGGTGTAAAGTTTTAATGTTAAAAATATATAATTATGTACAATATAGAATTTTTTTGTCGCAGACGAAAAAGCCTAATTATCGTTTAAGCTTACAATGAACTTATAAAGTGTTATATTTCTTTAAAGTCAATTTATTGTTTACTTTTTAGTTAATTTTATTAACCAAAATAATAAAAGCTTATTTTTAAAAAAGTTTTTTTTTTCTTTAATTTTATTTTTCAATGCTGTCAATAACTTTATCATATGTCAGCTGCTGAATCGATTTCGATACATTAGCTTGGAGGTAATCATTTAAATAATTTAAGTCACATGGGCGGCTCAGGATTGTCTCAACAGAGCATTCCGGTCATTGAATATCACGAGGAAGGCTACCCAAAAATGGATAAATCTTTTTCACAAAGGCCTATTACATTGTCCTCGAAGTCCATCAAACCTTAAAAGAAATGTTAACTACTTATTCAATCATTATCATAGGTAGGTAGGTAGGTGAATTGGCTGCGACCCTGGTCGACCAAGTAGCTATTTAAAGCCGTTTTGATGCCATGTAACTCGTCTAAAACCTACGGAATGTTACGGTCAGTGTACTAAAACCAGCGAGAGTTGTTGATAAAATTAAGAATATTCGGGATTGCTATCTCAGATAAACCTCTGAGGTCTTTTAGAAATGGGGTTCCAAGGAACCTTAGTCGGGCTCTAGCTAAAGCCGGGCATTTACACATGAAGTGTTTTACTGTCTCCCTGGCATTTGGATTTTTGCAGCTTCTGCAGTAGTCGTTATACGGAATGCCCATTTTTCCGCATGCGTACCTACTGCCCAATGACCGGTGCGGACTGCTATCAGTTTGCGTGTGTTGGCCCTGGATTTGGTTAGAAGACATCTCGTCCTCTTTCCATCATAGCTTGGCTAAATGGAGTTTTTTATTGCACAGGTGGTGATGTTATTCCACTTTGTTTATGCTTTCTTCAAGTAGAAGCTTTGGATATTCCCCTTGGCTACTGCTAAGGGTTTGCCCACTTCGACACTGGTTGTTTCCTCGCTCATCTCCGATGAGCTCCTTCGTGCCAGCTCGTCGGCCTTCTCGTTACCTTCTATCCCCCTATGACCCCGGACCAAGATAACGCATAGTTCTAGATTGGTGGTTAACTGGAATATGAGTCGCTTACAAGCCCACACTAAATTTAAGTTAATGTATGGCGAGGAATATGCATACTTTCAATTTCACTTGCAGTCAATTGTTAGTCCCAGATACTTGGTACTCGATGACAGGGTTAGTTGTTGGCCGTTTAAGAATGGGTTGTCTGAAGGCAGGTGGCTTGTACTTCCACGTGACGAGAAGCAGGTCCGTCTTGTCGGGATTTAACCTAAGGCCACATCCCTGTGCCCACCTGCTGAGTTTAACCAAGGCCCTTTCCATGATTTCGCTCATTGCGGAGGGGAAAGGACCAGAGACCAAGATCGCCACGTCGTCGGCATACGCTACGATCTTAACCCCCCCTGCGTTAAGTTTTCCTAGGATTTCATTTATGGTGATCAACCTAAGCAGTGGTGAAAGCACCCCACCCTGTGGTGGGCCTCTGCATACCTACTTGCCAACACTAGCTCCGCCTAGCTCTGCTGTTATTTTGCGGTTGCGAAGCAGGGTTGAAATCCGAAGCAGTAGAGGTTCTTCAACCCCTGCCCTACCGAGGGCAGCCTCAATCGCTTCGGCTCTTACATTGTTAAACGCGCCTTCCACATCAACAAATGCAGCCAGAGTAAACTGCTTGTGATGAAGGGACTTTTCCACCTTTCGAACTACCTCATGTAGCGCGGTTTCTGAGGATTTCCCTCTCAGTTACGCGTGCAGTGCCGTGGAAAGTGGAGCCTCGCCCAGAAGCTCGCGTATATGTATATCTAGTAGCCTTTCGAACGTTTTCAGAACAAAGGACGTGAGACTTATTGACGGAAAGTCTTGAGATACTTCATGCTCCCTTCTGCCGGCCTTAGGGATGAAAACCACCCTTGTTTTCGTCCACGATACCGGAATGTAGTTGAGATGAATGCATACCCCGAAGATCTCCTTTGGTTCCTTAACCAAAGATTTCTGAGTCTTCTGCAGCATAATACCATCCACGCCCGTTGATTTATATGGAGAGAAACTATCTATTGCACAGGTAATTTTCTTCTCCGCTAAAAGGTTGTCTATTAGGCCAACAGGTACTTCCTGATGTGTCGCCTCTGAATCGCGTACTCCCTCCCCCGATCCGTATAGGAAGTGAGCATTTATAAGGATGTTTAGGCTTTCAGCCGCCGATTCTGCCCATGTTCCATCGGCGCGCTTGACAAATGTCTTGTTTGAAAGAATCTTTCCCAGCCTGGCTGGGTCCTTCGCGGACTCAACTGACTCGCAGTGTTCTCGCCAGGAGCTTGATTTTGCTGTCCATATGGCTTTCCTATGCTCCCTCAAAGACGTCCTGTACTCTTGGAAATCATTCCTGGATTGACAGTTGTTGAAGACCCTCTTCAGCTTTGACTTCAGGTAGCTGAGATTTTTGTCCCACCACGGTGGGAAGGTCTTTTTGCTCGTCAAATTGGACAGGCGACTTTAAAGACCACCTGAAAACTTTTCTCCATAGACCGTACTCGGTCATCAAGACTGTAGATTGAATAGGCGTCCTACTTCTATGGAGCCTATCACTGACTATCTTGTCAAATAGCCTCCAGGACGTCCGTTTAGGGTTTCTGTGCGGCTGACTTATTTCTTTTTCCCAGTCTATGTTGAAAAGGATCAACCGGTGATACGACAGGAAAAGTATTTTCGACACCTCCCAGTTTATTACCGTAAGCTCCTGGGAATCAGATGTTAGTGTTATATCAAGGACTTCTTCCCACCCGGGTAGTTCGCCGTACTCGGAAAACTAAAGTTGGGAGAGCTGCCCTTGTTACACACGTAAAGGTTGTTAGCTACTATAAATTCAAAAAGAGACTCACTCCGTTCGTTTATCTCGCTGTTCACCCAAACCGCGTGCTTTTCGTTGCCGTCGCAACCCATCACGACCTTCTCCTTCTTGGTTGTTTGTGCTATCATTTGCGCGACGTCCTCTGAGGGAGCGGGCGGATCGTGTGCCATATAAGCCGAGGCGATCGTCATTATCATAATAGTAGTAAAAATTTTTCAAAGCTTGATTTATTAAATCTTCAGAAATTTGTAGATCGGGATCGTTACGACTTTTGCGTTCATTGAGAAGGAAGACTTCACAGAAGTCATCCTTGAACATGTTCCATAATAACTCGGCATTTGACGTCTGACAAAAAACTACTAAAATGGAAAATAACTTTCTTAGCCTTGGCGGCGAATGCAAAAGAGCTGCCTCAGCAATGGCATTTTTCCAATGGTCGTCGTTTTCCAAAAGTTGTAGTTCTCTGCAAGCGGCTTGAACAGTTGGGGAAACTATACCATTTACAGTCCTCAAGCTTTCAAAAGAGGTAGGACCTCGAATACTGTGAAGCAATAAACGTATATAAAAACATTCCATTTCATTGGGGTGTACATTGTAAATTCTACCAAGCACCGAATCCTTTTTAATCCCTGGATTACCTTCAGTAGATATAACGCGCTTCCTTCTGGAAAATTTATTATTGCTCCACGTATAATAAGACGGCACTTCATGATAAGAAGGGTTTTCGCAAAAGAATCGGCAGCATATAGTTCAAAAACTGCCATCAACGTAGTTTTACGGGGGTTTTCCAGAACTCCGTGTACATGATCTTCCGAGAAGTACACTCGTTGCCCATTCTCTAAATGCACTGCTAAGTGTACAACAGTTGGATATCGCTCATGGATGGGAAAATCAAAAAACGCCATAAAGACTCTGAAGTGCTTATATACCGACCGTTGAGACGTTTTTGAATCTCATCCGAAGTATTTTGAAAAGAAAATGTATCTTAATCTGTGCCGTTATTAACATATTTGGAAATGTGTTTAATAGCTTTAACGGAATGCCAGTATTCAACGTTAATACATATGTGCCAAAAAACATTGCAGGAGTACAGGGCAATAAGGAACAACCCATCTATTGTCTAACCTGGTCATAGTTTTCAGGACACCGTCTACGGTATGTTGGGTAGCCATCTTCGCAAGACTGCGTCTCAGCGCTATAATTGCGGAGAAATCTCTTCACACACTTACCATCTACCATGCACGAGGAAAATATATTAGGTTGTCCACATGGTCCATGTATCATATTTTTGCACACAATTTCGTACAGGAGTGGTTCATCGCGTTGGCTGGGTATTTCAGCACAAATAATGCTATCTATTTCGTGTGGTTGAATTTTCGTCTGCAGGCAAAGCAATATATGACAATGCGGTAACCCACGTTTTTGCCATTCTACTCAGACCATGTGACGCTTTGATGTCACTTCTACCGGACTGTATGTAATATTTCTTCCACTTATGAGCCAAATCGGACCACAAATACGAGTATTTTTAATATCTCGATCTTTGTCGTACCTAGCGGGATTTATAAAGCGATTTCTATTCTTAAAGCGATTTTTTTAATATCTCGATCCTTGCGCCACCTGGCGGCGATTTTTCCCTATGTCGCTTTCTATTCATATATGTAAGATGTGTTCCAAATATGAGCCTAAGCGGAGCACAAATACGATTTTTTGAATACCTCGATACCTGCGCCACTTAGCGGCGATTTTTATAGGTCGCTTTCCATTCATCTATGTATTATGTGTTCCAAATACTAGCCAAATCGGACCACAAATACGATTTTTTTGAATATCTAGATCCATGCGCGCCTATCGGAGTTTTTTTTATTATTGCATTGTCATCGAGTTTTGAACTATATTTCAAGTGTCAAGCTGTAGCTGTTACTTAAATTTTAATTACAAAATTCTTGCCGTCCAGCCTGTCAAGTCAAGCTAATAAAACCGTTTAATAAAATAGAGAAAGTAAGAAAAAACAATAAATACTTCATACCTATTATAAAACAAGTAAGGAAGGTTAAGTTCGGGTGTAACCGAACATTACATACTCAGTTGAGAGCTATGGTGACAACATAAGGGAAAATAACCATGTAGGAAAATGAACCGAGGGAAACCCTGGAATGTGTTTGTATGACATGTGTATCAAATGAAAGGCATTAAAGAGTATTTTAACAGGGAGTGGACCATAGTTCTATAGATGGACGCCATTTCGGGATATCGCCATAAAGGTGGACCAGGGGTGACTCTGGAATGCGTTTCTACGATATGGGTAACAAATTAAAGGTATTAATGAGGGTTTCAAAAGGGAGTGGCCCTTAATTGTATATGTGAAGGCGTTTTCGAGATATCGACCAAAATGTGGATCAGGGTGACCCAGACCATCTTCTGTCGGGTACCGCTAATTTATTTATATATGTAATACCACGAACAGTATTCCTGCCAAGATTCCAAGTGCTTTTGACCTGGCCCTGCAGAACTTTTTCATTTTATTTTACTTAATATGGATGGTGCCACACCCATGTTACAAAGTTTTTTTCTTAAGTTATATTTTGCGTCAATAAGCCAATCTAATTGCCATCTTTTATCCCTTTTTTCGTATTTGGTATAGAATTATGGCAATTTTTTCATTTTTCGTAATTTTCGATATCGAAAAAGTGGGCGTGGTCATAGTCGGATTTCGGCCATTTCTTATACCAATACAAAGTGAGTTCAGATAATTACGTGAACTGAGTTTAGTAAAGATATATCAATTTTTGCTCAAGTTATCGTGTTAGCGGCCGAGCGGAAGGACAGACGGTCGACTGTGTATAAAAACTGGGCGTGGCTTCAACCGATTTCGCCCTTTTTCACAGAAACCCGTTATCGTCCTAGGATCTTAGCCGCCACCAAATTTCACAAGGATTGGTAAATTTTTGTTCGTCTTATGGCATTAAAAGTATCCTAGACAAATTAAATGAAAAAGGGCTGAGCCACGCCCATTTTGAAAATTTCTTTTATTTTTGTATTTTTTGCTCCATATCATTACTGGAGTTGAATGTTGACATAATTTACTTATATACTGTAAAGATATTAACTTTTTTTTAAATTTGATTTAAACAAAATTTTGTTTTTAAGTGGGCGTGGTCGTTCTCCGATTTTAAAGCATACATATAGAAATAGCAGTAACGTTCCTGCCAAATTTCATCATGATATCTTCAACGACTGCCAAATTACAGCTCGCAAATCTTTTAAATTACCTTCTTTTAAAGGTGTGCAGTGCCACGCCCAATGTCCAAAATTTTACAAATTTTCTATTCTGCGTCATACGTTCAACTCACCTACCAAGTTTCATCGCTTTATCCGTCTTTGGTAATGAATTATCGCACTTTTTCGATTTTTCGAAATTTTCGATATCTAAAAAGTGGGCTTGGTTATAGTCCGATATCGTTCATTTTAAATAGCGATCTGAGATGAGTGCCCAGGAACCTACCAAAAACCAAATTTCATCAAGATACCTCAAAATTTACTCATGTTATGGTGTTAATGGGCGGACGGACGGACGGACATGGCTCAATCAAATTTTTTTTCGATACTGATGATTTTGATATATGGAAGTCTATATCTCTCTCGATTCCTTTATACCAGTACAACCAACCGTTATCCAATCAAAGTTAATATACTTTGTGAGCTCTGCTCAACTGAGTATAAAAAATGTAAGGGAGACGTAAGAGACTTTGAATACACCGTAGAAGGGATTCAAGAGGTTCGTAAGCGCAATTCGTAGATTCCGTAATCCAATTTTCAACTTCACCTATGCGTGGCGAATCCTGTTGATGAATGAATGTTTCAGTTCCTCATGGATCTAGGGGACGGGGGCGGGATGGCCTATAAAGTTCAATGTGGTGATATTGAATCGGTTTCGAAGTGGTCGGATCTTTATCCGACAAAGGACCATCAAAATCGACAACACTTCTTAGTCTCCCGCTACAAAAACAACAGCAATATACATGTACCATAGAAAATTCAAGGATTCCACAATATCTTTGCTGCGTCAGGCGCATTTATAACAGAAGCTGATTGTACCGGAGCATATCTGGCAAAGACGTTCCATATTCTTATTACTTTTATCATAATCATCATTAATTGGCGCTTAGCCACTTAAACAATTTTTGCTTTTCATAGCATGTCACGAAACACCATGAGATGTCAAATCTTGCAGCACCTGCCCCTCCCAGCTCAGTGAAGGTCTGCACCTTCCTCTGTTTCTACAATACGGTGTCGACTGAAATACTATAATGGCTGGAGCGTCTACGTCCATTCGAAAAACATGACCTAGCCAGAGAAGCTTTTGGGTTTTCGTTCGCTGTCTTTTCGTCACATGTCCCTAAAGCTCATCATTATATCTCCGTTGGCCGTTAGCATTACGAACAGAACAATACATCTTCCTTAGAACTGTTCGCTCGAACACGATATCTCATCTTTTTTCGAGAGAAAAACCGTCCGCTACAACTGCGCCCCTTGCTGTGGAAAGGCCGCCATTACTTCCCGAGAAGGCTTCGTTCAAATACAGACGAAAATACCCACTGACTTCAAATAATCCATTAGGAGGCTGGCAGTTCTTGGTCACCGACATCCCGCCAGGAGGAGTTCGGCTAAGCCCTCACACCATCGACAAGGTGCCTGCTATAATGAGATTGTTGCTGTTGTTGTAGCGACAGGGACACTTCCCGAAGTCCTTGGGGAGTGTTATCGATGTTGATGGTCCTTTGCCGGATGCAGATCCGGTACGTTCCGGTACCAAGCCCCACCATATCGGGAACGATTTATTATGACCACATACGACCTTCCAGGCTACAGATCCATGAGGCGTTCGGGGTCGCCAGAGCCTCGGCTTTTCATGAGACAGGATTCGCCACGGATAGGTGAGGTTGACAAGTGAGTTTAGAGGAACTATATATTGCGCTGGAAACCCCTTGAAGTGGTTGCGCTACACAACCCCTTGAATCTATTTGGTATTTAATCGCCTCTTAGGACAGGCATACCTACCGCGGGTATATTCTAATCCCCTAACCAGCTGGGGGCGCTATAGTGAGGTAGTGAAGTTGCGTAAAGAGTAGTAAATTTATTCCTTGTAATCAAGACGTTCACTACCGATATCTTTTTCTGTAACTTGTATGGATTCTTTGAATGACATTAGGATCCCTATCCTGTTCTACATCGAACCGAAAAGCATGTTTTGAATAACAATAGCTAAAAAATGGAAAATCGAACAGATAACATGGTGAACTAGTCACCGCAAGACGATAGCTTATTAGATTAACAATTTGCTACCAATTCCATAGTTCCACATATTTATATGGAACGTTTGAATCAAAATCACTTTCGGTTCGTGTTAAATGGTGTTACACTGAAATGACAGCCCTGGGTCTGTAAAAATCCCGAGTCGCTCGGGTATATAAACCCGGCTACAGCGAGCGTATGGAACGATATTGCACCTTGCCAGCTTTCCGAAGTTCTTTCTTCATAAACAAATTTTCAAAATCAGCAAATATTCCAAAATTCTTTTGATATTTTCCCCTATTTCAAGCGCTTTTGTGGGTTTTGAAAGAAACTAATTATTTATTGGTGAACTGCTAGGCTAAGCTCAGCTATGTACTTCAAGCAAAAACAAATTGCTTAGCTACGGTGTGGTTATCACTAAGGCGTTATGCTATGGCATCAATAACAGAATACAGAAAACAGGTTGATTGAATCAGCTGTTTCATACGGAGTTTTTCAGAGCCATAAAATACTTATTCCGCAATTTCTCCTGCGAAGGCAGCCACCTTATAGCTGTGCAGGGTCTTACGCCGATAGCATGCGATACTAATTGGTCAGATGTGAGCGGGTCAACTGCGCTCACCTGACAGATGTGGTCGAATGCGATCGGTAACCAGAAGATGTCACCTCCTAATCCAGGGTGTTATGCGTCACCGTGCCCATTAGACTAGTTTGCAGCCAGGAGGTCCACAACACCGGCTGTATTATAACGGCGCCTCCCCAACACCGAGCCACCTTGGGGAGTAACCATGGCCTTACCGCGTCAAGGGGCTCTGCCGCGGCGGACCAACCGGTTACTCCAAATTAAAACATTGCAACAACACTTTCCACGTCAAGCAAGTTGTCGTAAGAATAAGATGATGAACAACAACAAAAAAACAAACAACAACAATAACAATGTCAACACGGTTTCATTCGTCAAGGGTCAACCACTACAAATTTGCTTGTATTCACCTTTATAGTTATGAAAGGATTGTTAGCGAACAAGCAAACAGGTGTCATCTACACGGACTTCAGCAAAGCAATTGATACTGCCAACCATGAGTTACTTTTTCATAAGCTTGATTTACTGGGCTTTCCGTTTCACCTATTAATGTAGCTGAAAAGCTATCTTTCTAACTGGACCCAAAAAGTCCTGTTCAAGTGCAATCTGTCGGAATCGTTCGGAGTTTCCTCCGGTGTACCCCAGGGAAGTCATCTAGGCCATTTGCTCTTTACCCTTTTCATTAATGACTTGCCACAGACAATATAATATTCCCATACTATAATGTATGCGGATGCACAGTGTTTCGTGTAGAACAAGCTATCTGGACAAAATTATTTTATGAGATTTTCCGTTTCATATGCAGTCATTTATTACAACTGCGTCATTTTTTTCAGCCATATGTTCTTTTTTTTTATTTTTTTCCAAAATTTTACTTCATATGCATACATTTGCTTATTTCATATACAGTAACTCATGTGAATAAGTGACATAGATCCAAAAAAATTTAAAGGACTTAAGAATATTACTTTATTGTACTTAAATTGAATGGACTACAAATCTCAATACTTTAAAAAATTCTAAAAATTCCGAAAAAAAATTAAAATTTTTTATGAAAATTCGTCGAATTTTTTAAATATTTTTTTTAAATATAATTTAGTTTTTGTTATAGATCGTGACAAATTTTCTTATGTGAAATTAGTTAAAATAAATTTGAGAAAGCGAAAATTGTAAGAATTGTCCAAAAAGGTGTGTCTACTTATTTATGTGAGTGACTGTACATATGTACATACATATTTTGTATTTATTTGAGTATTTATCCTGGCACTACAATTTTTACAAAATTATTTTATAGTACCAGTCAGGAATGTAAAAGTTAATTACAATAATAATAATAACAATGTAAATAATTAAATTAATTATGTGAAAATTACTTATTACAAAAACTTAAAAGTAAAGTTCCATACAAAGTAGAAGAGACAATAGATTTAAATTAAATAAAACCTGATCAAAAAAAAAGTTGTAGGGTAGGTTATCTTTTATAATTATGTTATTATTCGCTATCATCACTTTCATTCGATGAGTCACTTGTGGAATAGTCATAAACATAAGCAACACTACTGTGAAAGCTTGAAACAACTGGGGTATTTATTGACTCCTCAACATTATCGGGGGACATTAAATTTAAGACTTCTGAAGTCAGACTTTTAAATTTTTTCTTAGGTATCTCCCTAAAACTGTTAGCTAAAGGATCCGATGTTATAAGCAACATATTCATAAGATCTCTATTCGTGGGTTCACGCGACTGCTTTTGCGTGTTATCATCCCTGAATCGTCTCAAATCTTTGTTACGGGCTTCCTGTGCCTCCTCAGAAAGTTGACCAATAGATAAAATTGCTGATTTTATAATATCAGTACTATGCACTAAGATTTTATGAACTGTAACAGGGATATTAAACCATGGATAGAGACCTATGATTAGTTTTTTAGTCTCGACGGCACATTTTTTAAATCTTTGGATATTTATATTGTACCCAGATGCTAATGCGCGAAGGAGAGTGTCGAATCTGTTGATGAGCGTTACATCAAATCCCGTAATCTCAGCACTACGAGCAGTGTTGCCGTCATTTGTATTGCAGAAACCTGGTTTTGGTTTATCTACTATCAATCCAAGTACACTTTTAAATTTATTCTGCATTTCGTTGGAACGTAGCTTTACACTCTCTTTATCTGCCTCATTCCTAAGCTGCCATTTTTTTACTTCGAGGTGATAACTTATGTGAAGCAAGCATTCAAATTATCTTATCCATGCATGGAGAGTAGACAAACCAAAACCAAGATTATCTCGGTTAGGCGTAAAGTCCCGTAACTCATTATTCATATCTTTTGGAGTGACACCACAAATATAACACTTTTGTGCGGAAGAAGTTTCCGTCAAAGCATTGCAAACTTTTCCGTCAATCATTGTTAGAAACATATTGTGATTTACGGAAACTTCGTATTCTTCGAGCTTGTACTTTGTTGGCAACAACGCATTGCTGATTAAAGTATACGTCAAGTTTGTAGGTAACAAACTAACAAAAACTTCTTGATTTGCTAAACCTAAACGCTCAACAGTTTTATTTAATACGAACTGGACTTTAATTTCCGCACGTGTTTCACCCACATCAATCTCATTTGGGTAGCATTCCGCCATAGCTTTTCTTAGACTATAAAATGATAGATAAACCTTATGGCCTGCCTTGATGCTCCACTTCCGAGTCGTTTTGTACCCATGAGTCGTCGACTTGCTATCTACGTAGTATGCTAAAGCTTCTACATTGCTCAAGCATCTTGCATCTGGCTCACATGTCATCTTTTTGCCGGATATTTGAGTAGTTTCCTGTGGTTTTTTTATAATGTTAGCAACATTTCTGTTGCCGGACATACGCGTTGATACTTCTGCCGCATAAAGTAACTCACCAGGACTTCTAGATTGAAAGAGGTCATCAACTCGACGCCATTTGGTTTTTTCACTGCAGCTAACAAAGTCCTTCTTTCGTGTTCCGGGGCCGGGGTTACCTGAAGAAGTGGTTGGTTGGTCTGATGGCAACTTTGAATCCACCGTTATTGTAAATGTGAAATCTGGACCCAAAAGCCACTCCGAGTTTTTATTCAAAAATCGCTCCTTATATCTTCCAGAAGTGTTCCACTTTTGATCCAGCTTCGACGAATATGCCGATATTTGTACGCTTAAACTTTTTATCGAATACTCGGCTGCTTCGCTTAAATCGTACTTAAGTACAACAAAACTCAATAATTCTTTATATCTGGTTTCCTTCGAATGTTGAACCCAAATGTCAAAAAACTCCGTTCTTGGTACGGTTATAACTAAACTGCTTTGTGTTGTTGATTTTCCGACAGGGTGAATAGTTGATGAGTGTTGTGCTGCCATCTTAAGTGTCGTTGATCGTTCTTATTTGTGATCAGTTGTGCAGTATTTATATTACATTCAGGTATTGGCGTAGATGCTACCAAATGGGGTTGTTTTGTGTAGCGTTCCTGTGTGGTTATACCTGCATTAGGATTGCTTTGTATGTACCTGATTTTATGCCTTGGTGACTGGTGCGGTAGGTTGTGGCAGGTTGAAGTCAGTGATCTTCGCCTTTTTGCTTTTGATGTGCTCTTGTTGACCATGCGCATTTTTTTTGTGTGTTTTTTGGCTACGTGTTTGTTCCCTGTACCTGGGATTTGGTTTTGCCGTTTGTAGATCAGCTTTAAAGGTTCAAATATCTCGTCGGAGCTGGTACGTACATACATCCTATTTTATATGTAGAGATAACTAAATCTACAAAAAAATTAAAAATGGATGTGCAAAGAATTCGCAATGGTTTTTAATTTCGACTATTAGAGAATACTTGCGACTATAACATATGTAAAATTATGCCCGGATGTCAGCGGATGTATGTAACTTTTTTGTCCCTAAAATTAAAAATATAGGGAAAAAATACCTTTTCTTCTTAATAACAGAATGTTAAATATATTGAAAATACTCTAGTTGCGAAAGAATTAATATTAAAAATTTTACTTACCTTCGAGCTTAGAATTCATCAAAAAACTTATATACAAGTGTTCACTTAGAAGAAATATGAAGCTTAATATTCAACAAGAATTTTGCAAATTAATCAATGCATTTTACGGCCACTCCTGCCTTCTTACTTCAATTACTCAATATATATGAGAAAAAATATCAAAAAAAAAGCAAAAATCCCGTTATTTTGTTTGTTTTCTTTCATTTCTCATTACACTTTTCTTGGAATAAGAACTTGGTTTTTGTCCGGCTACCTAGTTCTACACGAAACACTGTGGGATGATGTAAAACTTTGCTACACTTCCTGTCCTACCGATTTGAGTTCCTTGGGTCTTCTTCAGGCCGACTTGTACTCATTCCAATATTCGTGCACAACAAATTTGCTAGCTTTAAATTGTTTTAAATGTAAGCATATGACATTTCACCGAGTGAAGCCAGCATTGAAACCTTATGTATTAGATGGTACGCCTTTGGAGCGTATATCTATTGCATATGATCTAGGAGTCCTTTTTATCCGAAATTGAATTTTAACATGCATATTTCATCTATTGCCAACAAAGCGTTCGGCGTACTTGGAATTGCTAAAACATGGCCTAAAGAGTTCGCTGATCCGTACCTTACTAAGGTTCTTTACACATCGCTGGTTCGTCCAATGCTCGAGTATTGCTCATGCGTTTGGTCCCCTGTTTCTCAAAATCATATAAAGCGTCCTGAGTCAGTTCGAAAGCAATTTTTGAAATTCGCGTTGGGTGGCCTTAATTGGGACTCAAGTCTCCACCTTCCTCCATACAGAATTAGACTTCTTCTTATTAACTTACCTACTCTGGAAAATAGGAGAATATTACTGGGGGTATTGTTCATCCACAAGCTCATTATTGGAGAAATTGATTCTGCGGACCTTCTCAGCCGCTTGTTTTTTGCGGTTCCGCCTAGAGTAACGAGATACTACGTTCCTTTTTATTTACCCCTTTGTCGACGAAACTTTGCTAAAAATAATCCTCTTCTTATCTGGTGCGCGCACTACAATGACTTGTATAGCTTTGTCAGTCTTGAATGTTCTTTTGCCACTATACGTAATGCAATGATTGCCTATCTAATTTAAGAGATACAAGCTAATTTAATTTGCTGGCATTTATTTCTTCCGTAAAAAAGAGGCACGATCTCGTATAAGGATGGAGGAACATTTACCAACATGTATCATTAAGAAGGAACAAGACAGTACTGTGTTGATTGGAATCTGGTGCATTCCAGCAACGTTAAAAGCATGCTTTTTCATGAGTCACTGACCGGAATCGTATGTATTCCGGCAGTATATAATTAAGGGCCAGGCATCGTGCTGATTGGTATCCGGTGCATTCCAAAAACACAGGTCATGTTACTTTTTTATGCCTTGTGATGGCGTATCCACATTACACTACTCTTAGCACTGCCGGATTCCCATGACATGCTGATTGGAATCTTGTTGCATTCCAACAGCAAGATTGGAATCCACTGCATTCCGAAATCATGCTGAGCGAAATCTGATGCATTCCGTCAGTATAAGAACTCGCTATAAGATCTTATTTCTGCTCATATTCCTTATTATTATTATATTCTGAATTTAAAGTGTAATGTTCAATAATATATCATTGTTTGTAATATAACATTGTTGAAATCTCGATATATCTTAAATTTTAACTTTTGAGTTGTATATTTATATATCTTTTATATTATGCAGTCGACCATAGTTTGTCGTCGACTTTAAATAATAAATAAATAAAATAAAAATAAAATAAAAGCACCACATCAAAGAAAACTGACTCCAAGAAGAGCAGCGATCAGAGAAGCGGTAGGACACGCACGTACTCCAGGCAATTCCTGGAAAGCCTCACGAGAGAAGAGGCAATGCTCTTTCTAGAGCATCATAGGGATGAATCCCCCTCCATAAGCACTGGATTGTACAGAGAACCGGCTCTTAAAACCGCGAACCCAAGAGCAACACCAAAACCCAAGGAGAGCAGCGCGGGCCGAAGAGCATTCCAACCAGGAAACAAAGAAACCCGCGATCCCCAGTGGACCCTATCCACTGGTGAGCAGGGCGGGCAAGGTAAACAAGGAGAGCAGAAGGCGGCGGCAGGCAACAAACCCGCGATCCATGGAGAGCCCAGTCCCTCCATTGCGCAGCGCGGGCCGCTAGGAAAAACAAAAGAATTGACTGCCGAAGAGCGAGAAAAGGTGACAAAGAGAGGCTACGACGGTGCATCCAAACACGAAAACCACCACCCTAGCAGTCACTCTAGAGGGACGGGTAAGTCTAGGCGCTCGTCGTCACGGGCATGACTCAGGTAGCAGCTCACAGATCAACTATGAAAAGTCCCAGGTAGGGAACAGTAAAGAGCGGAACGCGGAGGAGTGGAAGCGGCCCAACAGAAGGCACATCAGAGGCAGACAACCTGCACTTCCACCACGGGGGCAGTCCAGGAGCGCTGAATGATAAGAGGCGCTTTGGGCTAAGTGGGTCTGGGGTAAAAAGATATCTCCGATACCTCGAGGAGGGCCTGTCGCCCAGGAAGGCAAGAGCCAGGGCAGACGAGCACAGGCATGAACCAGATCACGGGCAAAGAAAAGCCACTGCTCAGAGAGGAAGCAAAGAAGGAAGGAGAACACAGCAAGCGGCAGCTGACCAGCATACGCCCGCTCCCGCTGAAAAGCGTTCAAGTTCAAAGAGGCAACGGGCCCATGCTCCCAGGAACACTGCACCCACGGGCAGGGAGAATCTATCCAGGGCGACAGGGGTACCCGCTGATATAGCACCAAGGCAGCAGAGCTATTCGGAAGCCCTTAGTGGTATCCGAATAGCTGCGCTGCCCAGTAACTACCCAGCGGAGGTCCTAAGTCAGGAGGACCTGACGAATCTCCAAGAGCTCATAATGGACGGAGTGTTCAGGGGGTGTGGGCATACCCTAATTTTTTTCGAAGTGTACTTCCGAGCAGGGCTCCTCCTCGTAGATTGCGAGGACGATAAAACTGTTAAGTGGCTCGTTGAATTGATACCGACGCTTGAGGGGTGGAAAGGGCCACAATTATGCACGAGACGCGGGGATGAAATAACGCCAACACATAATGTGACTATGTTCCTCCCACAAGTGCGGAACGCCCCAAAGAGTTTGCGTTACGGCTCCTCGCCAACCAAAATGAAGGTCTCAGGACGCAGAGATCGCGCGTTATTAACTGTAGCGCAGAGGAAACAGGCCTACGTCTCGGCGTGGGCATAGACGAGGAATCGTACCAAATTACAGAGGCGAGCTGTCGGACGAAGATGTGACGGACGCGAGCACCGATACCATCATAGCTCGCGAGACCAAAAACCCTCCCACCGGAGCAAGCAAGGGCGACACAATCGTGTAGCCTGGTGATGAAGGAGAAATCTCCACCACACAAGGACTCATCGAGGGATTCGACCTCCAGGAGCTGGAACTGAATAGGCGGGACGAAAGCGAGAGCGGATTATCGGATGGCAATGATCCGATGTGGCCGGCTGGGCCAAAATGACCGGCACAAGCATAAAAATAGCCCAGATCAACCTCCATCACACCATTGCAGCTTCGGCTGTACTGGCGAGGAGGTTCGCCTCGGATGATCTGGGCATCGCCCTCATTCAAGAACCTTGGCCTTACAAGGGACAGGTGAGTAGCCTTAATGTGAGTAATAACAAAGTTATTTGGGATCTCTCACAGCAGAGACCAAGAGTATGTCGCGATATGGTGGCGGTGCAGATCGAGGCAAAGCTGAATGGAGACAACACCAGCATTGTGCTGGCCGCCGCTTACTTGCCGGGGGACGACTGCACAGTCCCTCCAGATAACGTGCAGAAGCTAGTGGGCACTGCAGAAGAGCGAAACTTCCGCTGATCATAGGAAGCGATGTTAACTCCCACAACACCGAGTGGGGCAGCAGTGATACCAACCAAGGGGTGAGTGTATACTAGAATATATAGTCAGCAACGATTTGAATATATATAACGTCGGGAGCAAACCGACGTTTGTTACGAGAGTCAGGGCAGATGTCCTAGATAAAACACTTGGCAACAATCTAACTGAGAATATGATCTCGAAATGGAGAGTCTCAGAAGAACCCTCCCTTTCGGACCACAGAATCATAAGGTTTGAGCTGGGTGCTGTATCGGGGCAATCCAGCGCTAAAAGAAATCCCAGGAAAACAGACTGGGGCAGCTACAAAAGTATCACAGAGGATAATGCGGATAGTCTCAGAAATAAGAGCAGAAGCACTAACTGTAGTGAGTTAGAGGGCAGAGTGGATAGAGCAAATCAGATAATGATAGATGCCTACAACTCCAGTTGCCGAGTCTCCATAGTTAAGGGTAAGAAGGCAACCCCCTAGTGGTCGCATGACCTGACACTACTAAGGAAGAAAGTCAGGAAACTCTTTAACGGGACAAGAAGAACCGGCAACTGGGAGGAATACAATCTAACAAAGTACAATAAGGAGATAAGGAAAGCTAAGATGGAAAGTTTCAGAAATTTCTGTGAGGGAATTTCTAGCACACCTACAGCGGCAAGGTCCTAGCCAAATAATAGAGGGAGATTAATCTAGCAATTGGGCTCCCAGACGATTCCTATACCGGAGCGGTGAAGGAGCGAGCGAAGGCCCTGCTACAAACGCATTTTCCGGGTACCTCTCCGCAAGTACCCGAACCTGTATTCCCCAGAGTAAAACCAACCCCATAAAAACTGGCAATTGGCCAACTCCCTCTTCAGTGAGGCCAGAGTTAGGTGAGCAGTGGAATCCTTTGAGAAATACAAATCTCCGGGGGTGGATGGCATCTACCCGGCGCTAATGCAGCAAGGGACACAGTTTATCCCAAATCTGGCCAGGATCATGAGAGATAGCCTGGCACTGGGATACATACCCATCATGTGGAGAAGAGCAAAACTGGTTTTCATACCAAAAGTATGTAAAAAGGGCTATTCACAAGCAAAGTCCTTCAGACCAATAGGTCTAACTTCCTTTGCCTTGAAGGCACTGGAAAAGATAATAGACCCAGAAATTAGGTCGAACGCCCTCAAGAACTGGCCCCTACATCATAGCCAGTATGCGTACAGAGCGGGTAGACCCACGGACACAGCTCTGTACCAATTAACATCCGAAATACAGAGGGCGTTCGAAACAGAGGAAACAGTGCTTTGCGCTTTCCTTGACATGGAGGGTGCCTTTGACAACACATCTCACGAAAGCGTAAACATACCACTGCAGAAAAGGGCAATTCAGATGCCTACCCACAGATGGATTGACAATCTACTCCACACAAGAATCGCTGAAGTCCATGTAGGCAACAGCGCAGTTAAGATTAATACCACGAGGGGGTGCCCTCAAGGAGGTGTTCTCTCACCCCTTCTGTGGAGTCTAGTAGTGGATCAACTCCTAAAAAAGCTAACTGACAGTGGCATAAGATGCAAGGGGTAAATTTGAGAGTACGCTCTGAGGCATAATACAGAGAGCATTGAATATTACAAAGGGATGGTGCGCCAGTGTGGGGCTTAACATCAACCCATCTAAAACGACGATCATCCCTTTCCCCAGAAGAAGGGCCCTACCGGTTCTGAGAGCAATAACAATAGATGGCATAGCACTAGAATATGGAACCGTGGTGAAATACTTGTGGGTAATTTTTGACACCAGGCTCCTATGGAAATGGCACTTCGACTCCATGAGAGCTAGGGCCACGAGGTCCATCATGGTATGCAAACGTTTAGCAGACAAATCATGGGGCTGTAGCCCGCATGTGCTAAGATGGATGTACACCATGATAGTAAAACCTATGATAACACATGGCTCGATAGCGTGGACATCGAGAACAACTCGGGCGACGGCGAGGCAAGCACTGTCAAAACGTCAGCAACTGGCATGTGTATGCATCACGGGAGCTATGCGCACATGCCCTACAACAGCGCTGGAGGCTATCTTCGATCTGACCCCGCTGAATATATCAAAAGAGCACTCAGCCAAGCGAACCCTCCTGAATTTCGCTAAGGAGGGCTCGGGCATAGGTAAAGTCATATCGTCCCGAAACATGGAGGAATTGAGAGAGAAGATCCCAATCTCTCAACACCCGAGGGATGATATCCTCAGGCAGATAGTCCATGAGAAAAGGTATAAAGTAGAACTGGGAGCCAACGGTACGTGGGAGGGAATTGAGTACATTCATCAGCTAAATAGAACAGTATGGTATACCGATGGCTCGAAGACGCCAGAGGGGATTGGATCTAGAGTCGTTGGACCCAGAGCCAAGATATCAACTCCTCTGGGAGCATACCCGAACATTTTTCAAGCGGAAGTATTCGCTATAAGCCAGGGTGCTGACCTGAACCTCCAGCGCGAATACTCCAATAAAACAATTGCCATACTCAGTGACAGTCAGGCCGCCCTTAAGGCGATCTCGGCGTCTAAATACGACACGACCCATTGGTCCTGAGCCGTTCCTGCCTGTAGGCCCGAGGGAAATCAGAGGGCATCTACTAGTAGAAGAAAGGGAAAAGAGGAAAGAACACTGGCGCAATACGCCAGTCTTGAGACAATCTACGTTACTGTTAGGGGCTACAACACAACTCGATATAGGGTAGTAATAGGCCCCTCGAAAAATAACCTAAGAATCCTTACAGGACACTGTACACTGAACAGCCGCATGCAGAAGTTGGGCATACTATCGAGCAACACATGCCGATTTTGTGATCTATCAGCGGAGACTGCGGAACATGTGCTCCTGGAATGTGACGCAATCTCAAGACGTAGGGCTAAGTTTATAG
The DNA here is from genome assembly GCF_040869045.1 of Eurosta solidaginis. Classification (NCBI taxonomy): domain Eukaryota; kingdom Metazoa; phylum Arthropoda; class Insecta; order Diptera; family Tephritidae; genus Eurosta; species Eurosta solidaginis. Next base: position 227,932,763 of record NC_090320.1, on the reverse strand, counting down.
GCTTACCATAGCCGGGTCATTCTCACATCAAATCCCTCAAGCCAGCTGAACTTCTAGGGTTCATCAGAGAAGTCGGCTTGGATGAGGTGCTGTGAAGTAGTTGAGTGCACAATAGACCAATGGTCGCAGTGCGATCCTCAATTAATTATCTATCTATCTATTCCGCAATTTTCTTTTTATCTCATGTTCTATTCACTAAAGGGGGAACTTTAAAGCTAAGAGTAAAGTTTTATCTCACAACCTAACGCATTTGCATATCTCACACCGTCATTGCATACAATCAAAAATATTTTTTTTTAAATAGCAATTATAAACATTTATTTGAAGATTACAAAATAAAAAATATCATTTCGACTGCTGATTGGAATATCACCATATTTCAGTTGCCGTTTCGAAAAAGTTCTATCTTAGAATAATTTCTATGTGCTTTGACGTGAGCTGCAAAGGGTAGGAAAAAAGTTCTGAAATGGGGCGTTCAGCCGAGTTAGGGTAATTTTCCATTCAGTAGTCGATTTATAACAATACCCTGCAATTAAAAAGCTAGCGCTGCGGTTAAAAAGTTAAAAACTTCATAATACTTTACAACTGTAAAAACACTTGGTGAATTGGGGTCCCCATAACAAAGATTATGTGATGCCACCGCACAAAGTTTTCCATTTACAACGCCCGGTGCCCCGGTGTCTTCAACGCACACATCAGCTGTATCATGAGCAGCACAAATCATTGATCGTGTTAAAGTACGTCCCGCTCCTTTATATCGCTCCTTACAATCATAATATACTAATGAAGTCAAGAAAGTAGATTTGAGTGTATCCGAAGTCCTCCCATTTTCAGCAGTTGTCCAACCCCATCCACTAACTTGCATTAATGTGCGCGTTTGAAGTGTCAAACTGCATAAGACTATTGTATCTACTGTTAGACTACGGTAAAAATATCCCCACACTGTCAAAACAGCAATATTCGAATGTTTTGTAATGGCATCATACGTACACGGATGATCAACTTTATCCACTAGGCGAACTTGTCGATATTCAGACATATCACGTAAATTCGTTACACCGGCTAAAAGAGTTAACTTCATCCTATTTAAATCTACCACGCAAGTTGCAGCTGTAACCACCTTCTTCGTAGTGACTAATGACCCAATGCAATGATTTTTTCCTTCAAAAAGTATTGCCACTAAATATGGACTATTCGCTATATTCCAATCAACGCCACCTACTATGCGAGACTCCGAATTCGTGAAAGTCAAAATGCAGCCAAGCATAACAAACAAGAGCGCTAAATAATTCCGTAGACACATTTTAATTTAAGACTATTTCTACCGCTTTTTAAGTATAAACTACAACAAGATAAATTTTGTGGAGGCTATTTATACATAATTGGGTCGTGTGAATGAAAAATAAGCAAAAAGGTTTCCTTCTAGATTCCAGGAATTTGAACAATCAAAACACTTCTACATTTGAATTAAAGCTATTTACTTAAAAGAATTTTTTTTCCTCAACCCATTTAACCTTGAGTAAATGTTGGGTTAGAAATGCCTAATTAAAATTTCTATGCCCTTAATGATCAAAAATACAAAATATTTATACAGCTGTTTAAAATGACGTTTCTTATTATACAAGCTATATAGTTTAATGAAAAGCACAAAGCGTACACTTAATTAATTTCATTTGTTTCCAAACTGCTAATATGTTCTATCACATACTGGCACATGACCATAGCTGGGAGCAGTACAATACATTTTGAGTAACAATACTGCTTGAACTTAAGAGTTATGACATAATCAAAATCGTGTTCAAAGTGTTAATGAGACCTTAATTTGTGATGGATTTAGGCATCTTTCCATCTTTCTTATGTTCGTAAAATTAATGTGTTTTAGACGGCCTCTATAGGAATTTTGAAAATGAGTATACGTCGCTTCAAATAAAACAACCTTGTTACTGTACAATTTTTGATGTTTTTACAAGAGAATGTGGGGTGCCAACCACGCTCTGTAAGCTAAATGTTTTTTTTTAGGCAACTTATCAAAAACATACATTCCGTTTATTTCAGAAAGAAACATTTTTTTATTCACTCAACCCATTTAACCTTGAGTAAATTTTTGGTTAGAAGTGCCTAATTTAAATTCCAATGCCCTTAATGATGGAAATATTTATACAGGTTTTTAAAATGACATTTCATTAGAAATTTCTATTATATAAACTTTATAGTTTTATGAAAAGAACAAAGCATACACTTCATTAATTTCGTTAGTTTTCAAACTTCTAATATGTTCTATTGTCACATGACCAGAGTTGGGAGCAGTGCAATACATTTTGGGTAGCAACACTGCTTGAAATTAAGCGGTATGATATAACCAAGATCTTGTTCAAAGTGTTTGAGACCTTAAATTGTAATAGATTTAAGCATCTTTCTTATATTCGTAAAATTAACGAGTTTTAGACGGCTTCCTTAGGAATTTTGAAAATGAGTTTACGTCGCCTCAAATAAAACAACATTGTTACTGTAGACTTCTTAATGTTTTTACAAGAGAATGTGGGGTCCCAACCACGTTTTGTAGGCTAATGTTTTTTTGAGAAAACTTATTAAAAACGTACATTATACTATGTTCAAACCGAAAAATAAATTGAGGAAATTTCGATTTAAATTGAGCGGTGTTCATACAACCCAATTTAGTTTACACAATAGTAATATGATAGCTGGTTGGCTGATCTCTACAGTAACAACATCCCTTTGTTGAGACTGTCAAAATGTGCGTGTTGGTATTAGGCGAATGGAATGGATCGAAAATATAAAACTTTGAAATTCTTGTGTGTTGTAAGAAAATGTGTTTAATTTTTTTGTTTCATTTTCAGTTTGCCACCTCTTTTGACAATCCCTACTCCAGTGAAATGAAAAAAATAATATCAGCTGATGAGATAAGCCAACCATATTATTCAGCCATGCGTAACTGACGTTTAAATCTACTCAATAAACACACTTTACAATGTCGCATTTGCAGTTTGAAACAATTTATTACGCAATCTTTTTAAATTGGGAATTTATTATTACAATTTATTATATGATAAATTGCGTAATAGATTACCCAAATGGTATAAATTGCCAAGTTGGTGAGTGTTTGTACATAGTATTACGTTTATTTTGCTTGTTGGGTATTTATAGAAAGGAAAATTTTTTTTCACGCAACCAATTTAACCTTGATAAATTTTGGTTAGAAGTGCTTAATTAAAATTTCAATGCCCTTGATGATGAAAAATACAAAATATTTATTCAGCTTTTTAAAATGACATTTCTATAGAAATTTCTTATTATATTGGCTTTATACCTTTATGAAAAGAACAAAGCGTACGCTTAATTAATTTCGTTTATTTCCAAACTGCTAATATGTTCTATCGAATACTGTCATATGATCATAGCTGGGAGCAGTGCGATACATTTTGAGTAACAGTACTGCTCGAAATTAAGCGGTATGACATAATCAAGATCTTGTTCAAAGTGTTAATGAGATCTTAATTTGTAATGGATTTAAGCATCTTTCCATCTTTCTTATATTCGTAAAATTATTGTTCTTTAGACGGATACTATAGGAATTTTGAAAATAAGTTTACGTCGCACGGTGGGGTATTTGATTAACTTGGATGGCCAAAAGTCGATTTTTCAAAATAAATATTCTATTTTTATACTCATCTGAGCAGATTATATTAACTTTGTTCGCATAACGGTAATCCGTAACGGCATAAAATAATCGAGATAGATATAGACTTCTATATATCAAAATGATCTGGGTGAAAAAAGAAATTCATTTCGCCATGTCCGTCCGTCCGTCTGTAAACACGATAACTTGAGTAAAGTTTGAGGTATCTTGATGAAATTTGGTGTGTAGGTTCCTGGGCGCTCATCTCAGATCGCTATTTAAAATTAACGAAATCCCACTTTTTCGATATCGAAAATTTTGAAAAACCGAAAAAGTGCGATAATTCATTACCAAAGACGGATAGAGGGATGAAACTTGGTAGGTGCATTGACCGTATGACGCAAAATAGAAAATTAGGAAAATTTTGGACAATGCGCGTGGCACCGCCCACTTTTAAAAGAAGGTAATTTAAAATTTTGAAAGTTGTAATTTGGCAGTCGTGGAAGATATCATGATGAAATTTGGTAGGCACGTTACTCCTGTTACTATATGTGTGCTAAATAAAAACTAGCGAAATCGGATGACGAACGCGCACACTTTTAAAAAAAATGTTTTCTAAAGTCAAATTTTAACAAAAAATTTAATATCTTTACAGTATAAAAGTAAATTATGTCAACATTCGACTCCAGTAATGATATGGTGCAACAAAATACAAAGATAAAAGAAAATTTCAAAATGGGCGTAACTCCGCCCTTTTTCATTCAATTCGTCTAGAATACTTTTAATGCCATAAGCAGAACAAAAATTTACCAGTCCTTGTGAAATTTGGTGTGGACATAGATTCTATGGCGATAACTGTTTTGTGTGAAAGTGGGCCAAATCGTTGAAACCACACCCAGTTTTTATACACAGTCGACCGTCTGTCCTTCCGGTCGGCCGTTAACACTATAACTTGCGCAAAAAACGATATATCTTAACTAAACTTAGTTCACGTACTTTTTTGAAGTCACTTTATCTTGGTATAAAATATGGCCGAAATCCGACTATGACCACGCCCACTTTTCCGATTACGAAAATTACGAAAAATGAAAAAAAAAAATGCCATAATTCTGTACCAAATATGAAAAAAGAGATGAAACATGGTAATTGGATTGGTTTGTTGACGCAAAATATAACTATAGAAAAAACTTTGCAAAATGGGTGTGACACCTACCATATTAAGTAGAAGAAAATGAAAAAGTTCTGCAGGGCGAAAACAAAAGCCTTTGGAATCTTGGCAGGAATACTGTTCGTTGTATTACATATGTATATAAATAAATTAGCAGTACCCGACAGATGATGTTATGGGTCACCCTGGTCCACATTTTGGTCGATATCTCGAAAACGACTTCACATATACAACTAAGGGCTACTCCCTTTTAAATCCCTCAATAAAACTTTTAATTTGATACCCATATCGTACAAACACATTATAAAGTCACCCCTGGTCCACCTTTATGGCGTTATCTCGAAAAGTCGTCCACCTATAGAACTAAGGCCCACTGCATATTAAAAAATCATTAGCACCTTTCATTTGATACACATGTCATACAAACACATTTTAGTGTTACCCTAGGTTCATTTTGCTAAATGGTGATTTCCCCTTATTTTGTCTCCAAAGCTCTCAGCTGAATATGTAATGTTCGGTTACACCCAAACTTAGCCTTGAATATTATACATACCCCAAAACCCCTCTTCAACGTCATCGGAGCTAACCGCGCACATCTAAAGTTGAATAAAAATTGTGTGCAGTTAGATTTATTGTTGGATTAAAAAGCAATATACCTTTCTAACCTAAATAATTGTTCATTTGTTTAGCCTTAATCAAATCTAGTTACATTTTATGTGTTTTTAATCCATATGTTAGATTTTTTATACAGCGTGTTTTAACTGAGCTATTCCACTTGTAATACTACTACTTTTCAATATAAATTTTTTAAAAAACCTTGCAAACAGAAATATATATCTTTTTTCATGAGATATCATGTCAGCAATTTTTTGGCGATACAAAAGATTGTGTTTGTTTGAAAGTTTAATAACAACAAGTAAGAACGGGACTGCCTTCGGCTGTGCCGAAGACTTCATACCTTTCATGAATGGGGCTGAACAATAATCTTATCCGGTTCGTAATCTCCGAATAATCGGATGTATAAGATAAGAAATATATAGTGAACAGATGAATATACCTAAACGATTTTTAAGATAAATATAAAATAAAAAACAGGTAGGTACTTTGTGTGAGTATGCAATATTTCAGGTTATTTGTGGTCTGCGTGTAAAAACTATGACTACGAATCACGTATTTCAACAATATATGATGTAGACGTAACTATTTGATGAAATTTGATGAATTTTGAAGCTTCTAGCCGTAAAAAAGGGGCAAAAATAACAGTTTATATGAAGTATATAATATATACCACCGATCTCTATGATTTTTTCAGACAACAATATAAGTTATACACGTAAGCGTTTGGTGAAATTTGAAGCTTCTAGCTGTTAAAATGGTGCCGAAATCGCAAAAAAATATATATATGTACTATATATATATACTACTAGCAGACCAGGCAGACGATGTTCTGCCCTAAATTTGGTCTATCTGCATACATCTTAATAAGCTCTTTCCGTATAACTTTGCCTCCCCCTTCTTATATTTTTCTTAATCTTTTATTCACTGCTCCCTCCGTCTTTTTGGCCTATATCTCAATACCCTTGTCACTCAGCGATATAAAAATTACTCTGTACTAAAGCACACATCAACAGCTTTCATTTGCTATCCATATTACACACACCTTCTAGGGGTGTCCGGGCCACGTTTTGGCATATATCTCGAGACCCTAGTCACACAGCGATATAAAAATTACTCTGCATTAAAGCACAACAGCTTCAATTTGATACCCATAATGTAAAAAACCATCCTAGTATTAACCTGATCCTCATTTTGGCCTTTATATCGAGACCCTAGTCACCCAGGGTTATGAAAATTACCCTGTACTAAATCACTTATCAACAGCTTTCATTTGATATCCATTTTGTATAAACACATTTTAGGGGTGCCCGGGTCCACGTTTTGGGCTATATCTCGAGACCCTAGTGACCAATAGGTATGAAAACTACACTCTACTAAAGCACTCATCAACAGCTTTCATTTGATATCCATATTATATAAACCAATTCTAGGGGTGCCCGGGTCCACGTTTTGGCCTTATATCTCGATACCTTAGTCACCAATAGGTATGAAAACTACCCTGTACTAAAGCACCCATCAACAGCTTTCATTTGATATCCAATTGTATAAAAACATTCTAGGGGTGCCCTGGTCCACGTTTTGGCCTATATCCCGAGACCCTAGTCACCAATAGGTATGAAAACTACCCTATAGTAAAGCACTCAGCAACAGCTTTCATTTGATATCCATATTGTATAAACACATTCTAGGGGTGCCCGGGTCCACGTTTTGGCCTATATCTCGAGACCCGAGTCACCCAGTATCAAAGTACTCATAAACAGATTCCATTTGATACCCATATTGTACAAACGCATCCCAGGTTTACCCAGGTCCACGTTTTGATCTCAAGACCCTTGCCAGAACGGAATAAAAAGTACTGTATGTCCGTTCCCTGGTTATAAGCTACCTCTCCACCAATTTTCAGCCAAATTGGTTCATCTGTTCTTGAGTTATGCGTAGTGCAACTAACACGACTTTCTTTTATATAGTATTTTTCTAAAAAAAAATCATAACTCAAGAATGGCTAAACCGATTTGGGATTTCAAAATCAACTAACCAACATCTCTCCTGCCTGTATCTTTCCTAAGAATTTCATGGCAATCTTTCTATCCGTTTTCGAGTTATGGAGTGACAATCAAAATGTACACTTCTTTTTATATATATAGATATATACCATCATATATATATTATATATATCACCGATCTCTATGCTTTTTTGACAGAACAATATATACTATATACGTAACCAATCGGTGAAACTTGAAGCTTATAGCTGTTAGAATGGGGTAGAAATTGTGAAAAGTGTCTTATCTGAACAATGGTTGTATGAGATATATACTATATATACAACCGATCGCTATGATTTTTTCAGACAACAATATATGCTATATACGTAAGCATTCTGTGAAATTTGAAGCTTCTAGCTGTTAAAATGGGGCTAAAATTGCGAAAATATATACCACCATATACATACTATATATACCACCGATCTTTATGATTTTTTCAGACAACAATATATGCTATATGCGTTAGCATTCATTGAAATTTGAAGCCTCTAGCTCTTAAAGTAGGGCAGTAATTACGAAAAGTTTCTTATCTGAACAATCGGTTGTTGGGGATATATATTATATATACGACCGATCTCATCAATTTCTTCAGGCAACAATATGTGCAATATACGAAATTATATGGTGAAGTTTGTAGCTTCAATCTGTTAAATTGAGTAAGGTATGACAAAAATCCTCTTTTTCTGAAAAATCGGTTGTATGGAGGATATATGCTATAGCGGTCCGATCCGACCGGTTCCGACAAATGTCTAATCGGACACCCAAATACACCCGCTCACCAAATTTTATCAAGATATCTCAAAAATTGGGGGACTAGTTTGCATACAAACAGACAGACGGACAGACGGATATGGCTAAATCAACTCGGCTCTTCCGCCTGATTATTTCGGTATACTTAATGGTGGGTCTATCTATTTTCCTTTAAGGACTTACAATTTTGGGTTTGTGACGAAATTAATATACAATTTCATTTTCATGAAAGGTATAAAAACGGCTGCGCAACCCGCGATTTTTTGAGAGGTGATCAATTTTGTAAGAGAACGATACCCTTATTGGCAAAAGGTGGCTACCTTGTTAAAGCATCCTCAGTGGCAACACCTAGGTGAAAGTCCTAAAATGTAATACTATATCGATGTACGAAAATTGATTCAAATCGGTTGAGCTGTTTCCGAGATCGTAGTGGATATACAAAGAAATATAAAAAAAGGAAGTGAGGCGGCAACCCTAAGTGGCAACCCTTCTTAAAAATGTCAATAGAAACGCGGAGGAAAATACTTTTGTTTGATATCCATATTGACATATCTCATTGTAATGCCAAAAAATCACCCCGGGTCCATCCGAAACCGGGGCCCCATCCATAGTAAATCTGAGAGGAACACTGAGAATTTACTGTCAAATATTTTATTTCATAATAATGAAGTGAGACAACCTTTTGAAGAGAAATAACTGATGTTATCCACCGGGGATTTAATCATCTTTCCATATTTCTTATGTTCGTAAAATTAATGTGTTTTAGACGGCCTCTATAGGAATTTTGAAAATGAGTTTACGCCGCTTCAAATAACACAACCTTGCTACTGTAGACCCTTTGATGTTTTTAGAAGAGAATGTGGGGTCGCTAATATGTTCTATCGTATACTGTCACATGACCATATTTGGGAGCAGTGCAACAAATTTTGAGTAACAATACTCCTCGAACCGGTTTGACGTACTAAAGACATTGTTCAAATTGTTAATGGGACCTTAATTTGTAATGGATTTAAGAATCTTCCTATCTTTCTTATGTTCGTAAAATTAACATGTTTAGGCGATTTCCATATTTCCTATCTTCGTAAAATTAATGTGTTTTAGACGGCTTCTATAGGAATTTTGAAAATGAGTTTACGTCGCTTCAAATAACACAACCTTGCTACTGTAGACTTTTTGATGTTTTTAGAAGAGAATGTGGGGTCCCAACCACGATCTGTAAGCTTAGTTTTTTTGAGGTAAATTATTAATAAAATAATTAAAAAACAATTTTAACTTGAACGGTTTTGTTGAAAACAGTACTTACATGAAGTAATAACAATATTAAAAGCTAGAAAATAATTAGGAAGGTCCTAGGTAATAGTCATCCTAATCCTCATCATCTAGGGCGCTGATCAGACAATTAAATATAAGCGTTGGGCGCGTGAAATTTCTAAAAATGTAAGGCGTAACATAGCCTTATTAATCTTAATTTGCAATGGATTTAAACATCTTTCATTCTTTCTTATGTTCGTAAAATTTACATGTTTTAGACGACTTTTATAGGAATTTTGAAAATGAGTTTACCTCGCTTCAAATAAAACAATCTTGTTACTGTAGACTTCTTGATGTTTTTACAAGAGAATATCCCTACAAATTGTTTTTATCGATTCAAACCTTGAATGATTTATTCCTACAAAAATTTTTGGGTTACGTTTCCATTTTCTTCATGTTGGAGTACTCTAACAATACTCCTTTGCATTGCGTTTGCGGACCACCATCAGCCGATCATTGCTCGTTTTTTTACGACCGTGATCACGAAACGATTACGATAGAACAGAGTTGCCAAAAGTAAAATATTGCATACAAATAACTGATAATAAAATTTTGCTATGGCAACTCTGACAAAATGCAACCGCGCACTGGTTTTGTGTATACATACTATAGTATAGAGGAATATTAGTTTATTCACGCAAATGCTAAATAACATAAGAATATTCGTAGTATAAAATATAAAAGTTGTATTGCCCCTCTTCATTTACTCTCATTTTAAATTAAATTCACTCCTATAATTCTTTCCAACACAATTCCTCTTTAGTACTTTGGCATATGATCCTCTGTGGGTGATCTATGGAATACTACAGTGGAAGTACTCTGGAAAGTACTCTCACGTATGTACTCTATGGAATACTTACAAACAAAGCGAGAGTGGGATCGCCTACTCCTCTCCATCGCAATGTTAATTGGAGCATATTTTTTGTATGAACACAGATTTGTTTTGGAACACTCCTATACTCCTAAAGGAGTATTCCTTACACTATTTATGGAGTACTCGCGTTTTTTGAAGGAATGGGGTCCCAATCAGTCTGTAAGTTTAATGTTTTATTGAGGTAACTTATTAAAAACAATACTGCTCTAACCGGTACGACATAATAAAGATCTTGTTCAAAGTGATAATGGGACCTTAATTTGTAATGGATTTAAGCATCTTTCCATCTCTCTTATGTTCGTAAAATTAACATGTTTTAGACGGCTTCTATAGGAATTTTGAAAATGGGTTTACTTCAAATTTGTTACTGTAGACTTCTTGATGTTTTTACAAGATAATGTGGGGTTCCAACCACGTTCTGTAAGTTTTAAACATTAGTTTTTTTGAGGTAACTTATTAATAAAATAATTAAAAAAAAAAAATTTTAAGCTAAACGGTTTTGTTGAAAACAATACTTAGGTTAGGCTAGGTTAAGACGGCGTGCGTGAGCGATACCCACACTTCCACCCTGAGACATTTTTGTCCGCTGTGAGTGCCCTCAGTAAGTACAGGGTGGTGACAAATTCGTTTAGCCCCATTACCTCCTAGCGGTCCTCAACGAACCACTTGCTTTCCCTGATGAACCCAAGGAGAAACGAGATGTCCACCTTCCCAACCTCTGCCAGGCTGTCGAAGAAGCGTGAGCCCAGGAATATGAGCCTACTTCTTTGAAGCACCGGGCATTGGCAGAGAAAGTGGTAGATCAACTCCTCTTCCTCCTGTTGTTGTTGATGTTGTTGTAGCAATGTTTCACCCCACCTAATAGCCGCGACCGATCACAAATTGCCATCAATATCCTCTAACGGAAGTCCAAGGAAACTTGCTGTTTCCACAGGGGTCGACCATAATGAAAGGGGTGTTAGAGGCGTTGGTTCCACATTACAATTAAAGAGATGGTTGGTGTCATGTGGGGACACATTGCAAGCGGGGCATACATTTTGTATGTCGGGGTTGATTCTGGATATGTAAGAGTTTAACCTGTTACAGTATCCAGAACGAAGTTGAGCCAGAGTGACTAGCGTTTCCCTAGGGAGTATGCGTTCCTCTTCCGCAAGTTTTTGTTACTGTAGACTTCTTGATGTTTTTACAAGATAATGTGGGATTCCAACCACGTTCTGTAAGTTTTAAACATTAGTTTTTTTGAGGTAACTTATTAATAAAATAATTAAAAAAAAAAAATTTTAAGCTAAACGGTTTTGTTGAAAACAATACTTAGGTTAGGCTAGGTTAAGACGGCGTGCGTGAGCGATACCCACACTTCCACCCTGAGACATTTTTGTCCGCTGTGAGTGCCCTCAGTAAGTACAGGGTGGTGACAAATTCGTTTAGCCCCATTACCTCCTAGCGGTCCTCAACGAACCACTTGCTTTCCCTGATGAACCCAAGGAGAAACGAGATGTCCACCTTCCCAACCTCTGCCAGGCTGTCGAAGAAGCGTGAGCCCAGGAATATGAGCCTACTTCTTTGAAGCACCGGGCATTGGCAGAGAAAGTGGTAGATCGACTCCTCTTCCTCCTGTTGTTGTTGATGTTGTTGTAGCAATGTTTCACCCCACCTAATAGCCGCGACCGATCACAAATTGCCATCAATATCCTCTAACGGAAGTCCAAGGAAACTTGCTGTTTCCACAGGGGTCGACCATAATGAAAGGGGTGTTAGAGGCGTTGGTTCCACATTACAATTAAAGAGATGGTTGGTGTCATGTGGGGACACATTGCAAGCGGGGCATACATTTTGTATGTCGGGGTTGATTCTGGATATGTAAGAGTTTAACCTGTTACAGTATCCAGAACGAAGTTGAGCCAGAGTGACTAGCGTTTCCCTAGGGAGTATGCGTTCCTCTTCCGCAAGTTTTGGGCGCTGTTCCCTGAGTACTGGATTCACCGGGAAATTCCCGGCATAAAGGGCCGACGCCTGTTTGTGGAGTTCACCAAGGACCTGCTTGTGTTTTTTACTTCATACGGCTGAGTTCTCAGGTGCCATATATAATCAAAACACTTACGGAGATGACTCCCTAAGTCCCTAGGTGATGTTGGCTCATCAATAAGATGCCTGTTGGGATGCCCAGGGGTCTGGATATTCAACAGGAACTGTTTGGTTAGCATCTCATTTCTCTCCCTGATGGGGATGATTCTCGCTTCATTATGTAGATGGTGTTCTGGGGACATAAGAAGACAGCCCGTGGCGAATCTGAGCGCAGTATTTTGGCAGGCCTGTAGCTTCTTCCAGTGGGTAGTTTTCAGGCTTGGCGACCATATAGGGGACGCGTAGCACGCAAACAGCTGGCCAATTGCTTTGTGTATGGTAATGAGCGTTTCTTTGTCTTTTCCCCAAGTACTGCCAGCAAGGGATTTGAGGATTTTATAACGGTTCTGAATTTCTGGAACAATAACGGCTGCGTGCTCACCAAAATGTTGATCCTGATCAAACGTCACACCCAAGATTTTGTGGTGTAGGACAGTCGGTAGCGTAATGCCATCGACGTGGATGTTCAAAATGATCGACATTTGGGACGCCCATGTTGTAAATAAGGTCGCGGAGGATTTAGTCGGTTATAATGCCAGGTTTCGCGATGCGAAAAAACTGGAGAGATCAGGGGTGTAGCCTTTTATTCTGTTGCAAAGCGCATCGATCTTTGGGCCTGGGCTTGTGGCCATTATTGTGCAGTCATCGGCGTAGGAAGCGATTGTGACATCTTCCAGTGGTGAAGGTAGCTTAAATATGTAGAAATTAAACAAAAGTTGGGAAAGGACACCACCCTGTGGCACCCCTGTTTAATTCTTCTTGGTTTTGATGTTTCATTTCTAAATTGCACCGATGCCTGCCGACCACCCAGATAATTTGCGGTCCACCTTTTAAGACATGGGGGAAGGGTAGATCCTTCCAGGTCTTGCAGTAACATGCCATGGTTGACCGTATCAAAAGCTTTTGATAGGTCTAGCGCTACGAGTACTGTTGTATGGTGTGGGTTTTGATTTAAACCGCAATTTATCTGGGTGCTGATGGCATTTAGCGCGGTGGTAGTGCTCTGGAGTTTTCTGAAGCCATGCTGGTGGCAAGCTAGCTGCATATTTGATTTATCGTAGGTGAGCAAAATGGCTTCAAGCGTCTTGGCTACTGGCGATAAGAGAGACATCGGGCGATACGACTCTCCTATGTTAGCTGCTTTCCCAGGCTTTAGTAGCGGGACCACTTTGGCCATTTTCCATTTTTCGGATATGACAAAGGTGGAAAGAGACAGGTTGAAGACATGCGCTAAATATTTGAAACCCTCTTTCCCTAGGCTTTAAGCATCGGCATGGCTATGCCGTCTGGGCCCACTTCTTTGGATGGTTTAGCATGACCGATCTTCAACCTCTTTGGCGATGATGGTAATTGGTGACGCGCTGAACTTATGTTTATGTGCCTGTCTATTTTTGTCGACCGTAGAATGCATTGCATGCTCGCGCATTTTTTCGCATCCGACAGCACTTTGTCGCCAAAGGCGATGTAAACTTTGTCATTGTGTGCCTAGACGGATTCGATAGGGACTTTACAGTGGACCAACGTTTACTTACACCGGCAGAGAGGTTACAACCGCTTAGGTGCTCCTCCCATTTCGCCCGCTTGTACTCATCCACAAGCAATCTGATGGGTTGGTTTATGTCCCTTATATGGGGGTTGCCGGGATCGAGCTGACTTATAAGGTCACGCTCTCTCGCTAAACTTGCGGCCTCTGCCGGGAAGTGGGGAGGAATTTCGGGAATTCTACCGGCGGGAATGAAACGAGCCGAAGCGGATTCAATGACCTTGCGGAAAGCATGCTCCCCTTGGCGGGCATCAGTTTGGATAGGGAGGGCAGCAAAGATGTTGCCTGTAAAGGATTTGTATTCGCCCCACTGTCCTTTTTTTAAGTTAATTAAAGTACGTTTTTCTGCGACGATCAAGTCGGCGGGACGCTCGAGCGAATTAAGAATAGGCAGGTGGTCGGATGCCAATGTTACCATCGGCTGCCAGTTGACGCAGTTTACGAGTTCTGCGCTCACGATTGAAATGTCCGGCGAACTGTGACAGCTTCCTACCATACGTGTGGGGGCGTCTCCGTTTATTGTGCAGAACGTAGTTTCTTTTATTTGATCCGCTAACATCTCAGCCATAGATCATGATGGGCATTGAAATCGCCGATAATGCGATTGTTTCCAGTGAGTACGGCGCTGATATCAGGCTGGTATCCACTGGGGCAACAGGTGACAGGAGGGATGTAGATGTTGATGATTTCTAGGTTTGCATGGCGCTCTAAGACACTGTCCCTGCGGTCGATGTCGGGATCAAATATATGATATTGCACAGTGTGGTGTATGATAAACGCGAGGCCGCCTCCATTTCCACTCACGCGATCTTTTCTATAGACATTATACCCAAAACAGGTCTGCAATGCAGATCTTGATGTGAGTTTAGTCTCTTGAATCGCAGCAATGCCGATGTAGTGCCGCTTCATTAAATCGACTATCTCCGTGATCTTCCAAGTTAGTCCATTACAGTTTAACTGCAGAATTCTGAAGTGCATAGGGGGAGACGTCGTCACTCTGGGAGTAAGTGACGGGTGACTACGCCTGGGTTGTGAAAGGCCAGAACGGGGGGGCTAAGGCGCATACTACGGGACGTCCTAGGGCGTGAACAGCAAGGAGCCACAAAAGATTTATAGAAGTTACGTGGACGTCTGGTTTTGGGGCCTAGCCCAGAACAACCTGTCCGATGCAACCATCCCTTACACGAGACACACTGACAAGAGTATGACCGTCCTAAAAAGATTCTTTTCGGGAAGATGCAGCAAGACCATTTCTCATTGCCGGGGTCAGGAGACGGACCCGGATTGGGTTCGATGCCTTCCCAGAGCAAGAGAATATGGAAGAGTCCCGCTGCAAGGAGCTGCTGGGAGGATGACAATTTATGGGAGGGACGCAACAAATTAAATGGGGTTAAACTGAAATGGCAGTCCTTGGTCGGGAAAAATCCCGAGTCGCTCCGGTACATAGAAGCGACCGCCTTGGGAAGCGTCCTCTTCGTCCTCGTCCTGACAACTTCTGCAGAGGGAGCTGGTGGGTATTCTCCACCGTCGGGGCATTGGTGCGATAGCACAATGACCTGCGATGACCCCGGTAAGTACCCTCACCGCAGATATGTTCAGTTTGAAAAGGAAGCTGGTACCCTTCCTATCCAATCATGGCAATAAGAACCTTGAGACTTCCCAGTCAACCCTATTGGTCCATAGCAAGTCCGTTGTCCTGTTCTCATATTCGTCGATTCTCCCTAGGAGACAAATCAGCGGCGGTCGGACGGAGCAGTCCACCTCACTTGTGTCTAAGTCGGAACCTTTCTTAGCCATCTCATCCGCGAGTTCATTCCCTTCAATTCCGCTGTGGCCTGGAACCCCGCAAAGGGAGACATTGAGATGACTTATAGAAGCCAGAGAGGCTCTACACCTCCGAACGATGTCCGATTTTATCATGTTGGACTCTAATGCCCTTAAGGCGGCTTGGCTGTCGTGGTCGGTGTTGGTGACCGCGCTATCTTGGAGCAGCTTTGCCGCTCTGTCTGTGGCATAGACCTCGGCTTGGAATACAGTGCATGCGTCAGGAAGTCGAAATGATGGCCTAGCTGTAGATGTGTCGAGTACATCCTAGCTCCAGTTTCTTTTTCCATTTTCGAGCCGTCGGTATATATTGTGATGCCCCTGCCGATGTCTAGGCCTACTTCCTATTCCTCCCTTGAAGGATATTGTATGTTCTGAACTTGGAAGTCCAAAACCCCTGTGATGTGATCTGTTTTGGATTTTAGGTCCGTTAATATTCCGTTTAATTGCCCTTTCGTCATATCGTCCAGAATCGTCGCGTGTGCGTGCTTAGCTGTTTTCCACATGTTGGATTCTCTTAGTCGTAGAGCTCCTCTAGCGGCTAATACCTGCACGAACACTTGTAGAGGCGTCAAGTGAAAGATTAGATTTAGCGCTTCCTGAGGTGCGCTGCTCACGGTGCCTGACATTCCCAGGCATGCCAGCCTTTGTACCTTCCCGATCCTCTGCTGATTACTCTTTTTGTCTAGCGCCTTCCACCAGACCAGATCTCCATATGTTAGTATCGGTCGAATGACTTTGCTGTACATGCCATGAATGACATGTGGTGCCAGTCCCCCAGTTCAGCCCAAAAGCCCTTTTGCAGGAACAGTATGCTGCTAGAGCTTTCTTTGATCTCATCTCAACGTTCCTTCTCCAGCTTAACTTGGAATAGAGTATAATTCTAAGATATTTCGCTTCCGAAGATAGGTTTAACGTGGTGCCGTTAAGCCTCGATAAGTTAAAGGCGGGTAATTTTGTCTTTGTCGTGAACAGGACAAGTTCGGTTTTTGTTTGGTTTACGCCCAGCCCATTTTGCCCTGCCCATCGCGAAATGTCGCAAAGTGCCAATTCCATGAGTTCGCTGATGGTTGGCAAGAATTTGCCTCTGATAAGAATCATAAAGTCATCGGCGTATGCAACAACCTTTCTTCCTTTTCTCCTACAGTTTTCAATTATTCCGTTGACCACCAGTATCCAGAGAAGAGGCGATAGCACCCCGCCTTGAGGGGTGTGCCTCTGGTGGTCATTTGCCAATAGAATCAGTCCCTAACGTCACGTTGATAACTCTAATCCTAAGCATAGAATCGATCCAAGCATCTATAGAGCTTTGGGTTCCATATCGTTGAAGAGCCTTGCAGATGGCCTCCGTCTGCACGTCTCCGTCTCAATGTCGAGGAGAGCTGCAACGTGTATTCCTTGCAGCTTTGTGAGTTCTCGAAGGCACTGACTGCCTCATGAAGGCCATTTTCAACCGATTTGCCTCTTTGTATGCATGCTGTGCTGCATCTATCTGCCAGAGATTGGCATTGTTTCTAATATGTAGATCGATAAGTCTCTCCAGTGTTTTAAGGATAAAGGAGGAGAGGCTTATTGGTCTATAGTCTTTGGCTTCCGAGTGGTTAAGATTTCCTGCTTTGGGAATGACAACCACCCGTACATTTCTCCAGGCTTCGGGTACATAACCATCTTGTAGGCATCTTGAGAAGATGTCGTGTAAATGTGGTATCAGTTCGTCACAAACGGCCGGTATCACATCATCCGGTCCCGCCGATTTGTAGGGTTCGAATGACTTTATAGCCCATGATATTTTATCCCGGTCAACGATGTTCGTGACGTCGGTTTCCGGAGGGTATGCGCGGTTTTCTGGCATCGTTGCGCCTGTCGCATCCATGCATCCAGGAAAATGTGTCTCCATCAAGACTTCCAGAGTTTCCTGACTGGAGACGGTCCATGAGCCATCGGATTTCCTTATGTTACTAGGGGCTGAACTAGGTCCTGATAGTATTTTGCGAAGTCTCTATGCCTCATTTGTCATCGCCAAGTTCGGACAGTATTGCTCCCAAAAAAAACAAAAAAAACATATATACATACCTACGTGAAGTAATAATAATATTAACAGCTACAAAATAATTAGGTAGGTACTAGTCATCATAATCCTCATCAATATAGGGCGTTGATCAGACACTTAAATACAAGCGTTGGCGCATGAAATTTCTAAAACTGTGAGGCGTAGCATAACCTTATTAAGGTTCAGTTGGTCTTATGTATGACCAACAATAGATATTTGACGCGTCCAAAGCTTTTATATCATAGTCTGATCAACGCCCTAGATTGATGAGGAGTGTCATGACTAGTACTTAGGACCTACCTAATTATTTTCTAGCTTTTAGTATTATTATTACTTCATGTAAATATTGTTTTCGATAAACCGCTTAACTTAAACATTTTTTTTTATTATTTTAATTTCAAGCTTTTAGTCTTTATTTAATTGCCTATTATTTCTCTCTATTATTTCTGGCGGCCACCGTGGTGTGATGGTAGCGTGCTCCGCCTATCACACCGTATGCCCTGGGTTCAACTCCCGGGCAAAGCAACATCAAAATTTTAGAAATAAGATTTTTCAATTAGAAGAAAATTTTTCTAAGGGGGGTCGCCCCTCGGCAGTGTCTGGCAAGCGCTCCGATTGCATTTCTGCCATGAAAAGCTCTCAGTGAAAACTTATCTGCCTTGCAGATGCCGTTCGGAGTCGCCATAAAACATGTAGGTCCCGTCCGGCCAATTTGTAGGGAAAAATCAAGAGGAGCATGACGCAAATTGGAAGAGAAGCTCGGCCTTAGATCTCTTCGGAGGTTATCGCGCCTTACATTTATTTTTTTTTTATTTATTATTTCTCATTCTATTCAGTGACTTATTACAAGGACTCTTTCCTGACAATTTGTTACAATCTAAGTCCTCCATACATAATCCTTCCAAAGACTTGACTCAACTCTGCGCCACGTGTGCTTGTCCCTCCTCCAACTCCAAAATATTTTGACGTCACTTCTACCGGACGGTAAGTAATATGTTCCAAATATGAGCCAATCGGCCCACAAATACGATTTTTGTGAATATCTCGATCCTTGTGCCACCCAGCAGCGATTGTTTTTCTTATTATTGCATTGTCATCGGGTTCTGAACTATATTCCAAGTTTCAAGCTTGTAGCTTATCGGAAAGTTACTTAAATTTCAATTACAAAAAAAGTGCTGTCCAACCAGGCTGTCAAGTCAACTTAAATAAAACCGTTTAATAAAAACGTACATTACGTTTATTTTGCTTGTTGGGTATTGATAGAAAGAACATTTTTTTTTTTACTCAACCCATTTAACCTTGAACAAATTTTTGGTTAGAAGTGCCTAATTAAAATTTCAATGCCCTTAATGATGAAAAATACGAAATATTTATACACCTTTTTAAAACAACATTTCTTTAGAAATTTCTTATTATATTAGCTTTATATTTTTATGAAAAGAACAAAGAGTACACTTATTTAATTTCGTTTATTTCCAAACTGCTAATATGTTCTACGTCTGTTTCCAAGAAAGCGTCTTGCTCCGCTGTTGGTAACGTCCAAGATTGGTTCCTTTGCTGAAACCTGGTAAGATGCCCGACCAGCCATCTTCATAGAGGCCACTTTTGGTGTTGGATTCAATTGGAAAGATTCTCGAACGTATTATTAGTGAGCGTCTGCAGCAGGTCCTGGAAAGCTCACGTGGCTCGTCATATAGTCAGTTTGGATTACGAAAATCGAGATCCACGATAGATGCAATACAAACAATTGTCAATATAGCCCGCAGAGCCATAACCGTAGGCCAAAGTAAAAGGAAGCTCTGTGCACTTATATCTTTGGATATTAGAAACTCCGAGAACTGAATGCAGATAATGACAGCGCTACGAAACTTTGGCATACTTGCTTACTTTCTCCGATTAATTAAATAAAAAAATAAATGTACGGCGCGATAACCCCCGAAGAGATCTAAGGCCGAGCTTCTCTTCCAATTTGTGTAGTGTTCCTCTTGATTTTCCTACAAATTGGCCGGACGGGACCTACATGTTTTATGCCGACTCCGATCGGCATCTGCAAGGCAGACGAGTTTTCACTGAGAGCTTTTCATGGTACAAATACACCCGGAGCGCTTGCCAAACACTGCCGAGGGGCGATCTCGCTTAGAAAAATTTTCTTCAAATTGAGAAACCTTATTTCTAAAATTTTGATGTTGCTTTGCCCGGGGTGTGAACCTAAGGCATACGGTGTGATAGGCGGAGCACGCTACCATCACACCACGGTGGCTGCCTCTCCGAATAATTGGTAGCTATCTAATCGACAGAGTACTCCTTTTTGTTATGGATGAGGGACCAAGAAAGCACAGCATCACGGGCGGTGTCATTCAGGGATCTGTTCTAGGTCCACCTCTTTGGAATGAGATGTATGACGGTGTGCTAAAAATCAACCTTCCCGGAGGCGCGAAAATTGTCGGCTATGGAGATGATATTGTCGTAGTAGCAGTGGCTAAGAAACTTGATCTGCTCCAAGCAATATGTAATGACGCCGTCGGAAGAATAAAGGAATGGCTGACGAACATGGGGCTGGAGATGGCTAGCAATAACACAGAAGTGGTTGTGATGAGCTAAAAGCGGACTGTGGATGAGTTTGTCCTAACCATAGGAGATTATCAAATAACTTCAAGGCCTATCTAGGAGTAATAATTGACGCAAAACTAACTTTTAAGGAGCACTTCCGGGCGGTGGGGGAGAAATTTTCTAGAGTTAGTGGAGCCCTAACGCGAATAATGCCCAACATCGGCGGCCTTGGCGAACCTACCCGTCAGTTATTATCCAACACCCAGCTCATTAATATTATATGCAGCACCAGTATGGCACGGATCTAAAATGGTTCACCAAAAAGATATACTGGCAGCCTACCGCATTACTGCTATACGAATAGCATGTGCTAATCGGACGGTGTCCGACGACGCGATCCATGTTTTATTCAGGAAAATCCCAGTATATCTACTCTCAGGTGAAATGGCCTATTTGTATGGCTTTGGAATCAGCCGATCCGAAGATGCAAAGAAAAGCGCAAGGTCAATACAATAGTAAGGTGGCAAGAACGATGGGAAGAATCGAGAAAAGGGCGCTGGACCTTCATGCTAGTTTGGAATATAGCGGAATGGTACGAGTGAAAACACGCTCCTGCTTTCATTGGGCCACTTGCGGGTAGCGCGCTACCTCAACGTCCAATAAAAAAACAAGTAAGGAAGGTTAAGTTCGGGTGTAACCGAACATTACGTACTCAGTTGAGAGCTATGGTGACAACATAAAGGAAAATAACCATTGTGGCGGTTTACTAACTAGCCTTTTTACAATAGTCAATGAGAGTCATTTTACTTCGCGACACGATTCACATGTCATTCTTTTCTTACTTTGTTCTTTGTTCGAGCGGCCGTGACAAGCGCACGCATTCATCATAAATTTGTAAAAACTAAATCGCAAACACTGTGGTTCATCCGCGAATAAAATCAAGAAATATTTATATAAAGTTATACAGTGTGTTTCCTTGATTCGGCAGCGATAAAGCGTTTCATTAGAAACCATCATTTGTTGGAATAATTCTGCCGACAAAGAAGCCCACATTGGTGACCCCGACATATAACAAATACAATACAGTGAACAAGGTGCAAATACATATTCGCATTGCCCTCATCGTTTATCGACTCGGGAATGGAATAAACTTACCAAAAACATTAAAGCATCGATATTTTCACAAAACCAAAAGTGAATTTAATCAGAAAAGTGCAATCAAAATCGTCTTTTTTGCAAAAGTCAAAAAATTAAAAACGCACAAATTTCACCAGCTGATTCACACATTACGTCACTTGTGCGCAACAAAATTAAATTGTTTGCAACACAAAAACATTATTATCCAAAAAATTGATTTGGGAAACGTGCCCAACAGAAGCCGAAGTGGAAGATAATCAGTATCTTGACGATTTCAACCAGAGCTTTCGGATGATATTCAAGATGGACGAATCGAACAATTCAAATGGACAATCAGCATCAAACGTAAGTACCGCTAGCAATTTTCCTTTACCTGAAATTAGTAGAATTACAATAAGGGCACCGACGTTCGTTAAAAATGAACCGGATTTATTTTTTATTCAAATGGAAGCTCAATTTACCAACGGTGGAATCACTAGAGATAACGCTAAATATAATCATGTCATTGCTGCACTCGATCCTCAATATTTGTCAATGGTTTCTGATTTGATTCGTAATCCGCCGGACGACGGCACAAAATATGAAACATTAAAAGCGCGTTTAATTAATGAATATACAGCATCTGATCAAAAGAAATTAAAAGTTTTGTTAACAGAAATCGAACTCGGTGATGACAAACCATCGCATTTATTGCGTAAAATGCGTGATTTAGCACGAAGTTCTATGAGTGATGAAGCACTAAAATCACTTTGGATAGATCGTCTGCCCGAAAATGTGAGAGCGGTTGTAGCCATTTCTAACGATAATTTGAACACATGCGCCACTCTGGCCGATAAAGTAGTGGAATTAACTTCTTCGAAACAAATCTCCGAAATCAAAACGGAAATAAACCCTTCTTGGTCACAATTAAAAGCACAAATTGATGAACTCACAAAATCGTTTAATGACTTTAGGGCAAGTCGAAGTAAAAGTCCCAACCGAAACAACAACAGTAACAGACGTTCTCGATCTAAATCAAATAGAAAACATCCATATTGCCGTTATCATTACAAATTCGGGGCACTTGCTCGCAAATGTGAACAACCTTGCCGGTTCAAAAAACCTGAAAGCAGTTCAAACGATAATTCGGAAAACTAAAAACCACTTCGCCACCGACGGTACACGAAGTGGAATCAAATCTCACTCGCCGTCTCTTCGTCACTGATCAATCAAATCATCGTAAATTTTTAGTCGACACTGGCGCAGACTTATCAATTTTGCCAAAAAATTTATTCAATAAATTAAATAAACCAAATTCCTATAAACTTTTCGCCGCAAACGGCACACCCATAGAAACTTTCGGTAGCATTACTTGCAATGTCAATTTAGGACTAAGACGTGATTTCATTTGGACATTTTTGATAGCAAATGTGTCCAAACCCATTCTTGGCGCTGATTTTCTTGATGAATACGGATTGCTGGTTGATATAAAAAATAAACAATTGATCGATGTTCATACAAATTTACGAACTAAATGCAATTCTCATCTTACACATTATAAAAGAGTCTCTTCGGTTCATTGCAAATCTGATTTCAGCGAAATAATAAATGAATTTGTAGATCTCACTCTGCCTCCAACCTTCAATAAACGTGATAATTTGAAACCTAGTACGGTAAAACATCAAATTATTACAACGGGTCGTCCCACTTTTTCACGAGCACGTCGTTTAAACACTGAAAAACTTAAACTAGCTAAAGTTGAGTTCGAAGCAATGCTAAAAGCGGGAATTTGTCAACCAAGTAAAAGTCCTTGGGCAAGCCCATTGCACATAGTACCCAAAAAAGGCGGCACATGGCGTTTTTGCGGGGATTATCGTGCTTTAAATGCCGTTACAATTCCTGATCGATATCCCTTACCTCACATCCAAGATGTAACACACATATTTGCAAACAAACAAATTTTTTCAAAAATCGATCTCGTTAGCGCATACAATCAAATCCCAATAGCAGAAGAAGACAAAGAGAAAACTGCAATCATTACACCCTTCGGCTTATTTGAATTCAATGTGATGACTTTTGGTCTCAGAAACGCATCTCAAACTTTTCAACGTTTCATGAACAGTATTTTTCACGATCTTGATTTCGTCGTTGTCTACATCGATGACATTTGCATAGCTTCAAATGACATGAGCGAACATCGAAAACATTTGAAAATTGTCTTACAACGTCTTAAAGAAAAAAACATTAAAATCAACCTTGCCAAATGCGAATTTGGACAACAAAAAATCACTTTTCTCAGTCACATCGTCACAAAAGATGGCATTTTACCAAAAACTGAAAAAGTTGATGTCATTAAAAATTTCAAAAAACCTGAAAAAGCACACGAACTCCGTAGTTTTTTGGCAATCCTTAACTCATATCGTCGCTTTCTACCGAATGCTGCTCAAATCCAAGGCAAACTTCAGCTGCTAATAAAAGGCAACAAAAAAAAAGATAATTCGCAAATTGCTTGGAACGACGATGCATCTTTAGCATTTGGAAAATGTAAAGCTGATATCGCCAACGCTGTCCTGTTAGCTCACCCAATTCCCAATACAACTTTGGCATTACACGTGGATGCTAGTAATCACGCAATAGGGGCAGCCCTTCACCAAATCAACGACAGATTTTGTTAAAAATCTAAAAAACGTCATGAACCAAATCAAAACCATTGTCACTTCGAATCACTCTGTGAACCATTGTTTCAATCAAATCCCAATAGCAGAAGAAGACAAAGAGAAAACTGCAATCATTACACCCTTCGGCTTATTTGAATTCAATGTGATGACTTTTGGTCTCAGAAACGCATCTCAAACTTTTCAACGTTTCATGAACAGTATTTTTCACGATCTTGATTTCGTCGTTGTCTACATCGATGACATTTGCATAGCTTCAAATGACATGAGCGAACATCGAAAACATTTGAAAATTGTCTTACAACGTCTTAAAGAAAAAAACATTAAAATCAACCTTGCCAAATGCGAATTTGGACAACAAAAAATCACTTTTCTCAGTCACATCGTCACAAAAGATGGCATTTTACCAAAAACTGAAAAAGTTGATGTCATTAAAAATTTCAAAAAACCTGAAAAAGCACACGAACTCCGTAGTTTTTTGGCAATCCTTAACTCATATCGTCGCTTTCTACCGAATGCTGCTCAAATCCAAGGCAAACTTCAGCTGCTAATAAAAGGCAACAAAAAAAAAGATAATTCGCAAATTGCTTGGAACGACGATGCATCTTTAGCATTTGGAAAATGTAAAGCTGATATCGCCAACGCTGTCCTGTTAGCTCACCCAATTCCCAATACAACTTTGGCATTACACGTGGATGCTAGTAATCACGCAATAGGGGCAGCCCTTCACCAAATCAACAATGGTCAACTTCAACCATTAAGTTTCTATTCCAAACGATTAACCGATACCCAAAAGCGTTATAGCACCTATGATCGTGAACTTTTGGCAATCTTTCAGGCAATCAAACACAACAAATTTATGATCGACGGACGCAATTGCATTGTGTATACTGACCATAAACCATTAACATTTGCCTTTCGACAAAATCCCGACAAAGCTTCACCCAGACAAGCACGTCAACTTGATTTCATTGGTCAATTCACAACGGACATTCGTCACATTTCCGGCAAAGATAACGTTGTTGCAGACTTATTGTCGCGCATTGAAGAAATCAAAGTTAACGATATCAGCTTAGAACTTCTAGCAAATTCTCAAATAAACGACAACGAACTAACTGACATTCTGGAAGGAAAAATCCCATGTTCTTTAAATTTGAACAAAATTTATCTTCCTGGTTCTAATCTGCACGTTTATTGCGACACATCTTCTAAGCAAATCAGACCCTTTATCGTCGGTAACATGCGAAAGAGAATTTTCAATCTGGTGCACAACATCTCGCATCCTGGTAAAAGGGCTTCTGTCAATTTATTAACCGAACGTTATGTATGGCCAAACATCAAATCGGATGTCTCTAAATGGTCAAGTGAATGTGTTAATTGCCAAAAAAGCAAAGTTCACAAACATAACAAAACTGCTTTAGCTAATTTCAATGCACCTGACGGTCGTTTCAAACACATAAATATTGATATCATTGGACCTTTGCCGTTATCCAAGGGATTCCGTTATTGCTTAACATGCATTGATCGTTTCTCACGCTGGCCAGTTACAATCCCCATCGAAAACATGACAGCTGAAACGGTAGCCAATGCACTCATTCGTGGATGGATTTCACACTATGGCGTACCATTATATGTCACAACCGATCAAGGTCGACAATTCGAATCGAATGTATTCAAAGAATTGAATCGTCTTCTTGGTTGTAAACACATCCGTACCACTCCCTATCATCCACAAGCCAACGGCTTGATTGAACGTTTCCATAGAACTCTGAAGGCATCAATCATGTGTCATCAAAACGAAACTTGGTATGACGTGTTACCTTTAATCATGCTCGCATTAAGAACGACAATTAAAAATGATTTACAAGCTTGTCCAGCGGAATTGTTATACGGCACAACTTTAAGATTGCCGGGCGATTTTCTCGATGACAAAACTACTGATCTCTCGACAGATTTTGTTAAAAATCTAAAAAACGTCATGAACCAAATCAAAACCATTGTCACTTCGAATCACTCTGTGAACCATTGTTTCATTCAAAAAGAACTTTCGAATTGCACGCATGTATTCCTACGTGATGATTCCGTTTGAGCACCATTTAAACAGCCATATGATGGCCCATTTGA
Organism: Eurosta solidaginis; assembly: GCF_040869045.1. NCBI lineage: Eukaryota > Metazoa > Arthropoda > Insecta > Diptera > Tephritidae > Eurosta > Eurosta solidaginis. The sequence continues at coordinate 227,906,354 of NC_090320.1, read as the reverse complement.
AGTTGTTAAACGAAAAGAAAAAAATTTCGACATTCGGGTAAATGGAAGATTGGTAACGGTATCATGTGACCGTTTAAAAGCAGCTGTATCATATAAGGATAATAATGAAACGAATACCAAAAATTTTATTGTAAAAAATAATGTTAAAGAAAACAATGAACCTCTTAGTCAAAAATTTGAACATTCCAAAAAATCCAATAACGTTAACTGTGTACCCACAGAAGTTAGAACACGATCAGGAAGACTGATTAGAAAACCCAATCGTTTTGTAACTTTTTCAACGTGATCGGTGGATCACTGGTGGGGGAGTATGTGGCGGTTTACTAACTAGCCTTTTTACAATAGTCAATGAGAGTCATTTTACTTCGCGACACGATTCACATGTCATTCAATGATAAATGTCAAAATGAGTTTTATACTCTTTTCTTACTTTGTTCTTTGTTCGAGCGGCCGTGACAAGCGCACGCATTCATCATAAATTTGTAAAAACTAAATCGCAAACACTGTGGTTCATCCGCGAATAAAATCAAGAAATATTTATATAAAGTTATACAGTGTGTTTCCTTGATTCGGCAGCGATAAAGCGTTTCATTAGAAACCATCATTTGTTGGAATAATTCTGCCGACAAAGAAGCCCACACCATGTAGGAAAACGAAACGAGGGAAACCCTGGAGTGTGTTTGTATGACATGCGTATCAAATGCAAGGTATTGAAGAGTATTTTATGAGGGAGAGGGCCATAGTTCTATAGGTAGACGCTATTTAGGGATATCGCCATAAAGGTGGATCAGGTTTGACTCTAGAATTTGCTTGCACGATATGGGTATCAAATGAAAGGTGTTAATGAGTATTTTAAGAGGGAGTGGGCGTTAGTTCTATAGGTTTCAGCCGTTTCGAAATATCGCCATAAAGGTGGACCAGGGGTGACCCTAGAATTTGTTTGTACAATATGGGTATCAAAAGAAAGGTACTAATGAGGGTTTTAAAAGGGAATGGTGGTAGTTGTATAGGTGGTCGCCTTTTCGAGATATCGCCATAAAGGTGGACCTGGGGTGACTCTAGAATGCGTTTGTACAATATGGGTATCAAAAGAAAGGTGTTAATGAGTATTTTAAGAGGGAGTGGGCCTTAGTTCTATAGGTGGCAGCCGTGTCGAAATATCGCCATAAAGGTGGACCAGGGGTGATCCTAGAATTTTTTTGTACAATATGGGTATCAAAAGAAAGGTGTTAATGAGTATTTAAAAGGGAGTGATCCTTAGTTCCATAGGTGAACGCCGTTTCGAGATATCGCCATAAAGGTGGACCAGGGGTCATCCTAGAATTTGTTTGTACAATATGGGTATCAAAAGAAAGGTGTTAATGAGTATTTAAAAGGGAGTGATACTTAGTCCCACAGGTGGAGCAGGGGTGACTCTAGAATACGTTTGTACAATATGGGTATCAAACGAAAGGTGCTAATGAGTATTTTAAAAGGGAGTGGGCCTTAGTTTTCTATTGGTGGACGCCTTTTCAAGGTATTGAAATAAAGGTGGACCAGGGGTGACTCTAGACTTTGTTTGTACGATATGGGTATCAAATGAAAGGTGTAAATGAGTATTTTAAAAGGGCGTGGGGCTTAGTTCTATAGGCGGAAGCCTTTTCGAGATATCGCCAAAAAGGTGGGCCAGGTGTGACTCTAGAATGTGTTTGTATGATATTGGTATCAAATTAAAGGTATTAATGAGAGCTTTAAAAGGGAGTGTTGGTAGTTGTATATGTGAAGGCGTTTTCCAGATATCGACCAAAATGTGGACAAGGGTGACCCAGAACATCATCTGTTGGATACCGCTAATTTATTTATATATGTAATACCTGCAAAGATTTCAAGGGTTTTTTGTTTCGCCCTGCAGAACTTTTTCATTTTCTTCTACTTAATATGGTAGGTGTCACAACCATTTTACAAAGTTTTTCTAAAGTTATATTTCGCGTCAATAAACCAATCCAATTACCATGTTTCCTCCCTTTTTCGTATTTGGTATAAAATTATGGCATTTTTTTCATTTTTCGTAATTTTCGATATCGAAAAAATCGACGTGGTCATAGTCGGATTTCGTTCATTTTTTATACCAAGATAAAGTGAGTTCAGATAAGTACGTGATCTAAGTTCAGTAAAGATATGTCGATTTTTGCTCAAGTTGTCGTGTTAACGGCCATGCGGAAGAACAGACGGACGACTGTGTATAAAAACTGGGCATGGCTTCAACCGATTTCGCCCATTTTCACAGAAAACAGTTATCGTCCTAGAATATAAGCCTCTACCAAATTTCAAAAGGATTGGTAAATTTTTGTTCGACTTATGGCATTAAAAATGTCCTAGACAAATTAAATGAAAAAGGGCGGTGCCACGCCCATTTTTAAATCTAATTTTATTTTTGTATTTTGTTGCACCATATCACTACTGGAGTTGAATGTTGACATAATTTACTTATATACTGTAAAGATATTAACTTTTCTTTTAAAATTTGACTTTAAAAAAATGTTTTTATTTAAAGTGGGCGTGGTCGTTCTCCGATTTTGCCAATTTTTATTATGCATACATATAGTAATAAGAGTAACATTCGTGCCAAATTTCATCATGATATCTTCAACGACTGCCAAATTACAGCTTGCAAAACTTCTAAATTACCTTCTTTTATAAGTGGGCGTGCCACGCCCATTGTCCAAAATTTTACTAGTTTTCTATTCAGCGTTATAAGTTCAACTCACCTACCAATTTTCATCGCTTTATCCGTATTTGGTAATGAATTATCGCACTTTTTCAATTTTTCGAAATTTTCGATATCGAAAAAGTGGGCGTGGTTATAGTCCGATATCTTTCATTTTAAATAGCGATCTGAGATGAGTGCCCAGGAACCTACGTACCAAATTTCATCAAGATACCACAAAATTTACTCAAGTTATGGTGTTAACGGACGGACGGACGGACGGACGGACATGGCTCAATCGAATTTTTTTCGATACTTATGATTTTGATATATGGAAGTCTATATCTATCTCGATTCCTTTAAACCTGTACAACCAACCGTTATCCAATCAAAGTTAATATACTCTGTGAGCTCTGCTCAACTGAGTATAAAAATGTATGCGAGTAAGTAAATATGATATTCAATTTTAATAAAGAAAAGTTAGAAGTTAGTTAATATAACGAAAAAATCAGTGCATGCTGTATATTACACATATATTAAAAAAAAAAAGGAAGACAATGTTAAATAGGAGGCCATGTCTTTTCGATTACACATATGTATGTCCATAAAATTAGTACAAGGAAAAAAGGAATGCAAACTTTAAACTACATAGTAATTAGATTCTTAAATTCGAATAGGTTTGTGTTGTTCAAGTGTGATGTATTGTTATTTCGCAAGTTTTTAAATTCAAATTTTTTGTGCTTTTTAATTGTGACATATTGTATTTTCGCGTTTTTTCATTGGCACTGCACTGCGCTCTTAAGAAATTTGTAAGTATTTATACCCAGCTGTATTTGTACATAGGGTATTATAACTTTGATTGGATAACGGTTGGTTGTACAGGTATAAAGGAATCGAGATAGATATAGACTTCCATATAATAAAATCATCAGTATCGAAAAAAAATTGATTGAGCCCTGTCCGTCCGCCCGTCTGTACGTTATCACGACAACTAGAGTGAATATTGCGATATCTTCACCAATTTTGGTACACGAGCTTATGTGGACCCAGAATAGATTGGTATTGAAAATGAAATCGGATGATAATCGCGCCCACTTTTTATATATTGTAACGAATTTAGGGAAACTCCACTTATTTTACACCTTGTACTAACGTTCGTATCGCTAAATTATTGAATAAATAACTCCAATATTCAATAATGCAAAACGATCTTTATTAGACTACTTTGAAAGTACTTCACAATAACACTTATACTTCGCAACCAATAACGTGCTTAAATCACGCTGATTACTGATTACTCAGCTTTCGCTGCTTTTATACTCTCTGTTGCCTCGTTCACCCATTTCTCCTAAGGTCTAGTAACTTCGAGAACTTGGTTACCAACCATATATGTACATGTATATTTGTAGTTTATAGCCTCTCGCATAGCCATATGCGTGTGTATATGTGAATACTACTTCGGCTGATGATTACATGTATTTGCGAGTATCTATTCGTTGCCTTGTATGCACATATGTGTGTAAATGATGGTTGCTTCTTTTCGTACCAAGAGTGGCAGCTTACTTTATTGTTGTTGTACCTTTAAGTACTTAGTATCAGATTAGTGATGTGAGTATCACTTAGTGATACAGCAGTTTCTTGATTTTACGAACACCATCATGGCAGGGCTTGTTCGTAAAATTGATTTTTTTGTAAAATCGAGTACCATAACATTTTTCATATATTCTTGATTAAAATAGCTAAAATAACCAGAGAAAGAGCACATGTTTTTTAAAACTTGTTCTACTCAAATAACAAAAGCAAAAAAACAGAACAAAAATTAATTTCAGAATGGTTATCACCGTATAACATACATACATACATATGTACATACATATTGCATATTTTAGCTTAGGTGTATGCTTAGAGAAGTTGTTGCTGCTTAATTCAGTAAGCCAGAATTTAATGTAAAATAGCTGTATTTTTTTTTTTACATCTATAGGCGTTTACGCTTAAACTTATAATGGACTGCGAAGCGTCAAACTTTAAGCTTTGCGGCGAAACCAAGTTCAGACACAGCGGCATACAAGGAGCTCTTTTTCGTGCTGCCGAAGGTGGATTTGAAATCGACGAAAAGGTCATTCAATTCTTTTTTCGCGGTTTTTTTCCAAGATTCGTCGCATTTCTAAAATCTGGTCGATGGTCGATTTGCAGGTACGAAGCGCCGTTATGGTAAGGTCCAATCGGGCGATTCACGATGGGTTTCAATCTTTCGCACAATACGTTTGACAAGACCTTTAATGTAATTGTAATAAGGATGATTTCACGATAGTTGATGCAGTTGGAAAGATCCCCTTTCTTTTCCATATCTCATCCGACAATATTTTATAAAGAAGTCAATGAATGCGTCTTACCAATTCCTCCATTAGCGCCCGCGGCCTTGTTGTTTTTTATCTGGCTAGTGCTATTCTTCATTATAATGCGGCGGGAGATATTAATTCCATCATCATCAATTGCGGGATCGGGTTTGGCATCCCTGTACGGTAAAGCGCTGTCTCCATTTAGGGTAGCAGAGGACTGGTCCCTCCATAATCTAAGTACTATGCGGACATCAACTACAAGGTTGTCGTTCTCGTTCTTACAGTAGTTTGCACCAGACTTAAAACCTTCCCTCTGTCGCAGAATTTCTTGGTAAAATTTTTGAGAATTATTCCGGAAGAAGATACTCATAACTTGGAATTTTGGGATTTTCGAGGTAGCTCTTTATTGATCTAGGTGTTCTATGTGTAAGTTGCATGATCAAATCAAAAACGGCCACAAATTTCCTTCAGTCGTTGATTGACCGTGCGAGCGAACATACGTGTTTATCAAATATCAGCTACGAAGTGAGAGTAAATCTTTGTTTTTATGTTTCTTCTCTTTATCACAAACAAAGAACTCAATATGAATGCTACAGGAGAGAACGATGATGAAAATGACAATACTGTTTTGATGTGGCAAATGTGCCAACTAAAATTAGAAAACTTGTCAATGAGGAGCCTTCGAAGCTATATCAAATTATACATCCAAATCGATTAGATTTACTCAGCGATGATCACGATCAAATGGAAGCTGGAGAGGATGATAATCTAGCAGCGGGCAAGGAAGCAGAGTCGACTATTCCAAAGCCACCACCATTAATCATACCAGGCGTAGTAAATATAAGTGATTTTATAAACTATGTTTCTAGTGTAATTGATAAAAAAGATTTTAGTTATAAATCTCTAGCAGATGGAAAAATTAGACTTACGGTAAAAAACATTGATGCTTACAGAAAAACTGTCAAAAATTTAGATATAAGTAAAATCAGTTATCACACGTATCAACCAAAGCAAGGACGATCATATAGAGTAGTGCTAAGGGAATTCACTATTCCACTCTTATCGAATTAAATTACAGAGCTAGGACATAAAGTTAAAAATATTTATAATGTTAAAAGCAGAATACAATAACAAATGGCAATAACAAATGACAATAACAAAGAAATATATGAGCTAAGACATCTAAATAATGCAGTAGTTAAAGTAGAACCTCCTCGTCAAACAAGTGACATTGTCCAATGTCATAGGTATCAAGAGTTTGGACATACTAAAATGTATTGTAACAAGTAAGGAAGGTTAAGTTCGGGTGTAACCGAACATTACATACTCAGTTGAGAGCTATGGTGACAACATAAGGGAAAATAACCATGTAGGAAAATGAACCGAGGGAAACCCTGGAATGTGCTTGTATGACATGTGTATAAAATGAAAGGCATTAAAGAGTATTTTATGAGGGAGTGGGCCATAGTTCTATAGGTGGACGCCATTTAAGGATATCGTCATAAAGGTGGACCAGGGGTGACTCTAGAATTTGTTTGTACGATATGGGTATCACATGAAAGGTGTTAATGAGTATTTTAAAAGGGAGTTATCCTTAGTTCCATAGGTGTACGCCGTTTCGAGATATTTCCATAAAGGTGGCCCAGGGGTGACCCTAGAATTTGTTTGTACAATATGGGTATCAAAAGAAAGGTGTTAATGAGTAGTTTAAAAGGGAGTGATCCTTAAAGCCATAATTGGTATCAAATTAAAGGTATTAATGAGGGTTTTAAAAGGGAGTGGTGGTAGTTGTATATGTGAAGGCGTTTTCCAGATATAGACCAAAATGTGGACCAGGGTGACCCAGAACGTCATCTGTTGGATACCGCTAATTTATTTATATATGTAATACCTGCCAAGATTTCGAGGGTTTTTGATTTCGCCATGCAGAACTTTTCCATTTTCTTCTACTTAATATGGTAGGTGTCACACCTAATTTACAAAGTTTTTTTCTAAAGTTATATTTTGCGTCAATAAACCAATCCAATTACCATGTTTCAACCCTTTTTTCGTATTTGGTATTGTAGCATTATGCGTCATACCCACCTATGTAATACACTTGCGGCATTACGCATCATGAAATTCTATGCCAAATACAATTTAGTAATAATCATATTACAATATTATACAACATAAATTATTGAACTAACCCAGCGGTTAGCTAACATCAATGGAATGCCGAATATAAAACCCTTGTCCGTTCGCAGCTAATAAATTCTGCTTATTATTTACATACAACAAATAATGGGAATTAACCAAATTACTCGCATTGATCTGCTGACGTTGCAAGCAGGCATACAAATCTACATGTATGCAAGCATGCATACAAATCTACATGTATGCATACCCCGTTACCAATGTACATATTTTTAGTTTATTAGTATTAAGATAATTATGAATGTATAGGTTAAGTAAATAACTATAAAAGGGAAAGAATTTATTTAATAAAAATAATTAATGTTTGACTACCAAACCTTTCACATCTTTTATTTCCAAATCAAACATTTCAGTATAGAATTATGGCACTTTTTTCATTTTTCGTAATTTTCGATATCGAAAATGTGGGAGTGTTCATAGTCAGATTTCGGCCATTTTTTATACCAATAGAAAGTGAGTTCAGATAATTATGTGAACTGAGTTTAGTAAAGATATATCGATTTTTGCTCAAGTTATCGTATTAATGGCCGAGCGGATGGACAGACGGTCGACTGTGTAGAAAAACTGGGCGTGGCTTCAACCGATTTCGCCCTTTTTCACAGAAAACAGTTATCGTCCTAGAATCTAAGCCGCTACCAAATTTCACAAGGAATGGTAAATTTTTCGACTTATGGCATTAAATGTATCCTAGACAAATCAAATGAAAAAGGGCGGAGCTAAGCCCATTTTGAAATTTTCTTTTATTTTTGTGTTTTGTTGCACCATATCATTACTGGAGTTGAATGTTGACATAATTTACTTATATACTGTAAAGTTATTAAAGTTTTTGGAAAAATGTCACTTAAAAAAAAAATTTTTTTTAAAAGTGGGCGTGGTCGTTCTTCGATTTCGCTTATTTTTATTAAGCATACATATAGTAATAGGAGTAACGTTCCTGCCAAATTTCATCATGATATCTTCAACGACTGCCAAATTACAGCTTGCAAAACTTCTAAATTACCTTCTTTTAGAAGTGGGCGGTGCCACGCCCATTGTCCAAAATTTTACTTATTTTCTATTCTGCGTCATAAGTTCAACCGTCCTACCAAGTTTCATTGCTTTATCCTTCTTTGGTAATAAATTATCGCAATTTTTCGATTTTTCGAAATTTTCGATATCGAAAAAGTGGGCGTGGTTATAGTTCGATATCGTTCATTTTAAACAGGATCTGAGATGAGTGCCCAGGAACCTACATACCAAATTTCGTCAAGATATCTCAAAATTTACTCAAGTTATCGTGTTAACGGACAGACGGACGGACGGACGGACGGACATGGCTCAATCAAATTTTTTTTCGATACTGATGATTTTGATATATGGAAGTCTATATCTATCTCGATTCCTTTATACCTGTACAACCAACAGTTATCCAATCAAAGCTAATATATTCTGTGAGCTCTGCTCAACTGAGTATAAAAATAGAGCAGCTACTAACTAAGCAAATAGAGTTAACAAACATGCTGCTTAATATGATGTCTCTACTCATAAATAAATTATGCAAGTAAATCTAAGGTTAGCAATATGGAATGCCAATGGTTTAACTCGTCACACAAATGAAATATAATTATTTTTAAAAGAAAACTTTATTGACATAATGTTAGTTTCAGAAACTCATTTTACTACCAAAACCTATTTCAAAATTAACAAGTAAGGAAGGCTAAGTTCGGGTGTAACCGAACATTACATACTCAGTTGAGAGCTATGGAGACAAAATAAGGAAAATCACCATGTAGGAAAATGAACCTAGGGTAACCCTGGAATGCGGATGTATGACATGTGTATCAAATGGAAGGTATTAAAGAGTATTTTAAGAGAGAGTAAGCCATAGTTCTATGGATGGACGCCATTTAGGGATATCGCCATAAAGGTGGACCAGGGCTGACTCTAGAATTTGTTTGTACGATATGGGTATCAAATGCAAGGTGTTACTGAGCATTTTAAGAGGAGCGGGCCTTAGGTCTATCGGTGGACGACTTTTCGAGATATCGCCATAAAGGTGGACCAGGGGTGACTCTAGAATATGTGCGTACGATATGGGTATCAAATGAAAGGTGTTAATGAGTATTTTCAAAGGAAGTGATCCTTAGTTTCATAGCTGGACGCCGTTTCGAGATATCGCCATAAAGGTGGACCAGGGGTGACTCTAGAATGTGTTTGTACGATATGGGAATCAAATGAAAGGTGTTACTGAGCATTTTAAGAGGGAGTGGGCATTAGGTCTATAGGTGGACGCCTTTTCGAGATGTCGCCATTAAGGTGCGCCAGGGGTGACTCTAGAATGTTTGTACGATATGGGTATCAAACGAAAGGTGTTACTGAGCATTTTAAAAGGGAGTGGGTATTAGGTCTATAGGTGGACGCCTTTTCGAAATATCGCCATTAGGGTGGGCCAGGGGTGACTCTAGAATGTGTTTGTACGATATGGGTATCAAGTGAAAGGTGGTAATGAGTATTTTAAAAAGGGAGTAATCCTTAGTTCTATAGGTGGAAGCCTTTTCGAGATATCGCCATAAAGGTGGACCAAGGATGACTATAGAATGTTTGTACGATATGGGTATCAAACGAAAGGTGTTACTAAGCATTTTAAGAGGGAGTGGGCATTAGGTCTATAAGTGGACGCCTTTTCGGGATATCGCCATTAGGGTGGGCCAGGGGTGACTCTAGAATATTTGTACGATATGGGTATCAAACGTAAGGTGTTACTGAGCATTTTAAGATGGAGTGGGCATTAGGTCTATTGGTGGACGCCTTTTCGAGATATCGCCATTAGGGTGGGCAGGGGTGACTCTAGAATGTGTTTGTACGATATGTGTATCAAATGAAAGGTGGTAATGAGTATTTAAAAGGGAGTAATCCTTAGTTCTATAGGTGGACGCCTTTTCGAGAAATCGCCATAAAGGTGGACCAAGGGTGACTCTAGAATGTTTGTACGATATGGGTATCAAACGAAAGGTGTAACTGAGCGTTTTAAGAGGGAGTGGGCCTTAGGTCTATAGGTGGACGCCTTTTCGAGATATCGCCATTAGGGTGGGCCAGGGTGATTCTAGAATGTGTTTGTACGATATGGGTATCAAATGAAAGGTGGTAATGAGTATTTTAAAACGGAGTAATCATTAGTTCTATAGGTGGAGGCCTTTTCGAGATATCGCCATAAACATGGACCCAGGGTGACTCTAGAATGTTTGTACGATATGGGTATCAAACGAAAGGTGTTACTGAGCATTTTAAGGGGGAGTGGGCATTAGGTCTATAGGTGGACACCTTTTCGAGATATCGCCATTATGGTGGGCCAGGGGTGACTCTAGAATGTTTGTACGATATGGGTATCAAACGAAAGGTGTTACTGAGCATTTTAGGAGGGAGTGAGCATTAGGTCTATAGGTGGACGCCTTTTCGAGATATCGTCATTAGGGTGGGCCAGGAGTGACTCTAGAAGGTTTGTACGATATGGGTATCAAACGAAAGGTGTTACTGAGCATTTTAAGAGGGAGTGGGCATTAGGTCTATAGGTGGACGCCTTTTTGAGATATCGCCATTAGGGTGGGCCAGGGGTGACTCTAGAATGTTTGTACGATATGGGTAAATAACGAAAGGTGTTACTGAGCATTTTAAGAGGGAGTGGGCATTAGGTGTATAGGTGGACGCCTTTTCGAGATATCACCATTAGGGTGGGCCAGGGGTGACTCTAGAATTTGTTTGTACGATATGGATATCAAATTAAAGGTATTAATAAGGGTTTTAAAAACGAGTGGCCCTTAGATGTATATGTGAAGGCGTTTTCGCGATATCGACCAAAATGTGGACCAGGTGACCCAGAAAATCATCTGTCGGGTACTGCCAATTTATTTATACTAACAGTATTCCTGCCAAGATTCCAAACGCTGTTGATTTCGCCTTGTAGAACTTTTTCATTTTCTTCTACTTAATATGGTAGGTGTCACACCCATTTTACAAAGTTTTTTCCAAATTTATATTTTGCATCCATAAACCAATCCAATTACCATGTTTAATCCCTTTTTTCTTATTTGGTATAGAATTATGGCATTTTTTTCATTTTTCGTAATTTTCGATATCGATAAAGTGGGCGTGGTCATAGTCGGATTTCGGCCATTTTTTATACCAAGATAAAGTGAGTTTAGATAAGTACGTGGACTAAGTTTAATAAAGATATATCGGTTTTTGCTCAAGTTATTATGTTAACGGCCGAGCGGAAGGCCAGGCGGTGGACTGTGTATAAAAACTGGGCGTGGCTTTCACCGATTTCGCCCATTTTCACAGAAAACAGTTACCGTCATAGAATCTATGCCCCTACCAAATTTAAAAAGGATTGGTAAATTGTTGTTCGACTTATGGCATTAAAAGTATTCTAGACAAACTAAATGAAAATGGGCGGAGCCACGCCCATTTTGAAATTTTCTTTTATTTTTGTATTTTGTTGCATCATATCATTACTAGAGTTGAATTTTGACTTAATTTACTTATATACAGTAGAGATATTAAATTTTTTGTTAAAATTTGAATTTAAAAAACTTTTTTTTTAAAAAGTGGGCGTGTTCTTCATCCAATTTTGCTAATTTTTATTTAGCGCATTTACAGTAATAGTAGTAACGTTCCTGCCAAATTGCATCATGATATCTTCAACGACTGCCAAATTACAGCTTGCAAAACTTTTAAATTACCTTCTTGTAAAAGTGGGCGGTGCCACGCCCATTGTCCAAAATCTTACTAATTTTCTATTCTGCGTCATAGCGTCAACCCATCTACCAAGTTCCATCGCTTTATCCGCCTTTGGCAATGAATTATCGCATTTTTTCGGTTTTTCGAAATTTTCGATATCGAAAAAATGGGCGCGGTTATAGTCCGATATCGTTCATTTTAAATAGAGATCTGAGATGAGTGCCCAGGGATCCACATACCAAATTTCATCAAGATACCTCAAAATTTACTCAAGTTATCGTGTTAACGGACAGACGGACGGACATGGCTCAATCAAATTTTTTTTCGATACTGATGATTTTGATATATGGAAGTCTATATATATCTCGATTCCTTTATACCTGTACAACCAACCGTTATCCAATCAAAATTAATATACTCTGTGAGCTCTGCTCAACTGAGTATAAAAAGTACGATTTAGTCACATGTAATTACCCAAGCAATAGGGCGCATGCTGGTTGTGCTGTGCTAGTAAGGTCTAGTATAAAGTATGAGGTGCTAGAACCAATACAAACCACATCAATACAAGCTGCTGGAATCAAAATAAAAGCAAACAATGCCGACCTACAAATTTATGCATTGTATACACCTCCACGCCATACAATCAAAACTGCTGAATATGAAAACTTGTTTAACTCTTTAGGACCTAGATTTTTAGTAGGAGGCGATTATAACGCGAAGCACCCCTGGTGGGGCTCACGTACTTCTAACCCAAAGGGAAGAGAGCTTTACAAATGTATTGTTAAAAATAATTTTAAAACTTTGTCGACTGGTGAGCCTACGTATTGGCCCAGTGACTCATCGAAAATCCCAGATTTATCAGATTTCGCTGTTTACAATGGTATCCCAGCCTAATTACTAGAAGTAGGCAGTTCTGAAAAACTAAACTCCGATCATTCTCCTGTCATTACTCTCATTACGACACTCTCACTAGCCTGAGACAACAGAAGTACATAGCATTAAGCAGTAAGAGTCAAATTAACATTTTTTAAGACTGGTTAACTAAAAATTTAAAACTTAATATATCAATTAAAACTTCAGTTGAACTAGATAATGCAGAGGAATATTTCACAAATCAAATTCACGAAACGGCTTTTGTTTCTACCGATTGGTGTAGGACAGATAAGAGTAAGGCTAACGCATATGCTAAGTATCTAGAGACAACATTTACTCCGTTTATAAACCAAAGCAACAACGATTATGATGTGCTTGCATCTCTGGATACTCCATTTCAACTATCTCTACCGATCAAACATATTACAAAGAAAGAAATGTCTTCTGAGATCAAAATCTTGAGTAACAATAAATCTCCTGAGTATGATAAAATTGACGCCAAAGTTGCCAAGTGTTTATCGAAAAAAGGAATCATGTTCTTAGCTCTGATATATAACTCAAAATTAAGATTAAACTATTTTCCCACGCAATGGAAGTGTGCCGAAATAGTTATGGTTCTTAAACCGACAAAACCTGAAAATCAAATATCTTCCTACAGGCCAATCAGTTTATTGACACTATTCTCCAAAATATTTGAAAGACGATTTTTGCGCAGAGTATTCCCAATACGATAGTGTCCCAAACATGATAGTGTCAAATATCTTAGTATATATTTAGACAAACGGCTAACCTGGAAATGCCATATTCAAGCCAAAAGTAAACAACTAAAGATAAAAACCAACAAAACTTTACTGGCTACTAGGCCCGAAATCACCGTTAGATCTTAAAAATAAAATTTTAATATACAAGGCCATACTAAAGCCAGTATGGACATACGGAGTATAACTGTGGGGTATTGCTAGTAATTCGAACATAGAAATTCTACAAAGATACCAGTCCAAAACTTTAAGATTGTAAATGATAATAATATAAGTCATGCCTGAGTAGAGGCTGATCAACCAAAGTTAACATATGAATCACCTTGTAACGATGGGCACGTGAACAGGCACGTGAATCACCCTGTATGATGAAATTACAAAAAGGCACGAAGCAGTTGTTGCTGAGTCGTCATCGTGTTAACGTTTTAACGAAATGTAATTGAAATTATCAATCTAATTAAATATCTTTAAATATCCTTTATTACTTTTTAAAAACAAATATTCAATACAACAATTAAAGAAAGTGAATTAATGTCCATTTAAACTCTAACTAAACGTGTTTGATTTAAACTCGACCATCCGACCACGCCTAATCGTAAGTAATGGACACGTTAATCCCTCTTTCAAGATTAATTACTGGTGCACCCTGGTTCCTTACTAATAAAGCCATTCATTCTGATCTAGAAATTCCTTATATAAAAAATGAAATTAAAAGAATTAGTACAAAATATTTACAGAGAATAAGTAATCATGATAACGCGCTAGCAGTTGCATTACTTGAAGAATCTAATGAAATTATTAGATTTAAAAGGCATCATGTATTAGACCTTCCCTTTAGAATTTAAAAACTAAATGTAAAACTAAAATATTAAAATGTAACTTAGATGTCTGAATATAAGCAAACATTTATGTAAGTTGCATTATTGTAAGCACATATATTATTTTTGACCTCAATGGAGTTTTGACCACAATGGAGTTCAATAATATAAGTCACTTTTCTTAGTCATTAGTTATAGAATTTGCTTATTATTTTAAAATAGATTGCAAATAAACAAATTATACAAAAAAAAAATTTCCTTCACATACAAGCAGCATTGAAATCTCTTGGCTAAAGAAAAAATATTTTTTTTTTAAGAACTTAAAAAGTCTCCAAATAAGGCAGTCATAACAAATCAATTCTCATTTGAAATGCAGGAAACATTCATCAACATAAATTGCCATTTTTATACACCCACAACTTAGATCTTCTTGCAGCTGATTTTTCTACCACTTCTCAAATAGCTTACTCGTCTACCTTAAGTGCGCCTTGGCGCGCCTCTTCGCTATATTCAATCAACCACTTCACGCTTTCTTTGCTTCCAGTTCTTTACAACGAAATACTTACTTGTATTACAAAGTTGTATATAAGAATATGCATGTATGTATGCATGTGTGTGTACGATTAAAATCCCTTCCCACGTTTTGTCATATGTGCGCATACTAATTATGGCCATATCTATCATCGTAGAGAATATCTTGTTATGAGTACTTTTATGTTGAGTAAAAGAAAGACAATGAAGTTTTATTAGCCCATTATTAAATTATGCAAATTATTTGGTATGTATGTAGGAGAATATTTAAAGACTTCCTGTTATACGGAAATTCTTGAAGTTTTTTATTTTGTCCACCGCTTATAACCAATTTGTCTAAATACGTTACCGAATTTTATTAGCGGACTTGGAGACATTGTCGCGCTGGTTGGGAAGGAAGACGCCTCATAATAAAAAAAAGAGCTTAGGATATTCGCACCTAAGAACTGTGGTTGCGACTTATCGACTGTCACCTGCAACATATCAGGCCGCAAATATACCCATCACCGAGGAGAGTTTTGGGTGGGCAGTAAAAAGTTTTAAAACTTGAAAGGCTGCTGGACTGGACTCTCAACTTAATTACTCTTTAGAGATATGAGTTAACTAACTGCGGCATACTTGGTTATGCCGCTTGCATGGCTCTAAACTATATTCAATCAGCATGGCGAAGTGCCATACTTATCTTCATTCCTAAGGCAGAGAAAGTCTCTCATTACGAGCCAACGTACTGCAGACCTATTAGTCTGTTGTCCTTTGTGTTCAATACACTAGAGACAATAACTAGCAACTTCTTCACTACTGCTATCGATAGGAACCATATATTCGGCTGCTGTCAGCACGCATACACAAAAGGTAAATCTGCGGAGATGACGCTACAGAGCCAAGTCTCCACTATTGAAATATCTTTGTTCCAAAAGGAGTATTATCTTGTGGCCTTACTAGGCATTGAAGGAGCGTTCAACAACATAGTACCAGATGCTGTTAAAAGAGATAGGCTCCTAATAGAACTAATTGATCGCCTACACAAGAGAAGAAAAGTACTTGCTTCACTTGGGAACACTGATATAACACGCTATTTCGCATGAGCCACACCTCAGGGTGGTATTCTTCCCTCTTCTATGGAACCTAACGGCAAACTAGTTACTAAGAGATACAAAGTGGAGAACGGGGATGATTGCGGTATATACTGATGACCTAGCTATGTATAGCTTACAGGCACGAGTTCCATCAAACCTAATGCGACCTGAAAAAGGTTTCTCTAGGAAAAATCCGATGCGGACACACCTTCTCCTCTGACAGAAGCCAAATTCCTAGGCGTAGTTCTGTACAAAAAATAAGCTGGAGGAAAAAGTCGTTTAGCGCCAAAATATAGCTTAGATTGCATTTTATACGTTTGAAAGAGCCATTGACAAAAAATGGGAACTTACCTGTACATTGTGTATAAAGATGAACTCATACCGCGCTTATCCGACTTATACTGCTGGGTTTGAGCAAGCCGTCAAACCTAAACTTGTTTGGTAAAATCCACAGATTGAGAATGATCAGCAAAAGTGTTTCTCTAAGAACAACGCCTAGCGATTGTGAGATCATTCTTGACTCCCTATCCTTAGATTAAGCGGGTTACCGAGCAGGGCAACGTCAGCCCTGCGTTTAAGAGGAACACTAAAAGCAAAGGACACTCTAGTATACTAAACCAATGCAGTTTCTTCCGCCTAGCACAGATAAATATGCAACCATAACAATTGCGAAAAGCGATTTTATCAATCTGCCATCAACTTTAAGTATCAGAACAACAGGGCCGTTTACACCTCACATGGGTCCCAGAACACAGGGACATCGGGGAAAAATGCATTGCAGACGAGAACGCTAGGCATGTTACGAATATGCAAAATCTTCCCGACAAAGATCATTTGCCACATGTAAGCTAATGCTAAGGGAGCACACCTACAGTCAAGCCGACGAAAGAGGGCTGCTTACATCTGGGTGTCGTATATCTAAGAAAACCTGGCCAAAATGAGATCCTAAAAGATGCCGTCAATGTACATGCTAAGAAGGGCTAAATCTTCATACGTGTAGGAGTTCTAACTGTACACTGCCTTATAGGTAGGCATGCCTGCTAGGGTGGAGCGAAAATTTTTTTTTTATCAGACTACAATGTAATAGTGAAAGTCTGTTGCCTTTTGGGCTTAAATTACGTCTGGCAAAATTTTGTCCAATTCGAATTAGGGTAACTGCCTCTGCAGCGGTGAAAATATGAAAGTTCCCAATTTTGCAAAACACTACTTCATATAGGTACGTAAAAAATTTGCATTTTTTATTTTTTCGATTTAAGCTGTTGAATTAAACATTATACTAATTCCCATAAACATTTTTTGCCTTTAGCTCTATAAGTATCCTCAGTAGTTTGGCCAATATGCCAAAAAACGTTCAAAAAACTTTGAAAAAATAACGATTTTTTTTTTTTAATTTCAGATTTAACCAATTTAAAATAAGAAAAAGTCTATGGACGAAAAAAAGTTAGCCCTTCTATGTTGTAGCAAATTTAATTACGAAAATTTTAAGCGTACCAGTACAACATTATGATGTGCCCTTGACTTTATAAGCCCTGCTATATTGAAAGTCCTCAATCAAAAATTTTCTGTTTTTACCCAAGAAATTTTATTTTTGCATTCGCTAAAACGGTATGATGTTTCCAAAAACACTTTTTGCATAGTATTAATACTAAATAAGTAAGGAAGGTTAAGTTTGGGTGTATCCGAACATTACATACTCAGTTGAGAGCTATGGTGACAACATAAGGGAAAATAACCATGTAGGAAAATGAACCGAGGGAAACCCTGGAATGTGTTTTTATGACATGTGTATCAAATGGAAGGTATAAATGAGTATTTAAAAGGGAGTGGGCCTTAGTTCTATAGGTGGACGCCGTTTCGAAATATCGCAATAAGGAAACCAGGGGTGACTCTAGAATGTGTTTGTACGATATGGGTATCAAATTAAAGGTATTAATGACAACCATTTTACAAAGTTTTTTCTAAAGTTATATTTCGCGTCAATAAACCAATCCAATTACTATGTTTCATCCCTTTTTTCGTATTTGGTATAGAATTATGGCATTTTTTCATTTTTCGTAATTTTCGATATCGAAAAAGTGGGCGTGGTCATAGTCGGATTTCGTTCATTTTTCATACCAAGATAAAGTGAGTTCAGATAAATACGTGAACTGAGTTTAGTAAAGATATATCAATTTTTGCTCAAGTTATCGTGTTAACGGCCATGTGGAAGGACAGACGGACGACTGTGTATAAAAACTGGGCGTGGCTTCAACCGATTTCGCCATTTTTCACAGAAAATAATTATCGCCCTAGAATCTAAGCCCCTACCAAATTTCACAAGGATTGGTGCATTTTTGTTCGACTTATGGAATTAAAATTATCCTAGAAAAATTAAATGAAAAAGGGTGGAGCCACGCCCATTTTCAAATTTTCTTTTATTTTTGTATTTTGTTGCACCATATCATTACTGGAGTTGAATGTTGACTTAATTTACTTATATACTGTAAAGATATTAAATTTTTTGTTAAAATTTTACTTTAAAAAAATTTTTTTTTTTAAGTGGGCGTGGTTCTTCTCCGATTTTGCTAATTTTTATTAAGCGTACATATTGTAATAGGAGTAACGTCCCTGCCAAATTTCATCTCGATATCTTCAACGACTGCCAAATTACAGCTTGCAAAAGTTTTAAATTACCTTCTTTTAAAAGTGGGCGGTGCCACGCCCATTGTCCAAAATTTTACTAATTTTCTATTCTGTGTCACAAGTTCAACTCACCTAACAAATTTCATTGCTTCATCTGTCTTTGGTAATGAATTATTGCACTTTTTCGGTTTTTCGAAATTTTCGATATCGAAAAAGTGGGCGTGGTTATGGTCCGATATCGTTCATTTTAAATAGCGATCTGAGATGAGTGCTCAGGAACCTACATACATAATTTCATCAATATACCTCAAAATCTACTCAAGTTATCGTGTTAACGGACGGACGGACATGGCTCAATCAAATTTTTTTTTCGATCCTGATGATTTTGATATATGGAAGTCTATAACTATCTCGATTCCTTTATACCTGTACAACCAACCGTTATGCAATCAAACTTGATATACTCTGTGAGCTCTGCTCAACTGAGTATAAAAATAGTGGGCGAGATAAACAATAGTGAAATTCTTTGAAGCAGTGCAAATAGAGTCATTTTTAAAAAAAAGTTTGTTTAATGTTGGTGCGCTTCGAATTCTCGTAGACATATAATTAATCGCCGTCCTGTGCCTTCATTTTTTCGATCTATTATAAACGGAGAAATCAGTCTTGTTTTTATAAGCTTAGTTCGGAAATATTCGAAAATATATTTACCGGAACTTGTCACGCACGCGTTGTTTTCAGTGCTGTTTTTATTGGTTTCAATCGATCGGTATGCAAAGAACTCGAAGTGTGAAATGTCCTATTTTTGGGGATACTTGTGAAATAAAGGATAATCTTTTACCTACATACGAAGATGTGATAAAGTTATATGAATGGACGAGACATCAACTGAGATTGCAATTAAAAACAGCAAAATAACCCACATTTTCGGAAATAGCAGATATCGTGACATCCAGAATAGAAAGTATATGGCGATCTACATCTATTCCGATAGTAATACGAACGAGGGTCATTCAACTGTTAAAGGCATTTCATTTAAAATATAAAAACGTACTTAAGTCTATCAAGAGGCTTTCCCCAGAAAAGTTAAAAAGTTTTCGGCAAAGTAGTGCGAAACTTTTTGATTTATCAAGAATTAAGTCGGTGCGTTTGTCCTAAAAGTAAAAAGGTTCCTCAACAAAAGCAAACTTTTCTGATAGACCAAAAAACGGAGTGGAGTTGACGTCTCTGCCTCAAATATGTTGCAAAGAACTTTGAAAAGGAAACAGCAAATAGAAAATCGCCCAAGCACAGCCCAAAATAGTTCAACGTTAGCGGATTTAGACCTGAGCATTTCTTCCGCGGCATCATCGGATTCAGAAATTTCAGAATACGCAATTGGTACAAGCGCTCCTGTGAAGAAAATTAAAAAGTCTGTTCCCGTCCATTTTCCTACGTTATCGAAGACATGTGATCGATATGGAGTATCAGACAGAGCAGCAGCGGCAATAGCTTCATCTGTTCTGTTCGACATTGTATCTAATGCCGAGGTAACTGATAGACACAAGGTATGAAGAAAAAGATTTAAACTACGGAAAAACTTGATCGAAAACTCAAAAGTCACAGAGCTAATAGCATTATACTTTGATGGGAGAAAAGATAAAACTCTAAAAATTATTAGAAAAAGGGGTAAATGCTACAGGACTACGATTGTAGTGAGAACATATATCACTTATTCAAGAACAGGGATCTGTTTTCATGGAATATGTTGTACCTGGGGTTGGTACTGCGAAAGGAATACAAACCGCCATAACTGAGTTTCTGTTAAATGGAGAAATTTCTGAAGATAATATGATGGCCATTGGCTGTGATGGAACGAATGTCAACACTGGGAAAAACGGTGCAGTTATAAGGCTGCTGGAGAAAAAACTACAAAAACCACTTCAGTGGATAATTTGTTTGCTTCATATGAACGAGTTGCCTCTGAGACACTTGTTTCGGTATCTCGACGGGTATACTTTGATCTGAGTACCGATCAGCAATACTTGTGCCAAATTGTCTCAGCAGTAATTTTAGGTGTGTTTGCAAAAGATTTGGAAAATAAGTCTCCAGGTAAACTTTCACATGCACGTTGGATCACATGCGCCAACCGAATACTACGTTTGTATGTAGCAACTGAAAAGCCGACGGAAAATTTGATAACAGTTGCTACTTTTGTGGTTAAAGTTTATGCACCGTCCTGGTTTTTAATTAAGAGCAAACCATCATGCAAATATGGTGCTCGCCATCTGTTTCACATTATTTCGGCCTCCAGATATCTTCCACAAACTTTAAAAAAGATTATAGATCCTGTTATCCAAAGAAACGGATATTTCGCGCATCCCGAAAACATTCTTCTTGCGATGATAACAGATGAGAGAAAGGACATAAGAGAGCTGGCAGCACGTCGCATACTAAAGGCACGCAGTATGAGTCAACCTTTAACACCTAGGCTTTTTGACGTGCCATTTATATATTTTAACGCAAATTCGTATACTAATTAAATTAACTGGGAGGAAAATTTAACTGAGCCTCCACTTTTGAAAAATTTATCAGACGCAGAAATTCATGGCATTGTAGAATCTGGTGGTGAGAACAAACCATTGTTTTTAAAGCTTCCTTGTCATACTCAAGCTGTTGAGAGAGCTGTGAAGATAACGACGGAATCTGCCGTTTATCAGTGTTCAAGAAAGTCACGATTAGGTGCAATAAAATCCAAGTTGGAATCGCGGAAATTGGTGCCTAAGTTCGAAAAAAAGGATTTTCAAACCAAATAGTTTATGTAATTTTTATAATCTTTTTATACTCAGTTGAGCAGACCTCACAGAGTATATTAACTTTGATTGGATAACGGTTGGTTGTACAGGTATAAAGGAATCGAGATAGATATATACTTCCATATATCAAAATCATCAGTATCGAAAAAAAATTCGATTGAGCCATGTCCGTCCGTCCGTCTGTCCGTTAACGCGATTAATTGAGTAAATTTTGAGGTATATTGATGAAATTTGGTATGTAGGTTCCTGGGCACTCATCTCAGATCGCTATTTAAAATGAACGATATCGGACAATAACCAGGCCCACTTTTTCGATATCGAAAATTTCGAAAAATCGAAAAAGTGCGATAATTCATTACCAAATACGGATTAAGCGATGACTTGGTAGGTGAGTTGAACTTATGACGCAGAATAGAAAACTAGTAAAATTTTGGACAATGGGCGTGGCACCGCCCACTTTTAAAAGAAGGTAATTTAGAAGTTTTGCAAGCTGTAATTTGGCAGTCGTTGAAGATATCATGGTGAAATTTATCAGGAACGTTACTCTTATTACTATATGATTGCTTAATAAAAATTAGCAAAATCGGAGAACGACCACGCCCACTTTTTAAAAAAAATTTTTTTTTAATTCAAATTTAAAAGAAAAGTTAATATCTTTACAGTATATAAGTAAATTATGTCAACATTCAACGTCAGTAATGATATCTTGCAACAAAATACAAAAATAAAAGAAAATTTCAAAATGGGCGTGGCTCCGCCCTTTTTCATTTAATTTGTCTAGGATACTTTTAATGCCATAACAAAAATCGAACAAAAATTTACCAATCCTTGTGAAATTTTGAAGAGGCTTAGATTCTAGGACGATAACTGTTTTCTGTGAAAAAGGGCGAAATCGGTTGAAGCCACGCCCAGGTTTTATACACAGTCGCCCGGCTGTCCTTCCGCTCGGCCGTTAACACGGTAACTTGAGCAAAAATCGATATATCTTTACTAAACTCAGTTCACGTACTTATCTGAACTCACTTTGTATTGGTGTAAAAAATGGACGAAATCCGACTATGACCACGCCCACTTTTTCGATATCGAAAATTACGAAATATGAAAAAAATGCCATAATTATATACCAAATACGAAAAAAGGGATGAAACATGGTAATTGCATTGGTTTGTTGACGCAAAATATAACTTTAGAAAAAAACTTGGTAAAATGGGTGTGACACCTACCATATTAAGTAGAACAAAATGAAAAAGTTTTGCAGGGCGAAATCAAAAGCCCTTGGAATCTTGGAAGGAATACTGTTCGTGGTATTAATAAATTAGCGGTACCCGACAGATGATGTTCTGGATCACCCTGGTCCACATTTTGGTCGATATCTCGAAAACGCCTTCACATATACAACTAAGGGCCACTCCCTTTTAAAATCCTCATTAATACCTTTAATTTGATACCCATATCGTACAAACACATTCTAGAGTCACCCCTGGTCCATGTTTCAGGCGATATCTCGAAAAGGCGTCCACCTATAGAACTAAGGCCCACTCCCTTTTAAAATATTCATTAACACCTTTCATTTGATACTCATATCGTACAAACAAATTCTAGAGTCACCCCTGGTCCACCTTTATGGCGATATCTTGAAAAGGCATCCACCTATAGAACGAAGGCCCACTCCTTTTTAAAATACTTATTACCACCTTTCATTTGATACCCATATCGTACAAAAAAATTCTAGAGTCACCCCTGGCCCACCTTTTTGGCGATATCTGGAAAAGGCATCCCCCTATAGAACTAAGGCCCACTCCTTTTTAAAATACTCATTAACACCTTTCATTTGATACCCTTATCGTACAAACAAATTCTAGAGTCACCCCTGGTCAACCTTTATGGCGATATCTCGAAAAGGCGTCCACATATAGAACTAAGGCCCACGCCCTCTTAAAATACTGTAACGAATTTGCTGCAAATCCTCTTATTTGCAATCCTCTGCTAAGTTCGAATCACTAAACTGTTGAATAAATAACTCCAATATTGAATAATGGAAAAATGGAAAAATGGCCTTTATTAACGTACTTCACAATAACACTTATACTTTGCTACTCGCTGGCTTAATAACCAAACTGATTGATAACTCAAATTAAACTCTACTATTGGCCGCCAGATCGCGTGCTTAATCAATAACTCATTGATTGCTCAACTCAAACTGAATTCCCGCGCCTCTACATCTGTTGCATTTTATACCCTTTGGTTTCCTCGTTCGCATTTTTCCAGAATGTACTAGCATTGTCAATGAGCTCTCAAACTTCTCAGCTATAACTAAAATTGCACAATTTTATAACAGTACCAAATTTCCCTCCCGGAAACCTTCGGAATTATTTTCCTTGTCGTACCTGTGTTTCATCTTACTACTCATTATCCTCGATCGTTCCCTCGCACTCTGTTGCTCGGCCAATGAAGAACTACTTCGCAGAGCTTGCGCTGGACGGATTTGCTTTGCATAATCAGTATCGTTCCGACGCTTCACAACAGTAGTGTGCCTTGGCTTGAAACCACCCTTGCATTCTTTCTTCGTTTTAGTACGTCCGTTAGGGCTTTTCAATGCCAGTGTTTCTCTCACAGGTACCTTCGGTTTTGATTTGTTTGGCCCATTTTTTCCATCAACCTTTACCTTTGATTTTCGTCGAGTCTTCTCCACCAGTACCCGATTACTGCTGAACCCTTTTTCCAAACTAAAGTTAAGTGGCACATGTTGGTTCTCATAACGCATCACCCTTCTCTGCATATCGATCTTGATGTCATGGTCAACCAAGAAATCCACTCCCAATATAACTTCATCAACAATCTCTGCCACAACAAATTTGTGTAGAACCATGACCCTCCCAATCAATACTTCACATATCACTTCTCCCTGAACTTGGTTATACTCGCCAGTCACCGTACGCAACTTTGCTCCAGGTAATGACTTTACTCTCCTGTAGACCAAATCAGATCGGATCAAGGAATGAGATGCGCCCGTATCTACAGTCAGTATTCGTTCGTTGACATCCACATTCCCTCTTGTCTACCAATTTGTGACACAGATATCACAGGGCATTCAATAGCTGGATCTAGCTCTCTACCTCTTACTCGCTCTTGCTCATCTCCTCCAGATTTTCGTTTACGCCCACCCACATTGTTGGAACTATTAAGGCCAAGATCGCAATGACGTGCAATGTGACCGGACTTCCCGCATTTGATAACTTTTTCACTCCGCTTTTGCGATCCTTTCAGCGCCTCCAATATTGCGTCTACCCACTCTGGCCTTTCTACTTCCACACGGCGTGCTTTGAAAACTGGCTTACACAGAAGCGACGCTGTTTCCTGAATCAGGGCTTGTGACACCGTTTCTGCGAATGTTGGCTTTGTGTTTGCGTATGTAGCCCGCTTCGTTTCCACATCTCGTATGCCATTTATGAAACTCTGGATTTTTACCCTCTCGGTGTATTCCACGGGTGCGTCCGCATTCACGAGATGAGCCAACCTTTCAACATCCGAGGCAAACTCCTGCAAAGTCTCATTCGCTCTTTGGTGACGGTTTTGCAACTCAATTTGGAATATCTGTTTCCTATGCTCGCTTCCATAACGTCTCTCGACAGGCGGCCATCAATGCTTCATAGTTGTTCCGCTCTCCTTCGGGAATCGTCTGTAGGATTTCGGCTGCTGGCCCTTTCAATGCCACGAACAGAACTGCAACTTTATCTTCAGCATTCCAGCTGTTCGCTGCCGACGTCTTCTCAAATTGGAGCTTAAATACCTGGAATGGAACAGAACCATCAAACGTTGGGGATTTTACCTTCAGAGTAGACATTGAAGTGATTGGACGGTTCAATTGTAACTCCTGAATCCGATCCTTCAAAGCATCTATTTCGGCCTCCATTTTATCTTGTCGCCCACTGAACCCTTCCTGAAACTGCGTTAGTTTCTCTTCCATACGCGATTCTAGTTGTGCAGAGATCTGCGATGATCTGTGCTGAAATTTGTGTCGACATTTCTGATATACGTGCCTCTTGTGCTTCAATTTTAGATGTTATTTCTGACGACATTTCTGAGATACGTGTCTCCTGTGATTCAATCTTCGCTGTTATACGTGTATCTTGGGATTCCATCTGTGATGACATATACGTTTTCTGTTCTTCCAGTTGAGATGCCAGTTGAGATGCTATTTCTGTCTTTTGCGATTCCAGTTGGGATGCCAATTGCGACGACATTGATGCTACTGTCGATGTTTGTGCAGATATTGCAGCCAATATCATGTTCAAGTCTGTGCTGCTAACCGTCTGCGATGTTTCGTTTTTCTCTTCAATTTTCGTTGTCTCCTCGCCATCAAGATGAAAGACATACTCTTCCACATCAATTCCTTCTGCTTCCATTGCCTCTCGTAGCCGTGCCTGAAGTTCAAGTTTAACGCCGCTTGTATTCAATCCACGGCTCTCCAACTCCTTCTTCAGTTGCTGGATCTTCAATTCACTGAACTTTGCCATGTCCTTGTTGTCCTCTGGAATATATCCAACAGTTCCTCTTCTGACACCAATTGTAACGAATTTGTTGCAAATCCTCTTATTTGCAATCCTCTGCTAAGTTCGAATCACTAAACTGTTGAATAAATAACTCCAATATTGAAAAATGGAAAAATGGCCTTTATTAAAGTACTTCACAATAACACTTATACTTTGCTACTAGCTGGCTTAATAACCAAACTGATTGATAACTCAAATTAAACTCTACTATTGGCCGCCAGATCGCGTGCTTAATCAATAACTCATTGATTGCTCAACTCAAACTGAATTCCCGCGCCTCTACATCTGTTGCCTTTTATACCCTTTGGTTTCCTCGTTCGCATTTTTCCAGAATGTACTAGCATTTTCCATGAGCTCTCAAACTTCTCAGCTATAACTAAAATTGCACACGTTTATACATCTTTTAGGCGCTTCCAGAATCTACTAGTCCAGTAGCTCTCAAACTTCTCAGATATATGCTTGTGTTTGCGCATTGACTCTCCGCTGCTCGTATTCGTACATGGTACATATGTGTAGACGCAATTATTTATTCGTTTATGTAGATACATAAAGATTGAATTATTGATGTGAATGTTTGTAGTTTACAGTCTCTCGCGCGCACATAGGCGTATAAGTAAATGCATCTGTGTGTGACATCTCTCTGGGCTGCCTTATATATGTGTATACTTGATTTGATTATTAACGTAAATACTGCTTGGCATGGCCTTAGCATCGCCTTAGTGATGGGATAACTTAACTTATTAGCATCCGTGACAATACTCATTAACACCTTTCATTTGATACTCATATCGAACAAACAAATTCTAGAGTCACCCCTGGTCCATCTTTATGGCGATATCTCGAAAAGGCGTCCATCTATAGAACTTAGGCCCACGCCCTTTTAAAATACTCATTAATACCTTTCATTTGATACCCATATCGTACAAAATAAATTCTAGAGTCACCCCTGGTCCACCTTTATGGCGATATCTCGAAAAGGCGTCCACCTATAGAACTTAGGCCCACTCCCTTTTACAATTATCATTAACACATTTAATTTGATACCCATATCGTACAGTCAGGCCTGGTCCACCTTTATCGCGATATCCCTAAATGGCGTCCATCTATAGAACTATGGCCCACTACCTCTTAAAATACTCTTTAATACCTTCCATTTGATACACATGTCATATAAACACATTCCAGGGTTACCCTAGGTTCTTTTTACAACATTGTGATTTTCCCTTACTTTGTCGCCACAGCTCTCAACTGAGTATGTAATGTTCGGTTACACCCGAACTTAGCCTTCCTTAATTGTTTATAGAAACTATTGATACTATTGAGTGTTACCATTTTTTTATTGGCTTGGATTTGTAACCAAAAAGTAATACATTTTTTATCGAAGAGTTATCGATTTGTTTACGACGACTCATCGGCTTGATGTGAAACCGATACCGACAAAACCGATCGATGACACATCTGCAGCCCGTCAATAAGAATCAGATAAGAAACCAATAAAAAGCCCATGATGATAACTTACCGATAACTCGGCGATGATAGTTCGCTATCATAATAAGCAGATAACAACAGTTACTTGGCGGTATCGGTTGTTACCGATAAGAAGTCGCCGTAGATATTCCCAAGCCCGAAATCAATTGTTTTGGTTTAATTGCATCTCCTGGATGAGCAATCATCATCATCATCAATAGC
This sequence comes from Eurosta solidaginis, assembly GCF_040869045.1. Taxonomy (NCBI): domain Eukaryota; kingdom Metazoa; phylum Arthropoda; class Insecta; order Diptera; family Tephritidae; genus Eurosta; species Eurosta solidaginis. The sequence continues at coordinate 227,878,705 of NC_090320.1, read as the reverse complement.
CGCTTAGCCCCCTAAGCGACTTTAGCCTTTTCGTAAGAAATCTTGTCCTGTTTTGCGATAACTGACGCCATTTAGGAGCAGCAAAGGAGAAGAAATTTTTCTCTACCTGCTTCTTCCAACTCAGTGGAGGTCTCCCCCTTTCTCTGCTTTAAAACTGTGGTGTCGACTGAAATTCTTTCTTGGCCGGAGCGTGTTAGTCAATTCGCAAACATGACCTAGCCAGCGAAGCCTTTGAGTTTTTATTCGCTGCACTATCTTCACATCTGCTTAAAGCATGTACATCTCATTATTGTATCTTCTTCAATACTCGCTGTCGGCATCACGGAAAGGAATTTAAATCTTTCGGTGAACTTTTCTCTCTCAACATTTCCATGATTTCGGGCCATTTAAGGTATATATAAATGGTGGGCAGGTATGACGAGCGATTTGTAGGGCGTGATTTTCGTTCGCCGATAGAGGACTTTACTAGCACTAGTTGATTTAAAAACAATAGCTTTCAAGACCTTAACCTGGATGTTCACACATCGAATTTCATAAGACCTTTGTACTAAAGTCAATTTTCTACCTACCTGCCTATAGCAACAACAACAATATCTGCTACCTTGAACCTAATGCCTTTTCTTAAATTCAATTTTAAATTCTACAAAATTCGCAAAACATTCAAAGTGGTTCGGAATATTAAAATTTCATGTGAGCACTCATTGAACATACACACAAATACATCATCCCCACACACTCAATATTCAATCAAATGAAAATACGGGGTTATAAATATTTATAGAATATAAATACATTTGAGTAACATTTTGAGGCCTCAAGTCCTCAAAGTCTTCAGAGGATATTTCAAATGAAAAACAATTATCATCAAGCCTCGATGTAACATAAATGGCTAAAGGAAAGACGAATGTGAATGGGTAAGAGTTTGGTTATATGTAAGTATGTCTGTGTATCGTTGAATTTTGAATGCAAGTGAATTAAAGCAATCAAATGACCCCAGGCCAACGACAATAACAGGCAAACCAACAACAAAACAAATGAACAAACAAATAAAACAAATAAACAAATGCAAACTGAAGTATTTGAAAGACGTTGAACGCCTAAATTCGAGGGTTGTGAAGAAGTGGTGCTTAGGTAAAAGGGGAGTTTGATGAGTCGCGATATTATTATATTCTCACATACGAAGTTAGGCCAAAGTATACTCCGTCCCGGCGAGTATATCTCAATATGTCCGTAGAGAGCAGCACTTTAAGATGGAAACTCTCACTACATAGGCTGTGGTATTTTGACGCGCATATGCATATGCTCTTGTAAGGTGTGTTTCGTTGAAGGTTGAGATAGCACTCAATCAATCTAGAGTCAAGAAGTTATCTTTTTCCGTTCTCTTGAATGCCCATTACTGTGCTGGTGCGATTTGATTCAAGCTGTTGGAATCGTTACGCAGAAAATGCAGATTACGAACCGTTGTATTGCTAGACCGGTGATGACAAATCACTAGACCAATTCCCAGGCAACCGGTTGGCAACAGAGGTCACCTACTAATCAAAAGTAGTGGGCTTGGGCAGGATAAGAGAATTACATCTATTTACGAGAAGTGTTTGCGTTATAGGCTTTCCTGGTCGCACTTTCAATGATTTATCAAGCACAAATCGTTTTTACTTAAATCTAAATCATCACAAACTGTTTGAGAAGTTTGCGACCTCACGGTTACGACTGTCGCGCTAATGAAATGCTTTTAAGTGATTATTTACATTTTGTCAATGAATTCACATTCGCTTGCTGATCGCTGTAACAATGCTGCCATATGTAGTGATAACTATATGAATGTGGGGTCGTCATAGTAGTGAATACTTGTGATGCTTCTGAAAGCGGCATTACACACTATTCGCTCAAATGAAGAAACGAAATATCAAAACTGGTTCCAATTATGGAAAGCAGAAGATGTTGGAACAAAGTAGCTAAGCTTACTTGGTATAACAGACGCCGAAGACCTTCGATTTCTATGCTAATCCAATAATTAATGGTGAGCAAGGTGTGTAAATTATGCGAATGGCACTACCGCCACCTCATCCCTAGCCCACCGATCCGAAGTAGGTGGATAATAAAACTGAAGTAGCTTCTTTTGCGAGCTTTCTCCATTTCCGCTCATTTGGGACATGCACTTTGGAAGCATCGTTTTGGCTGTGATTGATAATATGCGAAAGTGAGGAAGAGTTGTTTAACTCGGCGGGTGCCATAAAGCACAGCATGGTAGATGCGTTACAAAGACCCCTTCACTCACATCATCAATTGGGAACAATGTAAGCGAAACATGCGCGCTGCTCAAACGTTTCTTCGAACCTTGTGCTTTGATGCATCGTAACGTTATGCCGACGTCAGCAGATGCTCACGTAAAACTCCACACGCGCTGTTTATATAAGTTAGGTTAACTTAAACTGACCGCTTAGTGGCTATTTGTATGCTACAATGAATTGGCTATTTGTGCGATACAATGCGCACGCCTATGTTTGGATTACAGGAAACTTTTTTTAAATCCGAATGCCCGATGCTAAGCCGAGAGCTTAAATAGACTCTTGGCTATGAGTGAAGATGACTGTCCTATTCTCAACGAACTGTGTTTAAAAAACGAGCTGGATAACTAATAATTTGGATTGAAACACAGTTACTGAATGCGGAAGCCGCAAAATGACATGAACTCCGATGTCGAAATATTGAACTTTGAGCAGATATGGCAGTGCCTTGCTTATTAAGTTGTAAGCTTGCTTGGAATGTGTTTGTTTTTGTTGTGACGGAAGTATATTACGTTCGAAGGTGGTGACTCAAAGAGGTTGATGAGCGCATTTCACAGCTCCCGCAACCCACATACGCGAGGCGAACCCTCTTACAAATATGAATGTTTCATACACATATTTAGCAGCCGATGCTCTGGCGACCCCAAGTTACTTATGGAACTAGGTGATGGGGGCGAGATGGCCTAGAAAGTTTAATGTGGTCAAATTAAATCGTCCCGAAATGGTCGGGCTAATACCTTAATGGTGATTGTTATCAGAACGTACCGGATCTATATCCGGAAAAAGACAATCAACATCGCTAGCACTACCTCAGACCTTCGGGCGGTGTCTTCATTGTTGCCAAAACAACAACAACCTTCGAAGCTGTTAACAAGGAGGCAGTCCTTTGACGAGAATGAAGACGACCCGGTTCATTACTTTCACCTTCTGACACTGCTGCGGGGCGAATTATTTGACATATCAAACCTTCGAGTCGATTCGACTGCTTATCTGTTCCCCGAAACGTGTGGGGTGATAAGAATTCCACCTAGAATGCAACAAAGCAGAATAATGACAGTGAGAGGCATCATAGCATCTGTAAGGTTTGAGAGAGTGTGGCGGTCGTTTACCAACTACGAACCCAGTAAAACCACCTTCTTTGTCTGATTTATTAAAACCTACGGTATAATCGCCTTGATTATCTCTTCTTCGTTGTAACATAACACGTCATTAAGCAGAAGATCGATAGTGAGAAACATCTTATTTGTACGTCAGCCAAAGTGATGCAAGGTAGAGGCTTCTGCGTCCAGTCTAATACGTCATCCGCATATGCCACGTTACCACGTTAACTTTATTCTCATTCAGATGTATAATGCAAAACCAGTAAAATAGCGACAACGCTCTGGGCTCACGGTTCTTCCACAGCCTGACAGAGGTGGGGAAGGTGGACGTATCGCTTTTGCTTGGGTTCATCAGGGAAAGCAAGTGGTTCATTGTGGATGGGGTTAAACCGACCACTTACTGAGGGCACTCACAATGGACAAAAATGTATCTGAGTGGAAGTGTGGGTATTATCCACACACGCCCTCTTAACCTAACCTAAAATAGGGACAAGATGCGATACTATGGAGTTTGTGCTAAAACGACAATAGTTACCAATTTTGTGTGAATAATTCTGGATTGCAGAGCCCACAGTAGAATCTTCAATATCAGGGACAGACCTGAAATATTTAACTTTGCAAGCATAGAGGTTCGGTTAAATTGAAGTGACCGGTTCGTGTTACCAGAAGTTTGCTGAACTACTAAGCAGAACAACACTTCAAAAAACTACGACATATATTATAAAATAACTGTCTGCTCTTGGGAAGTATTAGAAGCTTCCTAGAACCTATGTTACTTGCTGATATAAGACCTTATAGCAATACCAGTATAGCACGAACCTAAAATTATCCAACTAGCCATAGCCTAAAAAGCCTGCCGTTTTACTGCTATACGAACAGTAAGTGCTCAGCGGACGGTGTCCGGAAAAGTTCCAGTAGATGCACTGAAAAGTAAAATGGCGATTTGTATTACATGGGGATTGGTCGACCATATGAAGATGCCAAGAAAAGTGCAAAGTCACGAACAATATCACTGCTTTACAGCCAAAATGCACCTGAGACATGAAATCAAGGTTAGTTTTAATTCTATGGTAACGTTTCTGAGATATTTACAAATAACCGTTTTCTCAAAAAAAAAAAAAAAAAAAAACAAAATTGGGTCCACTTAATCATATACATCTCAAGAAGGGATGGAGAAAGTCCAAATCGGGTTTTGCTAGACCCTGCAGATTCCAAGATAACGAATAATCATTACGGATTTTTAAAATTTTTTTTGTAAAAATATTATATATTATTGTACTTTGCGAGGAAGGATCTCGAAAACTTTTTATTTTTTTGCAGATTTGTTTTTATTACAAAAAAAAAGCTTTCATTCAACAAAATCGATGAACTAATACAAAAGTTATAAGCATTCAAAGAAATATATCCATATAGTAAAACTTAAATACCCTACAAATAATTGCATATGTACATATGATTCTGTCTTAACCCAGATATGCTGAGCGTACTACATGTAGTACACCTGTTATTATAGTTATAAAATATTTCGTAAACAGTAATTTAAACTACGTAACCAACCTATCACTGTGCTAATGTACAACACAGGCATCATAGTTGGCTTTGAAAACAAATTTCTATTGCAATTCCTTGATTACCTTTTTTAATATCAAAAATGCGAGTCTTGTGAAATTGTCAAAAGTGTGAAGATGTCGCGTAATCGGTAAGAAAAAAATATTTAAGCCCATTTTTTTGTTCTTTTTTGGATATTTTTATTAAAAATAGTTGTAGAAATTGAGGTACACTAGCAGTGGAAGTGTAAATCTCAATTATATGTGATTTTTGTTGGTTTATTTGCTGGCGTACTACATGTAGTACGCCCGGCACTAGAATACAAAAAAAAATACAAAAATACAAAAAAACAACAACAAATTTTTTCAGTTTTTTAACTTTGAGTGAAATAATAAGTACTCTGGAAGAAAGCGACGAAGAAAATCCCAGAGATAGTTACGACATTACGATTGCGATTGTCCCCACCGTTGACGCTAACAACTATGTAACAGATGAAGATAGTGGTGATGACGGAGAAGTGAATTTCGATAACCTACCACCTTTATTATTAAATGCTGAGGCGGAACTTTTTCGCAATGCATATTCCTCCGATTCTGACAGTGAAGATGATGCTCCCCTTGCTTCTCTGATATCTGCAAAAAACGTAAATTGGATACTCCGTCCCTTAAGTGGGTAAAACAAGACATAGAAGAAACGGAGGCTGCAGTACCAAGATATGGGGATAAAATTTTGCTAACGCCACTTGATTTATTTCAAAAATTTTTAACAAATGACTTCCTGCAACTCATCGTAATGAACTCAAATGACTACGCCTTACAGCACAACCAAGCAGGTAATATAACAGAAGACGAAATCAGATGCTTTATTGGAATTTTACTTCTGAGTGGCTACAACGCTGTATGTAGCACGACGTCGGATATATTGGCAAAATAGCAGAGACACTCATCATCATTTTGTATCAAATTCAATGCGGAGGGATCGGTTTGAGTTCATTATAAGAAACTTACACTTCGTAGATAATAATAACCTGGAAAATAATGATAGGTTTGCAAAGGTTGGACCCCTCATTTAAATGCTTAACGAAAATTTTCAATTAAATGCCCTTAAAACAGTTCAGCATTCCTTTGACGAACAGATGGTCCCATATTACGGAGGTCACGGATGTAAACAATATACACGGTGTGCCCATAAGGTATGGATATAAGTTTGGGTTGGAGCGACGTATAAGGGTTACATTATTTGGTTTGAAGCATACCAAGGCGCCGGAATTTTTCCCAACAATGCATACAAAGATATGGGACTTGGTGCCAGTGTAGTTTTATCGTACTGTGACATCTTAACTCAAAGGCAACCCGATATTATTCATCGGCTGTACTTTGACAATTTATTCACCTCAATACGCTTATTAGTAGATTTGGAAAGTCGCAATATAATAGAGACTGGATTGATTCGTCAAAATCGATTCATAAACTGTCCTCTACCAAAAAAAGCTGAACTGCAGAAAAATGAGAGGGGATGGTTTGACCACCGTAAAACTCATGCCAACAATATAATGGTGAGCTGCTGGAAAGATAGCAATTCCATTTACGTAGACTCGAATATCCATCCTGTTCAACCCTCCAAAGAAGTTACACGTTGGTCCCAAAAGGATAAGAAGCATGTAAAATTTCAGCAGCCACGTCTTATCCACGAATACAATCGCTTCAAGGGGGGGGGGGGGGGGGGGGGGGCGTCGATCGAAGAAAAAAATGGTATTTCCCAATTTTAGCGCATTGCATTGATCTTGCTGAACATAATGCCTGGCAAATTAATAGAGTTTTGGAGGAAATATGGACCACTTAGCTTCTAGACGACGTATCGCTACTTTAATTATATCTACATATGGAAATTCTTTGGGATCTCTTCCATCGTACTCATCAGCCGACATAAAATTCGATTGAAAGGATCATTTACTAACAGAGATCACGCGAAAATCAGATGAAAAATGTAAGCAATTACGTTGCAACCACTGTCATAAGAAGACAACTACATGCTGAATTAAATGTGATGTGCCACTAATGTAATGTAATGTTGAGTACCATACAAAAAAATTATATTTTTGTTGAATTTATGTTTCTGAATAAAACTTGTTTTTCCTATATAACTAAAACTTATTACCTTTTCTTTGTGTATTTACCGAGCGTACTACATGTAGTACACCCTACAAAATCGTTTGAAAAATATTTTTTTTTTAATTTATCTAAACTTTTGTAATATTTTATGGCAAAAGAACGGTACTAAAAAAAAATTGTGGAAATTGCTTCACTAGGAGGTCCGTCGGCATATCTGGGTTAACTCTATGATCTTATTTTATAAATGAAAAAGTTATGAGTCTTGTTTTGACGTTTATTTAGATTAGAATCTGTTTCTCTTATGAGTCACCCATCATAGCGACATCCCGGAATCCTTGATACCGACTTTCAATCATTTTCATTTGCTGGTGAAACCTTTTGCCATGCTCGTCACCTTCGTCACCAAGATTTTGCGGGAAAAAATTTAAATGGGAGTGTAGAAAATTAATTTTTAAAGACATATTTACTCCTGAAAGAAAACAAAAAAGTATATTAGATAAATACATAAGTGACACATTAATATATAATTTTCTTAGGCTGGATTTATATTTCAATTCAGAACAAATTTTTTGTTTACATTTTTCTCGTTCTCGGCACATATTTTCCAATCATATTCTTCGTATTTGATTAATTTGTGCAATTTTTGCATTATCTCATACGTTTCCTTTATATTTACTGCATGCGCGATCGTGATAGATAGCTTTTGGTTGCCAATTTTCAATAATACGGCCTTTAAACTTAATTCTTCGCCTATGACCAATCGCCACTCTTTTGAATCATATGTTCACCAAACTGTTTGAATAGACCAGCAATGTCTTTGCTTTAACAAGCATAGTCATCCTTCGTATAGTACTTGGAAAATTGTTCGTGACGAGTTCTATAATATGTTACCTTAACATCGGATAAAACAAATTTAAATTGTTGCATAAGAGAGGCGTGTGTTTCGGCCTTTTCCTTTGACAATTCCAAATCCCTTATCCAATAATTGAGTTGGGCTTGTGACAAAGAGTTTCTTTCGTTTTTCGTTTGAAATCCAGTACAACATGATACCTCGTAATCAGATACTGCTGTTGACAATGAAACTGGAGCCGGAACTGAAGTTAAATTTGATTCTGGCAATGTAGCTTCCGTTGAATTTAGTTCTAGTAATGACACTGTAGATCGCTTGCATAGGTTACTTTTTTTGACTTTCCAACCCCAAGTACTTTTCTAGTTCAAATAAAACAGTCCGTTGAATGGCAAGTTGGTTCCCTCTACTTAATTGATGTAATAAATTTCATATGTCGCCTAAATAGATAGTTTCAGAAATTAGTCAGCTATGCATTAAAAGGGAGAAAATTCCTAATTTTTACAACGCACCTTTTTGTTTCGGTTTACAAAAAAATCAATTCGACTCAATATGTGGTGCACACAGTATTCGATGTCCATGGTATTTAGGCTCAATTCCTAAGTATGTAACTTTCAAAGAATTTGAAAACACACGTCGCATCCTTTTAACAATAAATTTACCGCAGATGAAACAGAACACATCTGGATCATTTGTACACTCTCACTCTCACACCCTTTTATTCATATTATATTTTTAAGTAAATGATATATAAACTGCAATTATAAACTGAACAGTATCCGGCGAGCCTTGCAGATTTTATGAAGAAACAAAGCGCATGTACTATTATTTATACTTAGATCAAGTAAAAATTCAAGCCTACATAGACAAAAAGGTTCCCAAGTTCTATAAAGAAAACCCTACCTGCCTTAAAAATATGCTCTTGCTTGAAATGTAGCTGGGTTTGAGAGAACGACACTAACAGTTTTTTGTATCTAATAACCCTTCGAAAATCTACTTGCTAACTAGACGAACACTAACACATACATATGTACCAGTAGGGTACTTAAGTATTAAATGGATATATTTACTTGAATGCTTATAACTTTTGTATTAGTACATCGATTTTGTTGAATGAAAGCTTATTTTTTTGTAATAAAACAGAGCTTAGAGAGAAAATAAAACCTGCAAAAAAAAGTTTTCGAGATCCTTTCTCGCAAAGGACACATATTTTAATATTTCTACATAAAAAATTTAAAAAAATCTGTAATGATTGTTCGTTATTTTTAATCTGCAAGGCCTAGCAAAAAGTGTTGTATGCCTTTTAAAAGCTTCAACCCATTTTGGAATTGTTCAATTTGTTCTTGAGATATATATCATTAAATGGACCCAATTTTTTTTTTTTTTTAAAAACTGTAATTCGTAAATATCTCAAAAACGTTACGATCGAATTAAAAATAAACTTGATTTTCGGAATCAGGGGGTGATTTTACATAGGAATTTCATAATGGCGTCTCTGGTGCAGAAAAAAAATTGGAATTTGTGATCCAGTTTAGTTAAGGGGAAAGAACTGCGGAAAGAATCTAGGAAAGGGCGTCGAACCTTCAATGTGGTTTGAATGACCAATAAGTTTTATCGTGGTCACATCAAATCGTTATCGCTACAAAAATAACAAGTAAGGAAGGCTAAGTTTTGGTGTAACCGAACATTATATACTCAGCTGCCTAATTACAGCTTGCAAAACTTTTAAATTTCCTTCTTTTAAAATTTTACCAATTTTCTATTCTGCGCCATTAGGTCAACCTACCTACCAAATTTCATCGCTTTACCCGTCTTTAGTAAAGGATATCGCACTATTTTCGTTTTTCGAAACTTTCGACATCGAAAAAGTGAGCGTGGTTTTAGTCCGATTTCGCTAATTTAAATAGCGATCTGAGATGAGTGCCCGGGAACTTACATACCAAATTTCATTAAGATACCTCAAAATTTACTCTAGTTATCGTGTTTACGGACAGACGGATGGACGGACGGACATGGCTAAATTAATTTCTTTTTCCGCCCAGATCTCTGTTCAGCTGAGTATAAAAAGAAGAAGCTTAGGCCGGGCTGTCTGGTGTAACCCGCACTTCCTACATCTGCTATCACTGGCGAGGTCTCTTTTGGGAGCATTTGTCACCAGAAGGCAGTGCCCGGTGCGAATACCCATAATGAGCCTACAATCCTCTACAAATGATATACATATTTTACGGGCTTTCGTTTCTGTGGTCTAGGAAATGAAATTTTTACTTCACAATCTAATCATGTGAAAAATTACAGATCTTAAACCATTTGTTATTTGAGGGTCATATTCCCCTATTTCCCCGACATGGAAACGCATAGCATTAATGATCCTAAACATAACGTGTTGAGTTCAAAAAAGTCTACCGTCGCATGGAACTTCCCTCGTACATACATTCGCATAAGGCTAAAAACTGGTAGCAAGGGAATGGTCGATCAAACCATTCAAAGGAGAACACTGAAATAACAACAATAATAGGGATCACTTAGGACTATTCAAAAGCATTTGCTTTGCACGCGCTTTAGGGCATAAATGGTAAAAGCGAATTGCACGAGAGAGTTGTTTTTTTTTTATTTTCACTGCTTTTAGTTCATCCAGCCGAAGTAAAGAAAAGTGCATATAAACCCCAGCAAAGTAAGAAGGGCGGGAAAAAAGACAACAAACGTAGAAGTTTATCAAAACATATTAGGTTACAAATTAAACAACAGGTATGGAGAGACAAAAACAATAAAAAAACACACATAAAAACGAGGTGATTGCAACGACCCAACAGAGGCGGTAATATATGCATTGAGACGAGGCCGAAGTTGGGTTAGAGTTACGGCAAAAGAGTTAAGTCGTGATAGACAATACTTGGCTTTTGTTTTATTGTTGTTTGCGTTAAAGTGTTTTTGCTAAGAAGCCGAGACGGTGAAGAGGAGCCAAGCTTAATATGTACAGGCCAGTCTGTTGTTTTGGGATTTTAAAAATAAGCACAGGGCGCTGGAATTGAAGTTTAAATGTGATATGTTTGTCGGTAGTCGGCAGAGAAAAATTGCAGGAGAGACAAAGAGAGGGAGGACGATATGTAGAACGATGGTGAATAGAATCAGAATCAAACGTCAATGTCAGTCAACGTTACTTATCTTTGTATGTACGTATTTTATTACGCTAATGCTGAAGATGAGCTTATGGAGAGTGAGCTCGACTGAGCTAAGCTAAATGCTGCTGTAGCCTGGAGATGTCCCAAACGAAAAATAAAGTAATATATCAGATTATAGTACATACATACATAAAGGTGATTTAATCTACTCAATCACGAATTTTTAAATTCACCCACAAGAAGTCTTTAAAGCGTTGCTTCCTAGAATTTAATGTTAAAGGGAAATATAAACGGAACGAGCTATCTCAACATGAAAGGAGAAGCACCCAGAAGAACAAGATGCATTTCGTAGTCGATCACAAAGTGAACATCAGCGCACTAGCTATATGTTAGGTAAGGTAAGACCGACCGCTCAGTAAGGATTCACATACAGACTGGATGTGTCCATATACTCAAAGACAAAAGGCGTTCTAAAATCAAGCACCACCGAACTTAGTATGGGTTCTTCGAGCTGTTACTTTTTTGTCCTAAACAAATTACTAATTTTCCTTGACTGTGTACTACTCAATTTTAGAGCAATGACCTTGCGCTCCTGTGCAAACGCAATATTGGCATGTAATGCAAAGCAATCGTAGTAGGCCATATATGTTAAAGAAGCCATCTAAAGAAGTATGCCCGAACGGGATTGCCAATCCGATTCTTGAAAACCTTGGCTACAATAGCGAGGGTGGTACTGCTACTAAAGCCTGGGGAGCCAGCTAAAGTAGGAGGCTCATATCGTGCGCTATAACTCCTATCACCATTAGGCGAGACACGTGACACCGTCCTGCTCTCTTATTCCACTGCGAACCTGAGACTTACCAATCATTAGCATGACTTTCGAAAATTGTCTAGGGCAACACACAAATAAATTTCGTACTGAACCAAGAACCGCACCATAGAACAGCACTCGTAGCGCTGCACTTATCAAAAGCCAAGCCTTTTACACAGTCAATCATAGCACTTTACTGCAACCCTACCACCACCACCACCCTACCCTTCCTACCTGTCTCAAATGTGGACTGCATATTATCTGTGTGGTGGGAAAGCATGGGCGCAGTTCAGGAACGTAACATCAAAACCCAAAAGAATTAAACAAGGGAGTAATTCAGGGTGGTGGTCCTTTCCTGACTTTTGTTTAATTTTTAGCTACCAAAGACCCCTTTTCCACCAAAAGGAGATTACATTGTGTCCTACGCCGATGTCTGCGTAAAAAAGCAGCAGGTGCTGGCCCTCCGATTAATGAGCAGCGTTTGTTGAATACCCAAAAAACTAGCATCCATCACAAGAGGCAGCTGATTGTAGAAGCCCCAGGAGCTTAAAAGTCATCTCAGTAAGCTCTTTGAAGAAATTCGATACTCTAGAAGTCAGCCGTATGAAAAAAAGAAGGCCATTATAGACATGCAAAAAAATTCGTCATTTGATTACAACATATGCCCGGGGTACGCTTTTATTAAAGAGAAATTTCCTTATATCGCAGTTGAGGAAAGCAATTTCCCCAGGGAGACGCGCGTCACTCTAGCTCAAGTTCGATCTCGATATTGTAATAGGCTAAAATCTTACTTATCCATAATCATGCCCAAAATACCCAATGTGTATCTCGCTTGTAACGAGGCTCTACATGAACCCAACCATCCTTTCGATTGCAATGTGGATCTAACGTAAGAGAATATTGCTGGCAATTTATGAGTAGTAGCACCTATTGATGGGGTGAAGAACTGCGAAAATAACAGCAACAACAAGGAGATTAAGAGTCACGCCAGTCTACTTTCGTCAGAGCGACGCAATTGAAGAGAATGGATCCAGCGTTTGTTTCTCAGTTACTGGTGGTACTTTGTGAGTCTAAAGAAGACCTCTGTACCACAGAGTGCTTCTAAAGAACCCTTGTTGGCATTGTGGTCTGCCTGCTCATTAAATTTATGCTGCTCATACCCAGGAACCCATTCCAAAAAAACATAGTTTTTTGCTCCTATATCCATAAGGACTCCAAATCATTTATTCCCTAGCTTCTTAGTAGTCATAAAAGATCGCAAGGCACGCAATGCTGCCTGGCAGTGTGATATAGTAAGGATACTCCTCGAGGATAAGCACCTCTGTGGGAATTCTCGACCGTTAACTTCTATTGTAAAGATTTTTTCCAGAAAAATAGTACGACAGCATCCCATTTGTATCGATCTCTTGAAGTTTGGCCCATAGATACCAGCTTCCATATTACCGGATTAAAATTTTGATCCATTCGTAAGCCAGACCTCCAAGTCAGAGTTAGTGTATGGATTTCATATTTGACAAAGTGTTTTGTCCACAATGGACGCCAAAAAGCCTATGATATTCTGGGCGTGGGCACCATTGAGTTACGTAGACAAGTTGACGTAAATTTCGTTGAATTCTAGCGTGTGTGATCACATCAAAGATACTTCTTCTGGACTATAAAAATCTCCGCGCTTTGGCATGACCAAAAGATCGAGCGGTAAAAAATTATTTCAGAAGTAATCAGGTTGGTGGAATCAGGGGTTGGTACTGGGTATTACTGGATTCCTATCTCCAGAAAATGACTGCCCTCATCCGTAAAACTTCCCTTAGCTACCTTTTTATTTTTTCTTTTTCACCTGCTTGTCGCAATAAGGAGACCTTCCGAGGAAGTTTTATCGCTGTTTAACCTTGATGTACTAGCCCGATCATCTCAGGTAAGATTTGATATGACGACATCGAGTCTTCTAGGTCATCTAATTCCCTCCTCCCGAATTTGGGGCCACCAGTGCCTCGACTGCTAAAGACATAGGACTCACCACGGATAATTAGGTTATTGGATTACATAAATCTTCATGACAAAAACGTTCGGTTTGGTTGATTACTCGACTCGACTGTAATGCTACGATGCTCAATGCATTATGGACCGTAAGTTATGTTGGTTTCCGTTGGGATTGAAGTAGAACCTTTGACTAGTTTGCAGTATTTGACGCTGCCTGCTCAAAGAAAACTTTACAATTTAAATTCATGTTTACTTTTTGTATAAAAGCACTCCACTACTTTAAATTGGAAAAGCATTTCTTGCACAAAATGTCCCCGCCAGCATGTAGTCTTACTATTCTTACGACTCTCACTGTTAAGTGGCAACAAAAGCTATTTGTGCAATTGCTATATGCATTACTCGTACGAGTACAACAACAACAAAAAGCAAACAAAAACAACCAGTAAAACGTACTGAGACCTTCTTTCCAATTAACTCACTTTCTCGCCCGCTTCCTCACCTTGCGGTCGCATTCTAATTTGTACGTTAATTACAGGTTGAGATTTACGAACTCTACGCTTGCGGCAGCCTAAAATGCATTGTGTCCATCAACAACGATAAAATACCAACTGAGAATGTATGGAGGACAAGAAGGCATAACAAGAAAAAGGAAAACAGCTTAGCAAGAATGAAGTAGAAAAATAGTAGGAAAACAATACGAAAAGCAGTTAGTAGAGAAATGTGTTCAAATGTAAGGATGTATGTGCATAAGTGCAATACGGCTGGCCAAGTAAAATTCACATAAAAAAGCACTTCAGATCTTACAAACCATGTTGCACAAACTACTTCGGCATATATGTACATATGCAGGTGAAAAAGAACCATATGTGGCAAGCGGTCCGAAACAAGCGAAGTAGCGACAAGCGAATTGCCAGAATAGTCGTGACCACAATAGTCCAAACGAACAAATTGAACGTGGTTGCCATATTTTCAAACCTGACCAAAAACAACAACAACAAATATGGATAGCTACATCAATTGCTTGGCTTGAATATCTGCTACACAAATTGAATGTAAATTGGCAATTAGACAAAAAACAAAAACAAGACATGAACAGAGTGTAGTGTAGTTATAGAAGAAGGATACGAGGACAGTTTGATGAGAATGCAGGAACTTTTCTCTTGTAGGGAAATATGGTTCTCGAGGAAGCGTAGAGTTGTATACAACTCTATACAACTTTCACCCAGTCATTCCCCGAGAGAGGAGTTGGGAAGAGGATTCATCTGGGGCAGGGGACCGGTTAACTTGTACACGGATGGGTCGAAGTTGGGTGACAAAAACTGGGGGGGGGGGGGGGGGTGTCTTTTGTCAAGAGCTAAATGTAAGCCGCAAGTTTAAGTTGGCTGATCCCTGCAGTGTATTCCAAGCGGACGTTGCCGCTATTAAAGATGCGGTGGATAAAATGCTATCCAGCGCTACTACGGTTAGGGAATTCAACCAAGCGGCTATCAAGGCATTGAGTTCAACTACACTGCGATCGAGGTTGTTATGGGAGTGCCTGACTTCGCTTGCGATTGCATCGAACTATTTTATAATTAAGATAAGATAAGTGATATCCCGGGCCACTGTCAAGCGGATCTCTTAGCTCGCATCGGTACAACTAAACCGGATGAAGATGGCTGTAGGGATTTCAGGATTCCGCTGGCCAGCTGTGGTTTTCTCCTCGATGGGCCTCGAGTCAGCTCAGCTAACGTTGGGCGGACACCACCTCTTGCAGGGTAGCAAGATCTTTCTGACCGAACGTGGATGGCAGGAGGTCTGTCAAAGTAATTGGGTTGACCAAGGCTCACCTATCAATGGTCCTTGGGGTTTTGACAGATCACTGTCCCATGGGTATCCATGCGGTACGTCTCAGTATACTGGAAACTCCATCCTGCTGCAGCTGTATGGAGGATGATGAGGTGGAATCATTAAATCACTTTATGCTAGATTGCCCAGCTTTTGCCAGAACTAGACGAAAGTACTTCGGTCGCGACTCACTTGGATCTCCCGAGGATTTATCTAAGGTTGAGATCGCTATCATTCGGAATTTTATCATTGCTAAACAACGATTGCGGCCACCGTGGTGTGATGGTAGCGTGCTCCGCCTACCACACCGTATGCCCTGGGTTCACACCCCGGGCAAAGCAACATCAAAATTTTAGATATAAGGTTTTTCAATTAGAAAAAAATTTGTCTAAGCGGGGCCACCCCTCGGCAGTGTTTGGCAAGCGCTCCGGGTTTATTTCTGCCATGAAAAGCTCTCAGTGAAAACTCATCTGCCTTGCAGATGCCGTTCGGAGTCGGCATAAAACAAATAGGTCCCGTCCGGCCGATTTGTAGGGAAAATCAATAGGAGCACGGCGCAAATTGGAAGAGAAGCTCGGCCTTATTTCTCTTCGGAGGTTATCGCGCCTTACATTTATTTATTTTTTTTTTTAAACAACGATTCTCTAAGTAGCTATATCTACGTCACCGTTATTTTATTGTATGTGGTATCACAACGGAGCTTCATGTTATCCAAGTGAGCTTCCCCTATCAGGGCAGCTACCACCAAACCTAACTTAAGCGTAGAGTTGCGTTGCGTATTTCCAAAGTAGATGAGCGAGCCGAAAACAAAACTGAGTTTAATATTTTTTTGGAATCAGTACGTGTATCCGCGGGGTCAACTCGGTTCTATCTCCAGAGCTTTTCAGGATTTTTTGGAATTATTTCAGGATGCTTAAATGTTTATTTCGGGACAACTTATCGATATGCTTTTGGATTTATTTCGGGATTTTCCGGAGACCCTAGTTTAGGTTGGGTTAAACTGGCTGGTCTGTGCGGACCACACATAGACTGAATGAGTCCATTGTGTTACCCGAAGTTTTTTTAACGGCCAAACTGAAAAGCACAATAAAAAGTCTGGAGCTATGTTATAAAACAACCCAGTCCCCTTGCCAAATACTAGAAGCTTTCTAGGATACCTGGAGTCTTAGCCTGGCAAGCGCCAGGCGCGTGCACAAAACGTGCTTGACCGTTTGCTCCTCCAATTCGTAGGCAGTGTTCTCAGTCAGAATAACCGTGGGAATACGTTACGAGCCTACATTCCTTTCTTTTCAATGATAAGAATAACTTAAGTATAAGGTTGTAAGATCTACTTTACTGCCCCGCGCTTGAGTCCATGCCCTTCCCGACTCTTTCCCCGGATGGTTTGTATTCTAACAGACTTTTAGATCCTGTTCTATGCTAGCTTGGAGACGCTTATTAACCTTCCAATTATATCTGTCCTATGTCGGACTAAAAAATAAACCCGATACTTCTGCGATTTCCCTCCGAGGAAATTTAGGTCGAGGTTCTTTTCGAATTTGATACGATTTGGATGGACGGAACTTACGTGCTGGCCCCGATGGACAACTGCAAAGCAGATGAGTTTTCATTGAGAAGCTTTTCAAGGAAAAAATTAAATTGTTGCTGTTGCTGTTGCTTTGCCGGGACTTGAACCCAGGACCTTGGATTTGGTAGACTGAACACGCTATAATCATACCACGGCGGCCACCTCTAGACAATTTCAAGACTTTTTTGGGATTGATTTGGTTATGAGGCTTCTTCGAATTACTTACTTACTTAATTGGCGCTTAACCATTTAAACGGTTACGGCTTCTTCGCTCTGACAAGTGGCGCCCATTGGTCACACCAAGGGAGTTTAAATCGTTTTCCACCTGGTCCTTCCAGCGAAGTGGGGGCCGCGCTCTTCTCCTGCTTCCAAAGGCGGGTTCCCATAAAAAAACCTTCATTAGCCGGAGCGTCATATTTCATTTGCATAACATGACCTAACCAGCGTAGCCGCTGCGTTTTAATTCCCTGGACTATGATGATGTCTGCGTATAGTTCGTACATCTCATCATTACATCTTCTTCGGTACTCGCCATCGCCAACGTGTAGAGGTGCGTAAATATTTCGAAGAACTTTTCTCTAGCACACTCCCAGAGCGGCTTCTTCTGATGTTGTCATGGTCCATGCTTCTACACCATAAAAGCTTCTTCGAATTATGTTAGGAGTATTTTGGGGCCTTTTGTGTATCATTTCATGATTAACTGAGTGAGGCTTCATCGCCTTGTTTTCGATTACAACCGATATCGTTTATCTATCGGGTCGTTTTCAACGTGTTATTGATTTCTTGTCATATTATTACAGGGTTGTTATTGATAACAATACTTATCGATAAGTAAATTATCTGTTTTCGGCGTGCTATCGATTTCTTTTCGATGAGTTATTGAGGAATTTTAGGATTTTTATCAATACCAATAGTTATCGACGTATTATACGCGTTTTGTCGGCTTGTTATCGGCGTATTATCGGAAAGTGACAGGGTTGTTATCGATAACAAAAGTTATCGACAAGCAACGGTTTGTTTTAGGCATGCTGATGATTTTTTATCGATAAGTTTTGGAAGTTTTATTTGTTTTTATCGATATTAATTTGTAGCAATAAGTTATTGGGTTGTATTTTTATCGGCATGTCATCACTTTGTTATCGGTGTGTAATAAGCTTGTTATCGACTTTGTTTCGGCTTGTTATCGATAGCAAACACTTAAGCCAAGTAATATTTCATCGACAAGTAAAAGCAGCAGCACGTCGATAACGAACCAATAACACGACGTAAAGAACCGGTATTCCGTTGATAACAAACTATCAACAATCACCGACATTGCAGATATCAAAAACTGCCTACAGGGTTCATAAACGCGCAGTGTGTCTAAAAGTGATAGGCTAAACGGCATGAGTACGAGGAGCTTCAAATGAATAGGAATCGAAAATCTTTCAAACAAAGTCGGAAAATAACGACAACAGGGCGCGGGTAACGAGAACTTCAAAATGAAGGGCTTTATAAAACACGGGGTGAAGTTGAAAATAGGCACGCATCAACTCTTAAGCAAAGTATGGTCAAACTATCCTATGCCTCCATATTGCAGTTTAACTGTGGTCTGTCCAATCCACAAGAATGGCGATCCCGCAAACGAACAAATTTCAGTGGGATCAGACTGCTAGTGTGACGGCTGCAATGGCCTCGGCAAAATATGCGAAAAAACTCTCTTTAATCTGATGTTATATAAGAAACAAACAGTTCTGACAGTTGAAAACAAGCCTCCTCGTATATTTGTCAAAAGTATGAGGAAAGAAGTAAGAAAAGTGTACAGTATCGATGTGAAAAAAAGAGTATCGATGTGAAAAAAGGAAAATGTACTTTAGGTAAGGAGATGTACTGCTTCATATCTATATGACCATATTTACACTATACATATATATGTACATTCGTATATACATTTGTATGTATGCATGTAAGCACTTCACTTTGCTTAAGCCTACCATGATGATCCATATCTCGCTCTAGCATTTATCGTCATTGCAAAAGATGCTGCGGGTAGAAGAGGCAGCGAAAGAGAAAAAAATTAAATTGTGCTTACCATCACTTAATAGTCCTTCTAATCTCTCTTGACAATCAGTTTGTATCACTTTTTTCTTTCATACAAATTGTTTCCCCTTTATTTTTGCCTTTCCGCTGGTTCTCTGATCACTTTGTCACTTGGCGACTTTTTAAAATTTTAAATACATTTTCCATTTGTTCGAGATTGCGGAGGCAATTGATTGATACAACAGCAACAATTCTATTAAGGAAACCCTTTTTTCTCACACATATATGTATATTGTGTTATATTAATGCGGGTTTGTGTGTAAGTGAATAAACCCTGATGGAAATGGCGTCTTGTTTTAGGTTAAGTTAGGTTAGGTCAGGTTAAGTACCGCATCGATTTCAGTTGTACAGTCAACCATCAGAACTGCAATAAAGAAGAATAAATGAGTCATAGTGAGCCCGGTGAACACTTGTCCTCCTCTGCTTACTCGAAGAATTTCGCCATTCTGCAAACAGAAGTGTCAGCCCATCATTTATTCGCTGCTTCAATGCCTATCTGTACTAGAGCAGTTTACTGGTGACCAGCGGAAGTGCGAATTACCTACAGCCCACCCCTTAATTTTCTTTAACACCTATACCTGACAGACATCCAAGATAACTGTCACGTGGATTATTCAGACCGAAATGCAAGTGAACATCAGTAGGAACTTTGGTAGACTACACGCAGCCGCGGCCTCGCTTCGCTGATTCGCAGTATTAGATAAAAAAAATGTTGAACTATTCAAAAATTTTACACTGATTATCCGTCTCCGTCTTTTGATACTTCTCCAACTTCCGCTATCTGTTCGCTGTATTATTGTTGCCATAGTCTTAATGTTTTCCGTCCTTTAATTCTACGTCTCTTTTATTATTTTTTTCCTTTCCTTGTCCCCTTTCCATTTTCATTGCTTTAACCTGCCTTTCCTTTTCCTATTATTTTAAACTTTTTTTTACAATTTCTCTCTTCATCTAATCCGCCCTCCTCTTATGTCTTCTCTTCCGCTTTCATTTAGTTTTCTAATACCCGTTCCTTCTTTCATTCTCTTCCACCTCCTCCCCTTTCTTGTCTATCTTCACCTGCCACCCAATTCCAAATTTTTTAAATTATCCTTTCTCTTCCTTTTTTTTGTGCTTCTCTGCCCTTTCCTTTCATCGCCGCTCACTCGCTATCTTCCTTTCCTGTCCTTTTTCCGGGAGCTCATTCCTTTCTTCCCCTTTCCCTCTTTTGCTAATTAGATTTTGTCTCTCTTTTCCTCCCATTCTTTTTTTTTGTCCACGTGCTCAAATTCTTATCATAATCCTTTTCTTCCTCCTTTCCGACGCTCCACAACGCGTTGAATTCCTTAGCGTCGGAGGAGCTAGTGTCAGCCATCAGTAACCGATGGATCATGACTATGCCAAACTGACAAGTGGTTGTGAATGTTGCCGTCCATCCGAGCAGTGTGAATGCTTAGAAAGTTTTGCGAATATGCGCAGTCCTTTTCCGGAGCCGTTATGCTCCCGTACTAGCACCTACCTAGCATAGTAACATAGTTGGGCATAGTGCACTAAATTTCTGTTTTCATTATAACTCATCTGTTCTAAACATTATAAAATGATTATTTTTGTCAGGGAAAAATAAGTTTTTAGGTACATTTTAGCATACGATTAATGATCGGTAGTCGATTTCATAATTATGTTGATCATATTGGTACTATGGACATCCATGGAGACATCAGACAAAAGTGTTTGAATTCTCTAAAAACTTAACCAAAAATAGACGATAAAGTAGCTACTTGAAGACTCGTATCACCAAGTTCCCTTCCGCGAATGTTAAGATATACATCAGGGTGGTTGTTAAAAGTCAAACGACTTCTTCCAATCTTGTGCCTTCAAACTTTAACATCGTCCCAGTTAGAGAAGTTTAGAGAGTGTCACACAGGAGATTTTTCGAAGCAGACGCAAAAAATTTAAATAATTTTCGTTTGGCTTTTTAGCAACAATAATTGATACAACTCTAGATGGATATATCATAAATAAATTTTCGTTCCAATTGGAAGCGGCTGAGGCATATTTTTCAGGGTCTAAGCTCTGAAGACTCAATATATCAAAATCTGGACTCAAATAACTCTTTAACATTTCTAACCGAGACCAAAATGTATAACTGCTATGGTCAACTATAGTTTTCTTAACTTCGACTCCTATGCAATACCCCTTAAGCATATCCAATATAGACTAAAGCTTATAAATATTACTAGACTATAGCAGCGGTCCAGTCCTATGAAAAAAAAAAATGTAACATAAAATTGTTGCGATATACCACGATATGATCTTAAAAACAGTACCGAGAAAGTTCAGAAAATATTCTTAAAACAGTCCCAAGAAATCGCGAAACATTCGCAATCGCGCAGATAAGCACACAATGATGAACAAAAGGAAGGATATACTAGATTACTAATAAACCAAGAGGCCATGTCCGTCCGTCCGTCTGTCCGTTTGTCCGTTAACATGATATCTTGAGTAAATATTGAGATATATTCACCAAATTTGGTACACGAGCTTATCTGGATCCAGAATAGGTATTGCAAATGAGCGAAATCGGATGATAACCACGACCACTTTTTATATATATAAAATTTTGTAAAACACAAAAAAAAACCTGATTATTTAGTAAATAAAATATTAAAATTTGACGTGTGGACTGATATCGAGACTCTTGATAAAAATTTTAAAACATTTTTTTTTAATGGGCGTGGCACCGCCGACTTGTGATAACATCAATTTTAGAAAAATTATTAATCATAAATCAAAACCCATATATAATGTGACCCGGCCTATGAGAAGGTGGCTTATGACTCAAAAAAAAAAAAAGAAAACTACTAAGAAACTGAAGAAATGCATTGTTTATCTTTAACAGCTGTTTTTCGCAATTTCTTTTTTGAGTCACAAGTCACGTTTTCATAGGCCGGGTCACATATATATTATTGCGCAGCCTTTTAACCCTATCAAGCACACAAAACAAACAACAACAGCATTTCAAGTGTACAGCTGGGTATGTAATGTTCGGTTCAACCGAACTTAGACTACCTTACTTGTTGTTTGTGACTTTTACTAAAACTCACCTCTTTTGCTTGTTCTTTGTATTCTTTACCCGATTTCTTTATTATCTGCTATCTCGTACATTACATACTTCACGCAATTTTAATATTATCCTGACCTTTTTCAGTCATCGAATTCATTCATTTACTCATTTTCAGACATTATATTTTTTTTGTGTATTTCAAAACGAAAAGGTTTGCTGTATTGTAAATGCTCATACATTTTATATTTGATTACAATAATTTTGATTTTGTTGTTGTAATTGGATGTCGTGACTGTCGCTTGATTTTGTTTTGATGTTTTATTATCGAATTTCAATTCATTATTTCTCCAATATGTTACTTGTTAACGACATATTTCGGTTATTCCCTTTATACACCGTTAAAATTTGAGCCTTAATTTTAAAATATTCATTGGTTTAAGGAAATTTTCAAACCCCCCTTTATTACTCTATTTTTATACTCAGATGAGCAGAGCTCACAGAGTAAATTAATTTTGTTCGCATAACGGTACCCCCTAACGGCATAAACTAATCGAGATTGATATAAACTTTTATATATCAAAATGAGTCTGGGTCCGTCCGTCTGTCCGTCGGTCTGTCCGTAAACACGATAAGTTGAGTACATTTTGAGGTATATTAATGAAATTTAGTATGAATGTTCCTCGGCACTCATTTCAGATCGCTATTTAAATGAACGAAATCGGACTATAACCACGCCCACTTTTTCGATATCGAAAATTTCGAAAAACCGAAAAAGTGCGATAATTATTACCAAAGACGGATAAAGCGATGCAACTTGGTACGTGGGTTGACCTTATGACACAGAATAGCAAATTAATAAAATTTTGGACAATGGGCACCGTCACTTTTAAAAGAAGGTAGTTTAAAAGTTTTGCAAACTGTAATTTGGCAGCTGAGTATGTAATGTTCGGTTACACCCGACTTTAAATTTGAAACTTTAATGGACAACATCATACTCTAATAATTAAAAATTTATTTAGAACGAACCCAAAATTAAAAAAAAATAGCTTAACAGAAATTTGTATGCACTTCTGGTTTTAAAACAATACCAAAAAGTTTGCAAAATCCAAAAATATCAGCTTGTATACACTTTTGGTTTTAAAATAAATAAAACTAAACCGAAGACATTTTAGGCCGAGCTTCAATTTGCGTCATGCTCTTTTTAAATTTTATCTAAATTTTTTCAGACTCTACTTCAGAGCAGTTCGACTCAAACTCTGAGGGACGGAAAATTTCCACGGTACAACATGCGCACCTGAGAGGAAAATCTATAGAGACATGAGGTGGTGCGAACAGTGGAGAGCCCACTTATGCCTTAAAAATTTACCCTGGCCGCGTTTGTTGCTGTGAAAGATGCTTTCAACAATGTAAAAGCTGACGCGATAGATTTAACCCTCTGTACGAGAGGTACCAGTAAGGAATTGAATTACGAATATACTTCTTAACGGCGAGATATCACCTAAGCTTGGGGGAGTGAGAATTAGTTAGCAAATATGTAGAGGCACACCCCAAGATGGGATAATCTTATCTCTGCTATGGCTCATTACCATGAACTATGTTCTAACAAAACGCGACACAAATGGTGTAAATATTGTGGCGTGCAGTGACGATATGGCGATCCTTATTTTGGGTACATTCCCTTCAGTGAGGGGAAATCATGGAACTAACGCTGGCAAAACTAGGAAGGTGGGCACAGGGATATGGTCTTGCGCTGGATACGGGTCAACTAATCTTCACGAGGAAGTACAAAACACTTACCTTTGAATTAAAAAGGCTAAGCGGCAAGTAATTAACCCTATCAAGTAGTAACAAACAAACAACCGAGCCAATCTAAACTCGCTGCATCGCTTTGTATGCATGCAAAGCAATGCCCGGAAAGAAATGGAGTTTTGGCCAATGGCGATGCTATAAGGCATTGATGCGACCAGTGCTACCGTATAGCACAATAGTGTTGTGGGAAGCTCTTAGTAAGGACTACAATGTCACAAGCGTATGGAAATTCAGTGCGCTAAGTTCGTTGGCGCCACCGAATCCTGTCGCGCCTGCCCCACCATGGCTTAAGACGCCATCGCCATCTTAAAATTGTTTCAATTAAACATGTACAATACTATATATATTGGCACAAACCGCACTGAGACTCGGGGAATCTCTGTGCTGGAGCGATACTCAGAAAGGGCATAGTATCCTTAATTTCTTTCCGTCGCGAAATTTAAATTACGAAATAGTTTATCATCCCTGAATACTGCAGCTTGAGGACGGTATTAAAACTATAATTTCAAGTAGGAATAACGGCATACTAATCTACACCGACGGCTCCAAAATGGACTCAGCTGTGAGGCTGGAATTAATTAGTATTCCCTAGAGTTTTCGATGTAATTTATACATCCGTTGTTGTTGTTGTTGTAGCGATAAGGACACTCCCCGAAGGCCTTTGGGAGTGTTACCGATGTTGAAGGGCCTTTGCCGGATGCAGATCCGGTACGTTCCCGTAACAAGCACCACAAAGGTACTAGCCCCACCATCCCGGAAACGATTTGGTTTGACCACATGAAACCTTCAAGGCCATAGCGCCCTCCCACCTCTGGATCCATCAGGAGTTCGGGGTCGCCAGAAGCTCTGCTGTTAATGAAACAGGATTCGCAATGAGTAGGTGAGGTCGAAAATTGTGTTGGAGAGTGTTACGCTACACAACCCCTTAAATCAATTTGGTATTATAGACGCCTCTTACGACAGGCATACCGCCGGTATATTCTAAGCCCCTTAACCCGCTGGGGGAAAGTCCTCGCAATTTGGTAAGCCTGCAAATCACTCGAGGTCCGGAACATAAGTGGCAAATTTTCTATCTTTTCTGACAGCCAAGCAGCAATAAAGGACCAGGTGCACCATACACTAGCTCCAAGCTCGTACGGGCACATAACAACTTATAGCAGCGTTAACCCATACTCCGGAAATGTTCTTCAACTGAGTTTCAGGACATAGAGGAATTGAAGGAAATGAGATGGCTGATGAGCTGGTACGTAGGGGCTCAGCGGCTAAAAAGGAAATTTTTGAATATTTACTTAAAAAAAGCTCAGCAAAAGTAGAAGAGCCCCACCGGCTATGCAATTCCGGGTCTAACATGGCCAGAATTGGGCTTTGGGAACGCATACGGCTAAGATGGATATTCCGTATAACGACCACTGTAGATATTGTGAAGATGTAACTGCAAAAGGGATTGTTTAGCATTTCTTGTCTAAATGCCCGGCACTAGCTAGAACACGTTTAAGATCCTTTGGAAACAACTTTTTGGAAAGTCTACGTAGATTACCGGAAAAAGTGGCTCCAAATATTCTTGATTTTGTAAACAACTTGGGGTAGTTGTAAAACATATCCGATGTAGCACTCAGTTGGTTCAAACGAGCATTACGGCATCAACGTGGATTTTTATTAGCTCCTTGGGCAATATGGGTCGCAGCCATTGTGCATACCTACCTACCTTAGTGTAAAAATTCAAAGTACATCCTGCACACTAATTTTCACAAAAATGGTGCGATCTAATTTATAAATCAAATTTGTTTTGGTCCTTTATGTAGTACAAGACTTGGGGTCCTCTATCGTCGATACTGTAGGATTAGTAAAAATGACTGTAAATCAACTCATCTGCGATTTCCCGGAGTTATGTAGTGCGAGTCCACGCTCTCAGACACTTCAACCTAACCTATATGCAGTACAAAAAAAGTTTCAGATCTGGCCTCAAATTTTTAACAGTGTACTTTTCAAACTTTCACCATGTATTAGCTTCACTTTTACTCAAATATAAAATTCACTTTTAAAGGGCCATGTTTTGGGTTAATGGACAAGATGTCTGCATTTGAAGGCTAATTAAACTGAGTTCGTTTTTGATTTGTTCCCAAAAAAGTGGCTCATAAAGATTTCTCGATAGTGTCAAATTGGTCGGTCTAGCAGGTAATCAAACTCTTTTATTAGTCACTTATCAGTTGTACTTGCTTATATCGCAGATAAATTTATGATGGGTGATGTTGTCTCCATTGTGGGAAATAATGTCTTTACGACTTTTAAGTGCGTTTACTTTACTCCCTACATTGGCTGCCCACTACGTTAAGGTGGTCTCCGAACACGCATTTCTCCTTTGGTTACCGTAGCACTGATAAGAAAGTTGATAATTCGCTCAGTTGAGACTCCGAAGCATAGTGGTGATATTGGTGGGCTTAAGTATTGAAGCCAGACACAGTAGATCTAGCTCAGTTAATTCTCTCAATTAGGACACAAGGCTGCAAGCCGCATTAGAGGCAGGTCACTTCCCATCATACGACAAAACCATTTCGCCCTCCTGCTTTGAGGAGGATGTGCATTTTCCGTCCGTCTGGGGAAGATAAGAAAAGTATCAAAGCTCTTTGACACCAAAAAAATATTGATCGAGAAACGAAAACAGTAGAATTCACGACAACAAATTAAGGTCTCTTATTCCTCTTGTTGCCTCATATCTGGAAAAAGAATGAAACACAGGAGAAAGGTGTTTTAAACATGTCATGTTGAAAACATTATATCCCAGTTTCATAACAGGGGTCATCGTAGATCTACTTGACCACAAATAACTCTTATTATTGCATATTCCAGTCCAAAAATCAAAATGCTCGCTGAAAATGCTTTTGGTCTTCATATTCCAAAATGACTCTAAACAGCCAGAGAATGAAGTAAAGGAACGCAAAAAGTCCATTTTGGGTACGATTGGGTGACCAAAATAGCACTTTTAATATTGTTAATTCAAGTCTAAGCCCAAGATCAAAGTGCCCATTGAAAATGTTTTTGGTCCTAATATTTCAACATGATTCTCGACAGCTAGAGTACCAAGTAAAGGAACGCAAACAATTAATTTCGCGCACACTTGCGTGACCCAAGAAACACACTTATTATTACAATTTTCTATCAACTAAGTACGAAACCCGAGATCAAAACGCCCACTGAAAATGTTTTTGGTCTTATTATTCAAGCAAGAATTTAGGCAGCCATAGAACCAAGTAAAGGAACGCAAAATGCCAGTTTCGGGGACACTCGAGTGGCTAAAAAAGCAATCTTTTTTTTGAATATTCGACTGAACTAAGTACTAAACCCAAAATCAAAACGCCCACTGCATTTTCCAATCAACTAAGTACATGCCTCAAAATCAAAACGACCATTGAAAATGTTTTTGGTCTTATTATTCAAGTAAAACTCTAGACAGCCATAGAACCAAGTAAAGGAACGCAAAAGGCCCGTATCGGGCACACTCGGATGACCAAAAAAAGCACTCTTATTTTTGAATATTCGACTGAACTAAGTACTAAACCCAAAATCAAAACGCCCACTGAAAATGGTTTTGGTCTTTATATTCCAACATTACTCTAGACAGCCAGAGAACATATTAAGGGATCGCAAAAATTCTATTTCGGGTACACTTGGGTGACCAAAATTAAAACGCCCACAAAATATCTGATATGGACAACTCAATGATCAGAAAGCAAACGTTCAAAGCATAAACAACTCATTAGCTGCATCGAGTAAACAACAATAACAGCAGAAGAAGAACAACAACAATAACAACAACAAGGGCAGTAATAATAAAATAAACGATAATAAAATTAAAACAGAGCACAACAAACAATAATAACAAAGTTAATATGCAATAAAATCAAAATAACAACATAATAATGTTAACAACAACAACTAAATTAACAACAACCACAAAAGCCAGCCACATGATAACAGTGAACTGACCTTTAGCCAACATTAAAGAAATAAAAGCAATGCAGTGACTAGCATAGCCTTGCCCAAGCCGGCAACTGCAACTGCACCGCGTATAGAAATCTGGGCCCAGCTGGGGCAAATTTGGTTTGACTAAAAGTTGCCGATTTGCTGTTTGGTCATTTTGAAAGCTTGGTGGATTGGTATCGCGAACGTTGGCAACCGAAAACCAAGTCAACAAGATGGAATAACCAAGAAAAAACCGCACCCAAAACTGGATATGAAAAACAACAACAACAACTATGACAGTAACACTCACATACAGCAGCAACAATAACAAAAAATGTGCATCTAAATGTAATTCAAAGAAAAAGCAAATAACCAAGTTTAACAAAAACATGTATGTAGATATCTAGATAACCAGCTGAACTTAGTTCGGGTGGAACCAAATTTTGTATAACCATTTGAGCGCGCTTACATACATATGTAGGTGGTGTTATAACCAGTTTCGAAATAAGCCAAAAATAAGGGGCGATTCTTTTTCATGCCTTTTAAGAGGCTCAATACTTGCGCCTAAGTATAATCCGGGTAGCCACTGAACAACCATTTGGTGGTGACTTAATTAGAAACGGCGACAACCTAACAAGATCTTTCTAACAAAATCGGGGAAACGGAAGCGTCTGCTCACTTTGAGATGCAGATGCAACGGCGGGACTGCTTTGGAGCAATACAATGCGTTCTATAATCACTCCTCACTGAGCGAGATTTGCGCGGAGCTTCGAACAGGCTCAAATAAAACCAACATAAGCATCAGATAAGACAACACTTTTATGATGAAGACTATAGCGAATGTTTAAGGTTCGAAGACAATGATGCCGCTGACTGGGTTATGTAAAAGAAAAAGCTGATATCTCCGCATTCAAAGAGATGCGATGGACGAAACATGGATCATGGTCATGGGATAGATACTTCTTTACCAAGTGTGTAGACAAATGTTGTTGTTGTTCTACGAATACATACACACACTCGGAGGGCACCAGCTTTTCGTACCAATAGCGTGTCAGAAAACTTGTTGGTCTAGTTTTGTATGTCCGATGAGTGGATTAGTTGGGGGCGGGCGGTATCGTATATTAATCTGTGGCCATCAGTAGTTGAGCAAACGACCCCGATAGTAGCAGACCATATTAGATGTACAGGGACCGGATCAGCTGAGAGTAGGCGGTGTCGCAGATTAATTTGTGGTCAACAAAAGTTGAGCGAACGACCGCGACAGTAGTAGAACAGCTTAGATGTACAACGAATGGAGTATGCAGCGGGCAGAGTCCGAACGGGGACAGCTGAGCGGTGGTATGATAACAGGCGGTAAACCAATGTAGCAGCAAGAAGATGTGTGGCAAGAGAGCGAGTGTCATAAATTTAGTAGTAGGTGGACCCAACTGTATGGGATCGTTGCTTTATAATGGAGAAGTTGCGTAGTTTGGTGTTCACTTCTAACTGCTCTTTTAGGGAAAGTCATCAGCGTTAAAGTCATCTGTGCATACGTACTGGCTCACTCGCTGAACGCCATTACCTCCATCTTTATGCCATTACCTCCATCCAGGTTTGTACCGGATCCCTCGCTGAATGCCACCACCTCAATATCTGTACGCTTTCTGAAAGGTGGCAATATTAAGGGCGAAGCTTAGGAATCAGAACTTTGGGTTAAGGAGAAGTGCTCCCTAAAGGAACGGAGGTTGCCCCATGGGCTCTCACATCTGTCAGCAGTCGTAGTTAGAGCTAAGGGAGAGAGGCAGATGAATTGTTTGCAACTGTCACACTGATCTCTTCGCCCGAGCAGGTACTTGTGAATTGAACGGGGCTGTCAGTAGAGAAATTGGATTTTCACATGTGGCCGAATACCACGACATTTTCCGCATAATGCCGGAATTCTTAGCACAGCACGGCGGAATAGGACAATATTTTTGGTCGAAAAGTCAGCCTCAATTATGAAACATCAGCCTACGAATTGAGGTTGATCGCTATTACTGATGTCCGAACGACGAACATATCCAGCACCCGCCTCGGCTTCGCTACGGGGTATAAAAGCTCTACACAATGATACAATATTAGGTAGGACGGCTTGTGACGTGGTAATAAAACTTGCAACTGCTAGCATAAATTTACTCATCATTAGACTACGCTGGAATGAATAATTTGCGTTTTGCCTGGCAAACGTGCGCATTAATCAAATTCAGCAACTGCAGTAGCAACAACGTCAGATCGGGCTGTAATAACTTCAATAGCAAAGGCAGCATCATCAACAGCATCGACAGCGTTATGCAAAAAAGGGGTTCGATTAACGAAAACGGCTCATAACGGCAATGGCACCGACATTGATACCTACTTGCAACAAAACCAACAAGTAGTAAGCCTTAAACATATGCCATGTTACATGGAGACCGAGATCAGTTTTAACACCAAGCATAGTTGGAGGGAGGTAGATAAAAGGAGGGGAGAAAAGAACAATATTTAATATAAATGCCAGAGCATCCATACAAGGTAGGGCAAAAAGTAAGCTATGTCTGTCGTAAATAGCGACCAAGAGCCCACTTAACTAGTTCGAATACTCAGCAAGGTCCGTCTCTTTACTGCTGTCCCTGACTGGAAGGATGGCCTCTATCCATGCAACTTTCCTGCTCAGAAGTACGGATGTTATTTTACTGCCCTTCCTGTCTTGCGAGGAGTGATATAACAAGCATTCAGTACGTCTTTCCCAGTTCTTGACCTACATAGTCAATTAAGAGCAACATTATGCGAGGCGAAGAACCAGAACGGATTATTAGTTGAATTATGAGGTAGGTTTTTTTTTAGAAAGCTGAGGTTGCCCACAATCATTCCAACTGCAAGAAAAGGTCCGAGAAACCCAGACTGAATAAAAATGCAGTACTGGTGTCTGAGTTTACTCCTGCGGTGGAGTGATTGGTGGTCCGCAGCAGTTGAGCGAACTATCCTGGGAGAAGTCGAGCATTTTAGAAGTACTAAAGACGTACATTGCAGCGGAGAAAATTCGATCGATAAAAGTTATGCGGCAGTATGATAAAAGGCGGTCAATGGACATAGCAGCAGAAAGGCGCATCCGAATGGCAACTACTGGACAGCACTTTAAGAGAGAGCCGCGCAAGCCGAGTTGCGCGGCGTGCAAATGCGGCAGTTGGACGACGGAGCGCAGATGCATGGAATCGTCGGTGATAGTGAAGGGATTGACATGGTCCGTATTCACTTCTAGCAGCGGCTTCTCTCTCAAAGATAGTCGCCAGTGGTATAGTAGACTTGGAAGACGAAAATACTGGCTCACTTCCTTTATTCCATCGATTATAGCTTTGCACCTGTTGAGTCATGTTGGTGCTAATTGATTTGCTGAACACTACCGCTTCGGCCCTAACAGCGGTCTACTACTGGCGGCAGAGCTGTGAAAATAATCTCTTGGCCCGATCCGGTACTTCTAAATATTTGGCTGCCAGTAGAGACTGTTTAGTTCCGCTGATCACTTTCTCTCTGTTCTGGGACAGGTGTCTCGAGTCTGCTAAGCAAGCGATGGGCTGACACCGCCTTGTGCTAGTTGTCGAGGTCCTTATGACCCTTGTTGATTTAAAGTGCTCGGCTTAGCTATTCGGCTTTACTAAAGTTCATGTTAAATGGAAGTACAAGACTTATCCTGTAAAGTTTATTGCACCAACTTCGTATGGCACCCTGCGCACTAAAGCTGTTTTGTAGAAAGACATACGTGCCGTACGAGCCATAGTGTTAGCGCTTTTGCGCATCTGGTTGCCTAACTATCATGAGAGAGATTGCACTTTTCGTATTTCGGGAATGATAAAGGTGGACAGAGACAGGTTGAGGACCTTCGAAAGTTGCTTATTTTCTCACTTGCAAGTTATTTTAGCTTGTTCATGATGTAGTCGTCTGGGCCAAAAATTTGAAGACTAAGCTTTATTCATGACTTCATCAACCCTATAGTGGTGAAGGCAAGGCCAACTCGCATACGTTTCAGGGTTCAACAAAACAAAGTCTCCGAGGGTTGTCAATAACTTTTCGCTCATTTATCCATCAGTGTTTTGATTTTCGTATTAACTTCCCTGACTTGTGGACGGCTTTGCCAGGACGCCCCGGGGTGAACCCAGTTATCAATATACAATATGCTACTCTGAAGAAGAAAGCACACTACCAAGGGAGATACGAGTCACCCTGGTCCAACTTCGTTCTGGATACTGTAATAGGTTAAACTCTTATTTGTTTTTAATGTATGTCCTGCATGCGATGTGTCCCCACATGACACCAACTATCTTTTCAATTGTAATGTGGAACCTACGCCTCTAACACCAATCTTCCTATAAGGAACTTAGGGGTTGCGAGTGGTCGTAACCATTGAATGAGACGACGCCTTGTCAACACAACAGCAACAAATTGTGGACACAATTTGGTTAGATTGGGTTCCGATTTATGCTGAAGAAATTTGTAGGTCATGCTTATTTGTTCAGCTAGGTCCTGTTTTCTTCCATCGGGTTACTTGATTGAGCATCAGTAGTAGTGGCGTATCGAAGTCGCCGAAAATTATATGATCTCATCATATATACTAATAATTCGTGCGCCACCTTATGGAAGGATAATATTCCAAGCAGC
Source organism: Eurosta solidaginis (assembly GCF_040869045.1). NCBI lineage: Eukaryota > Metazoa > Arthropoda > Insecta > Diptera > Tephritidae > Eurosta > Eurosta solidaginis. The sequence continues at coordinate 227,845,972 of NC_090320.1, read as the reverse complement.
AACTATGTTGACAGAAACCAAACCCATTGGAGTTTAATGCAAAAGCAATTCAAGAGAAGCCGTTCGGCTTGTATTTTTAGTGACTTCATGGCTAACTGAATACGTGTCTCTATAGTATAGAGAGTCTTTACCATAATTACTTCGTAGAATCTACGTACGCAGATACATTACATGTGCATTTGGGTTGGTCGATTTGTATGGACGAAAGTTAACCGATATCGTGCCATCGATTTTTCGACAGAATTTGGGCTCAGGAAAAAAAGTTCCACTACTCATACCCCAAAAAATAATTATCGAGCCTACGAAATTTCATTTTTTTTACTTTTTTCCACTTCGATTTTTAAGGTTTTTTTCATGAGCTACTAAAAAATTTTCATATGTATACCCTGTCCGACCCAAATATGGCCGCTAAAAACGTTGGTGATAACAGTTTTTTTTTTACTTCAAAAAATATATTAAAATTTTGTCATTCATTTCATCATTCAAATAGCGACACATGAAACATCGTCATCAGCATCATCAGCGTCAGCGTCGCACATCCACATTCTATCACTCCGCCTTGTGAATAAGTCACTGAAAGAAAGAGAGAAAAGGAAGATTAGAAGGCAAAGTGAAAATCAAAGCCGATATTGGATGGCGTGTTTTCAATTTCTTATCGAAGTGTTAACAGTTTGTTATCGCTTGGTTAAAGGTGTGTTATCGCCGAGGTATGGACGAGTTATCGATAATAAAACAATTACCTCTCGTTGTGAGTTGTTAAGGACAAGAAGCCGACGAAGCTATTCTCAAAAATGTTGAAATTGTTTGTTTCTGTATGGAGCTCTTATCTAGTGGAAGGCGCTATATAACAAGGGCAATCAGTACAAGATTGGGAAGGTACAAAGGCTAGCACGCCTAGGTATGTCAGCCGCAGTAGACAATCTAAACAGACAGCTCAAAAAGGGAACTAGAGCTGGAATATACACTAAGTAACTGGAGGTAAATCCATTGTACCAACTCCCTGCCTCATGCAGTGTCTTTCAGGCGGAGGTCTATGCCATATAGAGAGAAGCAAGATTTCTCTAAGATAGTACGGTCAGAGAAATCAATGTAATGATATTTGTCGCCGCCAGGCCGCACAGTGTATTACTTTTATGTTCTAGAAAATATTAATTAAAAAAGTATATCATTGAGTTTCAAAAATTCTTTTGAAACTGTATTTACAAATGCTTAATAAAGTGAAAAAAATACGAAATTTGAACTAAGTTGAATCGACTAACGGAGATTTATTTGGAAGCACATCAATTGAGAAAAAGTTTTAACTCGACTTTTTGCCATTGAATGTGAATGTTTAAATTGCTGGCCTGTTGTGAGTTATACTTCAGTTGCTAAAATATAATATTGTGTTTATTTTCTGAGGTATGCTAATTTTAATTAATATACATTTTTGTGATTTTGATTGAACAGGAATTAATTTTTCATGTTATAGTGGGATAATGTTAAATTTAGTAAAATTTTTGAAATGTTTTGACTTAATAAGACCAGCAATCTCGTTATCCGCGTTTATCCGATTTAATTTTTACCCAAACTTGTTTCCCACCATTCTTAAAACTAAATGAGTACAACCTCAGCTGCAGAAAAATGCAGTTTTTCATGTAATATTTTGTTTTTACTAAATATGGCAATTTCAAGGGATGAACTTTTCGAGATTCGGCATAAGCAAACCAACGCAAAAGAAAAAAATGACAGCTCAAATTTCACTCCAATAAAAAAAGCAGTTTCAAAATTTGCGAGTGGAAAAGTTGCAGACGTATTTTGAAAGAAGAAGGGATTACCCGTGATACCTCTTTCGGGGGCTAGTCATCAGTCGAAAAGGAAAAAAATATCACATTTAATAACAAACTATTCAAAAGAAGAGTTGGCTTTTGCAACTGCTTCCAGCTTGAGATTATCAGGTCAGCGCGATGCAGCATTAATCGTAGAAACCATCACAAAAAACTTAGACGCAACTAAAATATAATATGCCCTTACTCGTCCAGCATCAGTGTTAGTTAAATATATTCCAGAAGAGGCAGTAGGTCTATACATAAATCGAAAGTTTACAGTTAAAACGTATTTAGAAATACGATCTGGGGCTAAACAAAAACATGCTGACATTTACTCATCATATTAAGTCCTTGGAAAAGAAAAAATTGCATGCTATAACGTTAGTTGACGAAAGTTTAATTAAGCGATTTGCTGTCATACTTCAAACTTGTATGTAATGCGTATTCGCCGTTGATTCCGAAGCATTTCGAAAGTATGACATTTGGCGACAAAAATATTTTTAGATTTGTACATATGGCATTATATGCTATCGAGCATTCACAAAATTTTGATTCATGGGGCAGATATTATTAATAAAGCAGTACATCCAACAGGAAAGCTCTCATAGGAAGCACTAGAGAGTAGAATTAAAAATTTAAGAGATACAGGCGAAATATTACAAGAAAGATGTCTCGTAAATATGCAATAGAAGATTTATTCAATATATTATTTTTGTCGTCCGATCCCCTACTATACTCTATTTCAGAAAAGAACTCGAATGGATTTAAGGTAAATGAAGCATTCAACAAGGAAGTACTTAAACTATTGTAAATCCCAGAAGCAAATTTTGACCAAGGCTCCGACATCTCAGACCTAGATGAAGAGTTCGATTGCAGTTTAAATGATTAACATAACGTTGTCGACTTAGATTTTTTTTTTTTATTTTGATTACATTTATTTAAGTTTATTGCAATTACTTATTACAACATACAAAAATATGATTTTATTTACGATAATACGTTTTCTCTAATGAATTTTTCTAACTTTGATATAACCTTTCTTAATTTAAATTTTTTTAGCTCAATGAAAACTTAAAAAGTTGCGAAATAATAATAAAAAATTACAAATAATATATTTATTTTCATGTAAAACGTTAGTTGGTGAGTAGAGCTAGAAAAATTTAATATTTATTCCAATCGTGATTTTATGTCAGCTAGGTTGTTTATATATCACACTGTGGGAAGCCCTGAAGGCATTTGAAGCCAGCGTGATAAAGTTGCATATCAGAAAGTGGAGGTGTAAAGCCTTGCTGGCGCCCATAATCTACCTAAATGTCTCAATTTTCTGGATCCCAGGGCACAGCGATATTGAAGATAATGAATTTGCAAACGAGAAGACAAAGGTTCGGAAATGAACATAAGCGAGTCGGACAGCTTCCCACGACCAGTGCGTGGTTATCTGTTGAGGAAAATCAAGGATTATGATATTGTAACGAATTTGCTGCAAATCCTCTTATTTGCATTCTTCTGCTAAGTTCGAATCACTAAATTGTTGAATAAATAACTCCAATATTGAATAATGGAAAAATGGCCTTTATTAAAGTACTTCACAATAACACTTGTACTTTGCTACTCGCTGGCTTAATAACCAAACTGATTGATAACTCAAATGAAACTCTACTATTGGCCGCCAGATCGCGTGCTTAATCAAACTGATTGATAGCTCAACTCAAACTGAATTACAGCGCCTCTACATCTGTCGCCTTTTATACTCTTTGGTTTCCTCGTTCGCCTTTTTCTAGAATCTACTTGCATTGTCCATGAGCTCTCAAACTTCTCAGCTATAACTAAAATTGCACAATTTTATACATCTTTTAGGCGCTTCCAGAATCTACTAGTCCAGTAGCTCTCAAACTTCTCAGATATATGCATGTGTTTGCGCATTGACTCTCCGATGCTCGTATTCGTACATTGTACATATATGTAGACGCAGTTATTGTTTCGTTTATGTAGATACATGATGATTGAATTATTGATGTGCATTCACGTCACTGCTTAGCATCACTTAGAGCTGGCAGCACTCCTTAGTTTTGCTAATATTCGTAACAATATAAAAGCAATGGACTTCCTGTGGAACAACCATGATGATTGCGTGGTCTCAAGGTCATTATGCTGAGGTTTGGATGGGAAAGCAACTATCTTTCTTTCAAGCTAAACAAACCTTCAGTGAGAATATTTACGGGTGTCATCACAAGTCGTTGAGCCAAAGGAGCTAATTCATCACTCCCTCTGCCGATGTCGAGGACTTCGCACGCTTTTTCGACAGTCTGGCAGAGGTAGGAAAAGTGTATTTCACTCCTAGGTTCATCAGAGAAAGCAAATGGTTTGGTGAGGACTACTAGAAAGTAATCTTGCTGGACAAATTTGCCGCTATCCTGCACTAACTGAGGGCACTCACAATGAACAAAAATATCTCCGAGTGGAAAATTCGCATGCACGTCATTTTAACCTATCTAACCAAACCTATTTCTTTCGTGTAAAGTCACATCTGTTGTGGTTAAATATTTGGTACTCACGCTTTGTTTTTGTAACTACGAGAAGCTCATTTTCAATTGATAGAATTCTTACTAATAAATAGCTCTATTCAATTCGGGCGCATCATTTTTGGGTTGAGTGCCTACAGCAACCGTTTTCGTCCTCTTATATTACACTTACTTAACAACTTAAAATTGGCACATTCACCATTACGACCGCAGTTACAATAAACACGTTTTCAATGTCCAACAAGGGGAAAGGATGTTGGCTGTATCATTCCTGTTGCCACAGTCAGGTTTTCTACATATGGTACGCATGTATCGACGTCATTGTCAATTGAAGTTGTTATTGAGATTACCGTTGAACTAACTACTGAACATTAAGAGGCGGCAATTTTTGTTTTTGTTGCTTGTCCCATTTCCCGCACGCTTGGTCATCGCATGTTAGGCGTGCAATCTTTTTTTTTTTGTGCTACAAAACAACTTGAAGCAACAAAGCTCAGGCAAAGCAAACAAAATGCAAAAGGCAATGAATGTTGACTTGCGGCTCAAGCGCGTCTTTCCACTGCAAGTTTTTTGTGTTCGTCTCCTAGTTTTCGGTGGCTGGGCATCAACAGCTTTTATACATACAATTTCATATGTTTGTGTATGTATGTATGCATGTGTATCTGTGTAGGCTTTCAACTGCATCCAGCCGCTATGGAGACTTCAACTTGTGTTTCCCGGTTGATGCGTTGAATAGCACGCGTTGATCAACAGCGCCGTGGACAACTATTTGACAATCGGCAATAAACAGCGAGCAAGCACTCATGGCCACTGGCGTTATGAACGCCAATGGGTGACACACATGATGTGGTACGCACACACGCAAAGAGATAGCGATGTGGTACGCACACACGCAAAGAGATAGCACGTCACACGCATATATTTGCAAACTCTTGGTTGACTACATTTTGGCGCATATGAGGTCGCGTAACGGTATATGCAGTCGGGATGATAGAGGCCGGCGCGTCAGTTAGGCTGTGTGGTAACTTAAAGAGTTATTCCTTTTTTTTTTTTCGTTTACTCAAGTTGTTGTGTTGTAGCTTAATTTCAGTTTCTTCATTAACATCGATGATTTGACACGAAATTTCAACTCAACCTCTCTTGACTGTTTCATCTTTCTCTTTTACTTATTGCTTCATCTTCATCCTCGTCCCCACCTCATGTTCTTACATTCTTCCTCTTTTTCGTTCAATATTGCTGCGTTTATATCCGCGCAGATGCAATTTTTGTTTGACGTCTCGCATGTAAACAGTAACACTGCCTTGTGGTTTGTCCAATTCTCCGATTCGCTACATAACTTGGCATATTGGCATTTTGACCCATATTACCGTTATTGTTTGGCTGGCTGCTGATTTCCTTTAGGCATTTTTGACGCTGTTCTTGTTGTTGCTGTTACAAGTACCAAAATTGGCTCCATCACGCCCATTTTGTGGCATTCGACAACCACAAGCGTTCACATAATTAATCGGCTTCGTATGGTGAAAGTTTTTGCTTCTGAAAAAAGAAAAAAGAAAAAAAAAAATAACAGAGAAGGTGAAGTAGAACTTTTGCTTAAATCAGTTATGGCAGCAGATAAAGTTTTGCTAACAACAAAAAAGAACTTGTCATCTGGATAGCTTTATTTTATAAAAAAAAAAACAAGTAAGGAAGGCTAAGTTCGGGTGTAACCGAACATTACATACTCATCTGCCAAATTACAGCTTGCAAAACTTTTAAATTAGCTTCTTTTAAAAGTGGACGGTGCCACGCTCATTGTCCAAAACTTTACCAATTTTCTATTCTGCATCATGAGGTCAACCCACCTACCAAGTTTCATCGCTTCATCCGTCTTTGGTAATGAATTATCGCACTTTTTCGAAACTGTCGATATCGAACAAGTTGGCATGGTTATAGTCCGGTTTCGTTCATTTTAAATAGCGATCTGAGATGAGTGCCAGGAACTTACTTACCAAATTTCATTAATATACCTCAAAATTTACTCAAGTTTTCGTGTTTACGGACAGACGGACGGACTTGGCTAAATGAATTTCTTTTTTCGCCCAGATCATTTTGATATATAGAAGGTTATATCTATCTCGATTAGTTTATGTCGTTACGGGGTACCGTTATGCGAACAAAATTAATATACTCTGTGAGCTCTTTTCAGCTGAGTATAAAAAACATACGATAAGGGCAAAGACATGAATGAAGCATCTACGTTTGTGTCAAGGAGCGCGCAGGGCCGAAAGAGATCAGGTCGGATGAGGGACCTGCAAAGAAACTTAAAAAGCGTAAACCACATGCTACCTTAGACTCCGCCTTAGGCCTATAAGTGGCTTTTGTCGACGAAATTGACCCTGACGGGAAGATAACACCGGATAGATGGCTGTTGGTGTAAAGGAATTTTATGGAGATGATGTTCGGAGCCAACAGCGAGGAAGAATCTTTCGATGCAGCAGGCTGGCGGAAGGGTGTCAAGATCATCGGCTGCGGCAACAATTAAAATTGGCCAAAAACAAGGACTGAAAGCTGCAACTCATAAAAAGGGCTTACGGGGTCCTAAGGTTCAGGCTGGGCTCCCTTAATTTATTTGTATCTAGTGACAGATCAAGTGACATAAGGAAAACACTGTAGCGAAAAAGAGTATTAATTTATTTACTTTGACATAGCACTTCAATGGTGATCCCGTCACAGTGGTATGCGAGAACGAGTTCGCGACTACTTACTACTAACCAATCAACCAACTTTAAGGAATAGAGCTAAAAAAAATTTTATAAATATCATTTTGTCACAGATTCTCCCACAACCAGAATCGATAACTGGAAATTATCAGACACATGTTTTTTCGGACACGATAGGATACTCTTCGCTAATGATTTTGAAGTAGAAGTCTCCCGGCCATTTAGAAATACGAGAAATACAAATTGGACAAAATGTTCTGAAACAATGTCCCAATAACTGATATCGACAAAAGCGGAGGACATACGGGGCTTTCTCAATATTTATAGGGCGGAAAGTTGATTAACAAAGATATTAATCCCCACGTTTGAACTATGCTGTCCCCTAACCAGGTCAAACACCAAACCTAAGACAATAGATCAACGACAAGAAGCCTCCTCAACAAAGCTAGACATAGCCGACTGGGATGCCTACAGCTTTACCAAATAAAAAAACTGCATTAGGAAAGCCAAAAAGGAGTAAGACTTCGAAAAATACTACCCGGGTGACGGATGAAAAATGGAAAAGGGAACTGCGGCTAGAATGTACTCAAAATATCTTTAGGTAAATCAACCTTACCGACTCCTTGACTCATGTAGTGTTTTTTTAGTGATGGGCTATGCCATAGACAGAGCAGCCAGATTGCTCCATTATACTGCGGTCACAGACGTCAACGAATTTATTTTTGTTGACAGTCAGGTCGCCTTGAATACTCGGTCGGATATCGTTCGGAGGTGTCGAGCGTCGCTGACGTCTGCAAGGCAGCCAAATGTCTCCCTTTCCTGGGTCTTAGGGTACAGCGATATTAAAGAGAATAAATTTGCAGATGAGATGGCTAAGAAAGTTGCCGAAATGGACAACAGCGAGGCGGATATCTCCATACGACCAGCGCTGGGTATCTCCTGAGGTGGATCGAGGAATATGAAATTAGGGCAACGGACTTACAGTGGAACAACCGGGAGGAGTGCGCGGTTCAAGGTCCTTATGACCATGTTTGGATTGGAAAGAAAGTAACTTTCTTCTCATGCCAAACAAACCTAAAGGTTTGTAACAAAATAATACAGGCGCGAATTAAATTGCCTTGAATTGGCTACTCCCACAGCTTAAGCGCATTTCATATCATTCACCTAATTCTAAAAATTAAAAAAAAAAATTAACTGCTTCTAATTAAATATACTAAAAATTTTATTGAAAACAACTAATAACATTCAAACTTGATATTCCCACTGAAAATATCAAATTTGTTATGTAACCAAAAAAATAAACTATTAAATTATATAACTTGAAATATTTTACGTACTATTTAAGACAAAACTAGCAGCAGTGGTGCACCGCACCGCCAGAGCTTCGTATGCAAACACAACTTATTTTGTAGTAGTATGCGTTTACATGGCGAAAGTTCGAACACAAAACCGCGGATGAGATGTTTACAGCTTGAATCATTGTGGATTAGTACAAGTGTGTTAAATTTTTTCTGACAGGCACTCGCTTAAGTTAGCATAACGGGAAAATCAGGGTTGCCATTGTTGTTTTGATTGAAAACGGTCAATTAGGGTTCTGTGCAGGGACATAAAATATTGAAACAGGGTTTATGTAGTCACAAAAGTGTTGCTCCTGCTCCACAGCATTTTTATTTTATATCATGGCGAAAATTGTTCAGTTCAGAGTTATTGATGATCATTAAAAATTTTGCTTTATACATAAGGTTATTCCTCCAAATGTAAAAAGCACAGAAAACGAATAGTCTTTCAAATTGTTGTGAAAAACTATTTAAACTCAATAACAATATCCATCGGTAAACTATTTTCTAGGATTGCTGAATTTCTGTCCCCAAGTTCATTATATTTGTGCAATACAAGAATCTGGTAACAGCATTTTTAAATGAAAAAACAACAATGTTAATGCAAAACAAGTAAAGGTGTCTAAGTTCAGGTGTAACCGAACATTATATACTCAGCGTGAGCTTCAATTGTACATTTCATTTCAGATAAATTACTTTTCTACATAACACGTTGCACCGCCCATTTAAAAAAAATTTCTCCGCATTTCCTCTTACAATAAAACTTGAGAAGTGAAATATCATTGATTCAAAACTATTTTTTGCTAAGTTGTAGCTTATTATTCTGTTCTACGACCCTTTTAAACTTGTTTTATATCTAAGTTGCCGTAGTCTTTAATCGATCCCGTCCATTTTTCTAGAAATATTTTCTACTATAAGGAAAATTTGTGTACAGAATTTCATTACGGTATGTTAATTTTTCTTCGAGTTGTGGCTCCCGAAACATATAAAATTGCTTAGTCATAAAAGGGGCGGTGCCATGCCCATTTTTTTGAATTTGAATTTTTTCCTATTTATTGTTATATATACATTTGGGAAATGAAATACCATTGATATAAAGCTCTTTTGCAAAGATATAGCTTATTTTATTCGTCCACGACCCTTTTAAGAATCTTTTATATAAAAGTGGGCGTGGTCCTTAACCGATTTCGTTAATTTTTCTTCAAAGCATTCCTTATTGTAAGGACAACCTCTCTGCCCAATTTTGTTACGATAGGTTTAACGAGTTTTGATTTATGATTAATAATATTCAAATATTTTATCAAGAGTCTCAGTATCAGACCACACGTCAAATTTCAACATTCTAGGTGTATTATTTACTAAATATTCAGGTTTTTTGTGTTTTCGATAATTTTATATATATAAAAGGTGGGCGTGGTTACCATCCCATTTCGCTCATTTTCAATACCAATCTATTCTGGGTCCAGATAAGCTCGTATACCAAATTTGGTGAAGATATCTCAATATTTAGTAAAGTTATCGTGTTAACGGACAGACGGACGGATGGACATGGCTCCATCAAATTTCTTTTCGATACTGATGATTTTGATGTATGGAAGTCTATATCCATCTCGATTCCTTTATACCTGTACAACCAACCGATATCCAATCAAAGTTAATATACTCTGTGTGCAAAGCACTCTGATTATAAAAACGTTTCTTATAGTCAAACTTTCATTCATTCATATTTTTGCCTGCTCCTTTGGCTTGCTTCCACTCAGAGCACCGTTTTATTTGCGGAAGACTTTCACAGCGACAGAAATTAAGACGGATTTACATAGACGCTTTGGTTGTGTTGCATCGATCTGACGCTTTGGCAGGGCCATAATATAAGAATGAGACTCCTTGCCAATCGATGAAATAGTTGTAAATCCTCCTTTGAGAATTTTTCTATTTTTTGGATCCCTTAACCTTCAAAAAACTTTGCTTAGCAAGATATAGGAACTGCCATAAATTTAACTCATCTGTTGGGCGAAGCATCGAAAGATTTACTTAAACGCTTTGGTTACGTGCTTACGCTTTGCCAACGCCATATGAAAAACAAGTAAGGAAGGCTAAGTTCGGGTGTAACCGAACATTACATACTCAGCTGAGAGTTATGGAGACAAAAAAAAGCAAAATCCCCATGTAGGAAAATGAACCTAGGGTAACCCAGGTAATGTGTTCAGAATTTTAACTTTTACTCTCTAAAACTCCAATCAGTGTATTTCTGTGCTTAAACTATGTTGAAAATTGTGTTAAAGTTTTTGGTGTGGTGAAAGTGACCTACTAGGATTTTGTTACGCTACGCTGCTTTCCACCGAAGTTTGCGCCTGCAACATCCTTATTTTCGATAATCTTTGGTTTTCCGAAGCTCTACGAAGCTCTCAACTATATCACTGAACAAGAGCCATTCAATAATGATTGTTTATATGTACTAATGTACAAATGGGAATTGTTTGTGACAAATTCGATCTATTTGTTAAAATACACAATCACAAATAGAATAACATAAATATTACAACAGCCAAAACCCGTACAGGTATAAATACGTAAATAGTTAAAATGTTAAGAGAGGCACTGGGTTTGGGTGAAGTTGTGGGGCAATGTTATTAACCGAAAAATAAGCTAATCAATTTCTGACATTTGATCCGATAGACAAATAACATAAAAATGTGATGCGAATAAAATAAAATCAAACAAGCCTTATTAAACTTTGCTCCCTATATACAGAGAAACCCTCCTAACGGACACCGCTATTAGGTGGAAACCTCCCTTGCCCGGAGAGTTTTTCATGCCTCAGACTTTAGGTGCAATTTTTAACACAAATTGTCCTAAGTTAGGCGAGCACTCTCTCGGACGGACGCACACAGTTATCTATAAATGTATATAAAGAAGGATGCGTGTTTGCATGCCGCTTATTCCCGAAGTACCCCGCCGATTTATTCAAGTTTGCATGATAGCTACACTGCAACCCAGGGACCGATCTATTTGAACAAACTCTATACAAAGTTCGATTTGCCTGAAATTTGGTATATAGGTAGCCCTTTGCCTAGATTAGTATTTACGAGTATTTTTTTCGGGAAATGGACCAGGGATCGACTGGGACTGGGACTGGGACTGCGGGTAAGGTTGGAGAAGAAAAAGAAAAACTACAAAAAGAGCCTGAGAATGTGATAGAGTTAGACAAAGATAGAGATAGATAGACCGGAAAAGAAAAAAGGGAAATGATGGGGAGGAGAAAGATACACAGAGAAAGAAGAAGGCGCAGGGTGAAGTAAATAAAAGAATACGGATGAGTAGGAGGTAAAAACTTCTTAAAATTTATGCAGATATATCAAAGTCAGTGCTAATGTGCTTTAAAATATGATGAAGACCTTCTACGGAGCGGACACGAACCTCTTATCGTCGAACACTGAGTTTCGTTTTCATAACACATCAATCAAAAACTTTCCATGTATGGACGCGAAATCCTCGTTGTTGGTGCAGCAGTGGCAAACTCCTCTTATTTTCCAAATGAATCAAGGGGGCTCCCGAATAAAACCAATTTTGCATTACATAAATATGTACTCAAGTTTAAGGAGTGTCATAGGCTGCCACTACTTAGTATCGCTTTTATGTAAATGAAAAGTAAGGTTTCTAGATTACATGAGGTAAGATTAGGTTAAACTGGTCGGTCCTTGAGGACTTCACATAAACTGAAAGTGTCCATAGAGCTACCAATTAGCTTATGATATATTATTATATTATATTAAGTTGAAAAAACCTCTCAAGAACCATGGCCTGTGTAATGAAATAACTACGTGCTCTTTGAACTATAATTATAGGTACCTAGAGACCATCGCACTACTGACTTTTAAACCTGAAAACTTGTTTGAGGTGATCTTTGACATCTTGCAGCCCTTCGATTTGTTTCAAAACTTTCCTACTTGGTTGATCAGTTGTAGCTATCTTCTCCTTTCCAGTTCATCCGACTTCTTGTCACCATCTAAGCCCATATGAATGGGGTCTTATGATAGTTATCACTTTTTCCCTGTTCCAATTCTTTCAAGTGCTTATCTGCGCAATAACATACTTCTAGTTATTTTGCTATGCGTCATTCTCGCCCCAATGGCCGGCTGATTGTCCATATAAAAGATTTTGCGACTGTAGTTCAGGCAGGTTTTTCCAGTATATCTGCCAATTTGTATGATACTGTTATTACCGGATCGGCTTAGTATACCATAGAACATACAGGTTTCATTTTCGTATCTTTCGACACCCACACTTCGAACTCTAAGTTGCTCTTAAATCTCAACCAAAGCAAGTGCTTACATTATTGAACGGTTTTGTTTATCTGGACTTGACAGACCGGCCGGCCGACACGAATTTTTTTATTAAAATTTAAGTAACTCCTCGATAAGCTACAAGCTTCAAACTTCGAATATAGTTCAGAACCCGATGACAACGCAATAATAAGAAAAACATGTAAAGATGTCTAAGTTCTGGTGTAACCGAACATTATATACTCAGCGTGAGCTTCAATTGTACATATCATCTTCTATATATATAAAAAGAAGTGTACATTTTGATTGTCACTCCATAACTCGAGAACGGAGGAAAAATTGCCATGAAATTTTTGGAAAAAATACAGGAAGGAGAGATGATGGTTAGTTGGTTTTGAAATCCCAAATCGGTTTTGCCATATATATATATATATATATCAAATTCTGTGTGTGTGTGTGTTCGCTATGGAAACGTATTTCCCACATATCAATCATCACCAAATTTTGGTTATGGGTTCCTTCGATCAACGGGAAGGTTTTAGGCTAAAAATAATTTCGATATATAAAAGGTGCGTGGCACCTCCCATGCAAATGGAACCTTTGGTACTGCATACCTTTGAAGGTATACATGCCAGAACATTGAAATTCAATGAGGAGTAATATGAGGTCAATCCCTAACATACCAAGAAAATGCGGAATTCGGAGAAAGGGGGAGTGGCACCTCCCATACAAATGGAATCTTTAGTAATGCATAACTTTGAAGGTATACATGTCAGAACATTGAAATTCAGTTAGGAGTTATATGAGGTCAATCCCTAACACCACCAAGAAAATGCGGAATAGGGAAAAAGGGGGCGTGGAACCTCCCATTCAAATGGAATATTTGGTACTGCATAGCTTTGAAGGTATACATGCCAGAACATTGAAATTCAATGAGGAGTAATATGAGGTCAATCCCTAACACTACCAAGAAAAGGCGGAATTGGGAAAAAGGGGGTGTGGAACCTCCCATTCAAATGGAATCTTTGGTACTGCATAACTTTGAAGGTATACATGTCAGAACAGTGAAATTCAGTTAGGAGTTATATGAGGTCAATCCCTAACACCACCAAGAAAATGCGGAATAGGGAAAAAGGGGGCGTGGAACCTCCCATTCAAATGGAATATTTGGTACTGCATAGCTTTGAAGGTATACATGCCAGAACATTGAAATTCAATGAGGAGTAATATGAGGTCAATCCCTAACACTACCAAGAAAAGGCGGAATTGGGAAAAAGGGGGCGTGGAACCTCCCATTCACATGGAATCTTTGGTACTGCATAACTTTGAAGGTATACATGTCAGAACAGTGAAATTCAGTAAGGAGTTATATGAGGTCAATCCCTAACACCACCAAGAAAATGCGGAATAGGGAAAAAGGGGGCGTGGAACCTCCCATTCAAATGGAATATTTGGTACTGCATAGCTTTGAAGGTATACATGCCAGAACATTGAAATTCAATGAGGAGTAATATGAGGTCAATCCCTAACACCACCAAGAAAATGCGGAATTGGGAAAAAGAGGGCGTGGAAACTCCCATTCAAATGGAATCTTTGGTACTGCATAACTTTGAAGGTATACATGTCAGAACAGTGAAATTCAGTAAGGAGTTATATGAGGTCAATCCCTAACACCACCAAGAAAATGCGGAATTGGGAAAAAGGGGGCGTGGAACCTCCCATTCAAATGGAATCTTTGGTACTGCATAACTTTGAAGGTATACATGTCAGAACAGTGAAATTCAGTAAGGAGTTATATGAGGTCAATCCCTAACACCACCAAGAAAATGCGGAATTGGGAAAAAGGGGGCGTGGAACCTCCCATTCAAATGGAATCTTTGGTACTGCATAACTTTGAAGGTATACATGTCAGAACAGTGAAATTCAGTAAGGAGTTATATGAGGTCAATCCCTAACACCACCAAGAAAATGCGGAATTGGGAAAAAGGGGGCGTGGAACCTCCCATTCAAATGGAATCTTTGGTACTGCATAACTTTGAAGGTATACGTGCCAGAACATTGAAATTAGTAAGTAGTTATTTGAGGTCAATCCTTAACACCACTAAGAAAATATGGAATTGGGAAAAAGGGGGCGTGGCACCTCCCATACAAATGGAATATATTATACTGCATATATCTGGATGTCGTAATGGTAGGATAATTAAAATTGGTAAGGAGCTATGTGATGTTAAGTCCTAAAACCTCCAGTAAAATTTGGAATGGGGAAAAACTATAGCTGCCGTACAAACTTAAGTTATTTTAACACCTAAAGTTTGACTGCATTGTTGAGGTTACCTGTTATGCCTTTTGGACGTTTAGTAATCTGCCGCTGTTAAAAAAATTTTTTAACTTCAGTCTATCTACATCTTCTATAAAAATCAAATTCTGTGTGTGTGTTCCCTATGAAAACGTGTTTGCTATACTTCGATTATCACCAAATTTTGGCTCGAGGTTCCTTCGATCTAGACGAAAGTTTTTCATATTTCAGAATTAAGAATTTTAAATTTAAATGTTTTTATTTTTTGGCTATGCGAAAGAACTATCGTAGCTCCCAAAAATGATCATGTTAACAAAATCAATGATCGCTTTCAAAATCAATTTCCTGGTGAAGTGACGAAATATAAATCGATCGACACAGTTACAGATGAAGATAAAATTGTGAATTATCCAAATGAATTTCTATACTCCTTAGAACCAAAAGGAATGCCTGCGCATATATCAATTTTGAAAATTGGCTCACTAGTCATGCTTCTTCGGAATGTAATCAAAGCAACAATCATCAGCGGTAAAAGCAATACAATAATATAAAATAAGATACAATAAGGTACAAGAATAAAATGTTTTAATAGAAAAATATGCGTATAAAATTCAATTTAATATACAGAACAATAAATTAAATTATCAACAAACAAAACAGAAAAAATAACGCAACATCCATTCGATCTCGGGCGTTACAACGTGCACCTGGTAAAACTAGTTTCAGATAAATTACTTTTCTACATAACGCGTGGCACCGCCCATTTAAAAAAAATTTCTCCCCATTTCCTCTTACAATAAAACTTGAGAAGTGAAATATCATTGATTCAAAACTATTTTTTGCAAAGATATAGCTTATTTTATTCGTCCACGACCCTTTTAAAAATTACGGGGTGCCACGCCAATTTAAAATTTTGTTTTTAAAATTTTTATCAAGAGTCTCAATATCAGTATACATGTATAACAACATTCAACATTCTAGGTGTATTATTTACTAAATAATCAGGTGCGGCCACCGTGGTGTGATGGTAGCGTGCTCCGCCTACCACACCGTATGCCCTGGGTTCGCACCCCGGGCAAAGCAACATCAAAATTTTAGAAATACGGTTTTTAAATTAGAAGAAGATTTTTCTAAGCGGGGTCGCCCCTCGGCAGTATTTGGCAAGCGCTCCGGGTGGATTTCTGCCATGAAAAGCTCTCAGTGAAAACTCGTCTGCCTTGCAGATGCCATTCGGAGTCGGCATAAAACATGTAGGTCCCGCCTGGCCAATTTGTAGGGAAAATCAAGAGGAGCACGACGCAAATTGGAAGAGATATTTGGCCTTAGATCTCTTCGGAGGTTATCGCGCCTTACATTTATTTATTTTTTTATAATCAGGTTTTTTGTGTTACAAAATGTTATATTTATATAAAAAGTGGGCGTGGTTATCATCCGATTTCGCTCATTTTCAATACCAATCTAATCTGGGTCCATATATGCTCCTAATTTGGTGAAGATACCACAATATTTAATCAAGTTATCGTGTTAACGGACGGACGGACGGACGGACATGGCTCAATAAAATTTTTTTCGATACTGATGATTTCGTGTATACCTGTACAACCAACCGTTATCCAATCAAAATTAATATACTCTGTGTGCAAAGCACGCTGGGTATAAAAACTCTGATAGGTGGCGCGTGGATCGAAATATTTCAAAAAATCGTATTTGTGGTCCGATTTGGCTCATATTTGGAACACATATTACATACATGAATAGAAAGCGACATGTGAAAAAATTCGCCGCCAGGTGGCGCAAGGATTCGAATATTCCGTCCTCTCTTTTTCTTGCTGACAAAGTTGTCGATACTCCGGAGGACGCTGCAAATCTTTTTGCAGAAAACTTTTTGAACAATTTCACTTCTGATTCTGACAATCATGATAATTTTACTTTTAATATTCAGGCTGCTATTGACTTCGGTAATATAGTACTGTCTAAGGAAGATGCTCTTAATGGGCTTATTCAGCTTAAGACGTCGACGAGTACCGACTCGTCCATCCACTGTTGTTAATTTTTAATAATTCGTTATCTACAGGTACTCTTATTGATGCGTGGAAATTAGCGTTCATTACACATATTTTCAAGAGCGGCAATAAAAATGATATTACTAATTATAGGCCCATTTCAAAACTTTCCGCCATTGCGAAGCTCTTTGAATGTATCATCCAAGATAAATTACGTTTCTGTGTTAAGAATTTTGTGTGTTAGGACGTTCAACTGTGTCTAATTTGACTATTTTCTCATATGACTGCCTCGCAGCTTTTCAGGCAGGATATCTGTTTGACGCTGTGTATACTGACTTTGCCAAGGCATTCGATGGGGTCCCATGTTATTTTGATAAAAAAGTTAGCCTGTTTGGGCTTTCACTCAGTATTTTTGTGTTGGATTGAATCCTACTTATTTAATCGTCGTTGCATGGTTGTAGTTGATGGTGTTAGGTCTCATCCATTCGTTGCTTCTTCCGATATTCCACAAGGTAGTATCCTGGGTCCACTGTTTTTTGTCATGTTTATTAATGATATTCGCTCTTGCTTCTCTAAAATAAGATTCTTGCTGTATGCGGATGACCTTAAGATATACTTGCCTGTTCATAGCCTTCATAATGCGGTATTGTTGCAAGAAGCTTTGGATAAACTTAGTAACTGGTGTAATAATAATCGGTTATCACTTAACCTAAAAAAGTGCTTTCAAATAACTTTTTCGAAGCGTCAACTTGATTGATCAACTTGATTGATACCGTGTATCAAATATCAAACTCGCCCCTGTTTCGGGTTAGTGAAATTAAGGACTTGGGAGAAATATTTGACTCGAAGTTTTCGTTTTCAAGTCATATTAATGTGTGCATTGCTAAGTCGTATGCCATGCTAGCTTTTGTTAGGCGTCATAGCTTGGATTTAAGTGACCCGCATACGCCGAAGCTATTATATTCTGCGTTTGTGCCATCCAAACTTGAGTACGCTTGTTTCGTCTGGTCTCCGTATTATTCCTGCCATGTTGCAAGAATTGAACGAATCCAAAAAGTATTCGTACACTTTGCATTACGCTGTCTGCGCTTCTCGGATCCTATCCCGACTTATAAAGCTCGTTGCTTATTGATTAACTTAAAATCATTGCAGGACAGGAGGGCAATTTTATCGCTGTCGTTCGTTTTCGATTTGTTGCGTGGGGTTGTTGATTGCCCTATGCTCTTGGAGAGGATTTTCATTAATATTCCGGCTAGAGCTCTTGGTGCTTCTGAGTTTTTTCATGTTGGTGTTCTTAGGGCTCTTTATGCTCCAATTACTAGAGCCTTAATTGAGTTCAATAGAATTTCTAAATTTTGTGACATAGATTTTTCTTGTTCGAGAGATGGCTTTCTGAGTATTTTAAATACTTTTTATAAGTAAGGTAATTTATATTAACATTGTTAACTACTTTACACTTTTATAATAAGCCTATAAGATTCTTTTTTAATTGGCTTAAATAAATAAATAAATAAATGAAAAACAAATTTAAGTTAAACCGTTTTATTGAAAATAATACTTACATTAGATAATAATAATACTAAAAGATAGCAAATAATTAGGTAGGCCCTAGGTAGTAGTCATCACACTCCCTACGCTTTTATTTATTTTTCTGATAAACGCCCTAGATTGATTAGGAGTGTGATGACTAGTACAATCGAAACTGACCGCAAAAACAACAAATTTTTTTTTATACTCAGTTGAGCAGAGCTTACAGAGTATATTAACTTTGATTGGATAACGGTTGGTTGTACAGGTATAAAGGAATCGAGATAGATTTAGACTTCCATATATCAAAATAATTAGTATCGAAAAAAAATTCGATTGAGCCATGTCCGTCCGTCCGTCTGTCCGTTAACACGATAACTTGAGTACATTTTGAGGTATCTTGATGAAATTTGGTACGTAGGTTCCTGGGCACTCATCTCAGATCGCTATTTAAAATGAACGATATCGTACAATAACCACGCCCAATTTTTCGATATCGAAAATTTTGAAAAATCGAAAAAGTGCGATAATTCATTACCAAATATGGATTAAGCGATGAAACTTGGTAGGTGAGTTGAACTTATGACGCAGAATAGAAAACTAGAAAAATTTTGGACAACGGGCGTGGCACCGCCCACTTTTACAATAAGGTAATTTGGAAGTTTCGCAAGCTGAAATTTGGCAGTCGTTGAAGATGTCATGATGAAATTTGGCAGGAATGTTATTACTCTTATTACTGCATGTATGATTAATAAAAATTGGTAAAATCGGAGTACGACCACGCCCACTTTAAAAAAAAACATTTTTTTAAAGTCAAATTTTAAAATAAAAGTTAATATCTTTACAGTATATAAGTAAATTATGTCAACATTCAACTCCAGTAATAATATGGTGCAACAAAATACAAAAATAAAAGAAAATTTCACAATGGACGTGGCTCGGCCCTTTTTCATTTAATTTGTCTAGGATACTTTTAATGCCATAAGTCGAACAAAAATTTACCAATCCTTGTGAAATTTGGTAGAGGTTTAGATTCTAGGACGATAACTGTTTTCTGTGAAAAAGGGCGAAATCGGTTGAAGCCACGCCCAGTTTTTATACACAGTCGACCTTCTGTCCTTCCGCTCGGCCGTTAACATGATATCTTGAGCAAAAATCGATATATCTTTACTAAACTCAGTTCACGCAATTATCTGAACTCACTTTGTATTGGTGTAAACAATGGCCGAAATCCGACTATGACCACGCCCACTTTTTCGATATCGAAAATTACGAAAAATGAAAAAATGCCATAATTATATACCAAATACGAAAAAAGGGATGAAACATGGTAATTGTGTTGGTCTATTGACGCAAAATATAACTTTAGAAAAAAACTTGGTAAAATGGGTGTGACACCTACCATATTAAGTAGAAGAAAATGAAAAAGTTTTGCAGGGCGAAATCAAAAGCCCTTGGAATCTTGGAAGGAATACTGTTCGTGGTATGACATATATAAATAAATTAGCGGTACCCGACAGATGATGTTCTGGATCACTCTGGTCCACATTTTGGTCGATATCTCGAAAACGCCTTCACATATACAACTAAGGGCCACTCCCTTTTAAAACCCTCATGAATACCTTTAATTTGATATCCATATCGTACAAACATATACTAGAGTCACCCCTGTCCCACCCTAATGGCGATATCTCGAAAAGGCGTCCACTTATAGACCTAATGCCCACTCCCTCTTAAAATACTCAGTAACACCTTTCGTTTGATACCCATATTGTACAAACAAATTCTAGAGTCATCCCTGGTCCACCTTTATGGCGATATTTCGAAAAGACGTCCACCTATTGAACTAAGGCCCACGCCCTTTTAAAATACTCATTAACAGCTTTCATTTGATACCCGTATTGTACAAACGCATTCTAGAGTCAACCCTGGTCCTTTTTTATAACGATATTCCGAAAAGGCGTCCACCTATAGAACTAAGGCCCACGCCCTTTTAAAATACTCATTAACACCTTTCATTTGATACCCATATAGTACAAACAAATTTTAGATCCACCGCTGGTCCACGTTTATGGCGATATCTCGAAAAGGCGTCCACACATAGAACTAAGGCCCACTCCTTTTTAAAATACTCATTAACACCTTTCGTTTGATACCAATATCATACAAACAAATTCTAGAGTCGCCTCTGGTCTACCTTTATGGCGATATTTCGAAAAGACGTCCACCTATTGAACTAAGGCCCACGCCCTTTTAAAATACTCATTAACACCTTTCATTTGATATCCGTATTGTACAAACGCATTCTAGAGGCAACCCTGGTCCTTTTTTATAACGATATTCCGAAAAGGCGTCCACCTATAGAACTAAGGCCCACGCCCTTTTAAAATACTCATTAACACCTTTCATTTGATACCCATATCGTACAAACAAATTCTAGAGTCATCCCTGGTCCACCTTTATGGCGATATTTCGAAAAGGCGTCCACCTATAGAACTAAGGCCCACTCCCTTTTAAAATACTCATTAACACCTTTCATTTGATACCCATATCGTACAAACAAATTCCAGAGTCACCCCTGGTCCACCTTTATGGCGATATCCCTAAAAGGCGTCCATCTATAGAACTATGGCCCCCTTCCTCTTAAAATACTCTTTAATACCTTCCATTTGATACACATGTCATACAAACACATTCCAGGGTTACCCTAGGTTCTTTTTACAACATGGTGATTTTCCCTTACTTTGTCTCCACAGCTCTCAACTGAGTATGTAATGTTCGGTTACACCCGAACTTAGCCTTCCTTACTTATTTAATTATTATTTTTGGAACATAATAATTTACAAATTTGTCTTTAAAATGGAAGCTTGTATATTAACTAATAAAAAAATTAAAATAGCTACCCACCTGTCTTGGAGCGAGCGGCTCGCTATATAAACGTGCAGGTAATATTTACACCCCCGCTGAGCGGGTTGTGCGCTGAGCTTGGGACACGCCACGTAAAACCATACTCCAATGAAATATAACAACAAGCCTCGGATAAATACACTCTCTATTGATGACGACAGGGCATGCACCTGGAACGTCCGCTCCATCAATGGGATTGGTGCAGATGCCCGGCTGGTTGATGTCCTCGTCAAAGCAAAATCTGACATCACCACCATCCAAGAAATGCGTTGGAAGAAGCAAGGAAGAAAGAAGATCAAAAATTGTTACATCTATTGGAGTGGCTATACGAATAAGCGCAGTTTCGGCGTCGGATTCGTGGTGGTAGATCGCCAAGTGCTGGCGTTCACGCCTGTGGACGAGCGTCTCGCCGCTATCCGAATAAAAGCAAAATTTTTTAATATATCATTCATCTGCACCCACGCCCCGACAGAGGAGAAAGACGATGAGGTGAAAAACACTTTTTATGAACTATTAGAACGCACATACTAGCGCTGCCCCCGTCATGATATAAAAGACGTGTTTGGTGACTTTAACGCCAGGGTGGGCAAAGAAGGTGTTTTTGGCCCTACAGTCGGAAAGTTCAGCCTACACAATGAAACTTCTCCTAACGGACTGAGGCTGATTGACTTTGCCGGTGCTCGAAACATGGTCATATCGAGCACAAGTTTCATGCATAAAAAGATACATCAAGCTACATGGCTGTCTCCTGATCGAAATACTCGCAATCAGATTGATCACGTTGTGATAGACGGACCGCATGCATCCAGTGTTTTAGATGTGCGCACGATCCGAGGGCCTAACATCGACTCGGACCATTATCTCATTGGAGCCAAAATAAATACCCGCCTCAACGCGGCTAAAACCAAGGAACAAAAAACACAAGGAAAGCTAGACGCCGAAAAGATTCAATCACAACAGACTGCCAATGATTTCGCAACTCGACTCTCATACCTGCTCTCTGAGAGCACAACTCATCCTGAAGGAATACAGAAGCAGTGGGAGCATATCTCCAAAGCACTTCGTACTGCCGCCGAGGAAAAAATTGGTTACCGGCGGCCACGGAAAAACAACTGGTACAATGAAGAATGCCGCGTTGCAATCGAAAGAAGAGACGCTGCCTACAGGGCTACGTTAAAAGCGAGCGCGACAAGAGGAGTGCGTGAACGCTATCGTGAGTTGAAAAGGGAAGCGAGACGCCTTTTCAGGAAGAAAAAAGCAGAAGCAGAAAGGCGTGGGTGCGAGGAGCTTGAGCTGCTAGCCACCAGGAATAACGCCCGAAAATTCTACCAAAACATACGGCGAGAGACTGAAGGTTTTAAGACCGGGGCAAACTCCAGTAGGAATGAAAACGGCGACCTTGTAACTGATATCCAGAGAGTGCTTAGATTATGGAGGAAATACTTCTCTGCTCTCCTAAATGGAGGCAGCAATTCACCGCGAAGAGATGAAGAACCTGATCCCGCAATCGATGATGAATATATGTCCCCCGCCCGATTACGACGAAGTTAGAATAGTAATAACCAGATTGAAAAACAACAAGGCCGTGGGCGCTGATGGATTGCCTGCAGAGCTATTCAAGTACGGCGGCGAGGAGTTGGTAAGGCGCATGCAGCAGCTTCTTAGGAAAATATGGGCGGACGAATGCATGCACAACGATTGGAACCTAAGTGTTCTTTGCCAGTCCACAAGAAGGGGGATACTGCAAAATGCACCAATTATCGTGGAATCAGCCTACTTAATATCACATATAAGGTCCTTTCAAGTGTATTGTGCGAAAGATTGAAGCCCACCGTGAACCCGCTGATTGGATTTTATCAGTTCGGCTTCAGACCTTAAATGTACCATCAGCAGATTTTCACAATGCGCCAGATCTTGGAAAAAACCTGTGAAAAGAGAATCGACACACATCATGTCTTCGTCGACTTTAAAGCCACGTTCGACAGCACGAAAAGGAGCTGCCTATATGCCACTATGTCTGAATTTGGTTTCCCCGCAAAACTTATACGGCTGTGCAAAATGACGTTGAGCAACACCATCAGCTCAGTCAGAATTGGGAAGGACCTCTCCGAGCCGTTCGAAACTAAACGAGGTTTCAGACAGGGTGACCCCCTATCGTGCGATTTCTTTAATTTGATGCTGGAGAAAATTATAATAGCTGCATAACTTAACCGCACTGGAACAATATATTATAAAAGCGTGCAATTACTGGCATGTGCTGATGACATTGATATCATCGTCCCAAACACCCGCGCTGTTAGTTCTGCTTACTCTAAACTGGAAAAAGAAGCGGTAAAGATGGCTTTGATGGTGAATGAGGACCTGCTGTCATCCAGCAAAGATTAAGCGCATACGCGCTTTGGCAACCACGCTACTGTTGGCAGCCATAATTTTGAAATAGTAAAAGACTTCGTTTATTTGGGAACCAGCATCAACACTAGCAACAACATCAGCACTGAAATCCAGCGAAGAATCTATCTTGCAAATAAATGCTACTTTGGACTAGGTAGGCAATTGGAAAGTAAAGTCCTCTCTCGGCGAACGAAAATCATTATCTACAAGTCACTTATCGTACCCATCCTACTATAAGGGGCAGAAGCATGGACCATGACAACAGCAGATGAAGCGGCTTTGGGAGTGTTCAAGGGAAAAGTTCTTCGAAAGATTTATGGACCTCTACGCGTTGGCGATGGCGAGTACCGAAGAAGATTTAATGATGAGATGTATGAGCTATACGCAGACATCAACATAGTCCAGCGAATTAAAACGCAGCGGCTGCGCTGGCTAGGTCATGTTATGCGAATGAACCGGCCAAGGAAGTGTTTCTATCGGAACCCGCCTATGGAAGCAGAGGTAGAGGGCGGCCCCCACTCCATTGTAAGGACCAGGTGGAAAACGATTTAAATTCCCTTGGTGTGACCAATTTGCGCCGGTTGGCGGAGCGAAGGAGCGACTGGCGCGTCTTGTTGGACGGCCATAACCGTTTAGACGGTTAAGCGCCAATTAAGTAAGTAAGTAGGTATGGCCAATGAAGGTTTCACTGTATTTTCGGTTCTAA
This sequence comes from Eurosta solidaginis, assembly GCF_040869045.1. Lineage (NCBI taxonomy): Eukaryota > Metazoa > Arthropoda > Insecta > Diptera > Tephritidae > Eurosta > Eurosta solidaginis. The sequence continues at coordinate 227,821,499 of NC_090320.1, read as the reverse complement.
ATACATAGTTATTTAACTGTATATTTACTTAAATATATACATATGCATTTAATACTCATCGAAATTGATATTGATTGCAAAAAAAATTTAAAAACTTTTTGTTGCAATAAAATGTAAAATGCGAATGCAAATCCTCTCGATATGAGAGTACACACAAAAATATGTTCGACTACACGGATGAATAAACAAAAATTTTGTGAAAATGTGCTAAAACGCAAATGTATATACATATATAATATTCGCAAAAAGTTGTTTGTTTCGCGCTAATGCAACAACAATTCAAACAAAAGTCTGTGAGAGGGATGCCGCGAATCTTCGGCTAAGCATATGCGAATAGTTTCGACATTCGTTACAATATTGCCATTTTTGAATTTCCTTTGTATTAAGTCCGCTTTATGTTTGTCAAGTGGGTACACATTACAAGCAGGACATAGATTGGGTATGTCAGGGTTGTTCCTGGATAAGTTCGAGTTAAACCTATTAAAGTATTCAGATCGAAGTTGAGCTAAAGTGACGCGCGTCTCTCTGGGGAGTTTTATTTTTTTAACTGCGAGTTACCTGAGGTAATTGCTTTTGAGAATGGGGTTCACTGGGCAATTTTTGGCATAGAAATTTTACGGCTTTTTGTATATATTGCTAAGGGCATTTCGTTTTTCTTTTCTTCATTCGGCTGACTTCCTAAGCGCCGAATCTCTTCATATTACGGCGAATACCTCTTAAGTTCCTGACCGCGCATATTCGATCAGACATCTGTTGGGATGCTCATATTTCTGGGATTTTATCAGAAACCGTTTGTTAATTAATTCAACTCTCTTTTATAGTAAGTACTTTAGCTTCTTTGTGTTGATGATGCTCTGGAGACAGGTGAAGACGTCTCGTGGTAGTTATGAGCGTAGTGTTTTGAAAGGGCCTGTAGTTTCATAGTAAGTGATTCTTTTAAGCTCGGCGACCATATTGAGGACGCGAAGCGTACATGCAAGGGGCCGGCCAATTGAAAGAAATAAAGCGTTAAGTGTGATTTCTGCGAATTTTATGAATTGCTGCCAACCGTTTGGGTCACTCGTCGTTTTTGATGTAATATAACGACTGTGATTTGACAGCAGTAGTACTGAAGTGATGTAATGAAACTTTGACAGTTTTCTATATGTCCAATAGCTAGAGATGTATATTCCAATTCGACTAAGCGAATGTGTGTTGGCTTTCGTGAACAAGTGTTTAGTAGTCATATCTGATATCTGAAAATTCGAATTCGGGCATTTACGAATGTCGAAAATATGCCCTTTATAGCATCCCTAGTCTAAAGTAAGAGTACGTATTAGTGGAGGCTCAATATTTCATTGAATAAAACATCAGTTAAGTCAACAAAATTCTAGACCGCAAACGTCTCTATTTCGGAAACCGTAAAAATTAAAAAAAAAAAAAATTATACGTAATTTAAAATTTTGCCCAACTAATGGATTAGTTTGTTTTTAGTTCTCCTTTATTTTGTTAAATCAATATACAACTGGAACAGGTGCATTACTATTCAAAATTCAGAAAAGTATACAACAATAACTACTGAATTTTTTATCAAACAAATTTATATGCATTAAACAAGTATACAACAATCAAAATCAACATCAACAATTGCAATTGATTTTTAAATGCATTTCAATACACCAATTTTATTCATACGAAATTTACAGCGACGGAAAATAATAATTATTTTTTTTTTTGGAGACGAAAAAGTCCTGGTAAAAAAATTGTCCTAGATGAAGACGTTTGAGTTCCCAGGTATCCCTGTAGCAATATCATGTCGAGTCATGCATCCTTTTTATTTTTGGAACTTTTGCTATTTAAAACTCAATCACAAAATTTTCCAAATTCGGACGAGATTTCTAAATATTTCAATCCGTGCACCACCTTTCGGAGTTTTCCTCCCCTTTTATGTATTGCCACAGATTTCTCAACTACGTATGAAGATTGTTACTCAATGGGAAGTATCTTAAAAATTAATCGCGATATTCCCCTCGTTCCGTACGATTTTTCTTAGTGTATTATGTTTTATACAGTCTTCGGCCTCTGAATTCAGTTTGAAATTTCAAGACTCTAGCTCATCGAAAAGTTACTTAAGAGCTGGTTTCAAATTTCCAAACCCTCATCTAATTATTTCGATCCGTGCGCCACCTAATAGAATTTTTTCTTTGTGTTCCTTTGAGAAGTTACTTAAAAATCGATCGCAAGATTCCCTCCATTCCATACAATTTCTCAACCCGTGCGCCCCCTAGCGAAACTTTTTGCAATGCGTTTATACTGTCATCGGCATCTGAATTAAATTTGAAATTTGAAGTGAATAACTCATAGAGAAGTTATTTAAAACCCGATTTCAAATTTCCAGGTCCATTCCGAAAAATGTTAAATCCAACACCATAATATACCCGTTGAAAAGATATCTCAAAAATTGAGAGACTAGTTTGCGTTCAAACAGCAGGTGGGCAGAACGACAGTCGGACGGAGGGAGAGACAGAGGGACATGGCTAAATCAACGCAGATCGTCATCCTGATAAATTCGGTACACTTATTGGTGGATCTATTCCTATTATTTTAAGGTCTTACAATTTTGAGATTAGTGGCAAATATGATATAACATTTCATTTCCATGAAAGTTATAAAAGACCTTAGGCAGTTACTCACAGCAAAAGATCTAAGTGATAGTCAGAAAACATTTGAAAATAAAAGAGAGTCCTTCTATGTTCCTTGATATGCAATCTCTTCTAAACGCAAAAAATTGGAGTATTCGTGTCATCTCTTTAACAATATATCGTATGAACACTCCCATTATATCTACATATGTATGTAACATGAGGGAGTACTACAAGCCTCTAAAATTTTTCTACTCTGGGGGAAAAGCACAAATTTCCAGGGGATGAAACTGTTATTCCTTTTATAATATAAGTCCTTGCAAAATAGTTAATTTCGGACTTTAAACATATTTGGATCAAGATAAAAATTATTTTCGGATTTTTATTTTTTTAGTCCGATAGAACTAGTTAAACTTGGACTTTTAAAAATAAAAGTCCCGAAATAAAATTTAAATCAAGACTTTTATTTTTTTAAGGCCGAAAGGGGGTTAAGATACTTGGCTTGGATATCATACGTGGTTCCAGGCTCTGGATCAGGGACTGGTATCAGTCTTAGACCGGCCATAGTGACGAATTGTCACGTCCTGAACGAGGTGCCCCTGCTTCTACTGATAATGGCGGATCTAGAGAGGACAACTCGATAAAACCCGCACCCCTGAGTCAGGCCGAGCTCAGGGGAGGGAGGACCATTTTAAGGGTCAAGATCGGTACTCAACGGTGACGAAATGGATTGTTAGGTACTTGATTTTGACTATGGATAGGAATTGATGACTTTGGGCTGGTAGGTGCAGTATTCTGCCACCTTAGTAGGTCGGGGTGAAACCCTATCGAAATGGCTGGTAGGCTAATGCTGCACCTGCCCACGTCCCGCTAAAACCGTGGCGGGCCTCAAGGTACGTTCCGGCTCCGTCGCCGTTAAGTTGGTGGTGTAGGTGCGGTTGAAGATTTTCCCGCTTTGCGTCCGGTCTGGCTCTGAACGCATTACCCATAAGGTAATGCGTCAACCCTCGCGTGGCCTCCCTGCGCAGCATAGATAACCACGGGACCGTTGAAGGGCGACTACACAAACGGCTCCGGATAGCGGCCTTGAGGGGGGACTTCTTAGAATGGACACGAAGACGAACAAAAAGGAGGGTAGGAGTGACGGCGAAGGTCGTCATGGTGCGAGGGACGCGACAGGTGCGGAGAGTGCTCCGAAGCAGGTCGCCGCCAGCCGGGAAAGCTCCCGGCGGGTCAAAAAGGCTGATCAGATGGATCAGCGCAGGGGTTTGGTTTCAAACCCCGTAGGTACGGGTAGTTCGGGTAGTGGAGGGGTGTCGAAACCGACACCCAATGCAGGCCCATATGGGGCTGTGACAGGGAAAGGCAGAGGTCCGGCGAATGCGACGGACCAGCCCAGTACTAGTAAGGAAGCCCTGTCGCGAGGAGCTTTCCCAACGGGAGCCCTGGGGTCGAAGCCTGCCGGGAAAGGTAGGCGATCGACGCCGCGTAGGAAAGCTCTGGGTGATCGGCGCCTAGCTGAGAAGATCTTGGAGCGCTACGGCGGAAGGGATGCAGCTCAGATGTCTGAGAAGCATTCCCGGACGCTGGAGTGGGCCAGGAGCGTCGTAGCTTGCGACGACCACACACCGGTGTCGAACGATGCGGGTGAGCAGCAGGGTTTGGGGGCTATGAAGCGGCAAAGGTCGGATGAGCGGAATGCCTCAACGACAAAAAGGGCCCGAAGAGGTGGGGACGCAATTTCGTTTAGCGAAATCGCTAAACGAGCGGGCTCCATCACCCTCGGGGTCCTGGATAGGAGTAGGGAGGATGGTGCCATCTCCCGAGAAGAGTGGCCGTGGGTCGCCAGCGCCATATCAGCGGCCTATATGACCGCTGTTATGGAGAGCCCAGGTACGCGGCCATGCTTCGAATACTCGGGGTGGTATCATGGTTTTAGACTGATTACTTGTGCTGACGAGCGGTCGGCCTGTATCTTTAAGAAAATAATTTCTTTGGTTGGGGAGGTCTGGAGGGGAGCCACACTCGAGGCCGTGGAACGGAGGGATCTCCCCTTCGACCGAGGGCTCGGGTGTGGTTTCCTGCCGGGCCATCTCAGCCGGAGAAAATACTTGAATTAATGCGTTACTGCAACCCGAACCTTCCGACGCATAACTGGAGGGTCCTCAGAGTAGAGGATGCTGTTGGGCCACGTCGGCAAGTGCTGATTCTGCTAAACGCAGAGTCCACCGGTCCTCTCTCTGACACGAGGGGGGTTATCTCCTATGGCCTCGAGCGTGTGGTTCTCAAAATCTACCACGCCGATTCTAGGGGAGATGGTTCCTCTCCCACAGAGACTGTTCGGGAGGTGGAGGCGTCCGCAGGGGAGCCAGTACCCATGGTTGTGGATGCTGACTCCGCTAATTTGGACAGCGAAAGCACTGTTGACGTCCCGTCAATAGCGGGATCTGTCATCAGTGCTAGTCGCCTGGCTGATAGGGCCGAGGAGGAGCTCCTAGCCTCCGAAGGCGAATCATCGATGGCGGGATCCGTCATTAGTGTAAGTCGTCTATTGGGAGGAGGAGGATCTCCTAGTCTCCGAGGGCGAAGCCGCCAAGGATGGGGTGCAGAAGAAGAAGGGTGGTGTTGATGGAAATCCGTCAAATCAATCTTCAGCATTCTAAGGCGGCTTCCGCAAACTTGTTGCTCTGTTTTGAGAAAGGCGGAGTGGATATAGTCCTTGTCCAGGAGCCGTGGCTGAGTAGTAACGGCGGAAAAATTTCTGGATTAAGGACGGGAAAATTCAACACCTTGGTGCATGGGGAGGCAGGTAGGCCTAGATCCTGTGTGCTTATTAAAAAGGAATTTAAAGCTTTTATTCTCTCTAATTTCAGCAATGCTGACGTAACCACGGTCTGCCTCGAGCGAGGCAGTAACGAATTGTGGGTGGTCTCAGCGTATATGCCCCATGGGGACGTAACGGGACCACCGCCTGTGATACTGGGCGAAATCACCGCTGAAGCAAGGCGGAGAGGTGTTGGCGTAATCATAGGTGCCGATGCTAATGCACACCATAGCATATGGGGGAGCTCGGATACGAACACCAGAGGTGAGTCTTTATTTACTTTTATTGTAGATGAGGGACTTTGTATATGTAATAGGGGGAATGACCCGACTTTTATTACTGCGGTAAGGGAGGAGGTCCTGGACCTCACCCTGGTTAGCAGAGAACTGGAAAATCGGATATCTGGATGGAGGGTTCTCAACGAGCACTCTTTCTCTGATCACCGATATATTCAGTTCTCGGTGAATGAAGATCGTCCCGGTAAAATATCTTTTAGGAACCCTAAAAGTACCAACTGGGACTTGTATTGTAGGAAGTTGGGAGAGCTATTGCCTGAGGCGCCTATCGTTGGTTCGGACCTGTCCGAATCTGAAATAGACGGTCTGGTGGAAAACTTCACCTTGGCAAGCAATAGCGCCTTTCAACAGTCCTGCCCACTGAAAGCTTATAGGGGGAAGGGCAAACCGCCCTGGTGGTCTGATTCCCTTGACGACCTAAGTGCGTCCAGTAGGCGGCTCTTTATCAGAGCCAGGAGGAGTAAACTACACTCGGACTGGGAGCTCTATAAGGTGAGTCTGGGGATTTATAAATAAGAAATAAGGTTAGCCAAGCGAGATTCATGGCGAAGCTTCTGCGAAAACGTAGAGGGCTGCAATGAATCTGCGAGGCTTAGAAAAATACTCTCTAGGAATCCCGCCCCTCGGGGGTATCTGAGAGATGATGGTGGGGACTGGTCGATGAGTAGCGAGGAGTCCCTGAGACTTTTACTGGACAATCATATTCCCGATGTCCCAGTTGCGCAGGGATCTTCGCTTGCGTGGTCGGCGGTTGCTGGCCATGCAGAAATGCCTGCCATCCCACTACGGGAAAGTCAAATATCCTGGGCTATAAATTCGTTCAAGCCCTATAAGTCACCCGGTCCGGATGGCATCATTCCTGCGCAACTTCAAGGGTATTTAGGGATTTCCTGCCGCTGGTTGGCCATCATCTACACTAACTGCCTCAGGCTTAACTATATCCCTAAGTCGTGGCACACGGTTAGGGTCATCTTCATTCCGAAGGCCGGCAGGAGCTCTCATGTGTCACCTAAGGATTTCAGGTCAATCAGTCTCTCGTCGTTTCTTCTTAAGACGTTTGAGCGGCTGATTGACCTGTACCTACGAGAAAGGATACCTGGGGGGTTACTGTCGGCTTCACAGCATGCGTACTGCAAAGGTAGATCGTCGGAAATGGCTCTCCATTCGATTGTAAAGCAAATAGAGGGGTCTCTAGAACATAAAGAGTATGCTCTGGGTGCCTTTCTAGACATCGAGGGGGCTTTTAACAATGTCTTACCGGGGGCAATCGAAAGAGCTCTGGTGGGTTTAGGAGTCGAAGCGGCTCTGGTTGAATTTATTAGCAAACTTCTATGCGGCAGAATTGTCGCAGCGGAGTGGGGAGGAGCCATAATAAGGAGGAAGGTGTGCAGGGGCACGCCACAGGGGGGTGTCCTATCTCCTCTGCTCTGGGTTGTGGTAGTCAACGAGCTTCTTGTGGAGCTGGAAGCCAATGGTTGTCGGGTGGTTGCCTATGCAGATGACCTCGCTATCCTATTCAGGGGGAAATTTCTGGGCACCCTGCGCGATGTTCTGCAGGGATACCTGGATACTGTGGCTAGGTGGGCTGAATCATGTGGATTGGCGGTCAACCCGGGAAAAACAGAATTGGTTCTTTTTACAAGGAGATATAAGATACCCGACTTCAGAACTCCTTCGATTGGAGGGGTACCGTTGGTACTTACTGACAGGGTTAAATATTTGGGAATTGTTCTGGACAAGAAGCTGTCCTGGAGGCCCAATGTGGAAGATAGGGCCAGGAAGGCCGCGGTTGCCTTGTACTGCTGCAGGGGGGCTATCGGAAAGAAATGGGGGCTCTCGCCAGGAGTAGTACACTGGCTTTATGAGATGGTGGTCAAACCGACTCTGCTATATGGGGTGCTGGTCTGGTGGAAAGCACTGGACACGGCGAGCACCTCCAAAATGCTAGTGTCAGTGCAACGGACGGCGCTTATCGGTATCAGTGGTGCTATGAGAACAACACCTACCTTGGCACTGAATGTCATGCTGAATATACATCCAGTAGATATTGCGGGAAAGGCAGCCGCGGCCCGGTCGTTGGTCAGGCTTCGTGATATGGGTTATATGCTTTCTGATTTCGGACACTCTAGCCTTCTTACTAGTTTCGACTTTATCCCGGACAGGACGGACTATTGCATGCCGGTGGCCGCTCCCTATACAACCTTCACCCCAGTCATTCCCCCGAGGGAGGAGTGGAGAAGAGGAATTATCTGGGGCATGGGACCGGTTAACTTGTTCAGGGATGGGTCGAAGTTGGACGGAAAGGTTGGCGGGGGGGTCTTTTGTCAAGAGCTAAATGTAAGCCGCAAGTTTCAGTTGGCTGATCACTGCAGTGTATTCCAAGCGGAAGTTGCTGCGATTAAGGTTGCGGTGAATGAAATGCTATCCAGCGCTACTACGGTTAGGGAATTTAACATCTACTCTGATAGCCAAGCGGCTATAAAGGCCTTGAGCTCAACTACAGTGCGATCGAGGGTGGTCTGGGAGTGCCGGACCTCACTTGCGATTGCATCGAATTATTTTACAATTAAGATTATCTGGGTCCCGGGCCATAGTGATATTCCGGGTAACTGTCAAGCGGATCTCTTAGCCCGAATCGGTACAACTGAACCGGATGAAGATGGCTGTAGGGATTTCGGGATTCCGCTAGCCACCTGTGGATTGCTCTTCCATAGCTGGGCCTCGAGTCAGCTCAGCAAACGTTGGGCGGACACTACGTCTTGTAGGATATCAAGATCTTTCTGGCCGAAAGGGGATGGCAGGAGGTCTGCTGAAATAATTGGGTTCACTAAGGCTCACCTATCAATGGTCATTGGGGTTTTGACAGGGCACTGTCCCATGGGTATCCATGCGGTACGTCTCAATATATTGGAAACTCCATCCTACTGCAGCTGTATGGAGGATGATGAGGTGGAATCACCAAATCACTTTATGCTTGACTGCCCAGCTTTTGCCAGAACTAGGCGAAAGTATTTCGGTCGTCACTCACTTGGATCTCCCGAGGAGCTATCCAAGGTTGAGATCGGGATCATTCGGAACTTTATCGTTGCTACCCAATGATTCTCTAAGTAGTTATATCTACGTCACCGTTAGTTTAGTTTATTATATGTGGTATCACAACGGACCGTCATGTTGTCCAAGTGAGCTTCCTCTATCAGGGAAGCTACCACCCAACCTAACCTAACCTAAGGCCGAAATAAAAGTCCCGCATGATAACAAAGAAACGGCTTATCCGAATTAAAAAAATTTAGTACCAATAGATTCTCCTGGATTCCTAAAATTTAAAACCTTATGGACTTTTGAAAATTTATGTTAATAATACTAGAATTTTATCATAAACAAACTAGATTGAAAATCTCGTAGTAAAAATAGTGAACTTGCAGTGGATTTTTGCAATAAATTTCGCTTTAATACAACTATTAGAGTGAAAATTTTTAAACCGCATTCTGCTATAATGGGAAAGCTTTCTAAAAAAAACAAATGGTCGTAATCGGCCAGTAGCCACGCCCCTTTCTGTATATAGAAATTTCCGCACAGAACATTCGATATTTGAGTATCTAAAGAAACCACGTTATTTAAATTGCATGTAGTTGATCCACATAATTTTGTTGGACAATGGGCGTGGCACCGCCTACTTTCCAAATAAGATTTTTGGACTTTCAAGTGCGATAACTCGTACATCCTTTGAGCTTTGTTTTTGCAAATTGGTAAGCGAACTTCATATTTGTATTTGTGCATGCCGACAGAAAAATATTAAAATCGAATTAAAGTCACACCCACTTGTATACAAAAATATCGAAAATACACATTTTTGATACATACATACATTGCTCGTAATATCACTGCTGCTATTGAGAAAAGGAATCTCAAATTGAGCAATAAATATTAACTCTCGATGCACCCAAGTAAAATATAAAAAAAGGTGAATAACGATGTGTCATTACTGCAATATAATTCTAATTCTTGTTTTATTAAAGTTGTTAACAACATATTGGTACAAATGTATTACTTACTCTTTACATGTCCGGTAGATACACAATTCAATGAATGTACATTATATAAATGTGTAATACGAATCATATTCCTATTCATACCTAATACTATTATTTTACTTATATAGCATCGATATACTTTTAATTATATATAAATTTGTACATATTTTATTATCGCTTACTGTAAATGTATCATTTATATGAACATATTTTAGTATGGCTGCGTATATTTACATGTTTTTAAATATATTGCTGTTAAGCTTTAATAAGCAGATCGTTTGCAAATTTTGCTCGGTCAAGTTGTAACGCAAATCTGTTAAAACAAGTTTTAACGTTGAAAAAGCTCGTTCGACGCTAACTTGCGTAGCAGGTACCGAATGAATGGCGAAAGGAAGTTTTCGAAGCCACGGGAAGCTATATTTTTTGCTGTTCCAGAACTCTATAATATTTATATCCACATCCACTCGTTTTTCTTTATACATGTCAATTTGATAGAATGCCTTCCTTATTTCATCACGGATGTCCGTGGAATCCTCACCCAATGATGAATCCGCTAATTCGAGCTCTCTTATACAGCTTCTCAAAAGTGAAGTCGTGCTTTGCGTAGATGTTTCATCAATCAAAAATGGCATATCATCTCTATGTCTAAGAGAAGGAGGTTTTAGATTCTAAAAATGATAAATAAATAAGAAAAAGAGCTAGCGTGAGTTAAAATAATGAATAGAAAAGATACCTCTTTCAAACTCTCCATTCGACAAACAAGAGCTTTAAGGTGCATTTTCACAGAATCCATCTTTTCTCTAGAAAGGAGACGCCGAAACCGAGGATCCAAGAACAAAGCAGCGTTCGTAGTACTTCTTTCAAGAAGCAAACCCTCCCTTTTTTCGATGCAGCTTAAAAATTGTTTTCTGATGGTACATTCATTGTTTTTTAGCTGAAGCAGCATTTCCACCCAATTTTTGTAGAAGTAACCCAAAAGTAATTGACTCTCCTGAAGCTTTAATGTGAGACTAAAAAGGAGTTCTAACAATTTCACAATATTTTCTAGTAATAGCCAATAGTCCTAAGATAAATTCTCAGAATTGGCTAGATTTCCCAAACAAAACTCTTTCAGCTGGGAAAGTCGGTTTATCATATTATAACAAGAGCTCCAACGAGTTGGAACATCTAGCTGCGGTTTCAAAAGACCTAAGTCTTTTATCTTCGCCCTGTATAATATGATGATAATCAATCAAAAAACCATACAACTAATATATAATGATATATACGCGTATACTTGTAGTTACGTACCGCAAAATTGGAGCCCTTAGAAGTTTCACAACTCTGCGGGCGCTGTTTAATACTTCCAAACCACAGCTTTCTAGAAAATCTTTCACAGCTAGTTGAAGCGTGTGTGCTGCACATTTCATGGATATAATTCGCTCACCGACAATCGGTCTTAAATCATCGCTAATACATTGTTCCAATATCGCGTTTTCACTTTCATCATCCTCGTTATCGCTGACCGTCTCTGACAGAAGCTCCACCGCTTAACTAAGTTGCGTCCGTTATCACTAGTTATGGCATAAGCTTGTTCTTTTTTATTTCGTAACTAACCATTACTTTTCGAACTATTTGCTTTATGTTTCCAGCGGTATGTCGGCCCCGTATTTCTTCCATAGCAAGTGTAACTACTTCAATTTTTCCGTTTAGGAAGATTTGAGCATTAATACACTTAAAATGTCTTTAATAAAAGATTTTAATTTAGCCATCTGCCAACCGCATTACGTTCTTTGATGTTATTTTGTTCATATTTAATCCATCAAATATTTGATTAGAAAGAGTTTTAAAAGATTCCGAGTCGAAAAACGAAAGAGGCAATGATTCTTTGGTGATAAAGTAAATGCACGCATTAATGACCTCATTTTGGGTCATTTCACAATAAAATAAAATTTTTTTATCTTTAGAGTCTGTTGATAGCTTTGATCGTTCGGTGGTATATTCTTGATATAAATTAGCGTGTTTGCTTTATAAATGCCTTCGCAGATTTTAGTGAAATTGTGTTGAACCTTTTGCCCACAAACCTTGCATTTCCCACATCTATCATCCAATTCAAAATAATCGCGTATATAAATGTCACGTTTGCGACCCATGGTTACACTTCTAAATTAAAAATAATATAAAATACATATAAGGAGTGCAACACTATGACTAGCGCTCCTAACTGGGACTAACGGGCGCTTAACTATAAGCTTAAACAAAGAGATGATGGGTAAAATGATACACCTTAAATGAATGCTGGAGAATTGTAGAGCGTTTTCTACAATTGTTTAATCGAAAAACTAAATGGGCGAACACCTTGGCTTTAATATAGATATTTTAATTTGAGCAACTTCACTTGATCACGATTACAAATTGAATGATTCTTGCGCTGTAAAAAATTAGTCATAGGAATTTTCCATGGAAAAGTCCTGTTATTTCAAATTGACAAATTACAAAAATTATACATCGGATGATTTCATGAGAAGGCTAATTGTAATATGATGGTGCGAAAACTATGATATGAAATTCTGCTTGTAATTATGTATGACCGTATTTATACACATATGTTTGTATCCATATCAACATGTATATATGTATGCTTGTGATGTATGCTGCACCGACTAGTGGGTGGCTAGCAATAATGCTCTCCAACGTAGAAATTAGTAAAGACTAGTGACACAGTGCAGTGATATTACGAAAACAAATAGGGTTTATGCAATAATAGCAGCTGTATTTCGTTGTCCTTTGTATTTAAGGTGGGCATATATGGCATAGTTTCCTACCACTGATGGAGCCCAGCGAAATTTTTGGAGGTGGAGGGGGGCAAATCTCTTCCCAAGACTCGAATTATAGTCACGAGCAATTCCTTTGGTAGTCTGTCGTTATATACGCGTGATTTTAAATGATCTGGCACCATTTCTTGAGCCATATTTAATAAAAATTCACTCCTTGTTTTGGGGTCCATGTTTTCACAAGCTTGGTATGCAACATAACAGTTAATCCCTATCATATCGAGCATTCTATTGGAAATTTCCATCGGCCAACGTCACGTTTTGCGGCTGCACGAATATACTGTAATATAAAATATATATACAATGATCACCTATCGATTCTTCCGTAAATTCATTAGATTCTTTTTGAGTTTCTGCTTGCAAAGAAATTTCGTCGTCATCAAATGTTACTTGTTCTGATTCGAAGTTTGGATTTTGTATATCATCGTCCTCGCTAAAGTCCTCTTCTTCATCTATCTGCTCGACCAAGCCAGTTATTTGCTCCTCGCTGCTTTTAAACGTTCCGGCTGAAGTTCTTTTGAAGGAATTCTTGCGTCTGAGCTTATTGACTGAAAATTTTAAAACGATGATATAGCCGCATTATTTGCAACTTTACTGTCGAGACGTCTGAGAGCCTATGAGACTATGATAATTTTACGATGTAGCTGATATGAGGTCTGTAGGACACTATGAAATATCACAATTATACTGACTTGGTGGTCTGCCAAAACCTTACACAAATACTGACGTGGAGGTATCACATACAATGTTTCGCGTAGCTACACAGGTGTTTTGCCCTCGTTAGCTCTTTTCGTACAGAACGAAGTAGAAATATGAATACGAAAGGTAGAGAGAGTATAGAGAGCATAGGTTAAATTTTTACCAAGATATGCTCGGAATTTTGATCTGCGGTGTCTATCAGACTACGACGTCAGTTGCAGAGGGTTAAAATAATTTCGTAAGTTTTCTGTAGTAATGTCGGGATCATTTTCCGATTGTTTTGAGATCACAGTAGGATTGTTTTAGTCACTATTTCTACACTATTTCAACACATTCCCAGTTGGTGAACAAATGAGGGTTATTTGTCCTATTATTTTAGGATTATTTCTGGATTATTTCGGAACTATTTTGGGATCATTTCGGAGCTACTTTGAGATTAATTTGGAACCATTTAGTATGGTTCGGAAAAAGTCTCTTATGAATACGAACAATTATCGAGCTGTTATAATCGTATTTTTATCGGCATATTATTGATTTGTTATCAACAAGTTTCGGCTTGTTATGAACACCAAATATTCCTGAAGAGTTTTTGGTATATTATCGACGTGTTACTGGAAAAATATAGATTTTTGAATGAAAAGTATCGATTTGTTACCGAAAAAATTTCATTTTGTTATCAAAAATTTATAAATTTTTTCTTAATTATCAATGTTCTATCAAAAAAATATCGCTTTGCTATCGAAAAAATATCGATTTGTCATCGAAAAGTTATATGCTTTGTAATTCTTGGATACTTTTCTCGGAACCCGTCTATGGAAGGAAATGAAGAGGTTGGCCCCCACAATAATAGAAGGGCAACATACTGCGTAGATGCAGTCCTGCCCTTCATAGTATTCCTACCCTTCGAAAAACGCGAGCACTCTATAAATAATGTAAGGAATACTCCTTTGGGAGTATAGGACTGCTCCAAATCTAATCTGTATTCATACAAAAAATGAGCTCCAATTAACATTGCGATGTCCTAGGAGAGGAGTAGGTGATCCCACTTTCGCTTTGTTTGTGAGTATTCCATAGAGTACATACGTGAGAGTACATTCCAAAGTACTTTCATTGTAGTACTCCATGGAGCACGCACAGAGGATCATATGCCAAAGTACTAAAGAGGAATTGTGTTGTCTGAAAGAATTACAGGAGTGAATTTAATTTAAAATGAAAGTAAATGAAGAGGGGCAATAAACTTTTATATTTTATACTACGAATATTCTTATGTTATTTAGCATTTGCGTCAATAAAGAAACCAGGGATGCACCTTAACGTTAAGCTAATCGTTTATCAAAAAATTTCCACCGTTTCCGTTGAAACACTTCGAAATATTATCGATAAAGAAATTATCAAGATAAATTGTATCTCGTTTTTAACCGAAACGAAAAGCTTTCGTTAACGTTAAAAACGTTAACAAAAACGTGATACTTTATGTTTGAATTGTGCTGGCAATGCTATAGCCATGGTGAAGCCGTAAGGTGGTAACAACGAGCGCACATACACACACAAACTCCATATAATTTGTTTGTGTAATTCGTTGGTGGTAATGTCAAAAACACTCTGAGAAATGTTCGTACTGTCAAAATTCATGAGAAAAGTTGCAATCAGCTTGGCTATTGCTTTCACCTTTAATGACTCCGCCATCAATCAGCTTTGCCAGCATAGTTTGAAATTAATAATGAACATAAACGATTTGATTCCGTTTTGATATGGCAGAAAACGAAACGAAATCATTTCGTTAATTTCACGTTTTTAACGTTAATAAACGAAACGAAATGACTTTGTTTCGTTTATTAACGTTAATTATCGTAACGAAATGATATCGGTTCGTTGGTTAAGCATGCCTGAAAGAAACTAATATTTCTCTATACTATAGTATGTATACATAAAACCAGTGCGCGGTTGCATTTTATCAGAGTTGCCAAAGTAAAATTTTATTATAAGTTATTTGTATGCAATATTTTACTTTTGGCAACTCTGTTCGATCGTCATCGTGTTGTGATCACGGTCGTTAAAAAATGAGCAATGATCGGCTAATGGTGGTCCGCAAACGCATTGCAAAGGAGTATTGTTAGAGTACTCCAACATGAAGAAAATGGAACACGTTATCCAACAATTTTTGCAGGGTACTCTTATTCGTATTATATATACATAGGTTTCGTATCTTTATATAAATATATTCCTATTCGTACAAAGCAGTAGAACCATTTACTTACTTCCAACTAATTTAACCCAAATATCGATTTAATTGCATCAAACCTTCAAGTTTCCTCTTGCATATAGTAAGACATACACCAAATATTCGTGTTGGTGATGCTGCGAATATTTGCCTTCACAAAAACGATGCTTCTGCTGTCGAAGCTTTTCCGGATGCGAATGCTATGAGGGATATAAAATTAGGGATTGCATTTATTTAATGGATCTAATTTGTTTTCTATTTGGTAACAAAATTAAAAACGACTTAAAATCAAGCTTATTCAGATGGTTTTGCCAGTTGAAAATTGGTTTCCTTACTTGCTGGCTTTAACAGTCATTGAAAATATTCGCATATAACGTTCTCAAATAATGTCCTAATATATATCCACGACGGGTCTCCCCAAGGAGGAGTACTGTCGCCCCTTTGGTATAGTATAGTAGTGGATGAATTCCTCCAAAGGATATCGAACAATGGAATCAGTTACCAGCACTACGCGAATAATATAGTAACGATTGCAAGGGGTAAATCCGAGAGCACATTTTGTGATATCATAAAGAGAGCTTTAACCTTCCTATACTCGCGCCAATTATTGTAACATCTATACTCGCGCACGGTTTCACAGACCGATAGTTCATACCCCCTACAATATATATTTTTACATACATTTATTTTTAAGTATTATAATTATTTTAAAATTTAAGGTATAATGAGACAAAATAGTGTGCATAGTACTTCATTTATTAACTATTTTATAGACTTTCAGTGTATCACAAATCAGTCTTCAAATTTGAGATATTTTTCTTACGTAATAGGAAAACAAAAATAAAATTTGAACTTTTTCTTAAAAACAAAATTAACTTATTAATAATAAGAAAATACATATCACAATAAATACTTATCTATGTTTTGGCTTAATTTTGAGTCTCACCATAAGAATCAGGGCATACTTGGTTCGCCAAATGCTACAACACGTACGCTTCCCACGAACGCACAGCGTGCACTAAAATGAAGTAAGCCACAAATACGGCAGCTAGCATAGATCTCGGCTTCTTCAGATTTTCGTGCATAAAAATAATTACGAATATGTGTTTCGTCGGTCTCAGAGACCAATGCGCGAGTATAGGAAGGTTAAACATTACAAAGAGATGGTGAGCCAGTGTGTGGCTTAACATCAACGCATCAAGGACGGTTCACCAAAAGAAGAGTTCTACCAGTGCTAAGAACAATAACAAAAGATGGTGTATACATTATGGATGCGGTATAAAGTACTTGTGGGTCACCTGTCACACCAAGCTTTTATAGGAGTAACACTTTGGCTCCCTGACAGCTAGGGCCTCGAAGTCTATTATGGTATACAAAGATCTAGCAGGCATATCGTGGGACTGTAGCCTACATGTCCTGATGTGAATGTATACCATGTTAGTAAAATCCATTCTAACCGATGACTATATATCTTGGGCATCGTGAACAACTCAATTTACAACAAGGTGAGCGCTGACAAAACTCCAACTTCTGGCAAGGTAGGGGCTGTACTCTGCTGCATATAGCAATACAAAAGTCAACCTGAATATTGCATAGGAGGGCTCGAGAAAAGGAACGTTCATCTCACCGCAAGGAGGAACTGAGGGAGAAGATCCGAAGCCCTTATCTCCAGAGAGATGATATCCTCAAGCAGGTAATCTTTCAAAACAGATATAAAGTAGAATTGGAAGACAGGATTATATAGAAAGAAGCCGGTCTAGAGAGAATCTAACATTTACCCAAGATATTGTAACTCGAAAATTCCAGAAGGGATTTGAGCTGTAGCCTTTGTACCCAGAGCCACCAGAATATCATTGCCTCTGGGAGTATACCCGAGCATATTTGAAGCGGAGTATACCACGTCATAAGTAAGCATGCTGAGCTAAACCCTACATGCGAGTACGCCACACTTGACGACATTCCAGCCGCACTCAAGGCAATTTCGACTTTTGGAATAAAGTTAGAATTAGTCTCGGATTGCGCAAAAAGGCTAAACCAACTAGTGGAGGGTAATCAGCGCACGAGCAGCTTGACGAGAGAAGCAGCGGCTGTATGACCCAACCGATTCTGTCAGTTGGCCTAGAAGAAATTAGGGAACATTAATTGAAATAAAAGAGGAAAAAGGAAGAAGAGCACTGGCACAATGCGCCAGGTTTAAGATAATGTAAGTTACTTTTACGTAGTTAAAGTACAAATCGCTATAAGACAATCATAGTCCTTTCGAAAAATAGCTTAAGAATTCTTAAAGCTATTATTACAGAATTCAGCAGACTCAACCTCAGCCACAAGCAGAAATTGGGCATACATTCGAAAAACACCTGACGGTTCTGTGATTGTTTAGTGGAGACAGCGGAACATGGAATGCGACCCCAAGACGTAGGACTAAGTTTTTGAGCTCGCTATAGCGAGAGCATTCCCACATTCAAATCTCCAATCCAAGGGAATGGTCGCAGTGCAATCCTGAATAATTATCTATCTATCTATCTTGTGTTCATTGAGAGCAGCTGATGTCTTCGTTGGCAACTTTTATCAAACTTTGGGAATTATGATCTTCTATTATTAGGGACGAATGGGCGAAGTCGGATAGATGCCTTGCTGTTGATAGCAGCATTTCCATATGTACCAAGGTGGTGAGGTCTGTTTAAAGTGCCTAGACCTCCCACTCTCCTTCAGACTACCCGATCATTGTAGTGTCTTTTCCAGGCAGAAACATCCGCCAACATGGAAGTCGCAGTTGGGAAAAGGACACATAATATCGGCAAAGAAATCTTTATTTTTGGCGACAGCCAGGTTGCTATAAAAAGTCTTGGCTCTTACTTGCTCAATTCTGAACTAACAATAAACTATCGCCGATCTCTTCAAAAGATGGCCTAATATAGCTGTGTTCAGGGACATCATGTCCCGTGGCAGAGGGACATCGAGAAAACCTGCATTGCAGGCAAACTCGCCATGTAGGGTACGACCAGGGCTTCTGACCAAGAACGCTTAGGCCCATCCAACATGCAAGCTAAAGGATTACATCCACCGTTAAGTCGACGAAAGATGGCTACAAACACTAGATCTTCGGAAATCGGAGGAAACCTAGCTAAAATGGGACCCTAAAAAATCCCTTCACGTGTACAACCTAAGTAGGGATACAATTTCCACACTTGTTGGAGTGCTAACTCGGCATTGCTTCCTAGGTTGTGATCCAGAAAGGTTGGTAGCGCCTTATCGTCGTTGCTGTAGGAGTTGTTAAGAGAGTAAGGAGAAGGAAACTGTGACTAACCTCCTCTGCAACTGCCCGAGGCTAAGTGCGCAAAGCAGCATTTTCTGGTAGCTGCCTTTCTGGATAATCTGCGCCAGGTCGTGGAGTATGATTTCGTTGGCTCTATGAGGTCCGCAAAATGGTTCGAGGAGGAAGTGCATTATTGTCTTTTCGTAGTTTTACAACAGGCCTAATATCATTGGCCAAAGTCTGCCCTCGGACAGCCACTTTAACCTAAGCCATCCTCACAAAAAAGTACGCAATACATCAGGAATGTTCGGTCAAAGGTCGGTCGCTTCGGATTGCATTTGGAATGATATAACAAAACTGACATTATCGTTGGGTCTGTCGTGAAGTTTCGCATTTGCATTCGCATATTCGCACTATCGTTAAATTATAACTTGAACACAAGTTTGATCTCAATTACAATGTAGAACCAAATTGAGTGCAACAAAGCATTCAAAGCATTTGTATCTGCATCATCAACAAGTTTCGACAACAAGTGTTGAAAATTTTCGGTTAAATTTTCTTCTACGTGTTCACCCAATGCCAATATTAATTAAGCCAACTCAGCTGAGCTGCTTCTCAATAGTTTCGACGTGTGCACGTAGAAAACAAATTTCAGCATTTTCATTATTTTTTATTTTTGCTTGTAAAAGTCAATGGTTTTAGCCAGCTTTGGTTTACCTGTGAGTTGCAATTTTTAAGTGCCAGTATAAATTTATTAAGTAGGATGGGTTAGCTGATGTTGTTTTAAATAAAGAATAGCTGTTGCTATATGTTCTACAGCCCGATGTGATATCGGTTCCCTACCAGGCACCTTCTCAAGTGGTGGATAGAGGAATGCTTGCCAGAAGATAGGAGGTACTGAGCAAATTAAGTAACCTTGGCGAACCAAAACGAATGTTTTCAGTGGACAAATGCGACTGTTCAAAATTTCAAGATCGGTTGCCCGGCGGAAATATACTAGCCTCATTTTTGATCAACAACATAAACGGTCACTGTAGCAGTAATAGTAAGTAACTCTAAATAAACGTGCCCCTCAAATTTGTAGAACTCGTGCCATACACAAATACAACTTGGCACACACCCAAACGTTTAATATGCTGAAAGAAGAAGAGGCTGGCAGGAATATATCGAAAGATGCAAATTGATATAAACACACATGCATTCACATCTGAAAATATTTATTTATATAAGCTGAGAGTACGCGCCGATTAGTTGTAATTTCAACAATAATTAGTTGAGGAGCACTGCCTAATATGTCAGCTTAAAGCCAAAGTGTATTGCATTGTATGTTCTTGTTATCCTAATACAAATGAAGGTAAAGTAAAATATTAAAGAAGGAGATAAATACAAAGAAGTTTAGGTTTTATTGGCTCCAAATGGATCATCAAAATTATAGGCCGAACTCTGAAGAAAAAGTAAGAAGATTATTTTGCGGAGGCCGCTCGTTCAAAGTAAATTAATTGTCACAAGGCCTCGAGAGGACAAAACGGACCTAAAAGTATCATCAAATATTTTCAAGAGAATTTAAATCATTTTCCACCGTGAACTTCAAAGGGAGTGGGGGCCACCCTCCTCCTCTCCTTTCATAGGCTGATTCCCACAAAAAAAATGTCTTAGCCGGAGCGTTATCTTTAATTCGCATTACATGGCCTAGCCAGCGTAGCCGCTGCGTTAGTGTGACGAATTGGCGCCAGCTAGCAGAGCGAATAGCAACTGACGTGCTTTGTTGGAATGCCATAACCATTAAAACGGTTAAGCGCCAATTAATCAAGTATGTAATTTTCGTACTAGAATTTATCTAGTAAAGTATACCGCAAGGAATAAGAAACTTACTAGTCGAAAAAGAAGAAGTGCGTAGAGAAGTCCTGTTAAATAATGATAACAAATTTTAGTGATTATTAATAAATGAAGTGGTCTTCAGGCAATTGTTTAATGATAATTTCCCAGGAGTTGTGCTTTTCAAATGATTATTAATTAATTAATTTCACACAAAAACTAATTAGTTTATTAAATTTAATTGCATGTTTGTTATAATTATTTGACTATTTTAATTATTTTTGATTTTTTTCAATAACAAAATTAATAAAATTATCAGATAAATATCAGCTAGTTTTGAATATTTAAAATTTACATACAAATAATAGATATATTTTATGATTTTTTATTTAAATGGTTTCTTTCATAATAATAATTGAAAATAAAGAACTGAATAAATATAATGTAATAATTGTTTGATTATTTTTAATTATTCGATTAATTGTAATTGTTTGATGGATTCCCATTCTGGATTAGTTTTAATTACTTGATTGTTTATAATATAAAATGATCGTTTTATATTAGCCGAAAATCATAATTATTTTTATTATATTTTTGATTATCTAATTATATTTTGAGTCATTTGACTATTTTTAAAAAGTAAATTGTTTTTAATTTAAATTTAAATTATTTTTGTATATTTTTTTAATAGCCAATAATCATTTTCTTTTGATTATTTTTTGAAGAACTAAAATTTCTAATAATTTTTAATAACTGAACTGGTGTTAATCCTAAAATATGGTTAATGCGGTTTTTGTTGATTGTTTTTTAATTGATTTAATGATGATAGTTTTTGATATTTTTTTTAAGAAACTTATTATAAATTTTAATTATTTGATTATTTTTAATTACTTGTTTGTTTTTGGTTTAAAATAATCATGATTATTTTCGTTTTTTTTTTTTTTATTTCATTATTTATTTGAATAATTAGATTATTTTTAATAACTTTATTTAATATGTCAATCAATCAATCTAAAACAATGACAAATTTTTGATTGCTTTTTAATGGCCAATAATCAGAATTATTTTTGATTTTGTTTTTTAAAACTTATTATTAAATTCAATTATTTGATTAGTTTAAATTACTTGATTGTTATGAATCTAAAACTTCGGCAAATTTTTGTAAATACTTTTAATTATTATTTTTTTAATTAACTAATATTTGACTGCTAGGTCATGCCAAACAAATTAAATCAACATTAAAATTAAAAAAAAAAAACAAAGAAATTGTTGATTATTAATTTTAATGAAAATTCAACAGGCCTGGTATTAAGTAGTTGATAAATCGATAAAATCAAAAAAACGAATAGCTCTTAGAAATATTTTCCAATATATGTCGCTCCTATTGTTCTTGTAACTACAGAAGCATGCTTCGAAGGCTTAGTGGAGTGTTACGGATGTAGGCAGTCCTTTGATAGACATTATTCCGGTACACCCCGGAACTAGCACATTTTGTTTACAAGTGCAATAGATATTAAAAAAGTCGCAGTGATCGGGGCCAGCTCGACTAACCCGAGAAGGCCCTTTATATTTATATCTTAATCACTACAAGCAAGCCTACAGCTGGAAAACGCTAAGCCTCGTACCCGCTGGCTCACTCCTCTTCCAATTTTTTAAGTGCTTTTTTTGTCATTACGACATTTACAGTAAAAACCTTCATCAGCGGATCCCATAATCTTCACACCAGTGACCAATAAGTCACATTCAATCACCTCCGTCCAAGTCAAAGCAACAAAGTTCATGAATTGAAATTCTCAAGCGCATTCTCCTTTAACAATACATACAAATGCAAACACAAATACACATATAAACAGACATTCATACAACCAAGCACACATGTACTTGATTGAGTTGACTATTTGATTGGCCTCATGTAAAAGTTATGCTGTTAATACAATTCGGTTAACAGCTGTCCTCGCACGTATTCAATGAAATTAAACCACATAATTATTAATTTCTGACCCGTCCACAACACGGCACAGACACTCAGTAATATACATACGTACATCTCCTGTAGTGAGAAAGCAAGCTAATCAAAAAATGCATTACAGTACAACTTGAATAATATGCTCGTAAGCGAACTAGTCCGTAGAGGATAAGACTTAACCAACTTTAACTCCATTGTTAGGGAAAATTCAAATGTGGTTTTTTGAAATATAAACATCTCTGCTCAAGGTATGGGGGAATCCAGAATGTATGTAAGCGTAAGAGTAGTCTTTATTATTTTTATCATCGAGGTAAGGACTAGCTAGCGAGTTTCCTATCGAAGTGTAATACATTTATTTTCGATAACAAAGGTTATCAATGAGTTAGCGAGCCTTTATCGACGAGTTAACGGTTTGTTGTTAAAAAAATATCGATTTGTTATCAACAAATTATCTATTATTTATCGATATGTTATCAAAATGTTATCGATTTCTTGTCGATATATTTGTGAAAAAGTGATGGGATTTTTTTCGGAAAGTTATCGGTTATTAATGAAAAAATTATCGAATATTTTTTCAAGAAGATATAGATTATTAATCGAAAAGTTATGGATTATCCATCTAAAACTTATCTACATGTTGTCAAAAAATTATTGATTTGTTCACAAAAAGTTATAAATTTGTTATAGGAACGTTACCTATGGTTGCCAGACGTCCCCACTTTCGGGATTTGTCCCCGATTTCGACGATTTGTCCCAGCGTCCCCGCTTATACTCTAAATGTCTCCGCTTTTACGATTTACCAGCACTCATGTAATAATTATGTGCTTTTGTTGCTGACAACACGAATACGAATTTCGGAGGAGTCAATCGCGATGGAAAAAATAACATTTTTTACAGACTACAAAATCTCAATGCTGAATTGATTGGGGTCGGATGTTCCGCACATATTATACACAATTCGGTCCATCATGGATTGGAGCAATTTGTACTATTTGATATAAATAGTATTGTGTACAAATTGTACGAATATTTCTCTATTTACACTGTTCGAACAACGGATATGAAGTCCTTTTGAGAATTCGTTGAAACAGATTACAAAAATCTGCTTAATAATTGTAAAACGCGCTGGTTAAGCCTTTTCCCCTTTTTCCATTTATCCTTTTTGAGAGGATTTTGAAAATGTTTGAGGACTTGAAATCCTATTTTTTATCTCAAAACAAACCACCTGCAATGATTTAGCGTTTTTTTAATAATTACCTCAGCGAAAGTTATCTATTATTTGTCCATTCATTTATGGCTTTGTTCCATTTAAAAATCGCTTCTATTGAAAAAAAAAAAAACACAATAGCATTTTAGATATAGTTTCAGTTTACGATTATCTCCTATTAAAAGTAGATGAACGACAAAAATCGAATTTTATTCCATTAGCTGTAAGGAAGAATTTGGCACAATTTGAAAAGATAGAAAGGACCATGCTTGCGACGAATTTTTGGCAAAAATCGAAATTGTTTATTGTGAAATATTAGAATATCTGAAACTTTGAACGTCAGGACTTTCGGAATTCAGAGTTTTAATGGTTGGTATCAAAATAGATCAAAACTTGCAATATAGTGAAGTAGAACCATGCCTTTTTTATTTGCTTGAAAAAAAAAAAATTGACCATCAATGACACTTTGTTACATGATCAAATAGTAAATTTGAGAAAATTTTTGGAATCCAAGGCCGATGATCACGATTTTTTTGCACAAAAATCTGCAAGCGCCAAAATGACTGCGTTTTGTTCAGCTAATAAAGAATTCGAAGGATATTCGGAAGTGCTCAAAATTGCTCAATTTTTCTATTCGATAACATGTCACAATGCGAACTGCGAAATAATTTTCTCCTTAATGAGCTCGCAATGGGCAAAATAGAGAAATCGTTTGACTGTTGAAAATGTTGGACACATCCTTCGAGTGAAGTTTAATTTTTCAGATTTTACATGTCTCGAATTTCAAAAAATGTTAACCCTTCCTGAGAATGCTGAACTTTTGAAAAAAATCAGCAATTCCCAGAAATATGTCGGAAAGTGCTGAATGTATAAATAGATATCTGTAATAAACAACATGTTTGTGCGAATTGTTAAATTATTTAAAATATTCCTCTACCTTTATAAATTTTTTGCAGTTGTCTGGGTGCAATTGCCCGTCTTCGACTGCGTTTAGAAGGTTAAACTTGGTCAAACTTTTTACTATTGAAATTTGATTAACTTTTTTGTTGGAAGTGGCCCCGATTCATGTCTCGGGCATCTGGTAACCCTAACGTTACCAATTTTTTATTAGTGTACGCAGCAACAAAGATCGCATATAACCTTACATAAACCTCGTATATACAACATGCTTATAGCCAAATCAATAGGATTTACATGAAAGAGAAATAAAAATGCAGCAAAGAAGGTTGTTTGTGAAAAGTCAAGACCTTGGGAGAATAAAAGCAGCTTTGGTGATTCGGCGGGCGAATAGTTTTTTTATAATTAGATATGTTATTTTGTATGTTTATTTTATTTATTTGTTTTTGTAGAACAACAAAGGATGCTAAGCAGCTGTTACACCTTTTTATGTATTTATTGGGGGCAAGCACTGGGGTTTCTAAGGTATTGGCTGCGGGTTGAGCTAACTCAATTTATCTTGAAAAACCCCGCTTTGGGATAAAAATGTTAAACTATGTCTTTAGAATATTTCACTAACCAGTTAAGAATTACAAGCGAACTCATTGGCTAATGAAACAAACGAAAGAAAAATGTTCATAATTTAAGTCACTTAAACACCAAGGAATAGTCAAATTTGATTTTAAAACGTTGTAAGTGAAGCAAACGAGTTACTTAATTGTAAAGTATTGATACCATAGTATTGTTGTAAATTAAGAACATTTTGAGTTTGATAGTTCAGCGATTCGAACGATAACATAAGGTGCAGAAAAATCGAGAATTCCTGAATCTCGCAACAATGCTTTTTTGTTAGAACCATACCATATGATTTCATCAACTGGTTGCACTCAAAGCTTTGTTTAAGCTAGTGGTGCAGAGCTTCGAATATAAAGGCATCTGTCCTTGTATCAGTATGTGTTTTTATGGAGAATGTTTGAGGACATAATCCACCCATAAGATGTTTACTGCTTGAAGAACAAATTAAAGCTGATCGACTGTTTGCATTACTGAATTTCTGTCGGTGCGCTCACACGGCATGTAGGTGAAGGCGGAATAGTTTTCGGAAGCTTTACGAAACTCTCCAGTGCACTACTAATTTATTCATACGTACTAATTTGCATCAGCTCATCTAAGCACAAATACACCTGCCCTTATTGGTTGGTAGGTATATTATTATAACCTTTTATATAACTATAATTGATGAGCTCCAATTACAACTAACTAATTGTTTTCCAGATTAATGTGGCACATTCATGCATGGGCATATTTTAGTTATACTCTCATTTTACATTGGCATTTCTATAGAATTGAGCTTTGTTATTTGTAAAATTTTGATCATAATTCCATGTTAGGCTAGCTAAATTGTGAGATACAATAGTTATTGGCCATAACAAAATAATTGGCGTATAGGAATAATGCAGCCAATGGCTTAGAAAATTATGCAAATTTAATTCGCTTTACACATTTTGTTGGGTGTGGACATTTGCGTAGTAAATTAGCGATTTATTTTAAAAATTTTAGATTGTGATTTTAAAGAAATCTGCATGATTCATGATATCAGACCTTTTAAATTTTAAATTGGGATTAATTAATTTAATATATTAACTAAATGCCTTGCTAAAGAGCCAATGATTATTTCAATTATTTTAAGAAATCAGTAATTACCAGGGGCTGAAACTGTTAGTCCTTTTACAATATAAGTCCTTGCAAAACTATTAATTTTGGACTTTAAATATATTTGGATCAGGATAAAAATTATTTTCGGATTTTTATTTTTTGAGTCCGAAAGAGCTAGATAAACTCGGACTTTTAAAAATAAAAGTCCCGAAATAAAAGTTAAATCAATACTTTTATTTTTTAAGACCGAAATAAAAGTCCCGCTTGATAACAAAGAAACGGCTTATCGGAAAAACATTTTTTTTTTAATTCGGATCAGTCGTTTTTGTGTTATCAAGCGGGACTTTTATTTCGGCCTTAAAAAATAAAAGTTTTGATTTAACTTTTATTTGGGGACTTTTATTTTTAAACGTCCGAGTTTAACTAGTTCTATGGGACTCAGAAAATAAAAATACAGATTTTACTTTTATATGTGGACTTTTATGGAAAAAGTTCGAACAATAAAAAGGATGCATGATTCGACATGATATTGCTATAGGGATACCTGGGAACTCAAACATTTTCACCTAGGACAATTTTTTGACCAGTGCTTTTTCGACTCCGTAAAAAAAAAATAATTATTTTCCGTCCCTGGTAATTATTTATTGATTGCCATAAAAAAAAACAAATTAGTTATCATATTTTCGATTAATGAAAAAAAAATAAGTGTGTTAGAGTCTTAGCAATCCCTAGAAAGATTAGGGATAGGGAGAAGCATACAACTGTATTGGGAACAGGTTATATGGGAATAGATGAGCAAGTTAAAAAGGGCACATGCCTCAAAACTTTCTCCGTAGACGCCCAAATTGGGCTGGGCAAGATTAAGAAAAGGCGGAGTTGCAATTGATCGACCAAAGGGAAAATGAGTTTGGTTCAACGCGGGGCCTTATCAAAAATCCCTCTTTAATTACTTTAGACTATTTTTTACTAGCGTTCCCGATAGACGTTGTCCTGCCGAAAAAGTATTTGTCTACATACAAAAAGTGAACCCCTCTTCACTCTCTATCCCATTATTCTTTACTTAACCTTTCATTTTTATACTCGTCTGAGCAGAGCTCACAGAGTATATTAATTTTGTTCGCATAACGGTACCCATTAACGGCATAAACTAATCCAGATAGGTATAGACTTCTATATATCAAAATGATCTGGGCCAAAAAAGATATTTATTTAGCCATGTCCGTGCGTCCGTCTGTCCGTAAACACGATAACTTGAGTAAATTTTGAGGAATCTTAATGAAATTTGGTATGTAAGTTCCTGGGTACTCATCTCAGATTGATATTTAAAATGAACGAAATCGGACTATAACCACGCCCACTTTTTCGATACCGAAAATTTCGAAAAACCGAAAAAGTGCGATAATTCATTACCAAAGACCGATAAAGCGATCAAACTTGGTAGGTGGGTTGACCTTGTCACGCAGAATAGAAAATTAGTAAAATTTTGGACGATGGGCGTGGGAACGCCCACTTTTAAAAGAAGGTTTAAAACTTTTGCAAGCCGTAATTTTGCAGCTGAATATGTAATGTTCGGTTGCACCCTAACTTAGCCTTCCTTACTTGTTATTCTAAATTTTGTCCATCCCTTATACTAATAATCTCCTTCTTATTGCCACTCCCACACCTATTCCCACTCTCCTACTCCCTCCCCCCACACTCAATACCACTCCCACTCCCACCCCACTCCCACTCAATCTCTCCCAATAAAATTTCCTGATTCATGGAGTCTTTTAACTAAATATTTAATACAAGTGTTGATAGTTTGAGCCAAACAGACTCTGATTTTGCCAAGATGAATTTTCTATTTCTTAAGTCCTTATAAGCATAGCAGTACAGCGCCATCTAAAATAGTTTGAACGGACTACATGGTTCCGTGTTCGGGGGACATTCTTAGGTCACAATAAAGCCGGAGAGTTGGAGCTAGTATGCGGAAATGGCAGAACATACCATACATTTTTATGGTAATTAACGCATTTATTTACTCTTTCGATCCAGATATAAGTAGATTTTACCGGATGCCGGATCACTAAAGTAGCGAAAATTTTAGCCGCAAAGAAAGCAGCAGAAATTCAGCAGGCGCATCATAATATATACTGATAGCCAGGCGGCCAATAAAGCAATAATCCCACACAGACATTCATCAAGATTTGTCCTAGAATGCGCAGAAGCTTTGGAGAGACTTCGCTCCGGCCGACCAAATCTATACTGTGTTTTCGGTGATAAAGGAATAGAAGATAGGGTGAAGGACGATGAGTTGGCACAGAAGTGTGCGGCACTAAATGAGCCGACAGTAGACCTCCCTGTCCGTTTTGATTAAATCAAAAGGAGATAGGATTTGCATATGATCCATCAGGCAGGAAAGGCGTGGACAGAAGCGGTCATGTGCAAACTCTACGACATTACACTGTGAAATATGGGAAATATCTCATAAGAAAGAAGGATTTAGGTTCACAATGGGCATACTTACTGGATACTGCCTTCTGGCGTCAGATGTTTATATGTGATAGACCTCGTCAGTAACAGCATTTGCACGCTCAAGCACGTTCTGTGTTCGTTTGCCGCGCTCTTGCGTGAGTGGTTGGTGGTTGGTTGCTGTGTTGCCCGGCTATGGAGCCGGGCCCAAGTAGCGCTCTAGACGCCATTTTGATGCACTTTCTCCTGGAACCAATTATGTGTTAGCTGATGTACCGTGCGTGTTGCTTTACTCAAACCACTTGACAAAATTATAAACTTACTGATGTCCTTGATGCGGCAGTTTGACACCGCCCTTAAGTCGGGAAGCACATAGTTGCCTAGAGTTCGGGACGGAAAGTTCGCGAGGGCTGGGCACTCGCAGAGGTAGTGGGTAACCGATTCCTCGGCACCCTCCTCTCTACAGCTCCTACACCTCTCATTGTAGGGGATACCCATTCTACTCGCGTGCGGGCCAAACGGCCAGTGCCCTGTAATAGTGGCCGTGATTCTGTATATTTGCTGCCTAGACCTATTTAGTAGATCATCGGTTCTTTTCTGGTTGTACTCTGGCCAGATTAGTTTGGTGGTTCTACAGGTGTCCGTAGAGTACTAATCACAGATTGCTATTTTCCTAAGTGAGAATGTCTCTTTTAATTGATGTGAGTGGTCGATGCACCGCGACTGCTTCTGTGATGCCTAACGATGCTCCCGCCTTTGCTATTTCATCCGCTTTTTCGTTGCCGTCAATGTTCCTGTGGCCGGGTACACAGCTGAGTGTGAAAGCTGCCTGGTTAGCTGCTTCACGTAGCACCCTCTTACAGTTTTCGACGGCTTTTGAGGATGTGTACGGTGATTCTAGCGCTTTTAGCGCCGCTTGACTGTCGGAGTATATGACTACCTCTCCGTCTATCCGGTTCTGCAGCAGGAAGATACAGGCCCTCTCCATTCCTTGGAGCTCTGCTTAGAAGATGCTGGCTGTGTTTGGAAGGCGGATGGGGATTGCGACATTTAGTTGGTTGGAGAAGACACCTGCGCCGACGCCGCAGTCCATTTTGGATCCGTCAGTGTAAAGTGAGGTGACCCCTCCCTGCCAACTTTGTCGACCGACCAGTCCGTTCTAAAGGGTATTTGCACCTTGTAATTTCTGTCTAAGATCAGTGTTTTTGAGAGGTAATCTGTTGTCGAATCCACATCTGCGAGCCTTGTTATGATGTCACTGTGGCCATATCGTTTTTCTGTCCAGCATCCAGACTCCCTTAGGCTGATGGCTGTGCTGATCGCTGTATATCT
The DNA here is from genome assembly GCF_040869045.1 of Eurosta solidaginis. NCBI lineage: Eukaryota > Metazoa > Arthropoda > Insecta > Diptera > Tephritidae > Eurosta > Eurosta solidaginis. Next base: position 227,791,375 of record NC_090320.1, on the reverse strand, counting down.
AGTGTGAAGGGCCAGTGGCAGCAGGTTAAGTATAACATTTAGTGCGTCCATCGGGCACGATCTAAGTGCACCTGTTACCCCTGCGCATGCTGCCCTTTGTATTTTGTCTAGTTTTTTAGTGTTGTATTGCTTGTTCAGGGCAGGCCACCATGCTATGGCTCCGTACGTCAGGATAGGCCTTATTACCGCCGTATAGAGCCACATCATGAGTTTTGGTTTTAGCCCCCAATTTCTGCTGACTATTCTCTTGCCAGCCGCAGTAGACAATCTAAACAGACAGCTCAAAAGGGGAACTAGAGCTGGAATATACACTAAGTAATTGGAGGTAAATCCATCGTACCGACTCCCTGCCTCATGCAGTGTCTTTCAGGCGGAGGTCTATGCCATATAGAGAGCAGCCAAGATAGTACGGTCACAGGCATCAATAGCTGTATTTCGTTGCTAACCAGCACAACTAAAACACTAGCTAGCTTACCGAATTGCATGGAAAGCAACAATAAAAAGTAATCGAGTAGAGTTGGCTAAGCGCTTTCAGTTGAAACCGCTTAGGTAATTGTCAACCTAATTGATAGTGTTGTAAAGTGTTGCATATTCAAAAATAGGACACTATTGTGAACGAGTGAACGAAATGAACACACGAATGTGCAGATAAACAAAAATAACACAATAACAGCGTGTCGACAGGGTGACATACATACAAACAACACACGCATTTCATGTATGTTGTTTTTGTAATTCTCTGGTTGAGTGTCAAAAACATACTGCGCTAGAAGTAGAAATGTCATAGCAGCGAAAAAAAGTAACAATTAGCTGATAAACCTCCACCATCTGTATGGTTTTGGCATAATGAAACTATTTAGCTAGTTGAAGCGTTTTCTTCAAGTTCGCTTGAAAAAAAAATACACCTAATGTAACGATATTTGTCGCCGCCAGGCCGCACAGTGTATTACTTTCCTGTTCTAGAAAATATTAATTAAAAAAGTGTATCATTGAATTTCAAAATTTTAGGAAATTTGAACTAAGTTGAATCAACTAACGGAGTTTTATTTGGAAGCATATCAATTGAGAAAAAGTTTTTTCTCGACTTTTTGCCATTGAATGTGAATGTTTAAATTGCTGGCCTGTTGTGAGTTATACTTCAGTTGCTAAAATATAATATTGTGTTTATTTTCTAAGGTATGCTAATTTTAGTAAATATACATTTTTGTGATTTTGATTGAACAGGAATTAATTTTTCATGTTATAGTGGGATAATGTTAAATTAAGTAAAATTTTTTAAATGTTTTGACTTCATAAGACCAGCAATCTCGTTATCCGCGTTTATCCGATTTAATTTTTACCCAAACTTGTTTCCCACGATTCTTAAAACTAAATTAGTACAACCTCAGCTGCAGGAAAATGCAGATTTTCATGTAATATTTTGTTTTCAGGAAATATGGCAATTTCAAGGGATGAACTTTTCGATATTCGGCATAAGCAAACCAACGCAAAAGAAAAAAATGACAGCTCAAATTTCACTCCAATAAAAAAAGCAGTTTCAAAATTTGCGAGTGGAAAAGTTGCAGACGTATTTTGAAAGAAGAAGGGATTGCCCGTGATATCTCTTTCGGAGGCTAGTCATCAGTCGAAAAGGAAAAAAATATCACATTTAATAACAAACTATTCAAAAGAAGAGTTGGTCTTTGCAACTGCTTCCAGCTTGAGATTATCAGGTCAGCGGGATGCAGCATTAATCGTAGAAACCATCACAAAAAAATTAGACGCAACTAAAATATAATATGCCCATACTCGTCCAGCATCAGTGTTAGTTAAATATACTCCAGAAGAGGTAGTAGCTCTATACATAAATCGAAAGTTTACAGTTAAAACGTATTTAGAAATACGATCTGGACATGCTGACATTTACTCATCATATTAAGTCCTTGAAAAAGAAAAAATTGCATGCTATAACGTTAGTTGACGAAAGTTTAATTAAGCGATTTGCTGTCATACTTCAAACTATGTAATGCGGATTCGCGTTGATTCCGAAGCATTTCGAAAGTATGACATTTGGCGACAAAAATATTTTTAGATTTGTACATATGGCATTATATGCCATCGAGCATTCACAAAGTTTTGATTCATGGGGCAGATATTATTAATAAAGCAGTACATCCAACAGGAAAGCTCTCATAGGAAGCACTAGAGAGTAGAATTAAAGATTTAAGAGATACAGGCGAAATATTACAAGAAAGATGTCTCGTAAATATGTAATAGATGAGTTATTCAATATATTATTTTTGTCGTCCGATCCCCTACTATACTCTATTTCAGAAAAGAACTCGAATGGATTTAAGGTAAATGAAGCATTCAACAAAGAAGTACTTAAAATATTGTCAAACCCAGAAGCAAATTTTGACCAAGGCTCCGACATCTCAGACCTAGATGAAGAGTTCGACTGCAGTTTAAATGATTAACATAACGTTGTCGACTTAGATTTTTTTATTATTTTGATTACATTTATTTAAGTTTATTGCAATTACTTATTACAACATACAAAAATATGCTTTTCTTTACGATAATACGTTTTCTCTAATGAATTTTTCTAACTTTGATATAACCTTTCTTAATTTAAATTTTTTTAGCTCAATCAAAACTTAAAAAGTTGCGAAATAATAATAAATTTTTACAAATAATATATTTATTTTCATGTAAAAGCGTTAGTTGGTGAGTAGAGCTAGAAAAATTAATTATTTATTCCAATCGTGACTTTATATCAGCTAGGTTGTTGATATATCACACTGTGGGAAGCCCTGAAGGCATTTGAAGCCAGCGTGATAAAGTTGGATATCAGAAAGTGGAGGTGTAAAGCCTTGCTGGCGCCCATAACCTACCTAAATGTCTCAATTTTCTGGATCCCAGGACACAGCGATATTGAAGATAATGAATTTAGAAACGAGAAGACAAAGGTTCCGAAATGAACATAAGCGAGTCGGGCAGCTTCCCACGACCAGTGCGTGGTTATCTGTTGAGGAAAATCAAGGATTATGATATTGTAACGAATTTGCTGCAAATCCTCTTATTTGCATTCCTCTGCTAAGTTCGAATCACTAAACTGTTGAATAAATAACTCCAATATTGAATAATGGAAAAATGGCCTTTATTAAAGTACTTCACAATAACACTTATACTTTGCTACTAGCTGGCTTAATAACCAAACTGATTGATAACTCAAATGAAATTCTACTATTGGCCGCCAGATCGTGTGCTTAGTCAAACTGATTGATAGCTCAACTCAAACTGAATTACAGCGCCTCTACATCTGTCGCCTTTTATACTCTATGGTTTCCTCGTTCGCCTTTTTCTAGAATCTACTTGCATTGTCCATGAGCTCTCTAACTTCTCAGCTATAACTAAAATTGCACAATTTTATACATCTTTTAGGCGCTTCCAGAATCTACTAGTCCAGTAGCTCTCAAACTTCTCAGAAATATGCATGTGTTTGCGCATTGACTCTCCGCTGCTCGTATTCGTACATGGTACATATATGTAGACGCGGTTATTGTTTCGTTTATGTAGATACATGATGATTGAATTATTGATGTGCATTCTCGTCACTGCTTAGCATCGCTTAGAGCTGGCAGCACTCCCTAGTTTTGCTAATATTCGTAACAATATAAAAGCAATGGACTTCCTGTGGAACAACCATGATGATTGCGTGGTCTCAAGGTCATTATGCTGAGGTTTGGGTGGGAAAGCAACTATCTTTCTTTCAAGCTAAACGAACCTTCAGTGAGAATATTTACGGGTGTCATCACAAGTCGTTGAGCCAAAGGAGCTAATTCATCACTCCCTCTGCCGATGTCGAGGACTTCGCACACTTTTTCGACAGTCTGGCAGAGGTAGGAAAAGTGTATTTCACTCCTAGGTTCATCAGAGAAAGCAAATGGTTTGGTGAGGACTACTAGAAAGTAATCTTGCTGGACAAATTTGCCGCTATCCCGCACTAACTGAGGGCACTCACAATGAACAAAAATATCTCCGAGTGGAAAATTCGCATGCACGTCATTTTAATCTTACCTAACCAAACCTATTTCTTTCGTGTAAAGTCACATCTGTTGTGGTTAAATATTTGGTACTCACGCTTTGTTTTTGTAACTACGAGAAGCTCATTTTCAATTGATAGATTTCTTACTAATAAATAAGTCTATTCAATTCGGGCGCATCATTTTTGGGTTGAGTGCCTACAGCAACCGTTTTCGTCCTCTTATATTACACTTACTTAACAACTTAAAATTGGCACATTCACCATTACGACCGCAGTTACAATAAACACGTTTTCAATGTCCAACAAGGGGAAAGGATGTTGGCTGTATCATTCCTGTTGCCACAGTCAGGTTTTCTACATATGGTACGCATGTATCGATGTCATTGTCAATTGAAGTTGTTATTAAGATTACCGTTGAACTAACTACTGAACATAAGAGGCGGCAATTGTTGTTTTTGTTGCTTGTCCCATTTCCCGCACGCTTGGTCATCGCATGTTAGGCGCGCAATCTTTTTTTTTTGTGCTACAAAACAACTTGAAGCAACAAAGCTCAGGCAAAGCAAACAAAATGCGAAAGGCAATGAACGTTGACTTGTGGCTCAAGCGCGTCTTTCACGTTTTTCCACTGCAAGTTTTTTGTGTTTGTCTCCTAGTTTTCGGTGGCTGGGCATCAACAGCTTTTATACATACAATTTCATATGTTTGTGTATGTATGTATGCATGTGTGCCTGTGTAGGCTTTCAACTGCATCCAGCCGCTATGGAGACTTTAACTTGTGTTTCCCGTTTGATGCGTTGAATAGCACGCGTTGATCAACAGCGCCGTGGACAACTATTTGACAATCGGCAATAAACAGCGAGCAAGCACTCATGGCCACTGGCGTTATGAACGCCAATGGGTGACACACATGATGTGGTACGCACACACGCAAAGAGATAGCGATGTGGTACGCACACACGCAAAGAGATAGCACGTCACACGCATATATTTGCAAACTCTTGGTTGACTACATTTTGGCGCATATGAGGTCGCGTAACGGTATATGCAGTCGGGATGATAGAGGCCGGCGCGTCAGTTAGGCTGTGTGGTAACTTAAAGAGTTATTCCTTTTTTTTTTTTCGTTTACTCAAGTTGTTGTGTTGTAGCTTAATTTCAGTTTCTTCATTAACATCGATGATTTGACACGAAATTTCAACTCAACCTCTCTTGACTGTTTCATCTTTCTCTTTTACTTATTGCTTCATCCTCATCCTCGTCCCCACCTCATGTTCTTACATTCTTCCTCTTTTTCGTTCAATATTGCTGCGTTTATATCCGCGCAGATGCAATTTTTGTTTGACGTCTCGCATGTAAACAGTAACACTGCCTTGTGGTTTGTCCAATTCTCCGATTCGCTACATAACTTGGCATATTGGCATTTTGACCCATATTACCGTTATTGTTTGGCTGGCTGCTGATTTCCTTTAGGCATTTTTGACGCTGTTCTTGTTGTTGCTGTTACAAGTACCAAAATTGGCTCCATCACGCCCATTTTGTGGCATTCGACAACCACAAGCGTTCACATAATTAATCGGCTTCGTATGGTGAAAGTTTTTGCTTCTGAAAAAAGAAAAAAGAAAAAAAAAATAACAGAGAAGGTGAAGTAGAACTTTTGCTTAAATCAGTTATGGCAGCAGGTAAAGTTTTGCTAACAACAAAAAAGAACTTGTCATCTGGATAGCTTTATTTTATAAAAAGAAAAACAAGTAAGGAAGGCTAAGTTCGGGTGTAACCGAACATTACATACTCATCTGCCAAATTACAGCTTGCAAAACTTTTAAATTAGCTTCTTTTAAAAGTGGACGGTGCCACGCTCATTGTCCAAAACTTTACCAATTTTCTATTCTGCATCATGAGGTCAACCCACCTACCAAGTTTCATCGCTTCATCCGTCTTTGGTAATGAATTATCGCACTTTTTCGAAACTGTCGATATCGAACAAGTTGGCATGGTTATAGTCCGGTTTCGTTCATTTTAAATAGCGATCTGAGATGAGTGCCAGGAACTTACTTACCAAATTTCATTAATATACCTCAAAATTTACTCAAGTTTTCGTGTTTACGGACAAACGGACGGACTTGGCTAAATGAATTTCTTTTTTCGCCCAGATCATTTTGATATATAGAAGGTTATATCTATCTCGATTAGTTTATGTCGTTACGGGGTACCGTTATGCGAACAAAATTAATATACTCTGTGAGCTCTTTTCAGCTGAGTATAAAAAACATACGATAAGGGCAAAGACATGAATGAAGCATCTACGTTTGTGTCAAGGAGCGCGCAGGGCCGAAAGAGATCAGGTCGGATGAGGGACCTGCGAAAAAAACTTAAAAAGCGTAAACCACATGCTACCTTAGACTCCGCCTTAGGCCTATAAGTGGCTTTTGTCGACGAAATTGACCCTGACGGGAAGATAACACCGGATAGATGGCTGTTGGTGTAAAGGAATTTTATGGAGATGATGTTCGAGCCAACAGCGAGGAAGAATCTTTCGATGCAGCAGGCTGGCGGAAGGGTGTCAAGATCATCGGCTGCGGCAACAATTAAAATTGGCCAAAAACAAGGACTGAAAGCTGCAACTCATAAAAAGGGCTTACGGGGTCCTAAGGTTCAGGCTGGGCTCCCTTAATTTATTTGTATCTAGCAGGCATGCTTAACGAACGAAACGATATCATTTCGTTACGATAATCAACGTTAATAAACGAAACGAAGTCATTTCGTTTCGTTTATTAACGTTAAGAACGCAAAATTAACGTTAATTTGACGATCTTAACGTTAATAAACGAAACGAAGTGACTTCGTTTCGTTTATTAACGTTGATTATCGTAACGAAATGATATCGTTTCGTTCGTTAAGCATGCCTGGTATCTAGTGACAGATCAAGTGACATAAGGAAAACACTGTAGCGAAAAAGAGTATTAATTTATTTACTTTGACATAGCACTTCAATGGTGATCCCCTCACAGTGGTATGCGAGAACGAGTTCGCGACTACTTACTACTAACCAATCAACCAACTTTAAGGAATAGAGCTAAAAAAAATTTTATAAATATCATTTTGTCACAGATTCTCCCACAACCAGAATCGATAACTGGAAATTATCAGACACATGTTTTTTCGGACACGATAGGATACTCTTCGCTAATGATTTTGAAGTAGAAGTCTCCCGGCCATTTAGAAATACGAGAAATACAAATTGGACAAAATGTTCTGAAACAATGTCCCAATAACTGATATCGACAAAAGCGGAGGACATACGGGGCTTTCTCAATATTTATAGGGCGGAAAGTTGATTAACAAAGATATTAATCCCCACGTTTGAACTATGCTGTCCCCTAACCAGGTCAAACACCAAACCTAAGACAATAGATCAACGACAAGAAGCCTCCTCAACAAAGCTAAACATAGCCGACTGGGATGCCTACAACTTTACCAAATAAAAAAACTGCATTAGGAAAGCCAAAAAGGAGTAAGACTTCGAAAAATACTACCCGGGTGACGGATGAAAAATGGAAAAGGGAACTGCGGCTAGAATGTACTCAAAACATCTTTAGGTAAATCAATCTTACCGACTCCTTGACTCATGTAGTGTTTTTTTAGTGATGGGCTATGCCATAGACAGAGCAGCCAGATTGCTCCATTATACTGCGGTCACAGACGTCAACGAATTTATTTTTGTTGACAGTCAGGTCGCCTTGAATACTCGGTCGGATATCGTTCGGAGGTGTCGAGCGTCGCTGACGTCTGCAAGGCAGCCAAATGTCTCCCTTTCCTGGGTCTTAGGGCACAGCGATATTAAAGAGAATAAATTTGCAGATGAGATGGCTAAGAAAGTTGCCGAAATGGACAACAGCGAGGCGGATATCTCCATACGACCAGCGCTGGGTATCTCCTGAGGTGGATCGAGGAATATGAAATTAGGGCAACGGACTTACAGTGGAACAACCGGGAGGAGTGCGCGGTTCAAGGTCCTTATGACCATGTTTGGATTGGAAAGAAAGTAACTTTCTTCTCATGCCAAACAAACCTAAAGGTTTGTAACAAAATAATACAGGCGCGAATTAAATTGCCTTGAATTGGGTACTCCCACAGCTTAAGCGCATTTCATATCGTTCACCTAATTCTAAAAATTAAAAAAAAAAATTAACTGCTTCTAATTAAATATACTAAAAATTTTATTGAAAACAACTAATAACATTCAAACTTGATATTCCCACTGAAAATATCAAATTTGTTATGTAACCAAAAAAATAAACTATTAAATTATATAACTTGAAATATTTTACGTACTATTTAAGACAAAACTAGCAGCAGTGGTGCACCGCACCGCCAGAGCTTCGTATGCAAACACAACTTATTTTGTAGTAGTATGCGTTTACATGGCGAAAGTTCGAACACAAAATCGCGGATGAGATGTTTACAGCTTGAATCATTGTGGATTAGTACAAGTGTGTTAAATTTTTTCTGACAGGCACTCGCTTAGGTTAGCATAACGGGAAAATCAGGGTTGCCATTGTTGTTTTGATTGAAAACGGTCAATTAGGGTTCTGTGCAGGGACATAAAATATTGAAACAGGGTTTATGTAGTCACAAAAGTGTTGCTCCTGCTCCACAGCATTTTTATTTTATATCATGGCGAAAATTGTTCAGTTCAGAGTTATTGATTTTCATTAAAAATTTTATTTTATACATAAGGTTACTCCTCCAAATGTAAAAAGCACAGAAAACGAATAGTCTTTCAAATTGTTGTGAAAAACTATTTAAACTCAATAACAATGTCTATCGGTAAACTATTTTCTATGATTTCTGAATGTCTGTCCCCAAGTTCATTATATTTGTGCAATACAAGAATCTGGTAACAGCATTTTTAAATGAAAAAACAACAATGTTAATGCAAAACAAGTAAAGGTGTCTAAGTTCAGGTGTAACCGAACATTATATACTCAGCGTGAGCTTCAATTGTACATTTCATTTCAGATAAATTATTTTTCTACATAACACGTTGCACCGCCCATTTAAAAAAAATTTCTCCGCACTTCCTCTTACAATAAAACTTGAGAAGTGAAATATCATTGATTCAAAACTATTTTTTGCTAAGTTGTAGCTTATTATTCTGTTCTACGACCCTTTTAAACTTGTTTTATATCTAAGTTGCCGTAGTCTTTAATCGATCCCGTCCATTTTTCTAGAAATATTTTCTACTATAAGGAAAATTTGTGTACAGAATTTCATTACGGTATGTTAATTTTTCTTCGAGTTGTGGCTCCCGAAACATATAAAATTGCTTAGTCATAAAAGGGGCGGTGCCATGCCCATTTTTTTGAATTTGAATTTTTTCCTATTTATTGTTATATATACATTTGGGAAATGAAATACCATTGATATAAAGCTCTTTTGCAAAGATATAGCTTATTTTATTCGTCCACGACCCTTTTAAGAATCTTTTATATAAAAGTGGGCGTGGTCCTTAACCGATTTCGTTAATTTTTCTTCAAAGCGTTCCTTATTGTAAGGACAACCTCTCTGCCCAATTTTGTTGCGATAGGTTTAACGAGTTTTGATTTATGATTAATAATATTCAAATTTTTTATCAAGAGTCTCAGTATCAGACCACACGTCAAATTTCAACATTCTAGGTGTATTATTTACTAAATATTTAGGTTTTTTGTGTTTTCGATAATTTTATATATATAAAAGGTGGGCGTGGTTACCATCCCATTTCGCTCATTTTCAATACCAATCTATTCTGGGTCCAGATAAGCTCGTATACCAAATTTGGTGAAGATATCTCAATATTTAGTAAAGTTATCGTGTTAACGGACAGACGGACGGATGGACATGGCTCCATCAAATTTCTTTTCGATACTGATGATTTTGATGTATGGAAGTCTATATCCATCTCGATTCCTTTATACCTGTACAACCAACCGATATCCAATCAAAGTTAATATACTCTGTGTGCAAAGCACTCTGATTATAAAAACGTTTCTTATAGTCAAACTTTCATTCATTCATATTTTTGTCTGCTCCTTTGGCTTGCTTCCACTCAGAGCACCGTTTTATTTGCGGAAGACTTTCACAGCGACAGAAATTAAGACGGATTTACATAGACGCTTTGGTTGTGTTGCATCGATCTGACGCTTTGGCAGGGCCATAATATAAGAATGAGACTCCTTGCCAATCGATGAAATAGTTGTAAATCCTCCTTTGAGAATTTTTCTATTTTTTGGATCCCTTAACCTTCAAAAAACTTTGCTTAGCAAGATATAGGAACTGCCATAAATTTAACTCATCTGTTGGGCGAAGCATCGAAAGATTTACTTAAACGCTTTGGTTACGTGCTTACGCTTTGCCAACGCCATATGAAAAACAAGTAAGGAAGGCTAAGTTCGGGTGTAACCGAACATTACATACTCAGCTGAGAGTTATGGAGACAAAAAAAAGCAAAATCCCCATGTAGGAAAATGAACCTAGGGTAACCCAGGTAATGTGTTCAGAATTTTAACTTTTACTCTCTAAAACTCCAATCAGTGTATTTCTGTGCTTAAACTATGTTGAAAATTGTGTTAAAGTTTTTGGTGTGGTGAAAGTGACCTACTAGGATTTTGTTACGCTACGCTGCTTTCCACCGAAGTTTGCGCCTGCAACATCTTTATTTTCGATAATGTTTGGTTTTCCGAAGCTCTACGAAGCTCTCAACTATATCACTGAACAAGAGCCATTCAATAATGATTGTTTATATGTACTAATGTACAAATGGGAATTGTTTGTGACAAATTCGATCTATTTGTTAAAATACACAATCACAAATAGAATAACATAAATATTACAACAGCCAAAACCCGTACAAGTATAAATACGTAAATAGTTAAAATGTTAAGAGAGGCACTGGGTTTGGGTGAAGTTGTGGGGCAATGTTATTAACCGAAAAATAAGCTAATCAATTTCTGACATTTGATCCGATAGACAAATAACATAAAAATGTGATGCGAATAAAATAAAATCAAACAAGCCTTATTAAAACTTTGCTCCCTATATACAGAGAAACCCTCCTAACGGACACCGCTATTAGGTGGAAACCTCCCTTGCCCGGAGAGTTTTTCATGCCTCAGACTTTAGGTGCAATTTTTAACACAAATTGTCCTAAGTTAGGCGAGCACTCTCTCGGACGGACGCACACAGTTATCTATAAATGTATATAAAGAAGGATGCGTGTTTGCATGCCGCTTATTCCCGAAGTACCCCGCCGATTTATTCAAGTTTGCATGATAGCTACACTGCAACCCAGGGACCGATCTATTTGAACAAACTCTATACAAAGTTCGATTTGCCTGAAATTTGGTATATAGGTAGCCCTTTGCCTAGATTAGTATTTACGAGTATTTTTTTCGGGAAATGGACCAGGGATCGACTGGGACTGGGACTGGGACTGCGGGTAAGGTTGGAGAAGAAAAAGAAAAACTACAAAAAGAGCCTGAGAATGTGATAGAGTTAGACAAAGATAGAGATAGATAGACCGGAAAAGAAAAAAGGAAATGATGGGGAGGAGAAAGATACACAGAGAAAGAAGAAGGCGCAGGGTGAAGTAAATAAAAGAATACGGATGAGTAGGAGGTAAAAGCTTCTTAAAATTTATGCAGATATATCAAAGTCAGTGCTAATGTGCTTTAAAATATGATGAAGACCTTCTACGGAGCGGACACGAACCTCTTATCGTCGAACACTGAGTTTCGTTTTCATAACACATCAATCAAAAACTTTCCATGTATGGACGCGAAATCCTCGTTGTTGGTGCAGCAGTGGCAAACTCCTCTTATTTTCCAAATGAATCAAGGGGGCTCCCGAATAAAACCAATTTTGCATTACATAAATATGTACTCAAGTTTAAGGAGTGTCATAGGCTGCCACTACTTAGTATCGCTTTTATGTAAATGAAAAGTAAGGTTTCTAGATTACATGAGGTAAGATTAGGTTAAACTGGTCGGTCCTTGAGGACTTCACATAAACTGAAAGTGTCCATAGAGCTACCAATTAGCTTATGATATATTATTATATTATATTAAGTTGAAAAAACCTCTCAAGAACCATGGCCTGTGTAATGAAATAACTACGTGCTCTTTGAAATATAATAATAGGTACCTAGAGACCATCGCACTACTGACTTTTAAACCTGAAAACTTGTTTGAGGTGATCTTTGACATCTTGCAGCCCTTCGATTTGTTTCAAAACTTTCCTACTTGGTTCATCAGTTGTAGCTATCTTCTCCTTTCCAGTTCATCCGACTTTTTGTCACCATCTAAGCCCATATGAATGGGGTCTTATGATAGTTATCACTTTTTCCCTGTTCCAATTCTTTCAAGTGCTTATCTGCGCAATAACATACTTCTAGTTATTTTGCTATGCGTCATTCTCGCCCCAATGGCCGGCTGATTGTCCATATAAAAGATTTTGCGACTGTAGTTCAGGCAGGTTTTTCCAGTATATCTGCCAATTTGTATGATACTGTTATTACCGGATCGGCTTAGTATACCATAGAACATACAGGTTTCATTTTCGTATCTTTCGACACCCACACTTCGAACTCTAAGTTGCTCTTAAATCTCAACCAAAGCAAGTGCTTACATTATTGAACGGTTTTGTTTATCTGGACTTGACAGACCGGCCGGCCGACACGAATTTTTTTATTAAAATTTAAGTAACTCCTCGATAAGCTACAAGCTTCAAACTTCGAATATAGTTCAGAACCCGATGACAATGCAATAATAAGAAAAACATGTAAAGATGTCTAAGTTCTGGTGTAACCGAACATTATATACTCAGCGTGAGCTTCAATTGTACATATCATCTTCTATATATATAAAAAGAAGTGTACATTTTGATTGTCACTCCATAACTCGAGAACGGAGGAAAAATTGCCGTGAAATTTTTGGAAAAAATACAGGAAGGAGAGATGATGGTTAGTTGATTTTGAAATCCCAAATCGATTTTGCCATATATATATATATATATCAAATTCTGTGTGTGTGTGTGTTCGCTATGGAAACGTATTTCCCACATATCAATCATCACCAAATTTTGGTTATGGGTTCCTTCGATCAACGGGAAGGTTTTAGGCTAAAAATAATTTCGATATATAAAAGGTGCGTGGCACCTCCCATGCAAATGGAACCTTTGGTACTGCATACCTTTGAAGGTATACATGCCAGAACATTGAAATTCAATGAGGAGTAATATGAGGTCAATCCCTAACATACCAAGAAAATGCGGAATTCGGAGAAAGGGGGAGTGGCACCTCCCATACAAATGGAATCTTTAGTAATGCATAACTTTGAAGGTATACATGTCAGAACATTGAAATTCAGTAAGGAGTGAAATGAGGTCAATCCCTAACATCACCAAGAAAATGCGGAATTGGGAAAACGGGGGCGTGGAACCTCCCATTCAAATGGAATCTTTGGTACTGAATAACTTTGAAGGTATACCTGCCAGAACATTGAAATTCAATGAGGAGTAATATGAGGTCAATCCCTAACACTACCAAGAAAAGGCGGAATTGGGAAAAAGGGGGTGTGGAACCTCCCATTCAAATGGAATCTTTGGTATTGCATAACTTTGAAGGTATACATGTCAGAACAGTGAAATTCAGTTAGGAGTTATATGAGGTCAATCCCTAACACCACCAAGAAAATGCGGAATAGGGAAAAAGGGGGCGTGGAACCTCCCATTCAAATGGAATTTTTGGTACTGCATAGCTTTGAAGGTATACATGCCAGAACATTGAAATTCAATGAGGAGTAATATGAGGTCAATCCCTAACACTACCAAGAAAAGGCGGAATTGGGAAAAAGGGGGCGTGGAACCTCCCATTCACATGGAATCTTTGGTACTGCATAACTTTGAAGGTATACATGTCAGAACAGTGAAATTCAGTAAGGAGTTATATGAGGTCAATCCCTAACACCACCAAGAAAATGCGGAATTGGGAAAAAGGGGGCGTGGAACCTCCCATTCAAATGGAATCTTTGGTACTGCATAACTTTGAAGGTATACATGTCAGAACAGTGAAATTCAGTAAGGAGTTATATGAGGTCAATCCCTAACACCACCAAGAAAATGCGGAATTGGGAAAAAGGGGGCGTGGAACCTCCCATTCAAATGGAATCTTTGGTACTGCATAACTTTGAAGGTATACATGTCAGAACAGTGAAATTCAGTAAGGAGTTATATGAGGTCAATCCCTAACACCACCAAGAAAATGCGGAATTGGGAAAAAGGGGGCGTGGAACCTCCCATTCAAATGGAATCTTTGGTACTGCATAACTTTGAAGGTATACATGTCAGAACAGTGAAATTCAGTAAGGAGTTATATGAGGTCAATCCCTAACACCACCAAGAAAATGCGGAATTGGGAAAAAGGGGGCGTGGAACCTCCCATTCAAATGGAATCTTTGGTACTGCATAACTTTGAAGGTATACATGTCAGAACAGTGAAAATTAGTAAGGAGTTATATGAGGTCAATCCCTAACACCACCAAGAAAATGCGGAATTGGGAAAAAGGGGGCGTGGAACCTCCCATTCAAATGGAATCTTTGGTACTGCATAACTTTGAAGGTATACATGTCAGAACAGTGAAATTCAGTAAGGAGTTATATGAAGTCAATCCCTAACACCACCAAGAAAATGCGGAATTGGGAAAAAGGGGGCGTGGAACCTCCCATTCAAATGGAATCTTTGGTACTGCATAACTTTGAAGGTATACATGTCAGAACAGTGAAATTCAGTAAGGAGTTATATGAGGTCAATCCCTAACACCACCAAGAAAATGCGGAATTGGGAAAAAGGGGGCGTGGAACCTCCCATTCAAATGGAATCTTTGGTACTGCATAACTTTGAAGGTATACATGTCAGAACAGTGAAATTTAGTAAGGAGTTATATGAGGTCAATCCCTAACACCACCAAGAAAATGCGGAATTGGGAAAAAGGGGGCGTGGAACCTCCCATTCAAATGGAATCTTTGGTACTGCATAACTTTGAAGGTATACATGTCAGAACAGTGAAATTCAGTAAGGAGTTATATGAGGTCAATCCCTAACACCACCAAGAAAATGCGGAATTGGGAAAAAGAGGGCGTGGAAACTCCCATTCAAATGGAATCTTTGGTACTGCATAACATTGAAGGTATACATGTCAGAACAGTGAAATTCAGTAAGGAGTTATATGAGGTCAATCCCTAACACCACCAAGAAAATGCGGAATTGGGAAAAAGGGGGCGTGGAACCTCCCATTCAAATGGAATCTTTGGTACTGCATAACTTTGAAGGTATACATGTCAGAACAGTGAAATTCAGTAAGGAGTTATATGAGGTCAATCCCTAACACCACCAAGAAAATGCGGAATTGGGAAAAAGGGGGCGTGGAACCTCCCATTCAAATGGAATCTTTGGTACTGCATAACTTTGAAGGTATACATGTCAGAACAGTGAAATTCAGTAAGGAGTTATATGAGGTCAATCCCTAACACCACCAAGAAAATGCGGAATTGGGAAAAAGGGGGCGTGGAACCTCCCATTCAAATGGAATCTTTGGTACTGCATAACTTTGAAGGTATACATGTCAGAACAGTGAAATTCAGTAAGGAGTTATATGAGGTCAATCCCTAACACCACCAAGAAAATGCGGAATTGGGAAAAAGGGGGCGTGGAACCTCCCATTCAAATGGAATCTTTGGTACTGCATAACTTTGAAGGTATACATGCCAGAACATTGAAATTCAGTAAGTAGTTATTTGAGGTCAATCCTTAACACCACTAAGAAAATATGGAATTGGGAAAAAGGGGGCGTGGCACCTCCCATACAAATGGAATATATTATACTGCATATATCTGGATGTCGTAATGGTAGGATAATTAAAATTGGTAAGGAGCTATGTGATGTTAAGTCCTAAAACCTCCAGTAAAATTTGGAATGGGGAAAAACTATAGCTGCCGTACAAACTTAAGTTATTTTAACACCTAAAGTTTGACTGCATTGTTGAGGTTACCTGTTATGCCTTTTGGACGTTTAGTAATCTGCCGCTGTTAAAAAAATTTTTTAACTTCAGTCTATCTACATCTTCTATAAAAATCAAATTCTGTGTGTGTGTTCCCTATGAAAACGTGTTTGCTATACTTCGATTATCACCAAATTTTGGCTCGAGGTTCCTTCGATCTAGACGAAAGTTTTTCATATTTCAGAATTAAGAATTTTAAATTTAAATGTTTTTGTTTTTTGGCTATGCGAAAGAACTATCGTAGCTCCCAAAAATGATCATGTTAACAAAATCAATGATCGCTTTCAAAATCAATTTCCTGGTGAAGTGACGAAATATAAATCGATCGACACAGTTACAGATGAAGATAAAATTGTGAATTATCCAAATGAATTTCTATACTCCTTAGAACCAAAAGGAATGCCTGCGCATATATCAATTTTGAAAATTGGCTCACCAGTCATGCTTCTTCGGAATGTAATCAAAGCAACAATCATCAGCGGTAAAAGCAATACAATAATATAAAATAAGATACAATAAGGTACAAGAATAAAATGTTTTAATAGAAAATTTCACCAAATATGCGTATAAAATTCAATTTAATATACAGAACAATAAATTAAATTATCAACAAACAAAACAGAAAAAATAACGCAACATCCATTCGATCTCGGGCGTTACAACGTGCACCTGGTAAAACTAGTTTCAGATAAATTACTTTTCTACATAACGCGTGGCACCGCCCATTTAAAAAAAATTTCTCCCCCTTTCCTCTTACAATAAAACTTGAGAAGTGAAATATCATTGATTCAAAACTATTTTTTGCAAAGATATAGCTTATTTTATTCGTCCACGACCCTTTTAAAAATTACGGGGTGCCACGCCAATTTAAAATTTTGTTTTTAAAATTTTTATCAAGAGTCTCAATATCAGTATACATGTATAACAACATTTAACATTCTAGGTGTATTATTTACTAAATAATCAGGTGCGGCCACCGTGGTGTGATGGTAGCGTGCTCCGCCTACCACACCGTATGCCCTGAGTTCGCACCCCGGGCAAAGCAACATCAAAATTTTAGAAATACGGTTTTTAAATTAGAAGAAGATTTTTCTAAGCGGGGTCGCCCCTCGGCAGTATTTGGCAAGCGCTCCGGGTGGATTTCTGCCATGAAAAGCTCTCAGTGAAAACTCGTCTGCCTTGCAGATGCCATTCGGAGTCGGCATAAAACATGTAGGTCCCGCCTGGCCAATTTGTAGGGAAAATCAAGAGGAGCACGACGCAAATTGGAAGAGATATTTGGCCTTAGATCTCTTCGGAGGTTATCGCGCCTTACATTTATTTATTTTTTTATAATCAGGTTTTTTGTGTTACAAAATGTTATATTTATATAAAAAGTGGGCGTGGTTATCATCCGATTTCGCTCATTTTCAAAACCAATCTAATCTGGGTCCATATATGCTCCTAATTTGGTGAAGATTCCACAATATTTAATCAAGTTATCGTGTTAACGGACGGACGGACGGACGGACATGGCTCAATAAAATTTTTTTCGATACTGATGATTTCGTGTATACCTGTACAACCAACCGTTATCCAATCAAAATTAATATACTCTGTGTGCAAAGCACGCTGGGTATAAAAACTCTGATAGGTGGCGCGTGGATCGAAATATTTCAAAAAATCGTATTTGTGGTCCGATTTGGCTCATATTTGGAACACATATTACATACATGAATAGAAAGCGACATGTGAAAAAATTCGCCGCCAGGTGGCGCAAGGATTCGAATATTCCGTCCTCTCTTTTTCTTGCTGACAAAGCTGTCGATACTCCGGAGGACGCTGCAAATCTTTTTGCAGAAAACTTTTTGAACAATTTCACTTCTGATTCTGACAATCATGATAATTTTACTTTTAATATTCAGGCTGCTATTGACTTCGGTAATATAGTACTGTCTAAGGAAGATGCTCTTAATGGGCTTATTCAGCTTAAGACGTCGACGAGTACCGACTCGTCCATCCACTGTTGTTAATTTTTAATAATTCGTTATCTACAGGTACTCTTATTGATGCGTGGAAATTAGCGTTCATTACACATATTTTCAAGAGCGGCAATAAAAATGATATTACTAATTATAGGCCCATTTCAAAACTTTCCGCCATTGCGAAGCTTTTTGAATGTATCATCCAAGATAAATTACGTTTCTGTGTTAAGAATTTTGTGTGTTAGGACGTTCAACTGTGTCTAATTTGACTATTTTCTCATATGACTGCCTCGCAGCTTTTCAGGCAGGATATCTGGTTGACGCTGTGTATACTGACTTTGCCAAGGCATTCGATGGGGTCCCATGTTATTTTGATAAAAAAGTTAGCCTGTTTGGGCTTTCACTCAGTATTTTTGAGTTGGATTGAATCCTACTTATTTAATCGTCGTTGCATGGTTGTAGTTGATGGTGTTAGGTCTCATCCATTCGTTGCTTCTTCCGGTATTCCACAAGGTAGTATCCTGGGTCCACTGTTTTTTGTCATGTTTATTAATGATATTCGCTCTTGCTTCTCTAAAATAAGATTCTTGCTGTATGCGGATGAACTTAAGATATACTTGCCTGTTCATAGCCTTCATAATGCGGTATTGTTGCAAGAAGCTTTGGATAAACTTAGTAACTGGTGTAATAATAATCGGTTATCACTTAACCTAAAAAAGTGCTTTCAAATAACTTTTTCGAAGCGTCAACTTGATTGATCAACTTGATTGATACCGTGTATCAAATATCAAACTCGCCCCTGTTTCGGGTTAGTGAAATTAAGGACTTGGGAGAAATATTTGACTCGAAGTTTTCGTTTTCAAGTCATATTAATGTGTGCATTGCTAAGTCGTATGCCATGCTAGCTTTTGTTAGGCGTCATAGCTTGGATTTAAGTGACCCGCATACGCCGAAGCTATTATATTCTGCGTTTGTGCCATCCAAACTTGAGTACGCTTGTTTCATCTGGTCTCCGTATTATTCCTGCCATGTTGCAAGAATTGAACGAATCCAAAAAGTATTCGTACACTTTGCATTACGCTGTCTGCGCTTCTCGGATCCTATCCCGACTTATAAAGCTCGTTGCTTATTGATTAACTTAAAATCATTGCAGGACAGGAGGGCAATTTTATCGCTGTCATTCGTTTTCGATTTGTTGCGTGGGGTTGTTGATTGCCCTATGCTCTTGGAGAGGATTTTCATTAATATTCCGGCTAGAGCTCTTCGTGCTTCTGAGTTTTTTCATGTTGGTGTTCTTAGGGCTCTTTATGCTCCAATTACTAGAGCCTTAATTGAGTTCAATAGAATTTCTAAATTTTGTGACATAGATTTTTCTTGTTCGAGAGATGGCTTTCTGAGTATTTTAAATACTTTTTATAAGTAAGGTAATTTATATTAACATTGTTAACTACTTTACACTTTTATAATAAGCCTATAAGATTCTTTTTTAATTGGCTTAAATAAATAAATAAATAAATGAAAAACAAATTTAAGTTAAACCGTTTTATTGAAAATAATACTTACATTAGATAATAATAATACTAAAAGATAGCAAATAATTAGGTAGGCCCTAGGTAGTAGTCATCACACTCCCTACGCTTTTATTTATTTTTCTGATAAACGCCCTAGATTGATTAGGAGTGTGATGACTAGTACAATCGAAACTGACCGCAAAAACAACAAATTTTTTTTTATACTCAGTTGAGCAGAGCTTACAGAGTATATTAACTTTGATTGGATAACGGTTGGTTGTACAGGTATAAAGGAATCGAGATAGATATAGAATTCCATATATCAAAATCATCAGTGTCGAAAAAAAATTCGATTGAGCCATGTCCGTCCGTCCGTCTGTCCGTTAACACGATAACTTGAGTAAATTTTGAGGTATCTTGATGAAATTTGGTACGTAGGTTCCTGGGCACTCATCTCAGATCGCTATTTAAAATGAACGATATCGTACAATAACCACGCCCAATTTTTCGATATCGAAAATTTTGAAAAATCGAAAAAGTGCGATAATTCATTACCAAATATGGATTAAGCGATGAAACTTGGTAGGTGAGTTGAACTTATGACGCAGAATAGAAAACTAGAAAAATTTTGGACAACGGGCGTGGAACCGCCCACTTTTACAATAAGGTAATTTGGAAGTTTCGCAAGCTGAAATTTGGCAGTCGTTGAAGATGTCATGATGAAATTTGGCAGGAATGTTATTACTCTTATTACTGCATGTATGATTAATAAAAATTGGTAAAATCGGAGTACGACCACGCCCACTTTAAAAAAAAACATTTTTTTAAAGTCAAATTTTAAAATAAAAGTTAATATCTTTACAGTATATAAGTAAATTATGTCAACATTCAACTCCAGTAATAATATGGTGCAACAAAATACAAAAATAAAAGAAAATTTCACAATGGACGTGGCTCGGCCCTTTTTCATTTAATTTGTCTAGGATACTTTTAATGCCATAAGTCGAACAAAAATTTACCAATCCTTGTGAAATTTGGTAGAGGTTTAGATTCTAGGACGATAACTGTTTTCTGTGAAAAAGGGCGAAATCGGTTGAAGCCACGCCCAGTTTTTATACACAGTCGACCTTCTGTCCTTCCGCTCGGCCGTTAACATGATATCTTGAGCAAAAATCGATATATCTTTACTAAACTCAGTTCACGCAATTATCTGAACTCACTTTGTATTGGTGTAAACAATGGCCGAAATCCGACTATGACCACGCCCACTTTTTCGATATCGAAAATTACGAAAAATGAAAAAATGCCATAATTATATACCAAATACGAAAAAAGGGATGAAACATGGTAATTGTGTTGGTATATTGACGCAAAATATAACTTTAGAAAAAAACTTGGTAAAATGGGTGTGACACCTACCATATTAAGTAGAAGAAAATGAAAGAGTTTTGCAGGGCGAAATCAAAAGCCCTTGGAATCTTGGAAGGAATACTGTTCGTGGTATGACATATATAAATAAATTAGCGGTACCCGACAGATGATGTTCTGGATCACCCTGGTCCACATTTTGGTCGATATCTCGAAAACGCCTTCACATATACAACTAAGGGCCACTCCCTTTTAAAACCCTCATGAATACCTTTAATTTGATATCCATATCGTACAAACACATACTAGAGTCACCCCTGTCCCACCCTAATGGCGATATCTCGAAAAGGCGTCCACTTATAGACCTAATGCCCACTCCCTCTTAAAATACTCAGTAACACCTTTCGTTTGATACCCATATTGTACAAACAAATTCTAGAGTCATCCCTGGTCCACCTTTATGGCGATATTTCGAAAAGACGTCCACCTATTGAACTAAGGCCCACGCCCTTTTAAAATACTCATTAACAGCTTTCATTTGATACCCGTATTGTACAAACGCATTCTAGAGTCAACCCTGGTCCTTTTTTATAACGATATTCCGAAAAGGCGTCCACCTATAGAACTAAGGCCCACACCCTTTTAAAATACTCATTAACACCTTTCATTTGATACCCATATAGTACAAACAAATTTTAGATCCACCGCTGGTCCACGTTTATGGCGATATCTCGAAAAGGCGTCCACACATAGAACTAAGGCCCACTCCTTTTTAAAATACTCATTAACACCTTTCGTTTGATACCAATATCATACAAACAAATTCTAGAGTCGCCTCTGGTCTACCTTTATGGCGATATTTCGAAAAGACGTCCACCTATTGAACTAAGGCCCACGCCCTTTTAAAATACTCATTAACACCTTTCATTTGATATCCGTATTGTACAAACGCATTCTAGAGTCAACCCTGGTCCTTTTTTATAACGATATTCCGAAAAGGCGTCCACCTATAGAACTAAGGCCCACGCCCTTTTAAAATACTCATTAACACCTTTCATTTGATACCCATATCGTACAAACAAATTCTAGAGTCATCCCTGGTCCACCTTTATGGCGATATTTCGAAAAGGCGTCCACCTATAGAACTAAGGCCCACTCCCTTTTAAAATACTCATTAACACCTTTCATTTGATACCCATATCGTACAAACAAATTCCAGAGTCACCCCTGGTCCACCTTTATGGCGATATCCCTAAAAGGCGTCCATCTATAGAACTATGGCCCCCTTCCTCTTAAAATACTCTTTAATACCTTCCATTTGATACACATGTCATACAAACACATTCCAGGGTTACCCTAGGTTCTTTTTACAACATGGTGATTTTCCCTTACTTTGTCTCCACAGCTCTCAACTGAGTATGTAATGTTCGGTTACACCCGAACTTAGCCTTCCTTACTTGTTTAATTATTATTTTTGGAACATAATAATTTACAAATTTGTCTTTAAAATGGAAGCTTGTATATTAACTAATAAAAAAATTAAAATAGCTACCCACCTGTCTTGGAGCAAGCGGCTCGCTATATAAACGTGCAGGTAATATTTACACCCCCGCTGAGCGGGTTGTGCGCTGAGCTTGGGACACGCCACGTAAAACCATACTCCAATGAAATATAACAACAACCCTCGGATAAATACACTCTCTATTGATGACGACAGGGCATGCACCTGGAACGTCCGCTCCATCAATGGGATTGGTGCAGATGCCCGGCTGGTTGATGTCCTCGTCAAAGCAAAATCTGACATCACCACCATCCAAGAAATGCGTTGGAAGAAGCAAGGAAGAAAGAAGATCAAAAATTGTTACATCTATTGGAGTGGCTATACGAATAAGCGCAGTTTCGGCGTCGGATTCGTGGTGGTAGATCGCCAAGTGCTGGCGTTCACGCCTGTGGACGAGCGTCTCGCCGCTATCCGAATAAAAGCAAAATTTTTTAATACATCATTCATCTGCACCCACGCCCCGACAGAGGAGAAAGACGATGAGGTGAAAAACACTTTTTATGAACTATTAGAACGCACATACGAGCGCTGCCCCCGTCATGATATAAAAGACGTGTTTGGTGACTTTAACGCCAGGGTGGGCAAAGAAGGTGTTGTTGGCCCTACAGTCGGAAAGTTCAGCCTACACAATGAAACTTCTCTTAACGGACTGAGGCTGATTGACTTTGCCGGTGCTCGAAACATGGTCATATCGAGCACAAGTTTCATGCATAAAAAGATACATCAAGCTACATGGCTGTCTCCTGATCGAAATACTCACAATCAGATTGATCACGTTGTGATAGACGGACCGCATGCATCCAGTGTTTTAGATGTGCGCACGATCCGAGGGCCTAACATCGACTCGGACCATTATCTCATTGCAGCCAAAATAAATACCCGCCTCAACGCGGCTAAAACCAAGGAACAAAAAACACAAGGAAAGCTAGACGCCGAAAAGATTCAATCACAACAGACTGCCAATGATTTCGCAACTCGACTCTCACACCTGCTCTCTGAGAGCACAACTCATCCTGAAGGAATACAGAAGCAGTGGGAGCATATCTCCAAAGCACTTCGTACTGCCGCCGAGGAAAAAATTGGTTACCGGCGGCCACGGAAAAACAACTGGTACAATGAAGAATGCCGCGTTGCAATCGAAAGAAGAGATGCTGCCTACAGGGCTACGTTAAAAGCGAGCGCGACAAGAGGAGTGCGTGAACGCTATCGTGAGTTGAAAAGGGAAGCGAGACGCCTTTTCAGGAAGAAAAAAGCAGAAGCAGAAAGGCGTGGGTGCGAGGAGCTTGAGCTGCTAGCCACCAGGAATAACGCCCGAAATTTCTACCAAAACATACGGCGAGAGACTGAAGGTTTTAAGACCGGGGCAAACTCCAGTAAGAATGAAAACGGCGACCTTGTAACTGATATCCAGCGAGTGCTTAGATTATGGAGGAAATACTTCTCTGCTCTCCTAAATGGAGGCAGCAATTCACCGCGAAGAGATGAAGAACCCGATCCCACAATCGATGATGAATATATGTCCCCCGCCCGATTACGACGAAGTTAGAATAGTAATAACCAGATTGAAAAACAACAAGGCCGTGGGCGCTGATGGATTGCCTGCAGAGCTATTCAAGTACGGCGGCGAGGAGTTGGTAAGGCGCATGCAGCAGCTTCTTAGGAAAATATGGGCGGACGAATGCATGCACAACGATTGGAACCTAAGTGTTCTTTGCCAGTCCACAAGAAGGGGGATACTGCAAAATGCACCAATTATCGTGGAATCAGCCTACTTAATATCGCATATGAGGTCCTTTCAAGTGTATTGTGCGAAAGATTGAAGCCCACCGTGAACCCGCTGATTGGATTTTATCAGTTCGGCTTCAGACCTTAAATGTACCATCAGCAGATTTTCACAATGCGCCAAATCTTGGAAAAAACCTGTGAAAAGAGAATCGACACACATCACCTCTTCGTCGACTTTAAAGCCACGTTCGACAGCACGAAAAGGAGCTGCCTATATGCCACTATGTCTGAATTTGGTTTCCCCGCAAAACTTATACGGCTGTGCAAAATGACGTTGAGCAACACCATCAGCTCAGTCAGAATTGGGAAGGACCTCTCCGAGCCGTTCGAAACTAAACGAGGTTTCAGACAGGGTGACCCCCTATCGTGCGATTTCTTTAATTTGATGCTGGAGAAAATTATAATAGCTGCATAACTTAACCGCACTGGAACAATATACTATAAAAGCGTGCAATTACTGGCATGTGCTGATGACATTGATATCATCGTCCCAAACACCCGCGCTGTTAGTTCTGCTTACTCTAAACTGGAAAAAGAAGCGGTAAAGATGGGTTTGATGGTGAATGAGCACCTGCTGTCATCCAGCAAAGATTAAGCGCATATGCGCCTTGGCAACCACGCTACTGTTGGCAGCCATAATTTTGAAATAGTAAAAGACTTCGTTTATTTGGGAACCAGCATCAACACTAGCAACAACATCAGCACTGAAATCCAGCGAAGAATCTATCTTGCAAATAAATGCTACTTTGGACTAGGTAGGCAATTGGAAAGTAAAGTCCTCTCTCGGCGAACGAAAATCATTATCTAAAAGTCACTTATCGTACCCGTCCTTCTATATGGGGCAGAAGCATGGACCATGACAACAGCAGATGAAGCGGCTTTGGGAGTGTTCGAGGGAAAAGTTCTTCGAAAGATTTATGGACCTCTACGCGTTGGCGATGGCGAATACCGAAGAAGATTTAATGATGAGATGTATGAGCTATACGCAGACATCAACATAGTCCAGCAATTAAAACGCATCGGCTGCGCTGGCTAGGTCATGTTATGCGAATGAACTGGCCAAGAAAGTGTTTCTATCGGAACCCGCCTATGGAAGCAGAGGTAGAGGGCGGCCCCCACTCCATTGGAAGGACCAGGTGGAAAACGATTTAAACTCCCTTGGCGTGACCAATTGGCGCCGGTTGGCGGAGCGAAGGAGCGACTGGCGCGCCTTGTTGGACGGCCATAACCGTTTAGACGGTTAAGCGCCAATTAAGTAAGTAAGTAAGTATGACCAATGAATGTTTCACTGTATTTTCGGTTCTAAATACATAGTTATTTAACTGTATATTTACTTAAATATATACATATGCATTTAATACTCATCGAAATTGATATTGATTGCAAAAAAATTTAAAAACTTTTTGTTGCAATAAAATGTAAAATGCGAATGCAAATCCTCTCGATATGAGAGTACACACAAAAATATGTTCGACTACACGGATGAATAAACAAAAATTTTGTGAAAATGTGCTAAAACGCAAATGTATATACATATGTATATAATATTCGCAAAAAGTTGTTTGTTTCGCGCTAATGCAACAACAATTCAAACAAAAGTCTGTGAGAGGGATGCCACGAATCTTCGGCTAAGCATATGCGAATAGTTTCGACATTCGTTACAAAATTGCCTTTTTGAACTTCCTTTGTATTAGGTCCGCTTTATGTTTGTCAAGTGGGTACACATTACAAGCAGGACATAGATTGGATATGTCAGGGTTGTTCCTGGATAAGTTCGAGTTAAACCTATTAAAGTATTCGGATCGAAGTTGAGCTAAAGTGACGCGCGTCTCTCTGGGGAGTTTTATTTTTTTTTAACTGCGAGTTACCTGAGGTAATTGCTTTTGAGAATGGGGTTCACTGGGCAATTTTTGGCATAGAAATTTTACGGCTTTTTGTATATGTTGCTAAGGGCATTTCGTTTTTCTTTTCTTCATTCGGCTGACTTCCTAAGCGCCGAATCTCTTCATATTACGGCGAATACCTCTTAAGTTCCTAACCGCGCATATTCGATCAGACATCTGTTGGGATGCTCAGATTTCTGGGTTTTTATCAGAAACCGTTTGTTAAGTAATTCAACTCTCTTTTATAGTAAGTACTTTAGCTTCTTTGTGTTGATGATGCTCTGGAGACAGGTGAAGACGTCTCGTGGTAGTTATGAGCGTAGTGTTTTGAAAGGGCCTGTAGTTTCATAGTGTATGATTCTTTTAAGCTCGGCGACCATATTGAGGACGCGTAGCGTACATGCAAGGGGCCGGCCAATTGAAAGAAATAAAGCGTTAAGTGTGATTTCTGCGAATTTTATGAAGTGCTGCCAACCGTTTGGGTCACTCGTCGTTTTTGCTGTAATATAACGACTGTGATTTGACAGCAGTAGTACTGAAGTGATGTAATGAAACTTTGACAGTTTTCTATATGTCCAATAGCTAGAGATGTATATTCCAATTCGACTAAGCGAATGTGTGTTGGTTTTCGTGAACAAGTGTTTAGTAGTCATATCTGATATCTGAAAATTCGAATTCGGGCATTTACGAATGTCGAAAATATGCCCTTTATAGCATCCCTAGTCTAAAGTAAGAGTACGTATTAGTGGAGGCTCAATATTTCATTGAATAAAACATCAGTTAAGTCAACAAAATTCTAGACCGCAAACGTCTCTATTTCGGAAACGGTAAAAATTAAAAAAAAAAAAAAAATTATACGTAATTTAAAATTTTACCCAACTAATGGATTAGTTTGTTTTTAGTTCTCCCTTATTTTGTTAAATCAATATACAACTGGAACAGGTGCATTACTATTCAAAATTCAGAAAAGTATACAACAATAACTACTGAATTTTTTATCAAACAAATTTATATGCATTAAACAAGTATACAACAATCAAAATCAACATCAACAACTGCAATTGATTTTTAAATGCATTTCAATGCACTAATTTTATTCATACGAAATTTACAGCGACGGAAAATAATAATTATTTTTTTTTCGGAGACGAAAAACTCCTGGTAAAAAACTTGTCCTAGATGAAGACGTTTGAGTTCTCAGGTATCCCTATAGCAATATCATGTCGAGTCATGTATTCTTTTTATTTTTGGAACTTTTGCTATTTAAAACTCAATCACAAAATTTTCCAAATTCGGACGAGATTTCTAAATATTTCAATCCGTGCACCACCTTTCGGAGTTTTCCTCCCCTTTTATGTATTGCCACCGATTTCTCAACTATGTATGAAGATTGTTACTCAATGGGAAGTATCTTAAAAATTAATCGCGATATTCCCCTCGTTCCGTACGATTTTTCTTAGTGTATTATGTTTTATACAGTCTTCGGCCTCTGAATTCACTTTGAAATTTCAAGACTCTAGCTCATCGAGAAGTTACTTAAGAGCTGGTTTCAAATTTCCAAACCCTCATCTAATTATTTCGATCCGTGCGCCACCTAATAGAATTTTTTCTTTGTGTTCCTTTGAGAAGTTACTTAAAAATCGATCGCAAGATTCCCTCCATTCCATACATTTTTTCTAAATTTCTCAACCCGTGCGCCCCCTAGCGAAACTTTTTGCAATACGTTTATACTGTCATCGGCATCTGAATTAAATTTGAAATTTCAAGTGAATAACTGATAGAGAAGTTATTTAAAAGCCGATTTCAAATTTCCAGGTCCATTCCGACAAATGTTAAATCCAACACCATAATATACCCGTTGAAAAGATATCTCAAAAATTGAGGGACTAGTTTGCGTTCAAACAGCAGGTGGGCAGAACGACAGTCGGACGGAGGGAGAGACAGAGGGACATGGCTAAATCAACGCAGATCGTCATCCTGATAAATTCGTTACACTCATTGGTGGATCTATTCCTTTTACTTTAAGGTCTTACAATTTTGAGATTTGTGCCAAATATTATATACCATTTCATTTTCATGAAAGTTATAAAAGGCCTTAGGCAGTTACTCACAGCAAAAGATCTAAGTGATAGTCAGAAAACATTTGAAAATAAAAGAGAGTCCTTCTATGTTCTTTGATATGCAATCTCTTCTAAACGCAAAAACTACAAGCCTCTAAAATTTTTCTACTCTGGGGGAAAAGCACAAATTTCCAGGGGCTGAAACTGTTATTCCTTTTATAATATAAGTCCTTGCAAAACTGTTAATTTCGGACTTTAAATATATTTGGATCAAGATAAAAATTATTTTCGGATTTTAATTTTTTTAGTCCGATAGAACTAGTTAAACTCGGACTTTTAAAAATAAAAGTCCCGAAATAAAATTTAAATCAAGACTTTTATTTTTTAAGGCCGAAATAAAAGTCACGCATGATAACAAAGAAACGGCTTATCCGAATTAAAAAAATTTGGTACCAATAGATTCTCCTGGATTCCTAAAATTTAAAACCTTATGGACCTTTGAAAATTTATGTTAATAATACTAGAATTTTATCATAAACAAACTAGATTGAAAATCTCGTAGTAAAAATAGTGAACTTGCAGTGGATTTTTGCAATAAATTTCGCTTTAATACAACTATTAGAGGGAAAATTTTTAAACCGCATTCTGCTA
The DNA here is from genome assembly GCF_040869045.1 of Eurosta solidaginis. Lineage (NCBI taxonomy): Eukaryota > Metazoa > Arthropoda > Insecta > Diptera > Tephritidae > Eurosta > Eurosta solidaginis. Next base: position 227,762,475 of record NC_090320.1, on the reverse strand, counting down.
TAATGGGAAAGCTTTCTAAAAAAAAACAAATGGTCGTAATCGGTCAGTAGCCACGCCCCTTTCTGTATATAGAAATTTCCGCACAGAACATTCGATATTTGAGTATCTAAAGAAACCACGTTATTTAAATTGCATGTAGTTGATCCACATAATTTTGTTGGACAATGGGCATGGCACCGCCTACTTTCCAAATAAGATTTTTGGACTTTCAAGTGCGATAACTCGTACATCCTTTGAGCTATGTTTTTGTAAATTGGTAAGCGAACTTCATATTTGTATTTGTACATGCCGACAGAAAAATATTAAAATCGAATTAAAGTCACACCCACTTGTATATAAAAATATCGAAAATACACATTTTTGATACATACATACATAGCTCGTAATATCACTACTGCTATTGAGAAAAGGAATTTCAAATTGAGCAATAAATATTAACTCTCGATGCACCCAAGTAAAATATAAAAAAAGGTGAATAACGGTGTGTCATTACTGCAATATAATTCTAATTCTTGTTTTATTAAAGTTGTTAACAACATATTGGTACAAATGTATTACTTACTCTTTACATATCCGGTAGATACACAATTCAATGAATGTACATTATATAAATGTGTAATACGAATCATATTCCTATTCATACCTAATACTATTATTTTACTTATATAGCATTGATGTACTTTTAATTATATATAAATTTATGTGCTTACTCCAAACTGGAAAAAGAAGCGGTAAAGATGGGTTTGATGGTGAATGAGGACAAAACGAAGTACCTGCTGTCATCGAGCAAAGAGTCAGCGCATATGCGCCTTGGCAACCACGCTACTATTGGCAGCCATAATTTCGAAATAGTAAAATACTTCGTTTATTTGGGAACCAGCATAAACACTAGCAACAACACTGAAATCCAGCGAAGAATCAATCTTGCCAATAAATGCTACTTCGGACTAGGTAGGCAATTGAAAAGTAAAGTCATCTCTCGGCGAACGAAAATCATACTCTACAAGTCACTTATCGTACCCGTCCTGATATATGGGACAGAAGCATGGACCATGACAACAGCAGATGAAGCGGCTTTGGGAGTGTTCGAGAGAAAAGTTCTTCGAAAGATTTATGGACCTATACGAGTTGGCGATGGCGAGTACCGAAGAAGATTTAATGATGAGCTGTACGAGCTATATGCAGACATCAACATAGTCCAGCGAATTAAAACGCAGCGGCTGCGCTGGATAGGCCATGTTATGCGAATGAAAGATGATGCTCCGGCCAAGAAAGTGTTTCTATCGGAACCCGCCTATGGAAGCAGAGGTAGAGGGCGGTCCCCACTCCGTTGGAAGGACCAGGTGGAAAACGATTTAAATTCCCTTGGTGTGACCAATTGGCGCCGGTTGGCGGAGGTAATGAGCGACTGGCGCGCCTTGTTGGATGGCCATAACCGTTTAGACGGTTAAGCGCCAATTAAGTAAGTAAGTAAGTAAATGTATCATTTATATGAACATATTTTAGTATGGCTGTGTATATTTACATATTTTTAAATATATTGCTGTTAAGCTTTAATAAGCAAATCGTTTGCAAATTTTGCTCGGTCAAGTTGTAACAAAACAAGTTTTAACGCTGAAAAAGCTCGTTCGACGCTAACTTGCGTAGCAGGTACCGAATGAATGGCGAAAGCAAGTTTTCGAAGCCACGTGAAGCTATATTTTTTTTGCTGTTCCAGAACTCTATAATATTTATATCCACATCCACTCGTTTTTCTTTATACATGTCAATTTGATAGAATGCCTTCCTTATTTCATCACGGATGTCCGTGGAATCGTCACCCAATGATGAATCCGCTAATTCGAGCTCTCTTATACAGCTTCTCGAAAGTGAAGACGTGCTTTGCGTAGATGTTTCATCAATCAAAAATGGCATATCATCTCTATGTCTAAGATTTTGAGAAGGAGGTTTTGGATTCTAAAAATGATAAATAAATAAGAAAAAGAGCTAGCGTGAGTTAAAATAATGAATAGAAAAGTAACCTCTTTCAAACTCTCCATTCGACAAACAAGAGCTTTAAGGTGCATTTTCACAGAATCCATCTTTTCTCTAGAAAGGAGACGCCGAAACCGAGGATCCAAGTACAAAGCAGCGTTTATAGTACTTTTTTCAAGAAGCGAACCCTCCATTTTTTCGATGCAGCTTAAAATTGTTTTCTGATGGTGCATTCGTTGTTTTTTAACTGAAGCAGCATTTCCACCCAATTTTTGTAGAAGTCACCCAAAAGTAATTGACTCTCCTGAAGCTTTAATGTGAGACTAAAGAGGAGTTCTAACAATTTCACAATATTTTCTAGTAATAGCCAATCGTCCTCAGATCAATTCTCAGAATTGGCCAGATTTCCTAAACAAAACTCTTTCAGCTGGCAAAGTCGGTTTATCATATTATAACAAGAGCTCCAACGAGTTGGAACATCTAGTTGCGGTTTCAAAAAACCTAAGTCCTTTATCTTCGCCCTGTATAATATGATGATAATTAATCAAAAAACCATACAACTAATATATAATGATATATACGCGTATACTTGTAGTTACGTACCGCAAAAGTAGAGTCCTTAGAAGTTTCACAACTCTGCGGGCGCTGTTTAATACTTCCAAACCACAGCTTTCTAGAAAATCTTTCACAGCTAGTTGAAGCGTTTATGCTGCACATTTCATGGATATAATTCGCTCACCGACAATCGGTCTTAAATCATCGCTAATACATTGATCCAATATCGCGTTTTCACTTTCATCATTCTCGTTATCGCTGACCGTCTCTGACAGAAGCTCCACCGCTTTAACTAAGTTGCGTCCGTTATCACTAGTTATGGCATAAGCTTGTTTTTTTTTTTTTTTTTCGTAACTAACCATTACTTTTCGAACTATTTGTTTTATGTTTTCAGCGGTATGTCGGCCCCGTATTTCTTCCATAGCAAGTGTAACTATTTCAATTTTTCCGTTTAGGAAGATTTGAGCATTAATACACTTAAAATGTCTTTAATAAAAGATTTTAATTTAGCAACTTTTTCATCTGCCAACTGCATTATATTCTTTGATGTTAGTTTGTTCATATTTAATTCATCAAATATTTGATTAGAAAGAGTTTTAAAAGATTCCGAGTCGAAAAACGAAAGAGAGAATGATTCTTTGGTGATAAAGTAAATGTACTCATTAATGACCTCATTTTGGTCATTTCACAATAAAATTTTATTTGAGTGCTTGATAGCTTTGATCGTTCGGTGGTATATTCTTGATATAAATTAGCGTGTTTGCTTTGTAAATGCCTTCGCAGATTTTAGTGAAATTGTGTTGAACCTTTTGCCAACAAACCTTGCATTTCCCACATCTATCATCCAAATCAAAATAACCACGTATATAAATGTTTGCGAATCATGGTTACACTTCTAAATTAAAAATATTATAAACAAGTAAGGAAGGCTAAGTTCGGGTGTAACCGAACATTACATACTCAGTTGAGAGCTGTGTAGACAAAGTAAGGGAAAATCACCATGTTGTAAAAAGGACCTAGGGTAACCCTGGAATGTGTTTGTATGACATGTGTATCAAATGGAAGGTATTAAAGAGCATTTAAGAGGAAGTGGGGCATAGTTCTATAGATGGACGCCATTCAGAGATATCACCATAAAGGTGGACCAGGCCTGACTCTAGAATTTGTTTGTACGATATGGGTATCAAATGAAAGGTATTAATGAGTATTTTAAAAGGGCGTGGGCCTAAGTTCTGTAGATGGACGCCTTTTCGAGATATCGCCATAAAGATGGACCAGGGGTGACTTCAGAATTTGTTTGTACAATATGGGTATCAAATGAAAGGTTTTAATGATTATTTTAAGAGGGCGTGGGCCTTAGTTCTATATGTGGACGCCTTTTCGAGATATCGCCATAAAGGTGGACCAGGGTCGACTCTAGAATTTGTTTGTACAATATGGGTATCAAATGAAAGGTGTTAATGAGTATTTTAAAAGGGCGTGGGCTTTAGTTCTATAGGTGGACGCCTTTTCGAGATATCGCCATAAAGGTAGACCAGGGGTGACTCTAGAATTTGTTTGTACGATATGGGTATCAAATGAAAGGTGTTAATGAGTATTTTAAAAGGGCGTTGGCCTTAGTTCTATAGGTGGACTCCTTTTCAAGATATCGCCATAAAGGTGGATCAGGGGTGACTCTAGAATTTGTTTGTACGATATGGGTATCAAATGAAAGGTGTTAGTGAGAATTTTAAAAGGGAGTGGGCCTTAGTTCTATAGGTGGATGCATTTTCGAGATATCGCCATAAAGGTGGGCCAGGGGTGACTCTAGAATTTTTTTGTACGATATGGTTATCAAATGAAAGGTGTTAATGAGTATTTTAAAAGGGCGTGGGCCTTAGTTCTATAGGTGGACTCCTTTTCAAGATATCGCCATAAAGGTGGGCCAGGGGTGACTCTAGAATTTTTTTGTACGATATGGTTATCAAATGAAAGGTGTTAATGAGTATTTTAAAAGGGCGTGGGCCTTAGTTCTATAGGTGGACTCCTTTTCAAGATATCGCCATAAACGTGGATCAGGGGTGACTCTAGAATTTTTTTGTACGATATGGTTATCAAATGAAAGGTGTTAATGAGTATTTTAAAAGGGCGTGGGCCTTAGTTCTATAGGTGGACTCATTTTCAAGATATCGCCATAAAGGTGGGCCAGGGGTGACTCTAGAATTTGTTTGTACGATATGGGTATCAAATGAAAGGTGTTAATGAGTATTTTAAAAGGGCGTTGGCCTTAGTTCTATAGGTGGACTCCTTTTCAAGATATCGCCATAAAAGTGGATCAGGGGTGACTCTAGAATTTGTTTGTACGATATGGGTATCAAATGAAAGGTGTTAGTGAGAATTTTAAAAGGGAGTGGGCCTTAGTTCTATAGGTGGATACATTTTCGAGATATCGCCATAAAGGTGGGCCAGGGGTGACTCTAGAATTTTTTTGTACGATATGGTTATCAAATGAAAGGTGTTAATGAGTATTTTAAAAGGGCGTGGGCCTTAGTTCTATAGGTGGACTCCTTTTCAAGATATCGCCATAAAGGTGGGCCAGGGGTGACTCTAGAATTTTTTTGTACGATATGGTTATCAAATGAAAGGTGTTAATGAGTATTTTAAAAGGGCGTGGGCCTTAGTTCTATAGGTGGACTCCTTTTCAAGATATCGCCATAAAGGTGGATCAGGGGTGACTCTAGAATTTGTTTGTACGATATGGGTATCAAATGAAAGGTGTTAGTGAGAATTTTAAAAGGGAGTGGGCCTTAGTTCTATAGGTGGATACATTTTCGAGATATCGCCATAAAGGTGGGCCAGGGGTGACTCTAGAATTTTTTTGTACGATATGGTTATCAAATGAAAGGTGTTAATGAGTATTTTAAAAGGGCGTGGGCCTTAGTTCTATAGGTGGACTCCTTTTCAAGATATCGCCATAAACGTGGACCAGGGGTGACTCTAGAATTTGTTTGTACGATATGGGTATCAAATTAAAAGTATTAATGAGGGTTTTAAAAGGGAGTGGCCCTTAGTTGTATATGTGAAGGCGTTTTCGAGATATCGACCAAAATGTGGACCAGGGTGATCCAGAACATCATCTGTCGGATACCGCTAATTCATTTATATATGTAATACCATGTACAGTATTCCCTTCAAGATTCCAAGGGCTTTTGTTTTCGCCCTGCAAAATTTTTTCATTTTCTTCTACTTAATATGGTAGGTGTCACACCCATTTTACCAATTTTTTTTCTAAACTTATATTTTGCGTCAATAGACCAACACAATTACCATGTTTCATCCCTTTTTTCGTATTTGGTATATAATTATGGCATTTTTTTCATTTTTCGTAATTTTCGATATCGAAAAAGTGGGCGTGGTCATAGTCCGATTTCGGCCATTTTTTACACCAATACAAAGTGAGTTCAGATAAGTACTTGAACTGAGTTTAATAAAGATATATCGATTTTTGCTCAAGTTATCGTGTTAACGGCCGAGCGGAAGGACAGACGGTCGACTGTGTATAAAAACTGGGCGTGGCTTCAACCGATTTCGCCCTTTTTCACAGAAAACAGTTATCGTCCTAGAATCTAAGCCTCTACCAAATTTCACAAGGATTGGTAAATTTTTATTCGACTTATGGCATTAAAAGTATCCTAGACAAATTAAATGAAAAAGGGCGGAGCCACGTCCATTGTGAAATTTTCTTTTATTTTTGTATTTTGTTGCACCATACCATGACTGGAGTTGAATGTTGACATAAGTTACTTATATACTGTAAAGATATTAACTTTTCTTTTAAAATTTGAATTAAAAAAATTTTTTGCTGATTTTGCTGATTTTTATTAAGCAGACATATAGTAATAAGAGTAACGTTCCTGCCTAATTTCATCATGATATCTTCAACGACTGCCAAATTACAGCTTGCAAAACTTCTAAATTACCTTCTTTTAAAAGTGGGCGGTGCCACGCCCATTGTCCAAAATTTTACCTATTTTCTATTCTGCGTCATAAGTTCAATTCACTTACCAAGGTTCATCGCTTAACCCGTATTTGGTAATGAATTATCGCACTTTTTCGATGTTTCGAAATATTCGATATCGAAAAAGTGGGCGTGGTTATTGTCCGATATCGTTCATTTTAAATAGGGATCTGAGATGAGTACCCAGGAACCTACATACCAAATTTCATTCAGATACCTCAAAATTTACTCAAGTTAGCGTGTTAACGGAGAGACGGACGGACATGACTCAATCGAATTTTTTTTCGACACTGATGATTTTGATATATGGAATTCTATATCTATCTCGATTCCGTTATACCTGTACAACCAACCGTTGTCCAATCAAAGTTAATACACTCTGTGCGCTCTTCTCAACTGAGTATAAATACATATAAGAAGTGCAACACTATGACTAGCGCTCCTACCTGGGACTAACGGGCTTATAGTTAAGCTTAAACAAAGAGATGATGGTTAAAATGATACACCTTAAATGAATGCTGGAGAATTGTAGAGCGTTTTCTACAATTGTTTAACCAAAAAACTAAATGGGCGAACACTTTGGCTTTAATATAGATATTTTAATTTGAGCAACTTCACTTGATCACGATTACAAATTGAATGATTCTTGCGCTGTAAAAAATTAGTCATAGAAATTTTCCATGGAAAAGTCCTGTTATTTCAAATTGACAAAATACAAAAATTATACATCGGATGATTTCATGAGAAGGTAATTGTAATATGATAGGTGCGAAAAGTATGATATGAAATTCTGCTTGTAATTATATATGACCGTATTTAGACACATATGTTTGTATCCATAGCAACGTGTATGTATGTATGCTTGTGATGTATGCTGCACCGACTAGTGGGTGGCTAGCAATAATGCTCTCCAACGTAGAAATTAGTAAAGACTAGTGACAACAGTGCAGTGATATTACGAGCTATGTATGTATGTATCAAAAATGTATATTTTCGATATTTTTATATACAAGTGGGTGTGACTTTAATTCGATTTTAAAATGTTTCTGTCGGCATGCACAAATACAAATATGAAGTTCGCTTACCAATTTGCAAAAACATAGCTCAAAGGATGTACGAGTTATCGCACTTGAAAGTCCAAAAATCTTGTTTGGAAAGTAGGCGGTGCCACGCCCATTGTCCAAAAAAATTATGTGGATCAACTACATGCAATTTAAATAACGTGGTTTCTTTAGATACTCAAATATCGAATGTTCTGTGCGGAAATTTCTATATACAGAAAGGGGCGTGGCTACTGACCGATTACGACCATTTGTTTTTTTTAGAAAGCTTTCCCATTATAGCAGAATGCGGTTTAAAAATTTTCACTCTCATAGTTGTATTAAAGCGAAATTTATTGCAAAAATCCATTGCAAGTGCACTATTTTTACTTCGAGATTTTCAATCTAGTTTGTTTATGATAAAATTCTAGTATTATTAACATAAATTTTCAAAGGTCCATAAGGTTTTAAATTTTAGGAATCCAGGAGAATCTATTGGTACCAAATTTTTTTAATTCGGATAAGCCGTTTCTTTGTTAGCATGCGGGACTTTTATTTCGGCCTTAAAAAATAAAAGTCTTGATTTAAATTTTATTTCGGGACTTTTATTTTTAAAAGTCCGAGTTTAACTAGTTCTATCGGACTAAAAAAATTAAAATCCGAAAATAATTTTTATCTTGATCCAAATATATTTAAAGTCCGAAATTAACAGTTTTTCAAGGACTTATATTATAAAAGGAATAACAGTTTCAGCCCCTGGAAATGTGTGCTTTTCCCCCAGGGTAGAAAAAATTTTAGAGGCTTGTAGTACTCCCTCATGTTACATACATATATAGATATAATGGGAGTGTTCATACGATATGTTGTTAAAGAGGTGACACGAATACCCCAATTTTTTCCGTTTAGAAGAGATTGCATATCAAAGAACATAGAAGGACTCTCTTTTATTTTCAAACGTTTTCTGACTATCACTTAGATCGTTTGCTGTGAGTAACTGCCTAAGGTCTTTTACAACTTTCATGAAAATGAAATGGTATATAATATTTGGCACAAATCTCAAAATTGTAAGACCTTAAAGTAAAAGGAATAGATCCACCAATGAGTGTAACGAATTTATCAGGATGACGATCTGCGTTTATTTAGCCATGTCCCTCTGTCTCTCCCTCCGTCCGACTGTCGTTCTGCCAACCTGTCTGTTTGAACGCAAACTAGTCCCTCAATTTTTGAGATATCTTTTCAACGGGTATAGTATGGTGTTGGATTTAACATTTGTCGGAGTGGACCTGGAAATTTGAAACCGGCTTTTAAATAACTTCTCTATGAGTTAGTCACTTGAAATTTCAAATCTAATTCAGATGCCGATGACAGTATAAACGCATTACAAAAAGTTTCGCTAGGGGCGCACGGGTGGAGAAATTTAGAAAAATTTTATGGAATGGAGGGAATCTTGCGATCGATTTTTAAGTAACTTCTCAAAGGAACACAAAGAAAAAATTCTATTAGGTGGCGCACGGATCGAAATAATTAGATGAGGGTTTGGAAATTTGAAACCAGCTCTTAAGTAACTTCTCGATGAGCTAGAGTCTTGAAATTTCAAACTGAATTCAGAGGCCGAAGACTGTATAAAACATAATACACTAAGAAAAATCGTATGGAACGAGAGGAATATCGCGATTAATTTTTAAATAAATACTAGTTTGTGCTAGACTAGGAATTAAAGAACTAAACAAATTTAAGATTTGTTGCTTTGGGACTGGGATATCTACATTATTTTATTTGATGGTCTACTTTGCATGAACTATCAATTTTATTAAAGCAGCGTTGTTGTTGTTGTAGAGATAAGAAATCTCCCCTAATTTTTTATCAGAATAACCAAACTACATCCCGATAGCATACTTTTAGTGTCATACATTGACTATTTCCCAGAACCTTTTCCGGAGCAATTTTGTATTGTTCGCGGATAAATTTAAAATAATTTCGTAAGTTTACTGTAGTAATGTCGGGATCATTTTCGGATTGTTTTGAGATCACACTAGGATTGTTCTTGTCACTGTTTCTACACCATTTCAACACATTCCCAGCTGGTGAAAAAATGAGGGTTATTTGTCCGATTATTTTAGGATTATTTCTGGATTATTTCGGAACTATTTTGGGATCGTTATGGAATCATTTTGGGATCATTTCGGAGCTACTTTGAGATTAATTTGGAACCATTAATATGGTTCGGAAAAAGTCTCTTATGAATACTAAAAATTATCGGGCTGTTATAATCGTATTTTTATCGGCATGTTATTGGTTTGTTATCATTCTTGAAGAGTTTTTGTTGTATGTATTGTTTGAGTATGTTATCGACGTGTTACTGGAAAAATATAGATTTTTGAATGAAAAGTATCGATTTTTTACCGAAAAAATTTCATTTTGTTATCAAAAATTTATAAATTTTTTCCTAGTTATCAATGTTCTATCAAAAAATATCGCTTTGCTATCGAAAAAATATCGATTTGTCATCGAAAAGTTATATGCTTTGTAATTCTTGGGTACTTTTCTCGGAACCCGTCTATGGAAGCAAATGAAGAGGGTGCCCCCACAATAATAGAAGGGCAACGTACTGCGTAGATGCAGTCCTGCCCTTCATAGTATACCCACCCTTCAAAAAACGCGAGTACTCTATAAATAATGTAAGGAATACTCCTTTGGGAGTATAGCACTGCTCCAAATCTAATCTGTATTCATACAAAAAATGTGCTCCAATTAACATTGCGATGTCCTAGGAGAGGAGTAGGTGATCCCACTTTCGCTTTGTTTGTGAGTATTCCATAGAGTACATACGTGAGAGCACATTCCAAAGTACTTTCATTGTAGTACTCCATGGAGCACGCACAGAGGATCATATGCCAAAGTACTAAAGAGGAATTGTGTTGTCTGAAAGAATTACCGGAGTGAATTTAATTTAAAATGAAAGTAAATGAAGAGAGGCAATAAACTTTTATATTTTTTACTACGAGTATTCTTATGTTATTTAGCATTTGCGTGAATAAAGAAACTAATATTTCTCTATACTATAGTATGTATACATAAAACCAGTGCGCGGTTGCATTTTATCAGAGTTGCCAAAGTAAAATTTTATTATCAGTTATTTGTATGCAATATTTTACTTTTGGCAACTCTGTTCGATCGTCATCGTGTTGTGATCACGGTCGTTAAAAAACGAGCAATGATCGGCTAATGGTGGTCCGCAAACGCATTGCAAAGGAGTATTGTTAGAGTACTCCAACATGGAGAAAATGGAGCACGTAATCCAACAATTTTTGCAGGGTACTCTTATTCGTATTATATATACATAGGTTTCGTATCTTTATATAAATATATTCCTATTCGTACAAAGCAGTAGAACCATATACTTACTTCCAACTAATTTAACCCAAATATCGATTTAATTGCATCAAACCTTCAAGTTTCCTCTTGCATATAGTAAGACATACACCAAATATTCGTGTTGGTGATGCTGCGTATATTTGCCTTCACAAAAACGATGCTTCTGTTGTCGAAGCTTTTCCGGATGCGAATGCTATGAGGGATATAAAATTAGGTATTGCATTTATTTAATGGATCTAATTTGTTTTCTATTTGGTAAGTAAATGAAAAACGACTTAAAATCAAGCTTATCCAGATGGTTTTGCCAGTTGAAAATTGGTTTCCTTACTTGCTGGCTTTAACAGTCATTGAAAATATTCGCATATAACGTTCTCAAATAATTTGCTAATATATATCCACGATGGGTCTCCCCAAGGAGGAGTACTGTCGCCCCTTTGGTAGAGTGTAGTAGTGGATGAATTCCTCCAAAGGCTATCGAACAATGGAATCAGTTACCAGCAATACGCGAATGATATAGTAACGATTGCAAGGGGTAAATTCGAGAGCACATTTTCTGATATCATAAGGAGAGCTTTAACCTTCCTATACTCGCGCCAATTATTGTAACATCTATACTCGCGCACGGTTTCACATACCGATAGTTCATACCCCCTACAATATATATTTTGCATAATGAGACAAAATAGTGTGCATAGTACTTCATTTATTAACTATTTTATAGACTTTCAGTCTATCACAAATCAGTCTTCAAATTTGAGATATTTTTCCTACGTAATAGGAAAACAAAAATAAAATCTGAACTTTTTCTTAAAAACAAAATAAACTTATTAATAATAATAAAATACATATCACAATAAATATTTATCTATGTTTGGCTTAGTTTTGAGCCTCACCATAAGAATCAGGGCATACTCGGTTCGCCAAATGCTACAACATGTACGCTTCCCACGAACGCACAGCGTGCACTAAATGAAGTAAGCCACAAATACGGCAGTTAGCATAGAGCTCGGCTTCTCCAGATTTTCTTGCATAAAAATAATTACGAAAATGTGTTCGTCGGTCTCAGAGACCAATGCGCGAGTATATGAAGGTTAAACATTAAAAAGAGATGGTGAGCCAGTGTGTGGCTTAACATCAACCCATCCAAGGCGAATTCATTACAGGTGGTGTTATCCCATCAGCTGATTGCTTCATCTTGATAACTTTCCATACAAAGCCTTGTACAACAAAATGTCAGTTAATTGAAATCAATGAAAATTTTCGTTTGGACTTGACAATCTTCTGCACGGCGAATTTGTTAAATTCGCTTTGCCACCACCTGTATGGATTCGCCTTGAACCCATCAAAGACGGTTATCATCAATTTCACCAAAAGAAGAGTTCTACCAGTGCTAAGAACAATAACAAAAGATGGCGTATACATTAAGGATGCGGTATAAAGTACTTGTGGGTCACCTGTGACACAAAGCTCTTATAGGAGTAACACTTTAACTCCCTGACAGCTAGGGCCTCGAAGTCTATTATGGTATACAAAGATCTAGCAGGCACATCATGGGACTGTAGCCTACATGCCTGATGTGGATGTATACCATGTTAGTAAAATCCATTATAACCGATGGCTGGATAGCTTGGGCATCGTGAACAACTCAATTTACAACAAAGTGAGCGCTGACAAAACTCCAACTTCTGGCAAGGTAGGGGCTATGCTCGACATAACTCTGCTGCATATAGCAATACAAAAGTCAACCTGAATATTGCAAAGGAGGGCTCGGGCAAAGGAGCGTTCACCTCACCGCAATGAGAAACTGAGAGAGCAGATCCGAATCCCTTATCTCTAGAGAAATGATATCCTCAAGCAGGCAGTCTTTCAAAAAAGATATAAAGAATCTAACATTTACCCAAGATATTGTGACTCGAAAACTCCAGAAGGGATTGGAGCTGTAGCCTTTGTACCCAGAGCCTCTGGGAATATACCCGAGCATATTTGAAGCGGAGTATACCACGTCATAAGTCATCATGCTGAGCTAAACCCTACATGCGAATACGCCATACTTGACGACATTCCAGCCGCACTTAAGGCAATTTCGACTTTTGGAATAAAGTTAGCATTAGTCTTTGATTGTGTAAAAAGGCTAAACCAACTAGTGGAGGGTAATCAGCGCACGAGCAGCTTGACGAGAGATGCAGCGACTGTATGACCCAACCTATTCTGTCGGTTGGCCTAGAAGAAATTAGGGAACATTAATTGAAATAAAAGAGGAAAAAGGAAGAAGAGCACTGGCACAATGCGCCAGGTTTAAGATAATATAAGTTACTTTTACGTAGTTAAAGTACAAATCGCTATAAGAAAATCATAGTCCTTTCGAAAAATAGCTTAAGAATTCTTAAAACTATTTTTACAGGACACAGCAGACTCAACCTCAGCCACAAGCAGAAATTAGGCATACATTCGAAAAACACCTGCCGGTTCTGTGATTGTTTAGTGGAGAAAGCGGAACATGGAATGCGACCCCAAGACGTAGGGTTAAGTTTTTGAGCTCGCTATAACGAGAGCATTCCCACGTTCAGATCTCCAATCCAAGGGAATTACTAGGCATCATCAAGGAAATCAGCTGGGTTGAGGTGCTGTAAAGGAGATAAGGGGACAATAGACCAATGGTCGCAGTGCAATCCTGAATAATTAACTATCTATCTATCTTGTGTTCAATGAGAGCAGCTGATGCCTTCGTTGGCAACTTTTATCAAACTTTGGGAATTATGATCTTCTATTATTAGGGACGAATGGGAGAAGTCGGATAGATGCCTTGCTGTTGATAGCAGCATTTCCATATGTACCAACGGTTCCAAGCTTAACGGCAGAGGTGGTGAGGTCTGTTTAAAGTGCCTAGACCTCCAACTCTCCTTCAGACTACCCGATCTCTTCAAAAGATGGCCTAATATAACCGTGTTCAGGTACATCGTGTCCCGTGGCAGAGGGACATCGAGAAAACCTGCATTGCAGGCAAACTCTCCATATAGGGTACGACCAGGGCGATGGCTTCTGACCAAGAACGCTTAGGCCCATGCCACATGCAAGCTAATGCTAAAGGATTACATCCACCGTTAAGTCGACGAAAGATGGCTGCAAACACTGGATCTTCGGAAATCGGAGGAAACCTAGCTAAAATGGGACCCTAAAAAATCCCGTCACGTATACAACCTAAGTAGGGATACAATTCCGACACTTGTTGGAGTGCTAACTGGGAATTGCTTCCTAGGTTGTGATCCAGAAAGGTTGGTAGCACCTTATTGTCGTTGCTGTAGGAGTTGTTAAGAGAATAAAGAGAATGAAACTGTGATTAACCTCCTCTGCAACTGCCCGACGCTAAGTGTGCAAAGCAGCATTTTCTGGTAGCTGCCATTCTGGATAATCTGCGCCAGGCCGAGGAGTATGATTTCGTAGGCTCTATCAGGATCGCAAAATGGTTTGAGGAGGAAGTGCATTAGTGTCCTTTCGTAGTTTTACAACAGGCCTAATATCATTGGCCAAAGTGTGCCCTCGAACAGCCACTTTAACCTAAGCCATCCTCACAAAAAATTACGCAATACATCAGGAATGTTCGGTCAAAGGTCGGTCGCTTCGGATTGCATTTGGAATGATATAACAAAACTGACATTATCGTTGGGTCTGTCGTGAAGTTTCGCATTTGCATTCGCATATTCACACTATCGTTAAATTATAACTTGAACACAAGTTTGATCTCAATTGCAATGTAGAACCAAATTGAGTGCAACAAAGCATTCAAAGCATTTGTATCTGCATCATCAACAAGTTTCGACAACAAGTGTTGAAAATTTTCGGTTAAATTTTCTTCTACGTGTTCACTCAATGCCAATATTAATTAAGCCAACTCAGCTGAGCTGCTTCTCAATAGTTTCGACGTGCGCACGTACGCATCTACTCGCAGTAACTTTCTAACACCAAACCAAATATACATAGAACCAGAGCCATAACCAGAACCATACATTTATAACAACAACAACAATCATCTTGTATAATGAGGTTTACGGAATTTTCAGCTAAACTTTTGTAAAACGCAAAAGGATCACACAATGAAATTGCTCTTGGAAGGTTGTAGTGGTGCTTGGTGCCTTGGCTATGCCGCATGAAGAAAAATGTGGCAAGAAGAAAGAAAAAAAAAAAAATATGGAGAAAACAAATTTCAGCATTTTCATTATTTTTTATTTTTGCTTGTAAAAGTCAATGGTTTTAGCCAGCTTTGGTTTACCTGTGAGTTGCAATTTTTAAGTGCCAGTATAAATTTACTAAGTAGGATGGGTTAGCTGATGTTGTTTTAAATAAAGAATAGCTGTTGCTATATGTTCTATAGCCCGATGTGATATCTGTTCCCTACCAGGCACCTTCTCTAGTGGTGGATAGAGGAATGCTTGCCAGAAGATAGGAGGTACTCAGCAAATTAAGTAACCTTGGCGAACCAAAACGAATATTTTCAGTGGACAAATGCGACTGTTCAAAATTTCAAGATCGGTTGCCCGGCGGAAATATACTAGCCTCATTTTTGATCAACAACATAAACGGTCACTGTAGCAGTAGTAGTAAGTAACTCTAAATAAACGTGCCCCTCAAATTTGTAGAACTCGTGCCATACACAAATATAACTTGGCACACACCCAAACGTTTAATATGATGAAGGAAGAAGAGGCTGGCAGGAATATATCGAAGGATGCAAATTGATATAAACACACATGCATTCACATCTGAAAATATTTATTTATATAAGCTGAGAGTACGCGCCGATTAGTTGTAATTTCAACAATAATTAGTTGAGGAGCACTGGTTAATATTTCAGCTTAAAGCCAAAGTGTATTGCACTGTATGTTCTTGTTATCCTAATACAAATAAAGGTAGAGTAAAATATTAAAGAAGGAGATAAATACAAATAAGTTTAGGTTTTATTGGCTCCAATTGGATCATCAAAATTATAGGCCGAACTCTGAAGAAAAAGTAAGAAGATTATTTTGCGGAGGCCGCTTGTTCAAAGTAAAGTAATTGTCACAAGGCCTCGAGAGGACAAAAGGGACCTAAAAGTATCATCAAATATTTTCAAGAGAATTTAAATAATTTTCCACCGTGTCCTTCAAAGGGAGTGGGGGCCACCCTCCTCCTTTCCTTTCATAGGCTGATTCCCACAAAAAAAATGTCTTAGCCGTTTTAATTTTTATTTTTTTTTTTTAATTTTAATTCGCATTACATGGCATAGCCAGCGTAGCCGCTGCGTTAGTGTGACGAATTGGCGCCAGCTAACAGAGAGCGAAAAAGCAACTGATGCGCTTCGTTGGAATGCCATAACCATTAAAACGGTTAAGCGCCAATTAATCAAGTAAGTAATTTTCGTACTAGAATTTATCTAGTAAAGTATACTGCAAGGAATAAGAAACTTAGTCTAAAAAGAAGAAGTGCGTAGAGAAGTTCTGTTAAATAATGATAAAAAATTTTAGTGATTATTAATAAATGAAGTGGTCTTCAGGCAATTTTTTAATGATAATTTCCCAGGAGTTGTGCTTTTTAAATGATTATTAATTAATTAATTTCACACAAAAATTAATTAGTTTATTAAATTTAATTGCATGTTTGTTATAATTATTTGACTATTTTAATAATTTTTGATTTTTTTCAATAACAAAATTAATAAAATTATCAGATAAATATCAGCTAGTTTTGAATATTTAAAATTTACATACAAATAATAGACATATTTTATGATTTTTTATTTAAATGGTTTCTTTCATAATAATAATTGAAAATAATGAACTGAATAAATATAATGTAATAATTGTTTGATTATTTTTAATTATTCGATTAATTCTAATTGTTTGATGGATTCCCATTCTGGATTAGTTTTAATTACTTGATTGTTTATAATATAAAATGATCGTTTTATATTAGCCGAAAATCATTATTATTTTTATTATATTTTTGATTATCTAATTATATTTTGAGTCATTTGACTATTATTAAAAAGTAAATTGTTTTTAATTTAAATTTAAATTATTTTTGTATATTTTTTTAATAGCCAATAATCATTTTCTTTTTGATTATTTTTTTTGAAGAACTAAAAATTTCAAATAATTTTTAATAACTGAACTGTTGTTAATCCTAAACTATGGTTAATGTTTTTTTTTTGATTAAATGGATTTAATGATGATAGTTTTTTATATTTTTTTTAAGAAACTTATTACAAATTTTAATTTCTTGATTATTTTTAATTACTTGATTCTTTTTAGTTTAAAACAATCATGATTATTTTCGTTTTTTTTATTTCATTATTAATTTTAATAAATTATTTGTAATAACTTTATTCAATATGTCAATCAATCAGTCAATCAATTTAGAAAAATGACACATTTTTGATTGCTTTTTAATGGCCAATAATCAGAATTATTATACTCAGCTGAGCAGAGCTCACAGAGTATATTAACTCTGTTCGCATAACGGTAATCCGTAGGGGAATAAACTAATCGAGACAGATATAGATTTATATATATCAAAATGATCTGGGCGAAAAAAAAATTCATTTAGCCATGTCCGTCCGTCCTTCCGCCCGTCCGTCCGCCAGTAAACACGATTACTTAAGTAAATTTTAAGGTATCTTGATGAAATTTGGTACGTAGGTTTCGGGGCGCTCATTTCAGATCGCTGTTTAAAAAGAATGAAATCGGACTACTACCACGCCCACTTTTTCGATAACGAAAATTTCGAAAAACCGAAAAAGTGTGATAATTCATTACCAAAGATGGATAAAGCGACAAAACTTGGTATGTGCGTTGCCCTTATGACGCAAAATATAAAATTAGTAAAATTTTAGACAATGGGCGTGGCGCCGCCCACTTTAAAAAGAAGGTAATTTAAAAGTTTTGCAAGCTGTAATTTGGCAGTCGTTGAAGATATCATGATAAAATTTGGCAGGCACGTTACTCCTATTACTGTATGTGTGCTAAATAAAAATTAGCAAAATGGGATGACGAACACGCCCACTTAAAAAAAAAAATTTTTTTAAGTCAAAGTTTAACAAAAAATTTAATATCGTTACAGTATATAAGTAAATTATGTCAACATTCAACTCCAGCAATGATATGGTGCAAAAAAAACAAAAATAAAAGAAAATTTCAAAATGGGCGTGGCTCCGCCCTTTTTCATTTAATTCGTCTAGAATACTTTTAAGGCCATAAGCCGAACAAAAATTTACCAATCCTTGTGAAATTTTGTAGGTGCATAGATCCTATGACGGTAACTCCTTTCTGATAAAATGAGCGAAATCGGTTGAAGCCACGCCCAGTTTTTATACACAGTCAACCGAAGGCTCAGTGCGATCTTGCTTGGGCGAAGCAAATGTTGCCGGAGTTCAGGCCGGACTGGGTCGAGAGCGATGCAACCTCGAAGCGCCAGCGGTTTATGGATGAATCCAAACCTACGGCGCCGAAAAGGGCCAAGGTGCAGGGAGGCTGGACTAGGTCTTTTGCCGAAATAACCAAGGATCGGCAGATCATTGGTGTTATGGACGAGAGCAGCGAAGATGGCAGGATCCCGAAACAGCAGTGGAAGTGGATTGAGGCAGCGCTCGCTACTGTGGCCGTTAAGGTCAAAAACGATAACCCTGGTCCGCCGCCTTCTTATACCGATGCGGGGTGGTTCCTGGGCAATATAAAACTAATTGCCTGTGACGACGCCAGGTTCGCTGATAGGGGAGGTGTATCCGGGCGCGCGCCTCAAGGTAGTGGAGGCGTGTGATATTCCCTCACGACCAAGGGCGAGAGCCTGGGTTCCAGTGACGCCAACGGAACCCGCTGATTTCCTGGAACTGCTCCAGGAGTACAACCCGGGTCTACCGACCCAAAACTGAAAGGTGGTTAACGTGGAGAAGACTGAACGGGCCACGATGCAGATAGTCCTGCTGCTCGACAGCACAAGCGTCGAAGCGTTGAAAAGGCAGGATTTCAGGGTAAGCTACGGCTTCAAAAATATAAGCCTTAAGGTTTATAAGGCTGATGTCAAAGCCTTGGCAAACCTTGCATCTCGTACGGGGGTGGCTGAACTCCCACCCAGTGAAGACGAGATGGAGGTAGACGAGGGCGAAGAAGCTGGTGGCTATGCTTCGTCAGGTTCGAGCGGAAGCTTAGCTCTCAGAGGGTTGTACTCTGAGGGTCAGCTTCTGGAGGATGGCGATTCCGACGCGACGCTCACGGAGGAGAGCACACACAAGCAGTGATCCGGGTCCTCCAACCTGCATCACGGCAAAGCAGCATCAGCTGCACTCCTACTGCACCTGTCTTCAGGTGCGGTAGACATCGTTCTAGTCCAGGAGCCGTGGATCACTGGCAATAGGATCTGTGGCCTGCGGACACAAGCGTATAAGCTTTATAGCGCTCAGGAAAAGGGTAAGCCTCGCACATGTATATTGGCTAAGTCTACTCTTAAAGTTTTTCTTCTACCCAATTATAGCGATGGGGATTTGACAGCGGTAAGCGTCGAGGTGCTAGGGAGGAACTTTAAACTTGCCTCCTTCTACCTAGCGCACGATCACCAAGGCTCATTACCACCGGATAATTTCAAGTAGTTCGTGAGAGCGGCAAATCCACGAAACGATTTTATCCTGCTCGGAGGCGACGCCAATGCTGTTGTTGTTGTTGTTGTTGTAGCGATTAGGTTACTCCCCGAAGGCTTTGGGGAGTGTTAACGATGGGATGGTCCTTTGTCGGATACAGATCCGATACGCCCCGGTAACACAGCACCATTAAGGTGCTGGCCCGAACATCTCGGGAACGATTTATATGGCCACATTGAACCTTCAGGCCATCCCTCCCTCCCCACCCCCAAGTTCCATGAGGAGCTTGGATCGCCAGAGCCTCGTCTGTTAGTGAAACGGGATTCGCCGCTCGAAGGTGAGGTTGACAATTGGGTTGGAGAAGCTATATATTGCGCTACACAACCCCTTGAATCCCCGACGACAATGCTCATCACGCCTAGTGGGGCAGAAGAGATACAAATGACCGAGGTGGGTCTCTATTCAACTATCTGTTAGGCACTAATCTGAGTATATGTAATAGGGGAAATGATCCCACTTTCATTACTAGGAACCGCAAAGAGGTCCTTGACATAACATTGGTCACAGACTCTTTCAGTGACCTGATCGTTTCATGGAGGGTTCTAAAGGAACACTCCTTTTCTGACCATAGATATATAAGTTTTTCTATATCGCAGGCGCACGCAAGTCCTAAGTTTATACAAAATATTAGAAGAACTAACTGGGGCTACTATAAGAAGATTATAGATAAAAAGCTATCTGAGGAGGAACGAGTCCCAGAAAGCGAGGAGGAGCTGGACGTGTTTGTAAATAATTTCAGTCAAAATTGCAGGAATGCTTTAGATAGGGCTTGCCCGGCTAAAAAGGTTTTGGAAACTCACAAACCACCAAGGTGGTCGTCTGATCTTGATAAACTTAGAAAGTCATGTAGGGCGGCCTTCAATAAAGCAAAGCATGATGGACATGAATCCTCATGGGATGCTTATAAAGCGAAGATAAATATATATTTTAAAAATCAATCCGTAATGGGACAATCCTGGGCACGAGCGCCCCAGTCCCAATACCGGTGCGCACTGACTACTGCACGCCAAATAACGTCTTCGTTAAAAATTATAATATATATATACCATCGCGACAGGACTGGAATACCAGACAACATACGGTACCGGGTGCCATCACCATATTCACGGATGGTTCTAAGCTTGACGGGAAGGTGGAAGCAGGCCTTTTTTCGCCGGATCTGGATCTAGAGGTCTCTTTTCGCCTACCAGATCACTGTAGTGTTTACCAAGCGGAAATGCTGGTAATACACAGGGCTGTGAACCATCTCGGGTCTATGCCTAAGGATGGTAAAGGGGTGTTTATTTTCTCAGACAGCCAGGCCGCATTAAAGGCCTTGGACTCATTCGTCGACAACGCAAAGTCGGTCACTGAATGCCGCAGATCTCTTAACGAGATGGCCCAGCACTTCAATATCAGCCTTATATGGGTGCCTGGGCACAGGGATATTGAGGGCAATTGCAGAGCAGACGAGCTGGCCAGAAGAGGCACCACCGACCATATCCTTCCGGGAAATGATTCGGTAGGCTTACCCATGGCCACTTTCAGGCTTCGTGTGAACACAAGCACTATAAGAATCGCAAATGGACTATGGTCAGCCATATCATCGTGTGAGACATCCAGGCAAACCTGGCCCTCATATGATAAGGGGCGCACAGAAGCGCTTCTGATTTTAAACAAATCAGCTCTATCGTCCCTGATAAGGGTTCTAACAGGGCATTGCTTAATAGGCACGCACGGTGCTAGAATGGGGGTAACGACCTTCGACTATTGTCGCAGCTGCAGATGTACAGAAGGGGAAGAAAGCGTCCAGCACCTTCTCTGTCACTGTCCAGCCCTTAGTAGGCGTAGGATGGCTATCCTAGGTAAACCTTTTCCACATGACCTCGCTGAGGTCTCTTGCTATGAAGTAAAGGCTCTGGCAAAATTTATAATTTCCACGAGGTGGTTTGACCCGCTTTAGGCAGGGTAGGGGTCCTCTTTTGAGACCGTATAGGGTATTACAATGGGCCTATTGGTGGCCTAAGTAGTGAGCTGTTACCATAGTGTTCAGCTCAGCCCTTGCAACCTAACCTAACCTAACCGTCTGTCCCTCCGCTCGGCCGTTAACACGAAAACTTGAGCAAAAATTGATATATCTTTACTAAACTTAGTTGACGTACTTATCTGAACTCACTTTACCCTGGTATAAAAAATAGCCGAAATCCGACTATGACCACACCCAATTTTTCGATATCGAATATTACGAAAAATGAAACAAATTCCATAATTCTGTACCAAATATGAAAAAAGAGATGAAACATGTTAATTGGATTGGTTTATTGACGCAAAATATAACTTTAGAAAAAAATTTGTAAAATGGGTGTGACACCTAACATATTAAGTAGAAGAAAATGAAAAAGTTCTGCAGGACGAAATCAAAAGCCTTTGGAATCTTGGCAGGAATACTGTTCGTGGTATGACATATATAAATAAATTGGCGGTACCCGACAGAAGATGTTCTGGGCAGCCTGGTCCACATTTTGGTCGATATCTCAAAAACGCTTTCACATATACAACTAAGGGCCACTCCCTTTTAAAACCCTCATTAATACCTTTAATTTGATACCCATATCGTACAAACATATTCTAGAGTCACCCCTGGTCCACCCTTATTGCGATATCTCGAATAGGCATCCACCTATAGAAGTAAGGCCAGCTACGTTTTAAATAATCATTAACACTTTTCATTTGATACCTATATCGTACAAACACATTCTAGAGTCACCCCTGGTCCACCTTTATGGCGATATCTCGAAATGACAACCACCTATAGAACTAAAGCCCACTCCCTTTTAAAATACTCATTAACACCTTTCATTTGATACCCATATCGTACAACACACATTCTAGAGTCACCCCTGGTCCACCTTTATGGCGATATCCCGAAATGACGTTCACCTATGGAACTATGGCACACTCCCTTTTAAAATACTCTTTAATACCTTCCATTTGAAACCTATGTCATACAAGCATGTTACCTTAGGTTCATTTTGCAAAATGGTGATTTTCCCTGATTTTGTCTCCAAAGCTCTCAGCTGAGTATGTAATATTCGGTTACACCCGAACTTAGCCTTCCTTTGTTGTTTTTGATTTGTTTTTTAAAACTTATTGTTAAATTCAATTATTTGATTAGTTTTAATTACTTGATTGTTATGAATCTAAAACTTCGGCAAATTTTTGTAAATACTTTTGATTATTTTTTCATAATTAACTAATATTTGACTGCTAGGTCAATCAACATTAAAATAAAAAAAAAATAACAAAGAAACTACTGATTGTTAATGTTAATGGGAATTCAACAGGCCTGGTTTTATGTAGTTGATAAATTGATAAAATCAAAAAACGAATAGCTCTTAGAAATATTTTCCAATATGTGTCGCTCCTATTGTTCTTGCAACTACAGAAACATGCTTCGAAGGCTTCGTGGAGTGTTACGGATGTAGGCAGTCCTTTTACAGACATTAATCCGATACGCCCCGGAACTAGCACATTTTTTTAAAAGTGCAATAGATATTAAAAAAGTCGCAGTGAATCGTGGCCTAATGATACGCAGCCCGAATAGCTCGAGAAAGCCCTTTATATTTATATCTTAATCACTACAAGCAAGCCTACGCAGGAAAACGCTAAGCCTCGTAACCGCTGGCTCACTCCTCTTCCAATTTTTTAAGCGTTTTTTTTTTTGTCATTACGACATTTACAGTAAAAAACCTTCATTAGCGGATCCCACAATCTTCACACCAGTGACCAATAAGTCACATTCAATCACCTTCGCCCAAGTCAAAGCAACAAAGTTCGTGAATTGAAATTCTGAAGCGCAACCTCTATTAACAATACATACAAATCCAAACACAAATACTCATATAAACAGACATTCATACAACCAAGCACACATGTACTTGATTGAGATGACTATTCGATTGGTCTCATGTAAAAGTTATGCTGTTAATACAATTCGATTAACAGCTGTCCTCGCACGTATTCAATGAAATTAAACCACATAATTATTAATTTCTGACCCGTCCACAACACGGCGCAGACATTCAGTAATACATACATACGTACATTTAGTGAGAAAGCAAGCTAGTCCAAAAGTGCATTACAGTACAACTTGAATAATGTGCTCGTAAGCGAACTAGTCCGTAGAGGATACGACTTTACCAATTTTAACTCCATTGCTAGGGAAAATTCGAATGTCGTTTTTTGAAATATAAACACCTTTGCTCACGGTATGGTAGAATCCAGAATGTATGTAAGCGTAAGAGTAGTCTTTATTATTGTCATCATCGAGGTAAGGACTAGCCAGCGATTTTCATATCAAAGTGTTATACATTTATTTTCGATAACAAAGGTTATCAATGGGTTACCGAGTCTTTATCGACGAGATAACGGTTTGTTGTTGAAAAAATATCGACTTGTTATAAACAAATTATCTGTTATTTAACGATATGTTATCAAAATGTTACCGATTTCTTGTCGATATATTTGTGAAAAAGTGATGGGACTTTTTCGGAAAGTTATCGGTTATTAATCAAAAAATTATCGAATATTTTTTCAAGAAGATATAGATTATTAATCGAAAAGTTATGGATTATACATCTAAAACTTATCTATATGTTGTCAAAAAATTATCGATTTGTTTTCAAAAAGTTATAATTTTATTATTGGAACGTTACCTATGGTTGCCAGACGTCCCCACTTTCTGGGATCTGTCCCCGATTTCGACGATTTGTCCCAGCGTCCCCGCTTATACTCTAAATGTCCCCGCTTTTACGATTTACCAGCCCTCATGTAAAAATTATGTGCTTTTGTTGCTGACAACATGAATACGAATTTCGGAGGAGTCAATCGCAATGGAAAAAATAACATTTTTCACAGACTACAAAATCTCAATGCTGAATTGATTGGGATCGGATGTTCCGCACATGTTATTCACAATTCGGCCCATCATGGATTGGAGCAATTTGTACTATTTGATATAAATTGTATTGTGTACAAATTGTACGAACACTTCTCTATTTACACTGTTCGAACAACGGATATGAATTCATTTTGCGAATTCGTTGAGACAGATTATAAAAATCTGCTCAATCATTGTAAAACGCGCTGGTTAAGCCTTTTCCCCTTTATTCCTTTTCGAGAGGATTTTGAAAATGTTTGAGGACTTGAAATCCTATTTTTTATCTCAAAACAAACAACCTGCAATGATTGAGCGCTTTTTTAATAATTACCTCAGCGAAAGTTATCTATTATTTGTCCATTCGTTTATGGCTTTGTTCCATTCAAAAATCGCTTCAATTGAAAAAAAGGCAATAGCATTTTAGATATAGTTTCAGTTTACGATGATCTCCTATTAAAAGTAGATGAACGATAAAACTCGAATTTTATTCCAATAGCAGTATGGAAGAATTTGGCACAATTAAGAAAAGATGGAAAGGACCATGCTTGCGACGAATTTTTGGCAAAAATCGAAATTGTTTATAGTGAAACATTAGAATATCTGAAACTTTGAACGTCAGGGTTTTCGGAATTCATAATTTCCAAATGGTTGGATTTCAAAACAGATCAAAACTTGCAATATAGTGAAGTAGAACCATGCCTCTTTTATTTGCTTGAAAAAAAAAAATTTACCATCAATGACTCTTTGTTACATGATCAAATAGTAAATTTGAGAAAATTTTTGGAATCCAAGGCCGATGATCACGATTTTTTTGCACAAAAATCTGCAAGCGTCAAAATGACTGCGTTTTGTTCAGCTAATAAAGATTTCGAAGGATATTCGGAAGTGCTCAAAATTGCTCAATTTTTTTATTCGATAATATGTCACAATGCGAACTGCGAAATAATTTTCTCCTTAATGAGCTCGCAATGGACAAAATAGAGAAATCGTTTGACTGTTGAAAATGTTGGACACATCCTTCGAGTGAAGTTTAATTTTTCAGATTTGACATGTCTCGAATTTCAAAAAATGGTAACCTTTCCTGAGAATGCTGAACTTTTGAAAAAAATCAGCAATTCCCAGAAATATGTCGGGAAGTGCTGACAGAAAAAGAGCACCAGATTCTTGAAATTAGAAGTAAGAAAAAAGAATGTATAAATGATTATCTGTAATAAACAACATGTTTGTGCGAATTGTTAAATTATTTACAATATTTCTCTACCTTTATAAATTTTTTTGCAGTTGTCTGGGTGCAATTGCCCGTCTTCGACTGCGTTTGGAAGGTTAAACTTGGTCAAACTTTTTACTATTGAAAGTTGATTACCTTTTTTGTTGGAAGTGTCCCCGATTCATGTCTCGGCCATCTGGTAACCCTAATTGGTGTACGCAGCAATAAAGAGCGCATATAACCTTATATAAACCTCGTGAATACATGCTTATAGCCAAATCAATCGGATTTACATGAAAGAGAAATAAAAACGCAGCAAGGAAGGTTGTTTGTGAAAAGGCTAAACCTTGGGACAATAAAAGCAGCTTTGGTGATTCGGCGGGCGAATAGTTTTTTATAATTAGATATATTATTTTGTATGTTTATTTTATTTATTTGTTCTTGTAGAAGAACAAAGGATGCTAAGCAGCTGTTACACCTTTTTATGTATTTATTGGGGGCAAGCACTGGGGTTTCTAAGGTATTGGCTGCTAGTTGAGCCACCTCATTTTACATTTAAAAACTCCGCTTTGGGATAAAAATGTTAAACTATGTCTTTAGAATATTTCACTAACCAGTTGAGAATTACAAGCGAACTCAATGGCTAATGAAACAAACGAAAGAAAAATGTTCATACTTTAAATCACTTATACACAAAGGAATAGTCAAATTTGATTTTAAGACGCTGCAAGTGAAGCACGCAAGTAACTTAATTGTAAAGTATTGTTGTAAATTAAAAACATATTTAAGTAATTCGTTTGATAGTTCAGCGATTCGAACGATAACATAAGGTGCAGAAAAATCGAGAATTCCTGAAACTCGCAACAATGCTTTTTTATTAGAACCATACCATATGATTTCATCAACTGGTTGCACTCAAAGCTTTGTTTAAGCTAGTGGTGCAGAGCGTCGAATATAAAGGCAGCTTTTCTTGTATCAGTATGTGTTTGTATGGAGAATGGTTGAGGACATAATCCACCCATAAGATGTTTACTGCTTGAAGAACAAATTAAAGCTGATCGACTGTTTGCATCACTGAATTTCTGTAGGTGCGCTCACACGGCATGTAGGTGAAGGCGGAATAGTTTTCGGAAGCTTTACGAAGCTCTACAGTGCACTACTAATTTATTCATACGTACTCATTTGCATCAGCTCATCTAAGCACAAATACACCTGCCCTTATTGGTTGGTAGGTATATTATTATAACCTTTTATATAACTATAATTGATGAGCTCCAATTACAACTAACTAATTGTTTTCCAGATTAATGTGGCACATTCATACATGGGCATATTTTAATTATACTCTCATTTTACATTGGTATTTCTATAGAATTGAGCTTTGTTATTTGTAAATTTTTGTTCATAATTCCATGTTAGGCTAGCTAAATTGTGAGATACAATAGTTATTGGCCATAACAAAATAATTGGCGTATAGGAATAATGCAGCCAATGGCTTAGAAAATTATGCAAATTTAATTCACACATTTTGTTGGGTGTGGACATTTGCGTAGTAAATTAGCGATTTATTTTAAAAATTTTAGATTGTGATTTTAAAGAAATCTGCATGATTCATGATATCAGACCTTTTAAATTTTAAATTGGGATTAATTAATTTAATATATTAACTAAATGCCTTGCTAAAGAGCCAATGATTATTTCAATTGTTTTAAGAAATCAGTAATTACCAGGGGCTGAAACTGTTATTCCTTTTACAATATAAGTCCTTGCAAAACTATCAATTTTGGACTTTAAATATATTTGGATCAGGATAAAAATTATTTTCGGATTTTTGTTTTTTGAGTCCGAAAGAGCTAGATAAACTCGGACTTTTAAAAATAAAAGTCCCGAAATAAAAGTTAAATCAATACTTTTATTTTTTAAGACCGAAATAAAAGTCCCGCTTGATAACAAAAAACGGCTTATCGGAAAAAATTTTTTTTTTTTAATTCGGATCAGTCGTTTTTTTGTTATCAAGCGGGACTTTTATTTCGGCCTTAAAAATAAAAGTTTTGATTTAACTTTTATTTGGGGACTTTTATTTTTAAACGTCCGAGTTTAACTAGTTCTATGGGACTCAAAAAATAAAAATACAGATTTTACTTTTATATGTGGACTTTTATGGAAAAAGTTCGAACAATAAAAAGGGTGCATGATTCGACATGATATTGCTATAGGGATACCTGGGAACTCAAACATTTTCACCTAGGACAATTTTTTGACCAGTACTTTTTCGACTCCGTAAAAAAAAAAATAATTATTTTCCGTCCCTGGTAATTATTTATTGATTGCCATAAAAAAAAAAACAAATTAGTTATCATATTTTCGATTAATGAAAAAAAAATAAATCATGATCAAAAGTAATCAAAAAATTCAAGTTCCCAAATTGGACCAGGCCTCAGCCAGAAGAAACTGGCGTATTCGCAGGGTCTATCGCCCTCTCTATCCCTCATTTGGTATTTACAGCGATTACAAAGCCTATCCAAAGGCATAGAAATACTGGAAGAAAACGGTTTAAACTTCAGCCCGCCAACTTTTATTTAACATTCAAGCAACAATATAGCACAGTATCTAAAAGTGTGTTAGAGTCTTAGCAATCCCTAGAAAGATTAGGGATAGGGAGAAGCATACAACTGTATTGGGAACAGGTTATATGGGAATAGATGAGCAAGTTAAAAAGGGCACATGCCTCAAAACTTGCTCCGTAGACGCCCAAATTGGCGAGAATTGCAATTGATCGACCAAAGGGAAAATGAGTTTGGGTCAACGCGGGGCCTTATCAAAAATCCCTCTTTAATTACTTTGGACTATTTTTGACTAGCGTTCCCGATAGACGTTGTCCTGCCCGAAAAAGTATTTGTCTACATACAAAAAGTAAACCCCTCTTCACTCTCTATCCCATTCTTCTTTACTTAACCTTTCATTTTTATACTCGTCAGAGCAGAGCTCACAGAGTATATTAATTTTGTTCGCATAACGGTACCCCGTAACGGCATAAACTAATCGAGATAGATATAAAAAAAAAAAAAAATTCAATATATCAAAATGATCTGGGCCGGAAAAGATATTTATTTAGCCATGTCCGCGCGTCCGTCTGTCCGTAAACACAATAATTTTAGGAAATTTTGAGGAATCTTATTGAAATTTGGTATGTAAGTTCCTGGGTACTCATCTCAGATCGCTATCTAAAATGAAGGAAATCGGACTATAACCACGCCAACTTTTGTGATATCGAAAATTTCGAAAAACCGAAAAAGTGCGATAATTCTTTACCAAAGACGTATAAAGCGATCAAATTTGGTAGGTGGGTTGACCTTGTCACGCAGAATAGAAAATTAGTAAAATTTTGGAAGATGGGCGTGGTAACGCCCACTTTTAAAAGAAGGTTTAAAAGTTTGCGAGCTGTTATTTTGCAGCTGAGTATGTAATGTTCGGTTACACCCTAACTTAGCCGTCCTTATTTTTTATTCTAAATTGTATCAATCCCTTATACTAATAATCTCCTTCTTATTGCCAATCCCAAACCTATTCCCACTCTCCTACTCCCTCCCCCCACAATCAATACCACTTCCACTCCAACCCTACTCCCACTCAATCTTTCCCAATAAAATTTCCTGATTCATGGAGTCTTTTAACTAAATATTTAATACGAGTATTGATAGTTTGAGCCAAACAAACTCTGATTTTGCCAAGATGAAATTTCTATTTATTAAGTCCTTATAAGCATAGCAGAACAGCGCCATCTAAAATAGTTTGAACGGACTACATGGTTCCGTGTTCGGGGGACATTCTTAAGTCACAACAAAGCCGGAGGGTTGGAGCTAGGATGCGGAGATGGCAGAACATACCATACATTTTTGTATAGATGGTTCGAAATTAACGCATTTATTTACTCTGGCGATCCAGATATAAGTAGATTTTACCGGCTGCCGGATCACTACAGTGGCAAAAATTTTAGCCGCAAAGCAGCAGAAATTCAGCAGACGCGTCATAATATATACTGATAGCCAGGCGGCCAATAAAGCAATAATCCCACACAGACATTCATCAACATTTGTCCTAGAATGCGCAGAAGCTTTGGAGAGACTTCGCTCCGGTCGACCAAATCTATACTGTATTTTCGGTGATAAAGGAATAGAAGATAGGGTGAAGGACGATGAGTTGGCACAGAAGTGTGCGGCACTAAATGAGCCGACGGTAGACCTCCCTGTCCGTTTTGATTAAATCAAAAGGAGATAGGATTTGCATATGATCCATCAAGCAGGAAAGGCGTGGACAGAAGCGGTCATGTGCAAACTCTACGACATTACACTGTGAAATATGGGAAATATCTCATAAGAAAGATGGATTTAGGTTCACAATGGGCATACTTACTGGATACTGCCTTCTGGCGTCAGATGTCTATATGTGATAGACCTCGTCAGTAACAGCATTCGCACGCTCAAGCACGTTCCGCGTTCATTTGCCGCGCTCTTGCGTGAGTGGTTGGTGGTTGGTTGCTGTGTTGCCCGGCTATGGAGCCGGGCCCAAGTAGCGCTCTGGACGCCATTTTGATGCACTTTCTCCTGGAACCAATTATGTGTTGGCTGATGTACCGTGGGTGTTGCTATACTCAAACCACTTGACAAAATTATAAACTTACTGATGTCCTTGATGCGGCAGTTTGACACCGCCCTTAAGTCGGGAAGCACATAGTTGCCTAGAGTTCAGGACGGAAAGTTCGCGAGGGCTGGGCACTCGCAGAGGTAGTGGGTAACCGATTCCTCGGCACCCTCCTGTCTACAGCTCCTACACCTCTCATTGTAGGGGATACCCATTCTACTCGCGTGCGGGCCAAACGGCCAGTGCCCTGTAATAGTGGCCGTGATTCTGTATATTTGCTGCCTAGACCTATTTAGTAGATCATCGGTTCTTTTCTGGTTGTACTCTGGCCAGATTAGTTTGGTGGTTCTACAGGTGTCCGTAGAGTACCAATCACAGATTGCTATTTTCCTAAGTGAGAATGTCTCTTTTAATTGATGTGAGTGGTCGATGCACCGCGACTGCTTCTGTGATGTCTAACGATGCTCCCGCCTTTGCTATTTCATCCGCTTTTTCGTTGCCGTCAATGTTCCTGTGGCCGGGTACACAGCTGAGTGTGAAAGCTGCCTGGTTAGCTGCTTCACGTAGCACCCTCTTACAGTTGTCGACGGCTTTTGAGGATGTATACGGTGATTCTAGCGCTTTTAGCGCCGCTTGACTGTCGGAGTATATGACTACCTCACCGTCTATCCGGTTCTGCAGCAGGAAGATGCAGGCCCTCTCTATTCCATGGAGCTCTGCTTGGAAAATGCTGGCTGTGTTTGGAAGGCGGATGGGGATTGCGACATTTAGTTGGTTGGAGAAGACACCTGCGCCGACGCCGCAGTCCATTTTGGATCCGTCAGTGTAGAGTGAGGTGACCCCTCCCTGCCAACTTTGTCGACCGACCAGTCCGTTCTAGAGGGTATTTGCACCTTGTAATTTGTGTCTAAGATCAGTGTTTTTGAGAGGTAATCTGTTGCCGAATCCACATCGGCGAGCCTTGTTAGGATGTCACTATGGCCATATCGTTTTTCTCTCCAGCATCCAGACTCCCTTATCCTGATGGCTGTGCTGATCGCTGTATATCTGGTGTGAAGGGCCAGTGGCAGCAGGTTAAGTATAACATTTAGTGCGTCCGTCGGGCACGATCTAAGTGCACCTGTTACCCCTGCGCATGCTGCCCTTTGTATTTTGTCTAGTTTTTTAGTGTTGTATTGCTTGTTCAGGGCAGGCCACCATGCTATGGCTCCGTACGTCAGGATAGGTCTTATTACCGCCGTATAGAGCCACATCATGAGTTTTGGTTTTAGCCCCCAATTTCTGTTGACGCGAGTAGTATGCCATATACGCCCTCTCTACCCTTTTTTCGATATTGGTTTCCAATTTAACTGGTTGTCTATTACGACGCCTAGGTACTTAACTCTAATTGAGAGCGAGAGTTCCGTACCATCTAGTGAGGGCAGTCGAAATATGGCATTTTCGTTCTGTTACTGAACAGAGTCAGTTCTGTTTTGCGAGGTTTGATGTTAAGGCTGCACGATGCCGCCCAGGTATGTAGCCTGCTTAGCGCATCCTGAAGGATGTCGCTTAACGTGGAGGGAAAAGCCCCCGAGACTGAAATGACCACGTCGTCTGCGTATGCTACTGCCTTAACACCATTCTTGTCGAGTTCTAGTAGTATATCGTTCAGTGCAATGACCCAGAGTAGTGGCGAGAGGGCCCGCCCTGCGGTGTACCTCTACCAACTTTGCGGGTCATAGTCACTGAGCCCATATTCGCTTGTATGGTTCTGTTTTCAAGCATTGATTGAGTCCATCCACAAATGTGGTTGTCAACTCCGGCCTTTTGCAGGGCTTTCACAATTGTGCCGGTTTCGATGTTGTTGAAGGCGCCTTCTATATCTAGGAAAGCTGCTAGCGTGAATTGTTTGTAGTGTAGTGATCTTTCCACAAAGCCCGTTAGCTTATGGAGGGCGGTCTCCGTAGATCTTCCTTTCATGTAGGCGTGCTGTGCCTTTGACAGATTTAGCCCTGTTATTATTGATCTAATATATATATCCAGAAGCCTCTCAAGGACCTTGAGCATGAAGGATATGAGGCTTATTGGTCTGTAGTCTTTGGCATTTTCGTGTGTGCGTCTGCCCGCTTTTGGCAGAAAGATTACATTTGTTTTTCTCCAGCTTTGTAGGATATAGGTCAGGGCGATACTCGCTATGTATACCACTTCCAGCCAGAGAATCATGGGATCACCTAGCTTTTGTAGCATTACCGGGATAATGCCATCAAGACCGGGCGATTTGAATGGAGAGAAGCCATTTATGGCAAACCTGATCTTTTCGCTGTCTATTATCCTGTCCAGTAAGCCTTCTGAGGGCTGAGAGTCCCTGCAGAGAGATTCTTTTACTGGTGCTAGATCGCATCCAGGGAAGTGAGTATTGATGAGTGTGCCCAGGGAGTCCTGTGCTGAGTTTGTCCATAGACCTGCCTCACTTCTTACGAGGTGATTATTGTGGTGTTCGTTGGACAGAATTTTACTCAGTCTGGAGGACTCACGAGTGTTCTCTATTGTGGAGCAGAAGGATTGCCAGGACACAGCCTTCGCTAGCCTTATAGCTTTTTTGTATGCTTTGAGCGCCTCCCTATATGGCTGCCAATCCTTGGTTATGAGGCTCTCATTAAATGCCTTCCGTACTGTTGTTCTAAGTTTCCTAAGGTCCCCGCTCCACCAGATTGGAGACTTCTTTTTGCGAATATTAAATGGGGTGCACTTGTTGTAAGAGGTAGTTAACGCGAGCTCTACCTTGTCGACTAGCTCATCTAGCTTTTGCGGGCAGTTTATGTTAGGTTCGCTTATTTCTAAAGCTGGCGTAGATAGCCTTACAAATTTATCCCACTTTGTTTTTCTTGGGGTTCTGTAGCGGTGAGTCTGGCCAGATCCAAATTTGATGTCGAAGAAGATCCAGCGGTGGTCCGAGAGAGAGGCTTTGTCTGACACTCTCCAGTTTTCCACTAACGCCGGGTCCTCGTCGGTTGTCAAAGTTAGATCTAGGACTTCCTCCCAGCCCTGAAACCTGTCTGAACCAGGGAATATAAAAGTGGGCTTGTGGCAGCTGTTGCAAATACTGAGGTTAGAATTAAGAATAAAGTGTAGAAGGGACTCACCTCTCTCGTTGGAGCTGTCCCATATCATGATTCTTGCATTGGCGATGCAGCCTATAATTATGCTGCACCCGCCGCTATTATTTATAAAGTTTGCCAGCTCTGGCGGTGGAGCCATCCTCTCATGGGCCATGTAGGCCGAGACCACGTAGATGGCCTGGTTGGACACGCCCTCTAGCTTTACCACTGTTAGGTCTGCTGTGCTGTAATTTGAACATAAGAAAGCATTTATACCTTTTTTGATTAAAGTGCCTGCTCTTGGCTTACCTGCATCCGTTTTGAAGAACAGATTGTGTGTGCTGATGTTTAGCCCCCTGATTTCCTGATTGTGGACCCAGGGCTCTTGGATTAAGGTGATGTGGATGTCCTCCTCACCGAGAAGGATTTTAAGATTATCTGTAGCACTTTTAATCTGCATACACTTAGACTTCTGTTGTGTCCCCGTCCCTGATATTGACACCCTGCAGCAGATTACCTGCCCCTTCAACTTCATCAGGGTCTTCTTCAGCAGGGATTGTGTCGCCGCGGAATACCTTTACTTGGTCATGCGAAAAGCAAAAGAAATTTTGTAGTCCGCCTTGGCCAGAGCCTCTAGGGACTCCTCGCAAATGGCCACCAGGATTGGTTTGCTGGTTTTCGACGGCGTTTCTTCTTTTATTAGCTGCCATTCTGCAATGGCCGGAATGTTGCTGTTATAAAGCTTGATACAATCCAGCAACTCCTCTCCCGAGTCCTCCAGGGGGGGAAGCCAAATGCGCGCCCGAGGTCTCTTCGGAACCTCTGAGGCAAGTATTAGCCTTAGCTGGGGGTTGTATACCTCTCCGCTAATTTGTGCTACACACTTTGTCAGAAAATCAACCTGGTCCGCACACCTGATTATCCTGTATCCTCTCAGGATCTCGGAGGAGTCAAAGACTAGGAGAGGTCCAGTCGGTTTGTCGCGCACGTGCCGTATGGCAAGTTTCGACAGCCCGACCTCGATCTCCACCCAGTTCTGCTGAATTGTTGCTGGCGATCGACTGTCAGCATCCACTATGGCCACTTGCAGGTGGTCTCTGGCGACTTCACTGAAGTGTCTCCTGGATGTCTGTTCCGCGTCCGTCCGTTTGGGCTTTTTCGAAACAGCCTCACTGCTATTTTCATGGCCGGATCTGTTTCTCTGAAACGTCCCCAGCCGAGCTTGGTTGTCTAGGTTGTTGAGGAGTCGGATGCTCCCTTTGGAAGCGGTCGTACTCCTCCACAACCGATGTGAGAGATGCGACGTCAACAGAACCGCTTGCGATCTCGCCGCTTTGTATTCTCCGTAGAGTATATAGCGCTCGCTGGTACCTGTTACGCCTAATCTGTCATTGACTTTTTTCCTCTTCTTTCTTTTGGAGGCCTGTGTACTGTGGTTGGTACCACCAGCCTCTTTAGGGTTGGAAGTTGGTCCCTGGGTATCGTGGTTGGTACTACGGCCAGCGCTGGTAATCATCTCCTGACTAGAGGCGTCTCCTCTTCAGACTCCGTCGATGTAGCAACAGGGCCCTGTGCGAAATAATGTCCGTAGTGGTTGTCCTTATCGTCGTCGCCGTCTCCGTCTTCGTCAGCGTAACGTCCATTGTAGAGTCGTTTGCGTCCAGTGTCGTTTCATCCGAGGTTTTGTTTTTTTTTGTTTGTTTGGTGATTTGTGTTTTGGTTCATGTTGGTCCCACGAGTAAGCCTGAAAAGGTTGGTCACTCGTCCGCAGAGCCGGTATGCGTTGAGAAGGCACTTATACAACCGACCTTTCCCGGGCGTCGGAGGGGACCGTTCGGGATCAGAAATTGTATTAACCTACCCGCTGACAATTCATCCATCGGCACGGGTACCTCAACACCTTGGATTGGGGTGGTGCTGGTGCGGCAAACCTCCCATCGCTTACAGTCGCAGGAGACGTTAACTGACCTGTTGAGATCTGTTTACAATCCCACGGTAGCAAGCCACGAGAGGCATTCCTCTTAGTTCACCACCGTCTGAGGTTCTCTAACAGAATGATTCCTCAGGCAGTCGTTTAAGCCCCATCGCCAGCGACAAGGCGACCAGCACGAGAGGGCAGAGTTGCCTGATCTCGAGGAAGCAATCAAGCTAGGTCCCAGAAAACTTCTAGTATTTGCCTAGGGAACGAAGACATTTTATAACAGAAGTACTGGTACGCGGTTTTCTCTTTTGGTCGTCTAACAAACTATCTATAAACACATTTTGCCAATGTGGGGCCTTTATTGATCGGCCAGTGAAAGGTTGCCAGTGAAAGGTTGCACTAATGATAATGACAAAAAATTATTTCTAAGGCCTTGTGCTCGATTCAAACGTACAATATTGTATTTTAATAACTTTTCAATGATAAACCGATAACTCGCTAATAAAAAATCACTCGCTAATCAAATCGAAAACTCATGTTGTTGTTTTAGCGATAAGGACACTCCCCGAAGGCCTTGGTTATCGATGTTGATGGTCCTTTTCCGGATACAGATTCGCTACGTTCCGTTAACAAGCACCATTAAGGTGATAGCCCGACCGTCTCGGGAACGATTTGGTGTGACCACATGAAACCTTCTGGGCCATCGCACCCTCCCATCCCTTAGATCTATGAAGAACTTGGGGTCGCCAGAGCCTCGGCAGATACAGAAACAGTATTCGCCATGGGTAGGTGGGGTTGACAATTGGGTTGGATAAGCTACATACTGCGCTGCAACCCCTTCAAAGGGTTGCGCTATACAACTCCTTGAATCAATTTGGTACTTTAGTCGCCTCTTACGACAGGCATACCTGCCGGGCCTATTTTCTAAGCCACCTAACCCGCTGGGGGTTAGATGTCAATTGATAGTCTTTGCTGTTGATAGAAAATTTATAATAATTTGATAAAAGTCGGTATATTTTGTATTATAAATTAATAACACGCCGAAATCTAGTTATAACACTTCGATAAAAAATCGAAAACTTTTCTATGAGAAGTCGATAAGTTTTCGATACAAAATCGATGGCAAGTCTAAAACCTGTTGGTAGCATTTCGATAGTTATTCGAAAACTAATGCTGGAAACTCTATGGAGTCGTCCTGCCTATGTGAGGCCTTTACTGACAGACCAATTCCGCTTAATTTAATAATAGTTACAACAAAATTTTACATTTTTTGGGTACTTGGGAATAATGGCATGGTTCTATGACCATAGCGCCAGGTAAAAAATCAAAATTTTCTTTCTAGATTGCCGTTTTATTAAACATGTTCCGCCGTTATTCACAATAGCTCCGTTATTCAATAATATTTAATATTTGTTATTTCTAGAAATATTATTTTTTTGGTTTTTAAATGGCACCACGCCAGGCACAAAATAAGCAATATGTATTTCAAAACTATTTGCCACTTCATGTTGGGAGGACAAAATCTATCCTTAAGACAGGCCCAAGGACCCTCTGCCCATCCCAAACTCCCACGTTCACAAACAGGGAAGCGTCAAGCCATCCCTCCAGCCAGTTCCAGCTCAACCAAACCAAGCCTAAAAATATTTTTAGCTGAGCTGTGGATAGCTGACGTTTCCCAATTGAAACCCAAAATCGAAAATATACAACAAATTATTGTTAAGGTCTTACGGGCAATTCGAATTCACGAACTTGTAATTCAACACCTTTTGGCTGATAAACCGATAACTCGCCGATAAAAAATTTACAATTCATCGATAGTCCTTACTATCGAAAGAAAATGTTTAACATATCCATAAAAAGAGGACAACTTTTCAAAAGACTTGATAAACTTTCCGATAAAAAGTCGATAGCGTGTTGGTAATACTCTAATAATTTTTCAGTCACGAATTGATATTTTTCGATAAAATATCGATAACTTTTACATAAATAATCGACAACTTTTCGATAATAAATCAGTCAACTTTCTATAAAATTTGATAAATTTGGCTAACAAAGTGAGTACTCTTCGACCAGAATTGATAGCTCATCGATAATATTTGTTATCGAATCTTTGATGATCAGATACACTTGCTCAACAATTATATTCCCATATCCGATAACTCGCTCATTCACGCTTTTATCGATGTGATTTAAAATGTATTCGTGCTTCTTAGTCTTAATGATTGTATATTCAATCAAGTGGTCACATTTCTATATAAATCAAAAGCACACACTTAACATTTATACATTTTGCGCATTTCCAATTACAGTTTCAATTTGAAATGTTTTGCTATTTGTTTGAAATAAACTTTTTTAGAATATTCTGAATAGCCATTGAAAATTTGTTGTTATTTTTGTTGTTGTTATCGCTAGCAAGGACAAATAAATGAAAGTAGTTTGATTGAACTTGTGAAAAGTACATTTTGTTTTGTTAACCGAAATAAAATACAAACCCCACTTTGCCATTTTCTCAGCTCGAAGGGACTATGTGTGTGTGTTTCTATGAAGCAGTTTGTCTCATCCCTACTATCCTTGCTCACCTGCACACAGAACACAACAGAATTGTGTTTCTTTTTCGATGTGTATTTTGTAGCCGAAAGCAATTAACGTAACATAATCCATCGAAAGCAATGTTGGCAACAACAACAAATACTATGTAGGATAATCAAATGGAAGCACGAATTTACTGCAGACGCATTTAAGTTGCATACAACAACAATAACAAACCAACAAGGTAGTATGCATTTGTACCACCAAAAACAACAACAACATCATTTCCCAACACTTTTGGTTGTCCACCAACGCCATCGAATACACAGCACCCGGAGATCACAACAACATCACAGCGTGCAACTTGAGTTGAATTTGTTGCAAATGTAATTTTTGTATGTGTTGTCGTTTTTAGTGGTTGACGCATTGGCCACTGAAACGAAAGAGAATCGCTCATCAATTGCTTTTAATTGATTTGAAAACCTGCCACAAACAAATAGTTTTACACTTACTAAATAAAGCGTCCGTCACAGTACAACGACGGGAGCTCAAATGAACCAGGGGGTAAGTGGATTGTATGTCCTACTTAGTATAACTTTTCATGCTCGTTGCAGTAAATTTTTTTGTTAATGTTGAATTTAGTTTTTCATGTTTCAACAAATTTGTTTTGTTTGTTATGGACCAACTTAACAATTCTGTCGTTTGATTATTATTTGTATTGTTGTTCTTATTGTTGTATTTGATTAATTTTCACTTCAACAATAAGCTATGCAACATGAAAATAGTCTAGTTAATGGCAAATTTGTTTAATCCAGTGACATGATCCGCTTGACAAAAGTCAATTATTATTTCATTTCGACTAATGGACTGTTCGTTCGGGCGTTTACTCAATTAGTAAGCCAAAGTGCGTTTGCGAGACATACAGTTTTAGCTTGCACCCCGTTGAGAATGTATACCTACATACATAAGGGGAGTGCGGTTATACAACAGCAAAAGGAACTTATCAGATGATGTTGAGCACCTCCACCAGTTTCATAGACCGTACTATCAATCGAAATTTCAATCACTTTTATCCATCGCAAAAGGGTGTTGATTCAACTTCGCACAAATTGTTGATTCCAAATTGACCGTTTCAACTGTCAAATCAACAAAAAAGATTGTTCGTCGTACAACTTTACAGTTATTACTGTCACACTAAGAATACCAATGAATACTGTTAAAATAAAAGATTTCTGCCAGCATTAGAATAACAGTTAAAGCTGTTGATACAACATATATTTCTGAGGAGCCATGGTCAGAGGAACAAAATAGTAAGCGCCGTGCGCGTAAGTTTCTCTTTAAAATTAGCTAATGAAAATGTATAATATTGACAGTTGTTCGCTGTACTATTGACCAATGAAACTAGTTCTTTTAACGGAAAATTTCATTGGATTGATAGGGTTTGTAATTTTTACAGAATATTGGGTAAAAAAAAATTCAGAATATTACTACTGAAAGATCATGGAAGGAAGGTTAAGTTAGGTTGAGCTGGCCAGTCAATAAAGACCTCACCTAGACTGAATGTGTACACAGTGTTACCAGAATTTGTTTGACGACCAAACGGAAGAACCCAATTCCGGTACCAAGACTTAAATTATAGAACAACTCCGTTCTCTTGACAAATACTAGAAGCTTTCTAGGACCCTGCTGCCTTGAGATCTGGCAACTCTTCTGCCCCTCAAAACTCAAAACTGGCGAGCGCATGCCACGAACACAGAACGTGGTCAACCATTTTTTCCTGCAGCTCGCACTTCCTACACCTGCTGCCACTGAAAACACCTATCTTACAAGAGATATGAGCCACTGTGTCAGCCTAATATCGTAGGCTTGGCACATGATCTTAGAAAATTTGCAGATCCGCGCTTTTGTCCACGCCTTTCCTGCAAGATGCACCATATGCAACTCATGTATCCTATTAATTTCTCCCAAATAGACTGGGACTTCTATCGTTCTATCCCTTTATGACCGGAAACTCAGCATAGATACGTAGTCCGGCCTGCGCGATGTTTTTCCACGGCTTTTTTGCATCCCAGAAGACTTCTTGATGAAGTACTGTCTGAGATTATTGCGTTAATTGACGCCACTACAGCTTAAGCACAATCCCTCAGAATTTTTGCTGCTTTCATCAGGGCTACAATTTCCGCCCGAAAGACGAAGAAGTAATCTGGCAGACTGTATATTCTACTTATTTCTGGATTGATACTGTAAACAGCAGACCGGACCCCTTCCATTAATTTGGAACCAGCCGTATACACGTATAGTGTATTCTGCCAATTCTGCACCCTTGCTTCAACCCTTCGGCTCAATTGTGGTCCAAACCTCTTTCGATGATCAGGCATGGGAACATATACTCCCTTTGACCGATACTAGATCGCGCTATACTGCTACGGCCTGCAATCAAGCTACCCCAAATATTAAACCTTGTTGCAGTTGTTAACATGATATTTTTGGTTTACTAGGTCTGCAGGCGGGATGTGTAGAATGGCGTGCAATGCTGCTGTCGGGGTAGTTTTTAGGGCTCTCGTTATGCTTATCATTGATACGCGAGAAGCCGATACTTGCGAGAAATGTTTTCTCGAACAAACTCTAAAATTCGTAAACTTGACAAATTAATGAAAACACTTCTTGAAAAGTTTTATACAAAAATTGGAAATTCTTATTCACTAAATCGAAATTTCATTAATTTAAAGAAAATTTGTTTAAGAAATGTTTTCCTCATTTATGGTAGGTGTTCTTTCTGAGTGTAAGCCGGTACAGAGTAATTTCCCACTCCGCTCTCGATAACTTGCTTGAAAAATTGTAGGTGAAGGAGAAGCTCTGCTAGCCAAACTAAGTTCAAATATTATATTTTTGAAAACCATGCCCTGTTTATGTTTTCACAAAACATTAAGGTAAAAAAATATAATTATCAATGCGAGGGGCTTCAAAGTGTGTCTACCTACCACCACATCTTTCAAAAATGCCTCTTATCCTTCACAAGGATCTCCCCTAAAAATTAACCATAAACTTAAGACTGCAACAACCACTTGTTGTCAAACATAGAATAAAGAAGAAGGATAACGAAAAACAAGTAATGAAATTGTTAATATAATCAACAAAGCGAAACAACCATTATGGACATGGCAATATTGTTAAAACATAAGGTTAATTCATTATGCTATGTCAGTGGTGCACAGCGCAGGCATAGCTTCGGATACAAGCGTAACTTGTTGTAGTATGTGTTTAAATGGAGAATATTTGAGCAGACAATCGAAAGAAACACGAGTTTCGATACGTGACTTCACCATATTGATATTTTTGACATGCGATTTGGATATTTTTGACTCGATACTTTTATAGCGATACTTTTTGCCATCAAATATTTCGAAGGCAGTATTGTACTGAATTTTTAGTTTAGGGTGGTGGATTACATCCAAGGTAAGAGCTAATATACCAAATATACAGATTTGTATCTTTTTCTCTTCCAATCGAACTAGTTTCGCAAATCAGAACAAATTTTGCACAACAGATAACCAATTTCCCGGTCAAAGCTCCGGATTTACATAGAAGGTTTACTCAGTGCTTCGCTTTGACAGATGAGAGTTTTTTAGTTTCGGTGCGACATTGCTAAACAAAGTTTTTAGGGCGCAAACCGAAGCGAAAAGTTGGAAATTTTTCTGGCAAAGTTGAGGCTCTTGGCAGAGCGTTCTCTCGCAATCGTTGCATATTGCAACAAGTATCTTATACAGGAAAGGAGATGTAAATATCTCATTTCAGGGTATATTATTGGGCGCTTTTAGAGAACACTATTTTTGTGGAAACGTTGCAAAGATGTTTGCGTCAATTAAGCTTTAGAAATTTTTTATTTTATGAGTGGTGAGTTGAGCCAACTCTTAAATGAAAAAAGGAAAAGGACCACTTAAATTATTTTTTACACTTCACCATGCTATTAAGAGGAAACATTTTATTCATAACCAGCACTTAAAAATGTCAAAGAACTGCCAGACAGACGAAAAAACATGTTGAGCAAATAAAGCGAAAAATATTTCTGCTCAGTAATTCTAAGTTAAATTCCAACCGTTGAGTGGATCGTACCTTCTCAGCGGAGCATTCAACGACTGCTCAATACTTGTGTTTCCTGAAAGCGCCCATTGATGCGCGATACTTGATGTGAGTACCGTATCGATAATTTGCATTCGATATCGTGTCTCTAAGAATCCACACATGATTTACTGCATGAAGTACAAGCTAATACTGATTGACTGCTTGCTTTCAGTGTTGCCATTTCAGCTATTTTCAAGCTAGATTTTGCCTTTTCTCTTCCTTTAGCTCGAAAAGTTGCGATCTAGTTTTAAGCTTAATTCCAGCATTTTTTTCTTAGAAGCTCTTTTTACCTTTTTAAAAATTTAGAAAATCTAGATAAACAGTTTTATGTAGATTCGATTTCAAGAACATTGAATGAATTTGGACCAGATTTCAAAAATATGAGGGGATAAGGAACATATAATTATGGTAGGCAGAAATCGAGGTTTAGTAACTTTATTAAGGCAACATCAACCTAATATCACTTTCGTTCCGAGTGTTTGCCACTCGATTCTATGACTGTTTCATCTGCTTCGAAACTGCTTCCCAGCGAAATTGAATTTTTGATTTCAGAAACATTTAACTGGTTTTCTAAATCCACATTTAGACAAAAGATCTATGCAATGATAAGTATATGCTGCGTAAAATGATGGACTCGAACCGTTGCAAATCGCATGCGCACTTATGGGATAACTCCTTGTTTTTCTGTACTTATGTAAACAGGCATAATATTTATTTGAAAGATACCGTTGTTTGTAAGACTTATACCTCATACAAAGTAAAACTTACGTAAGGAATTATATTAAGACATAAGGTAGAATATAACAACTTTATTATAGTTATTTGGACCAACAAAATTCCCACCCAAAATCAGACTTACATAAGGTGTTATAATAACGCGGTTGAATAAGGATTGATGTACCATAGTATATCCTTATTATAAGTTTTACTGCACATCTAAAATTGCTTGGACTTATATTAAAACACCATCGGACTTCAAATTCCTCTATATATTCATAATGGCCTATCTCGAAAATTTATTTAACCGGGGGTCACTCATCGGCCGTGGTTCGGCCAATCCAGAAAGTGTCATGAAAATATTCAATCCAAAAAGTAATTCGCTATATATAGTCTGCAGTCGGCGTAAAACACATATCAAAAACTTAAAAAATAATTTAAAAAAATGTTTAAAGTTAAATGGTTTTATTGAAAACGATATTTACATTAAGTAGTAATAATACTTAAAGATAGAAAATTACAAGGTAGGTCCTAGGTACTAGTCATCACACTTCTCATCAATCTAGGACGTTGATCAGACAATTAAATAAAAGCGTTGTACGCGTCAAATTTCTATTGACAGTCATAAGTAAGACCAACTGAACCTTAATCAGGTTATGCTATGCCTCACATTTTTAGAAATTTCTCGCGCCCAACGCTTTTATTTAATTGTCTGATGAACGCCCTAGATTGATGAGGAGTGTGATGACTAGTACCTAGGATCTACCTTGTAAATTTCTATCTTTAAGTATTATTACTACTTAATGTAAGTATTGCTTTCAATAAAAGCGTTTAACTTAAACATTTTTTTAAATTTATTTTATTATACTAAAACTTCACTAGCAAAATTTGAACTTATGTGCCCCAAAGTATTTTGACGTCTCTTCTAATGGAAATCGAATTTTTTACTGAAATTTCACTGGCAAAATTTTAAATTATGTGCTCCAAAGTATTTTGACGTCACTTCTACCGGGAAGTGAAGTTTTTAGTGAAATATCACTAACAAAATTTGAGCTTATGTACTCCAAAGTATTTTGACGTTACTTCTACCGGGAAATGAATTTTTTACTAAAAATTTCACTAACATAATTTGAATTTATGTGCTCCAAAGTATTCTGACGTCACTTCTACGGGGAAATTAATTTTTGTAATGAAATTTCACTAACAAAATTTGAACTTGTGTGCTCCAAAGTATTTTGACGTCATTTCTACCGGGAAGTGAATTTTTTACTAAAATTTCACTAACAAAATTTGAACTTAGCAAAATTTAAATTTATGTACTGAAAATTATTCTGACGTCACTTCTACCGGGAAATGAATTTTTGTAATGAAATTTCACTAACAAAATTTGAACTTATGTGCTCCAAAGTATTTTGATGTCACTACTACAGGACTGTATATAATATTTGTTCAAAGAGCCAAATCGGACAGTCAAGTACGAGTTTCTTAAATAACTCAGTTTTTGCGACAACTATCGTGATGTTTTTTTACTAAAGCGGTTTCTATTTCTGTATGTCAAATATGTGCCAAATCGGACCACAAATACGATTTTTGTGAATATATCGATCCTTGCGCCACCTAGCGACGATTTTTTTCATAGGTCGCTTTCTATTTATGTATGTTTT
This sequence comes from Eurosta solidaginis, assembly GCF_040869045.1. NCBI lineage: Eukaryota > Metazoa > Arthropoda > Insecta > Diptera > Tephritidae > Eurosta > Eurosta solidaginis. The sequence continues at coordinate 227,718,076 of NC_090320.1, read as the reverse complement.
ATGTGTTCCAAATATGAGCCAAATCGGGCCACAAATACGATTTTTGTGAATATCTCGCTCCATGCGCCACCTAGCAGCGGTTTTTTTTCATAGGTCGCTTTCTATGCTTGTATGTATTGTGTGTTCCAAATATGAGCGAAATCGAACCACAAATACGATTTTTGTGAATATATCGATCTTTGCGCCACCTAGCGGCGATTTTTTTATTTTGTTATGTCTTTTATGGAGAAACTTAAAGTTTTAGCTTTTTTCTTAGCCTTATACCTTTTTATTAGGCTGTTTTTAGCTTTTTATATTTGTCAATCTAGCCTTTTTTCTGAAAAAGTTCTGACAAAACTGCGCACGACATGTATGTAAACACCGCTTAATTTTTCACAGATCTACGACGCTCTCCATTGCATCGCTGGCTGTACTATGTGAGCATAACCGCCCTACACACAAGTTAAAGACGCTTCCGATACGACAAATGTACACTGCTACAATAACAACCACAACATACAACAAATGCACTTTCTTACATTCGCCCTTACGGAAATTACTTCCAAACATCAACTGCAGTACGAAACGAACAACGGCAAACTGGGTAGTAAAAATTCATGCAACAAGACAAACGATGGGAAATTTTTCCTGTTACTTTTAATATTAATAAGTAATTGCTGTGGTCGTGACAAAATACAACAACAGCAAGTGCGATTATGCACTTGAAATTCTGCCCGATATCTATTCTATGCGTTACTCATCTTCCGTCGTACCTTCTCCGTTTAATTGTTTTCTGTGATCCCTTTTATGTTGTTAGTATCATATAAAATGCCCTCATGTTGCACTTGCCACAATTTGTTGCAACCTAAAGTTATTATGAAATTATAAGATACAAGTAGGTACAATAGATTGAGTTTGAGCTCAAGCCATTTAGGGTCAATGTAAAAGTATGAGAGGGAGTAAATATATTTACAGATATAATCGCACAGCGCATCTATGTACTGTTCGTTTGTGTGTATGGATGTGTTAAGTAGTTTGATAATGACGTGCAACAACTAATTGAGCAACTACTGACTTTCACTTAGCGATAGGTGCACTGAGAAAAATTTCATTGGAAATTGAAATAACTACATGCAGAACGACATGTTCAGAAGAGCTTCGTAGCGCATCGGAAATCCATACGGCCCTCGCTTACTTGCCTTGTAATGACAGCCACTGAGATTCAACAAAGGAAACAGTAAATCAGTCTTCGCGTTTACATCAAACTATATACATCTTATAAGCAATTTTTATACTCAAATTATTTTTCACCAATCTAGTTGACCTTACTAAGCCCCATGTCACAGGGACCAAACTTCAAAAATATCTATATAATACTATAGATAGAAGCAACAAAGGCACAAGTTGCATGGAGTATGGTATAATCACTGAGGCATTTAACTACAGCTGCAGTAATTAAAGAACCAAGGAAGAAAAACCTCTTGATGGTAGAGAAACACTCGAAGATGAGGAAAACCGAGCGCAAGCTTTTCAACAAAGCAAACTGCACGGGAGGAGAACACGGAAAATTTAACGTCATACAATAAAAAGATTAGGAAAGCCAAATCGGCGAGTTTCAGAAGATTTTGTGACAGTATAAAAGCAGTTTCATAGACAGCAAGGCTGCTTCGAGCCCTAACCAAAAATCAAAGGGAGACAAGGTTATCGAAGAAACGTCCCAATGGAATCAACTTCAGGACAGAGGCAAAAAGGGCACACACCCATTTTCCAGATGCAACCTTGGACACTACGTTGAAAGTGACTCGATAGGTAAGACCGACTCACACAGACTGAAGCCTCGCCAAGGTCCTGCTCAGGACGACGCTTTGAGATCGACAATAAGCTATATCGAGCGCTAAAAATCTCCGGTAGTAGATATCATCTGCCCAGCATTTTTGGAGTAGGAAGAGGAGTTGATTCCATATCTAACTAGTATCACGAGGGATAGCTTCATGATAGCCTATATCCCGATGGTGTTTAGAAGAGCGAAGGTACTCTTCATACCCAAAATGAAAAAACAGGACTAATCCATTCCGAAGTCGTACAGGCCGAAAAGCTTGGAATCCTTTGCACTAAATAAGGACGGGAAGGTCGAAAGACCCCGCTTTAGATGAGCTGACAGCATAAATTCAAAGTACGCCCAGTTGCAGAGATATGGTGCTATGCACCTCTATGGGGATATAGGAGGCCTTTGACAACACGGACCACGATAGTGTTCTTGAAACAAGAAACATTCAGACGACCACACGAATTTGGATAAATGATCTTCTACGAACAAGAATTGGCGAAACATCAGTTGAAGATGACACAATGCCGATAAGGACCATACTGGGATACCCGAAAAGGGTTTCCTGTCACCCCTGCTGTGGATCGTGACGGTAGACGACCTTCTACAGGAATTCACAGAGAATGGAGTCCTTTGTCAGGTGTACACGGACGATATTGTCATAATTGCATTTAGGAAAAGTTGAGAACACTATTTGTGACATAATCCAAAGGAGTTTGACGATAACAAAGGAATGATGCACGGAGGTAGGGTTTTGCTCTGCTGCAAGGTGAAATTGTTGGGATTGACTTTTGACTCCAAATTACTGTTGCCCTTAGATCGCAAGGTGGATGCACACGATGATAGTGAAACCCATCATACTGCAAAGAGGAGCTACGTGGGCACAAAGAGCAACTCTGGTCGTTATACAGAAATCACTAGCCAAGCTCCAATGACTGGCATGTGTTTGCATTGCGACAGCCATGCGCACTTGACCAGCGGCAGTACTGGAGGTGCTGCTCGAGCTAACCCCGCTACACTTAACGATTGAGCAAGCAGCCAGGCGCACGCTGGTAAATATTGCTAAAAAGGGATCTGGTAGAGACAGAGTCAAATAGTTCCGGAATACAGAGATAATCAAAGGAGAAATCCCACTTATCCAGCTTCCTAGAGATGATACCAGAAAGCAGATTAGGTCTGAGAAGCGTTTTACTTTAGAGCTGGGAAAAAAGTTACGTGGGACATTTCCAAACTAGAAGCGGTCCACCAGAAACACACCTTTGTACGGCACGCAAATGGCTCGAAGACACGAGAGGGCATCGGATCGGGGATCTACGGTCCCATTCCTGGGGTTTCGCCGGTGTTTGGAGATCAACCTGCACAGAATTGCGAGAATCATTATACTCAGCGACATTCAGGCTGCGCTCAAGGCAATGGGCGTTTTCACACTAGCCGAAACGACACCAACACGACACCGACAACGACAACAGTGGGAATACAAATTCATATAATTATATTGGCACTCTTTCATACTTGCCGATACGACAGCTTTATGCCGTTGTCGGCGGGAACCAAGCATTACATTGCTTGTTATTTTATGAGCAGTGTTATTATATCTTGTCGTGTCGTTTATAATGTGTAAGTACCTTGAAAAAATCGTGTCGGTGTCAGTGTCGGTCAATGTGAAAACGCCCAATATCAGCTCGAAGTGAAGAGATATATCACATACACGCCTTCAGTCACCAGTTAAGAGCAGAAGTTGTTACTCGCACATACACACAAGTTTGCGATATAACTGTTCCATGTTCGTGAAAAGTCTATACCTTAGGAGAAATATGCGAACGAGGCAACATAGAGTATAAAAGCAACGCAAGCTGAAGAATAACCAATCAGTTTGATTTAAAAACGCTATTAGTTGTGAAGTAGAATTGTGAAGTACTACTCCCAAAGTAGTCTAAATAAAGACCATTTTGCAATACTGAATATTGGAGTTATTTATTCGACAGTTCAGCGATTCGAACGTTAGTAGAAGGTGCATAATTATCAGGAGCTCCCCAAAAATTATTACAATAATAACAACCCCCAAAACTTTGGGGAGTGTCTTTATCGCTACATCAACAACAACATTAGATCATCATCACTAATTGAGTACGTCGTGAGTTTCAAATATTTAGAGGATAATTCCATTAATATTTTGGTTTGTTACGCATAGAGGGTTGGATAGAAACGAGAAAGTGGACGGCCTGGCCAGGATTTCAGCTGCCGGTACACATATGGAGACTGAGCCAATAATGGCGACAAAATAGACAGGACAAGGCACGTCTCAGAGAAAGACACTGGCTTGGAGATCCAGGAGTCCGGCAGGCAAAGGCACTGATAGGAATATATAACACAAAGCGATATAAATCCATGATTAACTTCCCAACATACTTGGAAACTTTACAGGCATACTTTTAGGTCAATGCAGACTAAATAGCCACACAAAAATAGCAGTAACAATTTTTAGCTAAATCAGTGAAATTCTTCTTTTTTATTTTTGATAATTTTACAAAACATGTTCAACAATTTTGTAATTGAAACTATCCCAACCGATCTCAAAAACGTTTTTGAAAAGAATGTACGAAAATTTCGAGATTTTTATTTAGAACTTCCTGAATTTTTTCGAATTTGCAATTTTAGCTTAACAAAGTGTGAGTAATAGCCCTTTCAAATTCGCATTAATTTTTTACAACTTAATTCCGAAGGGTGTTATTTATTTTCTTCCACACGAAGGGCGCATGCTTGAAGAAAATCTGTGGTAAGAACAACTTCAAAATAAAACAAGTAAGGAAGGTTAAGTGCGGGTGTAACCGAACATTACATACTCAGTTGAGAGCTATGGTGACAACATAAGGGAAAATAACCATGTAGGAAAATGAACCGAGGGAAACCCTGGAATGTGTATCAAATGAAAGGCATTAAAGAGTATTTTATGAGGGAGTGGGCCATAGTTCTATAGGTGGACGCCATTTAGGGATATAGCCATAAAGGTGGATCAGGGTTGACTCTAGAATGCGTTTGTACGATATGGGTATCAAATAAAAGGTATTAATGAGGGTTTTAAAAAGGAGTGGTGGTTGTTGTATAGGTGGTCGCCTTTTCGAGATATCGCCATAAACGTTGACCGGGGGTGACCCTAGAACGCGTTTGTACGATATGGGTATCAAATGAAAGGTGTTAATGAGTATTTTAAAAGGGAGTAATCCTTAGTTCCATAGGTGGACGCCGTTACGAGATATCGCCACAAAGGTGGACCAGGGGTGACCCTAGAATTTGTTTGTACAATATGGGCATCAAACGAACGGTGCTAATGAGTATTTTAAAAGGGAGTGGGCCTTAGTTCTACAGGTGGATGCTCTTTCGAAATATCGCCATGAAGGTGAACCAGGGGTGACTCTAGAATGTGTTTGTACGATATGGGTATCAAATGAAAGGTGTTAATGAGTATTTTAAAAGGGAGTAATCCTTAGTTCCATAGGTGGACTCCGTTACGAGATATCGCCACAAAGGTGGACAAGGGGTGACCCTAGAATTTGTTTGTACAATATGGGTATCTAAAGATAGGTGTTAATGAGTATTTTAAAAGGGAGTAATCCTTAGTTCCATAGGTGGACGCCGTTTCGAGATATCGCCATAAAGGTGGACCAGGGGTGACCCTAGAATTCGTTTGTGCAATATGGGTATCAAACGAATGGAGTTAATGAGTATTTTAAAAGGGAGTGGGGCTTAGTTCTATAGGTGGACGCCTTTTCGAGATATCGCCATAAAGGTGGACCAGGGGTGACTCTAGAATTCGTTTGTACAATATGGGTATCAAAAGATAGGTGTTAATGAGTATTTTAAAAGCGAGTAATCCTTAGTTCCATAGGTGGACGCCGTTTCGAGATATCGCCATAAAGGTGGACCAGGGGTGACCCTAGAATTTGTTTGTACAATATGGGTATCTAAAGATAGGTGTTAATGAGTATTTTAAAAGGGAGTTATCCTTAGTTCCATAGGTGGACGCCGTTTCGAGATATCGCCATAAAGGTGGACCAGGGGTGACCATAGAATTCGTTTGTGCAATATGGGTATCAAACGAAAGGAGTTAATGAGTATTTTAAAAGGGAGTGGGGCTTAGTTCTATAGGTGGACGCCTTTTCGAGATATCGCCATAAAGGTGGACCAGGGGTGACTCTATAATGAGTTTGTACGATATGGGTATCAAATTAAAGGTATTAATGAGAGTTTTAAAAGGGAGTGGTGTGAAGGCGTTTTCCAAATATCGACCAAAATGTGGACCAGGGTGACCCAGAACATCATCTGTTGGGATACCGCTAATTTATTTATATATGTAATACCTGCCAAGATTTTAAGGGTTTTTTATTTCGCCCTGCAGAACTTTTTCATTTTCTTCTACTTAATATGGTAGGTGTCACAACCATTTCATAAAGTTTTTTCTAAAGTTATATTTCGCGTCAATAAAACAATCCAATTACCTTACCATGTTTCATCCCTTTTTTCGTATTTGGTATAGAATTATGGCATTTTTTCATTTTTCGTAATTTTCGATATCGAAAAAGTGGGCGTGGTCATAGTCGGATTTCGTTCATTTTCCATACCAAGATAAAGTGAGTTCAGGTAAGCACGTGAACTAAGTTCATTAAAGATATGTCGATTTTTGCTCAAGTTATCGTGTTAACGGCCATGTGGAAGGACAGACGGACGACTGTGTATAAAAACTGGGCGAGGCATCAACCGATTTCGCCCATTTTCACAGAAAACTGTTAACGTCATAAAATCTATGCCCCTACCTAATTTCAAAAGGATTGGTTAATGTTTGTTCGACTTATGGCGTTAAAAGTATCCTAGGCAAATTAAATGAAAAAGGGCGGAGCCACGCCCATTTTGAAATTTTCTTTTATTTTTGTATTTTGTTGTACCATATCATTACTGGAGTTGAATGTTGACATAATTTACTTATATACTGTAAAGATATTAAATTTTTTGTTAAAATTTTACTTTAAAAAATTTTTTTTTTAAAAGTGGGCGTGGTCCTTCTCCGATTTTGCTAATTTTTATTAAGCGTACATACAATAATAGTAGTAACGTTCCTGCCAAATTTCATCATGATATCTTCAACGACTGCCAAATTACAGCTTGCAAAATTTTAAATTACCTTCTTTTAAAAGCGGGCGGTGCCACGCCCGTTGTCCAACATTTTACTAATTTTCTATTCTGCGTCATAAGTTCAACTCATCTACCAAGTTTCGTCGCTTCAGCTGTCTTTTGTAATGAATTATCGCACTTTTCCGGTTTTTCGAAATTTTCGATATCGAAAAAGTGGGCGTGGTTATAGTCCGACATCGTTCATTTTAAATAGCGATCTGAGATGAGTGCTCAGGAACCTACATACCAAATTTCATCAAGATACCTCAAAATTTACTCAAGTTATCGTGTTAACGGACGGACGGACATGGCTCAATCAAATTTTTTTTCGATCCTGATTATTTTGATATATGGAAGTCTATATCTATCTCGATTCCTTTATATATGTACAACCAACCGTTATCCAATCAAACTTAATATACTCTGTGAGCTCAGCTCAACTGAGTATAAAAAATTCAAAAATAAGTGCGAATTTTGAGAAGCCTACAACTTGAACTAGGAGAGACCTAAAGTGATGGGTCTGCAAAGCTGCATACTCAAAAAAAAAAAAAATTTCAGAAAACTTTAAATAAAATGTTCGAAATTTTTCGTAAAATTTTGTAATCTTTTCGAAAACGGGTTTGAAATCGATTTGCATAGTTTTAGTCACAAAATTATAGAAGTTGTTTCTTGAATTATCGAAAAAAATAAGGGAAAATTTTATTGAAGAAATTCGATAACAATACTACTGCTATTTTTCTGTTCACTGCTGTACATATAAATACTATCTATATGATAGATAAGCGATAACGGATGTAATCATACAAAATTATAATCTTCCTATCCACAAATTCTCGTCATTATTATATACAATGTCTTGCAATGTAATTCCAATTTAAATTAGAGTAAAGGGGCGAGGTGGTAAGCATTGTTGTTAGAATAAAATGTCTGCCGAAATAATTTAACTTTGTTTTCATAGGCTCTTTATCAAAATACTTGTGTGCGTCTAGGCGATACCGGTGGAAAGGGACCAACATTAAGACGTAGGTGTATGTGTAGGTGGCATTGAACTACCCACGGGCCACTTGTACGACCACCTCGTACGATACATAAGAAGCAGCGGAGTTGGTTCAAAGTGCAGCAACATTTTTATTTTATTTTTATACTCAGTTGAGCAGAGCTCACAGAGTATATTAACTTTGATTGGATAACGGTCGGTTGTACAGGTATAAAGGAATCGATATAGATATAGACTTCCGTATATCAAAATCATCAGGATCGAAAAAAAATTTGATTGAGCCAAGTCCGCCGTCCGTCCCTCCGTTAACACGATAACTTGAGTAAATTTTGAGGTAACTTGATGAAATTTGGTATGTAGGTTCCTGAGTACCCATCTCAGATCGCTATTTAAAATGAACGAAATTGGAGTATAACCACGCCCACTTTTTCGATATCGAAAATTTCGAAAAACACAAAAAGTGCGATAATTCATTACCAAAGACGGATAAAGAGATGAAACTTAGTAGGTGAGTTGAACTTATGACGCAGAATAGAAAATTAGTAAAACTTTGGACAATGGGCGTGGCACCACCCACTTGTAAAAGAAGGTAATTAAAAAGTTTTGCAAGATGTAATTTGGCAGTCGTTGAAGATATCATGATGAAATTTGGCAGGAGCGTTACTCCTATTACTATATGTATGCTTAATAAAAATTAGCAAAATCGGAGAACGACCACGCCCACTTAAAAAAAAAATTGTTTGTAAAGTAAAATTTTAACAAAAAATTTTATATCTTTACAGTATATAAGTATTTTATGTAAGCATTCAACTCCACTAATGATACGGTGTAACAAAATACAAAAATAAAAGAAAATTTCAAAATGGGCGTACCTCCGCCCTTTTTCATTTAATTTGTCTAGGATACTTTTAATGCCATAAATCTAACAAAAATTTACCAATCCTTGTGAAATTTGGTAGGGGCTTAGATTCTAGGACGATAAATTATTTCTGTGAAAAAGGGAGAAATCGGTTGAAGCCACGCCCAGTTTGTATACACAGTCGATCGTCTGTCCTTCCGCTCGGCCGTTAACACGATAACTTGAGCAAAAATCGATATATCTTACTAAGCTCAGTCCACGTACTTATCCGAACTCACTTTGAATTGGTATAAAAAATGGCCAAAATCTGACTATGACCACGCCCACTTTTTCGATAGCGAAGATTACGAAAAATTAAAAAAATACCCTAATTCTATACCAAATATGAAAAAAGGGATGAAACATGGTAATTGGATTGGTTTATTGACGCAAAATATAACTTTAGAAAAAACTTTATGAAATGGTTGTGACACCTACCATATTAAGTAGAAGAAAATGAAAAAGTTCTGCAGGGCGAAATAAAAAACCCTTAAAATCTTGGTAGGTATTAAATATATAAATAAATTAGCGGTATCCCACAGATAATGTTCTGGGTCACCCTGGTCCACATTTTGGTCGACATCTGGAAAACGCCTTCACATATACAACTACCACCACCCTCTTTTAAAACCCTCATTAATACCTTTAATTTGATACCCATATCGTACAAACACATTCTAGAGTCACCCCTGGTCCACCTTTGTGGCGATATTTCGAAACGGCATCCACCTATAGAACTAAGGCCCACTCCCTTTTAAAATACAAATTAACACCTTTCGTTTGATGCCCATATTGTACAAACAAAATCTAGGGTCACCCTGGTTCACCTTTATGGCGATATCTCGAAACAGCGTCCACCTATGGAACTAAGGATTACTCCCTTTTAAAATACTCATTAACACCTTTCTTTTGATACCCATATTGTACAAACAAATTCTAGGGTCACCCCTGATCCACCTTTACGACGATATCTCGAAAAGTCGTCCACCTATGAAACTAAGGATCACTCCCTTTTAAAATACTCATTAACACCTTTCATTTGATACCCATATCGTACAAACAAATTCTAGAGTCAACCCTGGTCCACCTTTATGGCGATATCCCTAAATGGCGTCCACTAGAGAACTATGGCCCATCCCTCATAAAATACTCTTTAATACCTTTCATTTGATACGCATCTCATACAAACACATTCCAGGGTTACCCTCCGTTCATTTTCCTACATGGTTATTTTCCCTTATGTTGTCACCATAGCTCTCAACTGAGTATGTAATATTCGGTTACACCCGAACTTAACTTTCCTTACATGTTTCTTTTAATTTCATTTTAGTACACTTTTCGTATTTGTAGTTTTCGAAGATGCATTCACGCAAGCGTGACAGATGACTTGGCTCGACTTTGAACTTTTACGATTCAATAATACTTTTTTTTCCTTTTATTGTGTTAGTGTTTCATGCGGTCTTGCTAGGGTAAGCAACAAGTCAAGAGCGGCGTATCCACCATAACGTACGCCTACCTGGCTCGGTCACTAACTTTAAACCGTTCTATGTTTGTGTGTATATATGTACGTGATGTGTGTATGCACGGCTAAGTGCTGTTGTGGTCAATGGTGGTTGCGTCTCAAGCGTCAGTGACTATGAAAGTAGTTAAAGCCGTTGGGTTTGAGTGCTTGGCTTGCACGACTTTTGGTTAGAATTTTTCCCTAGCACTTTTGTACTGTGGTAATTGATATTTTCGCTGTTGTTGTTGTTGTTATTCTTGTGCGACTGTTGTTAACCACCGATTTTTTATTGTGCGCACTCTATTACGATGCGTTGCCAACGATTATGTAAAATAGTAAAAAATTTGTTTAAATTGGTTGAGGAAGCAAATTATTTTTTAACCTCACTCTGTCAGCTGTCGGCTGTAGCGTGAAACTGTTTGTTGTGGGTAAAATATTATTTTCATTCCCACTTTTTTTCTGGTCTTCTTTTTGGAAAAGTTGGTGGCTTAGGTTTCGGCTTAAGCTTGATTTAGCGGCCAATTTCGATTTCTTTCACTTTTCATATTTATTTACTGTTTCTTAAGCCGTATATTTTGCGCATATAAACTGCTTCAGTTCGTCCTTTTTTGTTGCTTGGGATGCCAAATGTTTGGTGCACTAACACCAAACTGCTGGCGTCGCACCAACCGGGTGTCCGTGGTCTAAAACCCACCCCAGCACCTCTTTCGTGTTACTTCAGGATAGCGTATTTTTTTTTTTTTAAGAACCTACGTCAAGAACCCTCTTTTTTCTCTGAGTTTGCTTTCTAAGAAGTTCCTGATTTGTTTCCACTCTTCTGGGCTACTCAGAATTTTTTCTGTCGACAGTGATTTGGCCGCCTATTTACTCGAGCATTTGGCAGTTCGCTAGCATTTTAAGAAGATGTGCTCATCGGTGTGATCCTCGTCATCTGCATCGCCGGAAACGCGCTTAGGATCTTCGGCCGTTTTTATTCTTTGTTTTGAAATCTGTGAATAGTTTCGCTATTTATCTGCCTCGTAATACATTTTCTCATCGTTCTTGCCACAGCCTAAACGTTTCTTTCCCGCTCTCTTATCTAATGAATTTTATCCTGAATCGTGATCCGTCTGTTTTTTTTTTTTTTGTTTGGTTCCCATAACCTTCTTCTTTCCAGCGATAAAAGGTCGATGGGGATTGTTTCGGTGATCACTTTTACAGCTGGCCCTGATACAGTGCGATAAGCGGAGGTTACTCTCAGATCTACTGTTCACTGTGCAGATGTTAGAATCCTGGAATATGTTTGTCATAGTTGGGAGCCGTACAGTAATGTGGATAGGGCGAAATCCATCATCCGTTTCGTTTCTTTCATTCAAGTTTGGATAACAAAAATTTTGAAGCTGTCAAGTTAGATAGAACTTAGGGACCTTGATTTCTATAAACAAATTTCACTTCTCGTTTTTTGATAGTTTTCCTAAAATTTTAAGGGAGATGTTTATATGGAAATATTCTCGAATATAGGATAACAGAATTAAGTAAATTCTCAAATTATTAACTGATTTGACACATGTTTAAACGCAACCACAGTAGGACAGAGGAAATTAAGTTCAAGCACGGGACCATATATTCCGGTTGCCCGATATTTGATGACATTATACTTCCCCGAGTCGCCCACACACATAAAGCTTTGACAGGAATATTAGGGAGGACTTCGTCTAGAGAACAGATTGGTCTGACGACATAGTTCGCAAAGAGGGGGTCAACTAACTCTATACGGACGGACCCGAAATTATAGCAGTTACCACGGATAGAGAGGGCCTGTTATTTCATTTTGGGGAATCATCTTCTAAGACCGTTATAAGCTGTAAGAGAGTGCTATGCGAAGCAGCCAACTTGGCGACTATCTGGACTGAATGGCCTTTCCCTCGCGGTCTCCTGCCTTTTGAGAATTGGACATCGCGATAGCTTCTTAAACCCCTTTTTGTTGTTGATGGTAATGGGCGGCACATTGCGTTAATGTTTCTGATCCTATCTTCTGGCTCATCGTGTGAACATTTATTTGTTCACGGAATGGGGACGGCAACGGAGGAATGCTCCAGAAATCATTTATACCCGTTCCAGTCTGATTTTCTGAAGTTCATGCATAGCTTTTCACGGCGTTTAGAAGCACTAAAATCGGCTGATCATCAATTTAGTCACGAGGATAATGATCTGTAATTGAATGCTGGCATTGGCTATCACCCGACGTGATCTATAAATCTTGCGCTGATGCTGAAGATATCTGGCAAGCTATGACATTTTGCTTCTACGCGGGAGCGTCTCTATATCCGTTTTTAGTCGTGTTGAAGTCACCAAGAATTTTTCGATTATCACCCATTAGTAATGTATTATGACAGGCTACACTTTTAAGACCCTTTGTAAACACGAGTACATATTCATTGTGTTTACCAGACCACGCCATCACAGAAGAGTCTGGGTTCCACTATCACAGTTAACATCCAGTGCAGTACGTGCTTCTTAAAGTCCAATTTCTTTTTTACGCCTTACAGGCATACAGGACAACCATCCGCATTCCGCGCTCTTATTTCGGATGGACTGAAATTCAATTCGCAGGTTTAAGAGAAAATGAAATCGATTTCGTGTCTCAGTCCTCTGTTCATTGGATACAAATTACTTGACGCAATTTACCTCCGAGGAAATTTAGGTCGAGCTTCTTTTCCAATTTGCTTCGTGCTCCCTACAATTTTCCCTACAAATTGGCGTGACAGTGCCTACATGTTTTATGCCGACTCCGAAAGGCGTCTGCAATACAGATGAATTTTCACTGAGAAGCTTTTCATGGATGAATGCCTAATTTTCATATAATGTGCCTAACAGAAATACTCACACAGAAATCTGGCCTTCCATATAAGGGAAAGAATACCTACAACACGATCTCCTTTCGAACCGTGACCTTCCGGATAAGGTTCGGAATAGTTATAACATAATCTGCAAGATTGTTCATATGATATCATTACTCCTTCACCAATCTACCTTTAAAACTTCCAAATTTCCTACTGCTACAAATGATTTTCCTCTTTTGCACAGGCTAATTGAATATTCGTGTACGTTTTGGTTGCGCAACCAAGCGGAATTTGATTTATTTTATGGTTTTATGACATCTTCAACCATTGTTATAATGTGAATATTTTTCTTTCCTAACCTCCAAACTTTGTTGGTGGCGCATGAAGTGCGAACAAACGTAAAATTTTTCTTACAAATTCTATTAACCACAAATGCGCTTTCCTTCGTTTTTTCACTTACTAACTTATCTACTCGTACTAAGTATTGAAATCGAAAGCCTTTAAGCTCACATTTGTACGCGTTCAAACCGTCGTCGAATCATCCAACGCTCCGCATCACACTCACTAAATTATTGAATCAGTGATACTTCCGCTTATTGCGGCTGGTATGGCCGGATATGAGGTGGCAGAATTATTGGTGCTGCATTCTGTGTATGTGTGTGTGTGTGCATGTGGTGATTTATAAAATGAATAGAATTGCATTGTGAAAATTATTTTGAATGGCTGCGCAATGTTTTAACACATCAATTTATATGAGTTTTCACATGAAATTTTAGAACTTGAGAACTTTAGTGCCATCCAAAAATGTCGTGTAATTCAATAAAACTGAATTGCCGGTAGAGTCAATGCTTTACATTGACTAGCTGTAGGTGGGTGACAATGTCTTAATCAAGTTAGTGAAATACCCATAAATTTAGTAAAGAGATTTGATTTCGTGCAGTAAAAGTTACAAAGCATCTTTAAAAAAGGAAAGCTTACAAACCGCATACAGACAATCACTTTGCTGTCCCCCAATATCGACTGATGTTCGTCAAGAATATCATGATTTCTGCAATTTCATTGAATACGCGTCGGCGCGTTTTATTCCTGCTGGAGGAATCTCGAAAATCCGGCCACACTTTCCAACGGAGTCTGCAACCTTAACGAAATAGCGTGATCTTATAAGACAGCACGACCCCAGCGACCACCCACAGCGGGTAGGGGGTTGGAATATATCCGCGGTAGGTATGCATGTGGTAAGAGGCGCCTAAAATACCAGACTCAAGGGGATATTTAGCACGACCCTTTCAGGTTGCCAGCGCAATATATAGCTTCTTCAAACCCAATTGTCAACCTCACCTGTTCGCGGCGAATCCTGTTTCATAAACAGCCGAGGCTCTGGCGACCCCGAACTCCTCACGGATCTAGGGGGCGGGAGAGCGTTATAGCCCAGAAGGTGACATGTGGAAATAGCAAATCGTTCTCGAGATGGTCGAGCTTGGTACCGCAACGTACCAGAACTGCATCCGGCAAAGGACCATCAACATCGATAACACTCCCCAAGACCTTCGGGGAGTGTCCTTTATCGCTACAACTACAACAACAACAACCCTGGCGACCGACAGGACATAAAAAAACCTCGGCGCGATTTACTTTCGAAGAGATTTAGAACGAGCTATTCTTTGCTCCGTGCTCCTTGCCGATGTTTTATGCCTACTCCGAACGGCAGATGAGCTTTGACTGAGAAGTTTTTTTATGGCAGAAACACAATCGTAGTGTTTGCCAAACTACTTCAGAGGCGCGACCCCGCTAAAAAATGTTTTTTTTCTAATTGAATAATTTTCTAGATTTTGTTATTATTTTGTGCCGTGGCTTGATTCCAGAATGGTCGGTGTGGTAGACGGAGCATACTCCCTGCACACGATGCTGGCCGGTTATGTTAAAAATATACCCAGTCTGCTAAGGGGTGTTGTTTCGATAAAGCAAATCAACTAACCTTTCTTATCAGTTCTTCAAGAGGTGTTTGGGGATAGCATATCCATTTAACTTGAAGGAAAGCGTCAACGCCGTAGATAAGACATCGATTAATACGTCACTACCCTTACCGGCCTCCGTGGTGTGATAGTAGCGTGCTCCGCCTACCACACCGTATGCCCTAGGTTCGCACCCCGGGCAAGGCAACATCAAAAATTTTAGAAATAAGGTTTTTAAATTAGAAGAAAATTTTTCTAAGCGGGGTCGCGCCTCGGCAGTGTTTGGCAAGCGCTCCGGGTGTATTTCTGCCATGAAAAGCTCTCAGTGAAAACTCATCTGCATTGCAGATGCCGTTCGGAGTCGGCATAAAACATGTAGGTCCCGTCCGGCCAATTTGTAGGGAAAATCAAGAGGAGCACGACGCAAATTGGAAGAGAAGCTCGGCCTTAGATCTCTTCGGAGGTTATCGCGCCTTACATTTATTTTATTTATTTACCCTTCCCGGCACCACATCGAAAACATTTCGCTCAGTGCTCCTTGCCATTGTTTTATGCCGACTCCGAACGGCAGATGAGTTTTCACTGAGAAGCTTTTTTATGACAGAAACTACAGCCGAGGCGCTACCCCGCTGAACATTTTTTTTTCTAATTGAATTATTTTCTAGTTTTTGTTATTATTTTGTCAGTGACTTGAATCCAGAGATAGGTCGGTGAGGTAGGCGCAGCACACTACCTTCACACAATGCTGGCCGGTTATGTTAAAAATATACCCAGACTGCTAAGCATATCGAATCAAACTTTGCTTATCGGTTCTTCAAGAGGCGTTTGCGAATAGCACATCCATTTAATTTGAAGGAAAGCATCAACTCCGTAGAGAAGTGTTGCTGTGTATTGCTATTGAAACAACAACGACAAGGATTTGTCATTATTGTGGAGATCCAATCCAAACCCTTCACGACCAAGTAAGCGACTTCCTTCTTAGTGATTTTTGTAGCTTGAGATGGAACCTACACCACGGGATGATATCGGTAGCAGTCGCATTTTCAGTCCTATTTGTGTAGGTTGCAAAAAAGGCGACAAAGAGCAATTTCCATCACCAAGCGAATAAAGGTCGAATTGTTGCCCGTAAACTCAAGGTAAAATCATCTTTTCCAAGAATTGCAGCCCTCTAGTGAGTAGTAGATTACTTATTTTACTGAAAGATTCTTTGAATGATGCCATAGCGAATAAATCGGTCTTTTGGTGATAAGTGACAAAATGAGGAAGTATCTCCTACCAACTGAAAAGTAAAAGCATAGAAGAAAACATCTCATGGAAAAACCTGGTTTAAGGGCTTCTTGCATAATTCAACGAAAGTTGATTATATGGTTATGTTGCTATGGATATTTTGTCAGAATGGGCGGATGTGCTCTGGTTTAGTTAGCAAGAATATTGTAACGAATTTTGGGAATTTCCGCTGTTTTCGAACCTTCTGCTAACGTTCGAATCGCTAAATTGTTGAATAAATCACTCCAATATTCTGTATTGCAAACTGGTCTTTATTTAGATTACTCTGGGAGTAGTACAATTATACTTCAATATCACGTACTTCACAATAGCGTGTGTTAATCAAAGTGATTAGTTATTGCTCAGCTTGCACAGCTTTTATACTCTCGTTTTACTCGTTCACCCATTTCCCCTAAGATCTAGTAATTTCGCGAACAGTTGTATCTCTTGCTTGGTTACCAGCTATATAGATGTATATTTGTACTTTATAGCCATATGCGTGAGTAACTACTTGGGCTGATGACTACATGTGTGTGTGTGAGATATCTCTTCGTCGCCTTCTATGCATGTGTATAAATGATGATTGATGTACACAAGTGTAGCTTGCTTTGATGTTTTTGTTGTTGTGCCTTTATTTACTAACAACTTTGTGATGCTAAAATTCGCCACAATATATATAAGGACCTGCTGAAAGCACCAGAAGAATGAAAGCTTCCAACCTTTTCTAAAGATCACCTTATAGTCTAGCATTGTTTTTCGCATTTCCTATTCCATTTTTTGATTTTAACTAACCAGACCCGTGCGCATTTTGCGCAATAAAATACAAAAGTCTCATATCAAATATCAACAGAAATCAGCTGTTCTATCAATCAATCATCTATCAATAAAAACTTACATGCGCTTGCGCTGTCATCTGGCGAATGTTAGCAACTGCCAGTAATGCAGTGTTAGTTCTAATCAAATATTCACAATAGTGCCATAGTACAAATAAATTTTTTTGAGCTCACAATCGTTTACTTTTAAAAAAATATTTTAATAAAATATAGCTAAACAAAAGCACTACGACCAATAATGCCCAAAGCTCGCTAATAGCACGAATCTTCATCTTTGCAACCAAAACTTTGTTTATAGATTTGGATTCCAAATATGTAAGAGCGAAAAAGGGACCTGCACATAAAAACAGCAATTAAGTAGAAATAATATATAAGATCATAACGGTTTGCTAAGCTTAAAATATTTACGTTACCTACATACGCTGCATTTCGTTGCTAACTATTACAGTTAAAAGACTAGCTACCTTACCGAATTGTATGGAAAGCAACAATAAAAAGTAATCGAGTTGAGTTGGCTAAGCGGTTTCAGTTGAAACACCTTAGGTAACTGTCGACCTGATTGATAGTGTTGTATAGTGTTGCATATTCAAAAATAGGGCACTATTGTGAACGAGCGAATGAAATGAACATACGAATGTGCAGATAAACAAAAATAACAAAACAACAGCGTAGCGGCAGGGTGACATACATACAAACAAACACGCATTTCATGTATTTTGGTTTTGTAATTCTCTCCCAATAAACATTTTTGTCAATTCTCAGTTTGAGATACATTTGGGATTCAGTCCATTTCTCACAATTCAAACGTTAGTTTTCAAATGCATTTCAAATAACCGTTAATAGCATTCTCAAGCTAAAAGGAACATTTTTAATATGGAATTTTTCTTTATTTTCAAATTGAGAATTTTTGGATTCTCAACTTTTTCTCAAACGAGAATAAAGCGGAACGAAATGGAATCCACTGTTGTGCCACTTTCGGTAAGCTAATTTATTATTTGCTTCACTTCACCTTTAACTCGTTTAGATTTTGCATAATGTAGTACAATATCACTTAATGTTACTAAAAAGTATAAATACTTCCTTATTTTTTCACTTTATGTCCAACTTCACTCAATAAAATCGCTTGTTTACATTTCCAGCCAAATTATGCAAATTAGAGATCGACGAATTATCAACGGCACGATGGACGACATTATCGATAAAATTGTTTTATTTTATTTTTAAGTTTTATGAATTTAGACACACTGGCGCAAAAAGTATTCACATTATTATTAACGAAAATATTCCATGATATCAATGGTTTTCAACCAGAATGGAACGAAATGCAAGTTTGTATATGTCAAACCATTCTCACTTTGAAGAACAACGTTTGAGAAAAAGTTGAGAGAATATTTAGCTTCAAATGGGTAATAATGCTGAATATCAAACTGAGAATTAATGTTTTCTCAAACATTTGAGAGAAACAAATTTTCAAGTATGTCTCAAATTATTCTCAGGTTGAAGATCGACGTTTGAGAAAATATTTTGTGTCAAACGATAAATAATGTTGAATATCAAACTGAGAATCAATGTTTTTCTCAAACATTTGAGATTTTCGTTTTCAGTGTTTGTTGGGCTGGTTGAGTGTCAAAAATATACTACACTAGAAGTAGAAATGTGATAGCAGCTAAAAAAAGTAACAATTAGCTGATAAACTTCCACCATCTGTATGGTTTTGCCATAATGAAACTGTTTAGCTAGTTGAAGCGTTTTTTTCAACCTCGCTTGCAAAAAAAAAAGGAATTGTAAATATGTATGAAGGTCTTAAAAATGGTGAGCGACAAAAGATTTTTCTGTGGAGTCGCAATCTCAAAGGAACCAGGAAAGAAGGAAGCAATGATTTTGCGCAGTTTTTAATCTCAATCGAAAAGTATTTCTCTCGTAAAATTCCTCTTAATACGAGTTATTAAGAAAGACGACTCCTCTTTAATTTCGCTTAAACACTGCTATTTAATTTCGTTTATAAGACGGAATATTCCTTCTAAGATCTGTAAAAGAGCAGTAGTAAAATTTAAAATCAAGTTTAAGTACCAACATACAAATAGGAATAATGTTGCCACATCATTTTTTCTACAGGACCAAAATTCCGTATGAAAAAGGATATGTTAAGTGACCTTAGAAGTTGCCGTAAATTTTTGATCAACAATAGTATTGATATTCAAATTGCTTTTGAAAGGTGACACATAAGGCTTCAGATACTATGAAAGAGTGACACTGGAGAAGCTGTGAGACCAAGACGATCACGCCGATATCTAAAACGGCCGTCAAATACGAGATTCGCCAAAAAATACAAAAACGAATATGGAGAAGTTAATGGAGTGGAATTCGGAGTGAAGTCTGAAATGTAAACGTAATAAGGGAAGGAGGTAGCGTAAAATTAAAATGGGGATTATGGTTTGAGAAAAAGTACTATTGCAAGTGTTAGGAAATCTGCTTTCGTTCGAGACACTGAACTTTCCAATAAGTAACTCCAATGTTTTTTGTATAAATTGCACATTATTAACAGCACTTCTATGGTAGTAGATCTCAACAGTGTAATGTATTCGCGAACTTCACTTATAGTGCGCTTAAATAAAATTGATTGAATCTTTCCTACAAGGACAGTTTTTACTACATTTCTTTATTGTACCACCTTCAAGTGTCTTTAAACTCAGCTGAACAGAGCTCACAGAGTATTTTAATTTTGTTCGCATAACGGAACCCCGTAACGGCATAAAATAATCGAGATAGATATATACTTCTATATATCAAAATGATCTGAGCGAAAAAAGAAATTAATTTAGCCATGTCCGTCCGTCCGTCTGTCCGTAAACACGATAACTTGAGTAAATTTTGCGGTATCTTAATGAAATTTGGTAAGTAAGTTCCTGGGCACTCATCTCATACCGCTATTTAAAATGAACGAAATCGGACTATAACCACGCCCACTTTTTCGATATCGAAAATTTCGAAAAACGGAAAAGTGTAATAATTCAGTAGCAAAGACAGATAAAGCGATGAAACTTGGTAGGTGGGTTGACCTTATGACGCAGAATAGAAAATTAGTAAAATTTTGGACAATGGGCGTGGAAAAGCCCACTTTTAAAAGAAGGTAATTTAAAAGTTTTGCAAGCTGTAAATTGGCAGCTGAGTATGTAATGTTCGGTTACACCCGAACTTAGCTTTCCTTACTTGTTTTTCTGTACGTTACTTCAAACCATGATAAAAATATTACCTGGTAAAACCATTTACTCTTCTTGGCGGCCATAATGGTTTTTTGGATTTTTAAAAAAATTTTAAAATCACTCTCTTAAACTTTGTGGAAATCCAAACACAAAAAAAATTGTTGGTTCGGCATTTTTCACTGTTTTAAAATGCCAAGAATTAAAATGCCTATGGAATAAGTGAAAAAATATTTCGAAAAATTTTGAAATCGGTTTTTATGTATGTATGTACGTATATGGCAAAAAAATAAGTTACCAATATAATGGATGCCTCAACACGTCCTATTTTTGCAAAGGGACAAAACAAGAGGCATTACTTCTTAACCTCTTCTAATTAAGAAGCGAATGATTATTTTTCATTCATCCTTCTTCACTTGGTTGATACGTTTTTAACCCTTAAATATGTTGAAACTTCACCTTATAAGAGATCAGCAGTCTCAAATGTCCTCGCTTCTGCGGAAAACATGATCTTGGAGATATTCTTTTTTTGGTCCTTTTCCTCGCGGGTGGAAGATAAATTTTTTAATTGGCGCTTATCCATTTAGGAGATATTGGTCGTTGCGTAAAAAGTCACTCCAGTTAACCCTGGTTTTCGATAACTGACGCCAACAGGGGGCACCAAGAGATATCAAGGTCTTCCCCCACCTGCTTCTCCGAATACAGCAGATATCGTCCCACAACTTGCCACGCCAGCAAAAGCACTGTAGCCTTTTGCGGCTTAGCTAAAAATCATCGTCCAGTTGGAGTATGATAGTTCGTGAAGGCTGAATTTACCGGCTGAACGTTGAAAGTCTGCCGCCGTGGTGTAGAGCTAGTGTGTTGACCTATCCATCAAAAATATTTAACAAATTTGCATAAATGGTATTGATTGTCCCACGGCATTACCTTGGCACCAAAATTTCATCCGCCTTAGCAGATAAATTTTTGGGTCGGCACAAAGCATGTATTTAGCCATTTCATAGAAAAAAGAATACACGATACGTAGCCTTCGATTTGGATGGAAAGCTAGACCCTAATCTCCTCAGATATATATCACACTAAATTGTTATTATTAGTATATGTGTATCTTTTCCGTACACCTTGGCGGTAAGTCGGGTTTTTCTTCTCCTCGCGCAGACGCAGATAAATTTCTAAACAGTTTGTTAAAGAAAATTCCTTAGAAGAGGATCGTGGCCTGATGCTTCTTTTTGCCGGAAACCACAATACAACTCTTGAATTGAAATTTCTGGAATACGGTTGACCGTTGAGATTTCTTTCCCACCACAAAAGTTCTTTCCACCAATAAAAAATTCGGTTTTGCATAAAATATCATATTATTAATGTTAGAACGCAAAAATGTATGGTAATTATATACGACAGCATGACACTGATAATACGCGTCCAAAAATACCGAGAGAGGTGTTAACAGACTCGTATTGACCTCAACAACAATAATCCGAAAGCGGAAAATAAAATTTTTAGATCGTTCAAAAGATATTAACGAAAAACCGAAACATTACCCCGGAGTGCTCCGAAACCGAAGGTGGGATCCATACTATTTTTGCTCAGAACACCTTTCTGCATTGGCGGCCTTTGGCCGCGCTATTAAAAAATTGACCTTGGGTGGGTCCAACACCAATTTTTTTGTGGGTATAAATTTTTTTACCTCCGCTTTCGGATTCGCTATCCTGGATCCAAAACGCGTCTTTTGATTCCCCTCTTGATATTTTTGGAAGTGTATTAAGAGCGTCAATTTGTCGTATATAATTACCAAATATATTACAGTTTGTTATAATTTTGTTTTGAAAACAAAACCAAAATAAAACAAGTAAGGAAAGCTAAGTTCGGGTGTAACCGAACATTATATACTCAGCGTGAGATTCAATTGTACATTTCATTTCAGATAAATTACTTTTCTCTATAACACGTGGTACCGCCCGTTTAAAAAAAATGTCTACCCATTTTCTCTTACAATAAAACTCGACAAGTAAAATATCATTGATTCAAGACAATTTTTTGCTAAGTTATAGCTTATTATTCCAGTCTACTTCCCTGTTTTATATAAAATTGGGCGTGGTCTTCAACCGATCCCGCCCATTTTTACTAGAAATATTTTCTGCTATAAGGGAAATATGTGTACCCAATTTTGTTACGATATGTTAGCTTTTCTTCGAGTTATGACTCCCGAAACATAGAAAATTGCTTAGTCGTAAAAGGGGCGGAGCCACACCCATTTACAAAAATGTTTTTGTTTTCCAATTTAGTGTTATAATTCAATTTAGAAAGTAAAATTCTATTGATACAAAGCTATTTTTCGCTAAGATATAGCTTATTATTTTCGTCTACGATCCTTTTAAAAATCTTTTATATAAAAGTGGACGTGGTCTTTAACCGATCTCGTCTATTTTTTCTAGAAATATTTTCTGCTATAAGGGAAATATGTGTACCCAATTTTGTAACGATATGTTAGCTTTCCTTCGAGTTATGGCTCCCGAAACATAGAAAATTGCTTAGTCGTAAAAGGGGCGGAGCCACACCCATTTACAAAAATGTTTGTGTTTTCCAATTTAGTGTTATAATTCAATTTAGAAAGTAAAATTCTATTGATACAAAGCTATTTTTCGCTAAGATATAGCTTATTATTTTCGTCTACGATCCTTTTAAAAATCTTTTATATAAAAGTGGGCGTGGTCTTTAACCGATCTCGTCTATTTTTTCTAGAAATATTTTCTGCTATAAGGGAAATATATGTACCCAATTTTGTTACGAAATGTTAGTTTTTCTTCGAGTTATGGCTCCCGAAACACAGAAAATTGCTTAGTCGTAAAAGGGCGGTGCCACGCCCATTTTTTTAATTTGAAGTTTTTCCTCTTTATTGTTATAAATCCACTTGGGAAATGAAATACCATTGATATAAAGCTCTTTTTTTTGCAAAGATATAGCTTATTTTATTCGTCCACGACCCTTTTAAAAATCTTTTATATAAAAGTGGGCGTGGTTCTTAACCGATTTCGTTAATTTTTCTTCAAAGCATTTCTTATAGTTAAGGCAACCTCTCTGCCGAATTTTGTTACGATAGGTTTAACGGTTTTTTATTTATGATTAATATTATTTGTAAAATTGATTTTATCACAAGTGGGCGGTGCCACGCACATTTTAAAAAATTTTTACAAAGTTTTATCGAGACTCTCAATATCAGTCCACATGCCAAATTTCAATATTCTAGGTGTATTATTTACTAAGTTATCAGGTTTTTTGTGTTTTCCAAAATTTTATTTATATAAAAAGTGGGTGTGTCTATCATCCGATTTCGCTCATTTCCCATACCAATCTATTCAGGGTCCAGATAAGCTAGTGTACCAAATTTGGTGAAGATATCTCAATATTTACTCAAGTTATCGTGCTAATGGACGGACGGACGGACATGGCTCAATCAAATTTTTTTTTCGGTACTGATTATTTTGATATATGGAAGTCTATATCTATCTCGAATCTTTTATACCTGTACAACCAACCGTTATCCAATCAAAGTTAATATACTCTGTGTGCAAATAACGCTGGGTATAAAAAAAAAATCTCTGAGCAGTGAGAATTTTAAAATTTCTTTAAACGTTATTACGGCTCTCACCGGTTTTACCTTGTAATATTTGTATCATGTTTCAAACTTTAAACAAAAGGGATCATTTTTCGTCCATAAAGCACCAAGGTGGCAACCGTGAATATCAGATAAGAATCGCATGAATAGCTATTTTGCAGGGGCAAGTCGAAAGCGCCAACAGTTGATTTTGCCAATGGCGCATTGCGTGTGGTCATAAACAAGACGCAACTCATACCACTATTAAGAAATATATATAAAAATATAAATAAAAGTATTGTTGTTGTAAAAATGTAAGTACGTTAAATAAAGCTACCCTTTCCTTTCGATTATTTTTTATTTTTATTTCTAATTTCATTTTTATTACCATTTTTATATGTTTTCTCGATACATAACAAGAAATATTTTCTAAGCGCTCTTTTGGGGTCAAGAAAAATACATTAACAGTACTTGAAGTTAAATAGAATCCATTAGCCATTTTCGGTGTCGTACAAAAAGCCGCGCGTGTAGCACAATAACGGCAAATGCCTTAATGTCTGGTCATGGCATCAACAGGTCTCATGTGTAAAGCTCTATAGAAAAAAATTGAGAAATTAAATTTATTGCTGAGCTTTAGCCAAGAGAAAGGCCTCCATGGCACTTTATGTATGTAGAAGAATGCTGGGGTGTACGAGGGATCTATTGCCCCCTCTCTCTCATTGGATATTTACAGCGCCTGCAAATGCTATCCAATACTATGGAGTCCTTGTTTGGTAGACAACCACACAAAGAAGAACCTATCTCACAAAATTAAAAGCCTATTCAAGCTAAACATTGTTTAGCATTACGAGAGCCCTGAATACAATCCCGACGGCTTCACTATATGCCATTCTGCTCGTTTCATTTATAGACTTGGTATAAGAGAACATAGCGAACGACTCTCAGTGCCTCGGGGCAGCTTCAGCGCAGAACATATGGCCATAGTAGTATAGCGTCAATACCTACAGGACGAGCATACTATCTGATTTCATATCTGCGCTTCGAAGAGGCTTTTGGATCCACAATAGAGGTGAATGGTTGGTGCAAGGGTGCCTAACTGGCGGACGACGCGATACACGTGTACACCGATGGGTCAAAGGAGTAGGGTCTGCGGTATACTAAGGTCTTACCATCTAAGACTAACAACATTACTCTTACCAATAAAAAGAGATTACTATAGACTTATGACGCCCACCGTGGTGTGATGGTAGCGTGCTCCGCCTACCACACCGTATGCCCTGGGTTCGCACCCCTGGAAAAGTAACATTAAAATTTTCGAAATAAGGTTTTTCAATTAGAAGAACATTTTTCTAAGCGGGGTCGCCCCTCAGCAGTATTTGGCAAGCGCTCTGAGTGTATTTCTGCCATGAAAAGTTCTCAGTGAAAGCTCACCTGCCTTGCAGATGCCGTTCGGGGACGGCATAAAATAAGTAGGTCCCGTCCGGCCAATTTGTAGGGAAAATAAAGAGGAGCACGACGCAAATTGGAAGAGAAGCTCGGCCTTAGATCTCTTCGGAGGTTATCGCGCCTTACATTTATTTATTTATTTATGACGGAAACTGCGTCCTGGCATCACACGCCTTTAAAGTAGGCTTCGTCAGTCATAGTAGATGTTTGAAGTGCGGGTTGAAGGAGGAAACGACTGAGCTCGCTTTATGCTCATTCTCTGCGCTTGCCAGGTATAGTGTTAACTACTTTGTACTCTTTACTTTAATTTTTAAAATAATTTTAATTGAGTTTTCGTGTTAACTTAAAATTTTGAATAACTTCAAAAAAAGAAAATTCTAATTAGTTGGAAAATATCTAAACTCAAAAATAAACAAAAATAAATTTTATATTACAAACAAAAATAAAAGTTTTATCTAAACTATATTGGCGATCTTACCAACGATCCTGCAATCGAATCAATTAAACCCCAATAAGTTCAAGAACGATATAATTTTCGTTTGACAAAAGTGGTGTAGTACTTCCGCGCAACCAATTTTTCTCATCTAGCTGAAAGTAGCTACCAACAGAAGCTCATGCGAAGTTTCAACCGTCTTCAACCGTCATCTTGCCAATATTAAATGCAAAACTTAAAATATAAAAGACACGTGTGGTTCAAGTTATCATGAATTGTTTAACGCAACTTAAAAATATATGAAGAAAAATGAAAACAATCCAGTGTAACTCGTAAACTAGAACATTTTATGCAATACACAAAATTGCTTTGTAACCAAACAACCAGTTATTTATGTACATACAACATTTTTAAGTGCACAAACTGATTTGCGATTTGCGAAAGCAAAAAAATGTTAAAGTAATGAAATTTTTTACAATTTGTGCATTCTACATGTATGAAAGCTATTTGCTCATCAGAGAAATCGATATACATAACTCAATAGACCTTCTAGTCACCAGACTGGCCAGACTTCCAACTACAATCAAAACGAAAATATTTATCAACAATCAAAATTTCTCGAATAACGTAAATGCCATTGCCAATCATCAATCAACTACTTATTAATTTTAATATTTTTTTATTAAATTTAATTTTATGTAAGTACAATTTTTATTCTAATATTAAATTTAAAATTTTTCAATTATAATTTAAATTAAAATTTTAAACCTTTTAACTTTCAAATTTATTTTAAGATTATTTTTATATTTTAACAATTATTTAAATTTACTTATTTTTTATATAAAATTAAATATTTTATTTAAATTGTTAACTCCCTTTCCAAAAAAAATCTTAAATATTTCCTAATTTTCAAATTTTTCATTTTATTTTATTTTTTTTTTTTTCATGTGGTTCTACGTTCACCAATACGAACTCGTAAATTTACAAATGCAGAAAATCAAAATATCAACCATACAAATAACATCATGACTCACAATACAACTCAAAATTCTAACATTAATACAACACAAAACAACATCTCTAATACAACACAAAATACTTCAACACAAGATAACTTTACAAATTTTCCTTCTACTAAATCTACTAAATTACCACAACTTTGGCAAGATTGTCCTGATGCCTGGTTTTTGCTTTTTGAAGGACAATTTGAAATTAACAATATCAATGATGATAATTTAAAATTTCAAAATATTCTAATTACTCTTCAACGAGATACTATATCTAAAATTTTAGATGTTATTAACCCTCCTCCTCTTTTTAATAAATATGATACAATCAAAAAAGTTCTATGTGAAAGATTTTCTCTTAGCGAAGAAAAACGATTAGAACAATTATTTTCAAAAACTGAACTTGGTGATCGTTCACCATCTGAATTATTCAGATTTATGAAATCACTTATAAGTACTGACTCCATTGTAAGTCAAGAATTACTCTTCAAATTATGGATTCGTAAATTGCCACAAGAAATACAAATCCATTTAACTTCTAGTAACAATCATAATAAAGATGAAATAATTATTTTAGCTGACAAACTTTTTGATTTAATCAACAAACGTCATTCTTCCAACTCTCCTGTAGTCTCAAGTATAAATAATAATATTTTAGAACAATGCGTTAAAAATTTAACTGAATTAACCACGGCTATTTTTCAAAATTTAAATAAAATTTCTAATGATATTAATCAATTACAAATCCGTTCAAGATCTAAAGATAGAAATAGATTTAAATCTCGAAATTTTTCAAAATCAAGAAATTTTTCAAACAATCGTAATTTTACTTCACAAACAAATATTTGTTGGTATCACAAAAAATTTAAGAATAACGCTCTTAAATGTATACCCCCATGCAATTTTAATCAAAATCACAATTCAAATTCCGAACAAAATTTAAACTGAAACGATCCATTATGACGGTGACGGATAATGGAACTATTATTAAACCTACTCGTCGCCTATTCATATTTGATAAATTCAATAAACTTAATTTTCTTATCGATACAGGTGCAGTTGTATCAGTTATTCCTTTTTCTAAATTTAAAATTTATAAAAGAAATTCGGATCTTACTTTGAGCGCAGCAAACGGTTCTTCAACTGAAACTTTCGGTACAAAACTACTTAAAATTGATTTAGGTTTGAGAAGAGATTTTGAATTTCCATTCATTATTGCGAATATTGATACACCAATTTTAGGAGCAAACTTTTTAGAAAAATTCGGAATTATTGTCAATATTAAAAAGAAAGAAATAATGGATTCTACTACAAAAATTAAAGTTACTGGATCTTCTGGATTTTCTGATATTTTCTCACTCAAAATTCCTATTGTCGAAAATAAGTTTTCAAAATTACTTAATGAATTTCCATCTATTACCTGTGAACCAGATTATACTAAAAAAGTTAAACACCATACGGTTCACAGGATAGAAACAAAAGGTATTTTACCATTTTCGAAACCCAGACGTCTTGATCCAATCAAACTTAAAATTGCTAAAGCTGAATTTGAATTTTTAGTTAAAACGGGTATATGCAGACCCTCAAATTCTCCTATTGCATCTCCACTTCATCTCGTTCCTAAAAAAGAACCAAATGATTGGAGACCTTGCGGAGACTATCGAAGACTTAATTTTATTACTACACCAGATCGGTATCCTTTACCACATATTCACGATTTAACAATTGATTTAAAAAACAAACAATTTTTTTCCAAAATTGATCTTGTGCGTGCTTACCACCAAATTCCAATGGCAGAAGAAGACATTCATAAAACTGCAATAACTACCCCTTTTGGAATGTTTGAATTCGTAAGAATGCCTTTCGGTTTACGAAACAGTGCTCAAACTTTCCAACGCTTTATTAATGAAGTATTTTCTGATTTCGATTTTGTATTTACATACATTGATGACATTCTTATTGCCAGTGATAATGAAGATCAACATATAAATCATTTAAAATCAGTTTTCAAAAGACTTGAAGAATATAATTTAAATATCAAACCTTCAAAATGTACTCTCGGTGTAAATAAATTAAATTTTTTAAGTTACGAAATTTCAGGCGAAGGTATTAAACCATCTTTGATATAAATTTAGAAACTTTATATAAAGGACAGCAAACTGATACATTTTTACAAAAAACCATTTCTGATCAAAATTCAAAAAATAATTTAAAAGAAATTCATATTCCAGTTATTAATTTAAATATATGGTGTGATGTTTCTGTACAACCTTTTCGACCTTATGTTCCACATTCTATGAGAAGAATTATATTTGACAAAATTCACTCATTATCTCATCCAAGTATAAGAACAACTAGAAAATTAATTCAAAATAAATATTATTGGCCTAACATGCGTAAAGAGATTAACGATTGGACTTCATCTTGCATCAATTGTCAAAAATCCAAAATTTTAAGACATACTAAATCTCCTATCCAAAAAATTCAAATACCATCAGGCCGTTTTGAACATATTCATATGGATATTGTTGGACCTCTTCCAGTTTCAAATGGAAATTGTTATATTTTAACAATTATTGACAGATTTTCACGTTGGCCTGAAGCTTATCCGCTTAAAGATATTTCAACAAATACTATAGTAAAAACTTTTATTCAAAATTATATACCACGATTTGGTATACCATTGAATATTACAGTAGATCAAGGTTCACAATTCACCTCAAAATTTTTTACAGAATTAACTAAACTTTTAGGTTCTCATAAAATTCATACATCTCCTTACCATCCCCAAGCAAATGGCATGATAGAGAGATTTCATCGAACTTTAAAAGCAGCAATTATAGCATCAAACGACTCTGTTCATTGGTCTGACATTTTACCATTCATTCTACTTGGTTTACGAACTTCTATTAAAGAAGATTTAAAATGTTCATCTGCTGAACTTGTTTATGGCCAAACACTTAGAATACCTGGTGAATTAATTATTTCAAATAGTAATAAAGAACATGATTTTTCTAATGACGCTCTTCATAAAATAAGAGAATATTTTTCGCTTGTTCGTTCTAAAGTGTTTCATCATAATAAAGAAAATTTTTTCGTTCCTAAACAATTAGAAAATTGTGAGTATGTTTTTGTTAAAGTTCTTCGTAAATCTAATTTAGAATCACCTTATGAAGGACCTTTTAAAGTTATCTCTAAGAAACATAAAACATTTACAATTCAATACAAAAATACTATTAAAAATATTTCAATTGATTTACTTAAACCAGCAAACATACTTATTAATACTAATTTAAATACAAATACATTAAACAACAAAAAACAAAAAAAGGTTACATTTAATATTAATTAATCATTTGTTTGTTTCAAATTTTCTTGGAGGGGGAGTAAATATAGTGTTAACTACTTTGTACTCTTTACTTTAATTTTTAAAATAATTTTAATTGAGTTTTCGTGTTAACTTAAAATTTTGAATAACTTCAAAAAAAGAAAATTCTAATTAGTTGGAAAATATCTAAACTCAAAAATAAACAAAAATAAATTTTATATTACAAACAAAAATAAAAGTTTTATCTAAACTATACCAGGCTAAGGCGCCAGCTATTAGGTGTGATACAGCTGTCTGATTTATAAGCAGCTAGTGGCATATGTCCTTTAGAGCTTCTAGCATTTGCCAAAAAGACGGAATTATTTTCTAATATCTTGTCCGAGGTCCTGGTTTTTCCAGTTGGTCGTTAAACAAACTTCTGTTAACACTATGAACTTATACAGTCTATGTGAGCACCTCGCGGACCAGCCGGGGGAACCTATCCTTTCCTCAGCATGTAGAAAATTGGCTATTAGGAGTGAATTTCTGTAAAAGCTTATCTGCCTTAGAGGATTCTGTCCAGAGTATATATTCAAACTGTAGTTCACATGTATATTTTGACTTTCGCATTCACATTTTGCCCATTCGCAATTTTTCTCCCTTTTCGCATTGCCGGCACTCTGTAAAGCGAAAGCGAATGTCAAACAGCATTCATTTTCGCATTTTTCTTGCTATAAGTAATAGGCATTCGCATTGTTCAAATGTGTAAGTATTATTTGACGATTTTATAAATTGATATCTTTATATTCATTTAAAAATATATAGGACAACTCAAAAAATAAAACAAACACAAAAGCAACAATTTGTAATCCTAGTGGACTTAAAATACATAAATAAATAACAATTAAATCGAAACCACTTTTTTATAAAGCATTTCTATTGGAAATCATGTCATTTTTATTTGTTCTCTGATACAACTAGCAATATTTCCCATTCTATGATTTTCCACGTTTTCTGTATTTATCACGTTCACTTCTTCCAGTTCAATTTCTGAACTGGGAGGATTTCTTCATTTAAATCAATCCTTTCTTCATTTAAATCGTTCCATAATGCTACAGAATCCTTTTTTTAATTTGTTCAACAAAAATTAATCGTTTGCCGAAATTGTAATCGCCTTGCTTCTTTTGTTCTCTTTCTTTGAGTTTGGTCAGTGATGCATACTCAAGCAAAAAATTTGCGAAAAATAAAAAAGCGACATTGTTAGCGATGCGATAGCGCTGCAGAGTTCCAATTAGCTTTCGCATCGCAATTTATTTTCGCATCGCACTGCCTTTCGCATCGCAATAGAGAGTAGGCCCCCAGAAAATAGATGAAAATTTGCAAATTGCAATAAATAATGCATTCATGTGAAAAATCATAAATATGCAATGAAAATGAGCTGCCACATGCCACAAGAGGTTAATAGATTCTGCTTTATTGTGAGTACCTACTTACGTTTACGCTTTTATTTAATTGTCTGATCAACGCCCTAGATTGATGAGGAGTATAATGACTAGTACCTAGGACCTACCTAATTATTTTCTAGCTTTTAGTATTATTATTACTTTTTGTAAGTATTGTTTTCAATAAAACCGTTTAACTTAAAAAAAATTTTTTAATTATTTTGTTTTCAAGTTTTTAGTCTTTATTTAATTGCCTATTATTTCTCATTCTATTTAGTTCATTTAGTGACAATTTGTTACAATCTAAGCCCTCAATACATAATCCTTCCAAAGACTTTACTCGACTCTGCGCCACGTATGCTTTTCCATCCTCCAACTACAAAATATTTTGATGTCACTTCTACCGGACCGTATGTAATATTTATTCAAAATATGAGCCAAATCGGGCATCAAAGGTCGCTTTCTATTCATGTATGTGTTATGTGTTCCAAATATGAGCCAAATCTGACCACAAATACGATTTTTGTGAATATCTCGATCCTTGCGCCACCAAGCGGCGATTTTTTTTCTAGGTCGCTTTCTATTCTTGTATGTATTATGTTTTCCAAATATGAGCCAAATCGGACCACAAATACGATTTTTGTGAATATGTCGATCCTTGCTCCACCTAGCGGCGACTTTTTTCTTATTATTGCATTGTAATCGGGTTTTGAACTATATTCCAAGTTTCAAGCTTCTAGCTTATCGGGAAGTTACTTAAATTTCAATTAAAACATTCGTTCACAACGGCCGTGCATGCGGCCGTGCGGCCTCTGCCTGTCAAGGCAAGCTAAATAAAACCGTTTAAAAAATGTCAAAGGTTATTCAAAGGTAAGGAGAATTAATCAAAATTTCAAAAATGACAATCAAAATTTTCAAAATTTTTTTTCAGAATTTCTAGAAAATTTTTGAATATGCAGTTTTGTAGCCCAATAAATTTTAGTATAATAATGTGCAAGTTAGAAATAGCTCAAAATGCATTTTTGTTCAATCGATTTAGCCTTTTTGATGGTCATTTTTGAAATTTTGATTAATTCTCCTTAACTTTGAAATTTTTTTGAATGTGGTTTCTGTTACGGAATTTGCGATATTTTAAATGAAAATTATCAATTAAGCTGTGAGTCACTGCATTTGAGTTTTTTCAGCAAAACCAAGTGTGTACTTAATTTTGTGAGTAACTGTATGTGCGTTAGCGTGTACTTCCGATTTCTTATGCATTTACCATTACGTATTTGTTGTAGTGAAACTGTATAATGGTGCAACGGCCAATGTGCAAACTAGAAACATTAAAAAATTTATAATGTTTGAGAAATTTGAAAGAGTGTGCAGTCAGTATTTGTTGCTTCAATATCAAAAGCACATTACTCTTTGCTGGAGTTGCAGCTTGACTCACAACTCTAATGAGCATGGAGGTGGAAGTAAGGGTGTACTAAGTCCTTAAAATAAACTAAGGTTTCGTTGGGACAGGGCTCAAAAAAGATACACCTTTCTATCGTCCTACACCAAAAAGTCATGTGATGATCGCGCTCTTATAAATGTATGAGAATCGTTTGCAATTGATAAAAATATATCATATGATAGCACATCACTTAAACAAAACTGACGTGTGATCTTGCATCGTAGCGTTTTACTCACTAGAGGACGCCACTAAGATCTTGGATTGCGTTTAAGCAGTGCGCCTAAAGGCATGCATTTGTTAAATTATCATTTTTATTTAAAAAAGTATGGTAGAAAACGTTGCCTGATTTTAGGCGGACCGATAAAAACTGCAATAATAATGTGAAAAAATGACAGCTCAATCATTTGAAAAATTAACAGCAGTCATCTCGAAAAGCTGATAATAAAAACACAAATCAGCGAAGTGCTAAAAACGCTCCACATATTCTTGTTTTTCATATAAATATGTAGTCGTATGAGTGTTGATATACTATAAAAGCCAAAACCTCGAATGCATTAACAATGTAAATAATTAAAAAACGGTGTAAAATATCCCTAATCCATGTGGGAATATAAAATGTAAGTATATATTCATATTTATCAGCACACTTCACTGTACATACATATAAACATATAAATTTTTTGTTGTACCCTTTCAAGCTCATACGAATAGGCCATCGTCATAAATCATAAGCGTAATCATCAACAATGCGCAAATATGGAAAACCGACAATGGGCACTTAAGTTGTGCTGTGTGTTTGCTGTCTAAAACTTAAGAGCTTCAGGAACAAAACGCGTCCAAATGTGGCAGGATAATAAAAGAGAAGAAAAAAAAAAGAGTTCAAACGGATTGCGTACTCATTGCTTTGAGGCGCTAAAAGGTGTAACAAAGTGAAGCAGCGGTGCTTGGCAATAAAAAGTGGGTTTTACCACATGTAGCTTAATAAAATGGCCAAGGGTAATCTAGAAAAGAGGATTTTAAAATTTTATTTTTTTTTAAATTTTTATAGATAATGGAAAAATTTATGGCGCAGATACATATGTATATGCTTTTGTGTGTTCATGACGTGATGGGTTTTACGGCGACGGTTTTTTGATTGTGATGATGCCTAAAATTAAGTGAGGGAATATATAATTGGCTTGTAATACAGTGTGGGTGTGTAGTCTCTGTACACTGAAATTTTTCAAATATCCAATCTTATATATAACAAGTAAAGGTGTCTAAGTTCGGGTGTAACCGAACATTATATACTCAGCGTGGGCTTCAATTGTACATTTCATTTCAGATCAATTACTTTTCTACATAACACGTGGCACCGCATGTTAAAAAAAATTTCTTCCCATATCCTCTTACAATAAAACTTAATAAGTGAAATATCATTGATTCAAAACTATTTTTTGCTAAGTTATAGCTTATTATTCTATTCCACGACCCCTTTAAATTTTTTTTATATCTAAGTTGCCGTGGTCTTTAACCGATCCCGTCAATTTTTACTAGAAATATTTTCTGCTATAAGGCAAATATGTGTACACAATTTCATTCCGCTATGTTAAATTTTCTTCGAGTTATGGCTCCCTAAACATAGAAAATTGCTTAGTCATAAAAGGGGCGGTGCGACGGCCATTTTTTTAAATTTGAATTTTTTCCTATTTACTGTTATATATACACTTGGAAAATGAAATACCATTGATATAAAGCTCTTTTTTGCAAAGATATAGCTTATTTTATTCGTCCACGACCCTTTTAAAAATCTTTTTCATAAAAGTGGGCGTGGTCCTTAACCGATTTCGTTAGTTTTTCTTCAAGGCAATCCTTATAGTAAAGGCAACCTCTCTGCCGAATTTTGTTACGATAGGTTTAACGATTTTTGATTTATGATTAATAATATTTGTGAAATTGATTTTATCGCGGTGCCGCGCCCATTTTAAACATTTTTTCAAATTTTTATCAAGAATCTCAATATCAGTCCACATGTCAAATTTCGACATGTTAGGTGTATTATTTACTAAATAATCAGGTTTTTTGTGTTTTCCAAAATGGTATATATAAAAAGTGGGCGTGGTTATCATCCGATTTCGCTAATTTTCAATACCAATATATTCTGGGTCCAGATAAGCTAGTGTACCAAATTTGGTGAAGATATCTCAACATTGACTCAAGTTATCGTGTTAATGGACAGACAGACGGACGGACGGACGGATATGGCTCAATCAAATTTTTTTTTGATACTGATGATTTTGATATATGAAAGTCTGTATCTATCTCGATTCCTTTATACCTGTGCAACCAACCGTTATCCAATTAAAGTTATAATACAAGTACAGCTGGATATAACAAATTAGTCTCATGCTTTGATTTAGTTTTCAATTCAAGAATGGCTTCATCAGAGGCAGACTCCGTCTCATTTCTTTGAGGTGCACGTGCATTTGCAACAACTTTTTTTAAGTTCAAATAGTGACAAAAAAGTATCACGAAAAGTGTTTGATAACCGATCGAAATATTAGCCACCATAACAAGATTTTCTGACTAGCCCTTGTATCAATTTACCAAAATTGCTATTCTTAAAGATCCAACACTTTTCTAAACTTCTGCTAGGTGAAGTGCTATTGTTCGTCTTCATTTTAATAAGAGCAATTTTTTCGTAAGAAATCCATTGAGGTAAATTGAAAATTATATAAGGGTTAATGAAGGTGTGGAACATTTTTTGGGCAGTGTTGTACATATTTACCTCAGTGAAAAACGGATAAAATTACCAAAATCTTGGCTACAGTCTAAAAAGGACCAAAATTTAAAAAAAAGGACCAGCGGACCACATGGGGTTAGAAAGGACTTTTTTGGTCCAAATGGACTAAAGTGACAACCGTGAAGCTAGAACTCCATCACCAAGAATATCTAAAACAGTATCAGTATGCAAGATTTAGTACCATATGTTCAGGAATAACAGCCTAACTCCTATACTTTTACATAGGACTTTGGCGATTATTCCTTATGCCCATATAGTACTAAATGTTACATACTTTTATGCCCATTTGATATTGTTTGAGATATTTTTCGCGATGTATGTATGTATTAGAGATATACGCCGCCGCCGCCGATTTTGGTAATTTTTCGCACGCATTCGGCATTTTTGACATTCGGTGGCGGCGGGGGCGATGTCCGGCGCGTTACTATATTTTTATACTCAGCTGAGCAGAGCTCGCAGAGTATATTAACTTTGTTCGCATAACGGTAATCCGTAACGGCATAAACTAATCGAGATAGATATAGACTTCCATATATTAAAATGATCTGGGCGAAAAAAGAAATTAATTTAGCCATGCCCGTCCGTCCGTCAGTAAACTCGATAACTTGAGTAAATTTTGAGGTATCTTGATGAAATTTGGTATGTAGGTTCCTGGGCGCTCATCTCAGATCGCTATTTGAAATGAACGAACTCGGACAACAACCACGCACACTTTTTCGATATCGAAAATTACGAAAAACCGAAAAAGTGCGATAATTCATTACCAAAGACGGATAAAGCGATTAAACTTGGTAGGTGCGTTGACCTTATGACGCAAAATAGAAAACTAGTAAAATTCTGAACAATGGGCGTGGCACCGGCCACTTTTAAAAGAAGGTAATTTAAAAGACTTATCCTGTTTGGTTGATTTTCCGACAGGGTGGATAAATGATGTATATTGGAACGATTTTCCGTCATCCCTTGTCAAATTTGGTTTTGAGACAAACCGGTTTCGGCGTTGTGCCATCATCAGTGTCGATTTTCGTTCTGATCTGTTGTTGTCGTTTGTCCTGTATTTATAGTTCGTAGGTATATGAGCAGGTATTGTCAAATTGATGCTTGTGTATATTTAGTTATGTGTATGTGCTGTGTGTTCATTCAGAACCGAGGGTGGTTTACTAATCGATTTGTGTGGCTGACTGGGGTAGGTAGAAATCTGTGATTTTAGTCGTTTGACCTTCTTTACCGGTTTTTTGTTTTGGTGTGTTAATTGTTTTGTGTTTATTTGTTGTTGTGTGTTTGTCTGTTGTACCTGTGTGATTAAGTTGTTTCCTCTAAACAAGTTTTAAGGCTCGAATATTGTGTCAGAAATTGTGTTTATCTGTTCGTTTATTATTCTACCGTCGAATGTTTTCTGTTTGTAGATTTCCATGTTTTCGAGTACGTTGAGACGTCGACCCTTTTCCTGTATGTGAAGAACCCTAAGTGTTTTATTGATGTTTGCTGGGGAACATTCATTCTCGACCATGTGATTCGCGAAGTTAATCTCGGGTATAATATTTGGATTCCGTATTTTTTTGTTGTAATCTCTAATATGTTCTCTGAACCTCGTTCTTATTTGCCGTCCAGTTTGTCCTATGTAACTATGCTGGCATCCGCAGGTAAGCTTGTATACGCCGTGGCTGCTAAACGGATCCTCTGAGTTAATGTTAGTTCTTAGTTTTCGCCCTAGATTGTTCGATGTTTTGAATGCTGTGTTAATGTTGTATTTTTTAAAGAAGTTTGCCAATTTATATGTTGCTTTTCCAGTATATGTCATAGTCGTACAGCTATTATTTTCCTTTTCATTATTTCTTTTTGGTTCTCTATTTGTCCTTCTGAGCTTATCTACTAGTGCTTTTTTATATCCGTTGTTTGCAGCGATATTATATACGACCTCAAGTTCTCTCTTATATGCCTCTTGTGTAAGAGG
Source organism: Eurosta solidaginis (assembly GCF_040869045.1). Lineage (NCBI taxonomy): Eukaryota > Metazoa > Arthropoda > Insecta > Diptera > Tephritidae > Eurosta > Eurosta solidaginis. The sequence continues at coordinate 227,680,236 of NC_090320.1, read as the reverse complement.
TGTTCTTTCAAGTCAATGTACCAAGTGCCTTAATGCTGCATTTTTATGCTGTTGAAGGTGATTTGAGGTATTGTGTATTATTGTGTCGGTGGTCGTTGACTTTATATATATGTCATAGTTAAATCTTTTGGCTCCTTTATCAATATTTATCGTGAGGTCTAGATATTTGATTCCTCCATCTTTTTCGGTTTCCATTGTAAATTTTATATTTCCGTGCTGCTTGTTGAGGTACTCCAGTACAAGCTCTTCGTTATTAGTATTTAAAACGCATATTATGTCATCCACGTATCTAGCATAAAATGACACGCCTAATTTGGACTTCAGCTCCTGTATGTACTTTTCTTCCAGATTTTGCATGAAAACTTCCATAAGAATTGCTGATGTGGGGCTTCCCATTCGCATTCCAAGACCGTTTGTTTGTCTATATATTTTATTGTTGAATTAAAAATAGTTTTGACGTAAAGTGGTTCTTAGCGTATTTGTGATTTGCATACTTTTCACTTTGTTTTTTGTGTTATGAACTATTGTTGAGCTAACTATGTCCAAAGTCTCCGATAGTGGTATTGATGGGTATAAATCTTTTATGTCAAAAGATACCAATTTGCTGTTTCTTGTTAGCTCTACGGTCTCGAGTCTCTCTATTAGTTCTGTTGTGTTAGGTATTGCATATTCGTTCTTTAGCTCCAGATTATCAATATCGTTTTTAAATATTTGGACAGTTTGTAACATGGTGCCGATTTAAAATTAATGATGGGCCTCATTGGCGTATCCGGCTTGTGGCTTTTTGGTAGCGCAACCAGTGGAGGAGCCGAAGGGTTCATTTTAATTTTAAAGTGTAATTTAAAAGTTTTGCAAGCTGTAATTTGGCAGTCGTTGCAGATATCATGATGAAATTTGGCAGGAACGTTACTGCTATTACTATATGTCTGCTTAATAAAAATTAGCAAAATGGGATGACGAACACGCCCACTTTAAAAAACTATTTTTTTTAATTTAAATTTTAACCAAAAATTTAATATCTTTACAGTATATAAGTAAATTATTTAATAATTTTGGAAAAATTTAAACAACGTGACATCAGGACGGACAAGGCGACAGCTGTTTCGATTATACCTTGTAAATCTCTTCGAAGCCTTTTCTCCCGGGAAGTAAGTTATGTTAACATTCCACTCCAGTATTGATATGGAGCAACAAAATACAAAAAAAAAAAAGAAGAAAATTTCAAAATGGGCGTGGCTCCGCCCTTTTTCATTTAATTCGTCTAGAATACTTTTAATGCCATAAGTCGAACAAAAATTAACCAATCCTTATGAAATTAGGTAGGGACATAGATTCTATGACGATAACTTTGTTCTGTGAAAAAGGGCGAAATCGGTTGAAGCCACGCCCAGTTTTTATACACAGTCCACCTTCTGTCCTTCCGCTCGGCCCTTAACACGATAACTTGAGCAAAAGTCGATATATCTTTACTAAACTTATGACTTTTTTTTATTTTTCTTTCTAGCTGGCTTGAGGTCTGAATTGAAATAAAAACACAAGGGTTTTTTATATATTACCAATATATTTCGATTGCACACGGTAATCGTCTTCAGGGTGAACACTACAAAACATAAAAACAACAATATAAATAAATAACAAATTTTCTAACATACAAATTTTAAAAAATTAATAACATACATTTTTTACACGTGTGTATCACTTGACGTGGAGTTTATCACTGATCGCTTGTTTGTCAACAAATATCTATAGAAGTTAGCAGAGTTACCTACGTCCGTTTTGTAGTTCATTGGTTTACTGGTTGGTGTGTTAATAATGTGAAGCATTTCCAGAGTAAATCGTTTTCTGTAATGTTGTTCTTGTTGAAGAATAGTAGCTTTGTCAAAGTTTGGTGAGTGGGAGTTTTCAGTACAGTGGGTCCATTGCAAGGGATTTCGTACACTATATTGCTTTTTTCTGTATGTGGAATTTTTGATTTTGTTGGATTATATATGTTTTTTAATCTATTTATCGGCTTATGGGCTATTTTTACTTCATCGTTGTTGTAGCAGTCTGATTTGGCCAATCGTTCCGACAATTTTGGCACATAAGCTACTGACTTAAATATTGTCTGCGGTTTTTATACTCAGTTGAGCAGAGCTCACAGAGCATATTAAGTTTGATTGGATAACGGTTGGTTGTACATATATAAAGGAATCGAGATAGATATAGACTTCCATATATCAAAATAATCAGGATCGAAAAAAAATTTGATTGAGCCATGTCCGTCCGTCCGTCCGTTAACACGATAACTTGAGTAAATTTTGAGGTATCTTGCTGAAATTTGGTATGTAAGTTTCTGAGCACTCATCTCAGATCGCTATTTAAAATGAACGATATCGGACTATAACCACGCCCACTTTTTCGATATCGAAAATTTCGAAAAACCGAAAAAGTGCGATAATTCATTACCAAAGACAGATAAAGCGACGAAACTTGGTAGATGTGTTGAATTTATGACGTAGAATAGAAAATTGGTAAAATTTTGGACAATGGGCGTGGCACCGCCCACTTTTAAAAGAAGGTAATTTAAAACTTTTGCAAGCTGTAATTTGGCAGTCGTTGAAGATATCATGGTGAAATTTCGCAGGAACGTTACTCCTATTACTATATGTACGCTTAATAAAAATTAGCAAAATCGGAGAAGGACCACGCCCACTTTAAAAAAAAAATTTTTTTTAAGTAAAATTTTAACAAAAAATTTAATATCTTTACAGTATATAAGTAAATTATGTCAACATTCAACTCCAGTAATGATGTGGTGCAACAAAATACAAAAATAAAAGAAAATTTCAAAATGGGCGTGGCTCCGCCCTTTTTCATTTAATTTGTCTATGATACTTTTATCGCCATAAATCGAACAAAAATTAACCAATCCTTTTGAAATTTGGTAGGGGCATAGATTTTATGATGTTAACTGTTTTCTGTGAAAACGGGCGAAGTCGGTTGATGCCACGCCCAGTTTTTGTACACAGTCGTTTGTCTGTCCTTCCGCATGGCCGTTAACATGATAACTTGAGCAAAAATCAATATATCTTTACTAAACTCAGTTCACGTACTTATCTGAACTTACTTTGTATTGGTGTGAAAAATGGCCGAAATCAGACTATGACCACGCCCACTTTTTCTATATCGAAAATTACGAAAAATGAAAAAAATGCCATAATTCTATACCAAATACGAAAAAAGGGATGAAACATGGTGAGGTAATTGGATTGTTTTATTGACGCGAAATATAACTTTAGAAAAAACTTTATAAAATGGTTGTGACACCTACCATATTAAGTAGAAGAAAATGAAAAAGTTTCGTTTGATGCCCATATCGTACAAACAAATTCTAGGGTCACACCTGGTCCACCTTTATGGCGATATCTCGAAACGGCGTCCACCTGTGGAACTAAGCTTCACTCCCTTTTAAAATACTCATTAACACCTTTCTTTTGATACCCATATTGTACAAACAAATTCTAGGGTCACCCCTGGTCCACCTTTATGGCGATATCTCGAAACGGCGTCCACCTATGGAACTAAGGATTACTCCCTTTTAAAATACTCATTAACACCTTTCTTTTGATACCCATATTGTACAACCAAATTCTAGGGTCACGCCTGGTCCACCTTTATGGCGATATCTCGAAACGGCGTCCACCTATGGAACTAAGGATTACTCCCTTTTAAAATACTCATTAACACCTTTCTTTTGATACCCATATTGTACAAACAAATTCTAGGGTCACCCCTGGTCCACCTTTATGGCGATATCTCGAAACGGCGTCCACCTATGGAACTAAGGATTACTCCCTTTTAAAATACTCATTAACACCTTTCATTTGATACCCATATCGTACAAACAAATTCTAGAGTCAACCCTGATCCATCTTTATGGCGATATCCCTAAATGGCGTCCACCTATAGAACTATGACCCACTCCTTCATAAAATACTCTTTAATACCTTCCATTTGATACACAAGTCATAAAAACACATTCCAGGGTTACCCTCGGTTCATTTTCCTACATAGATATTTTCCCTTATGTTGTCACCATAGCTCTCAACTAAGTATGTAATGTTCGGTTACACCCGAACTTAACCTTCCTTACTTGTTCTTTTTCTTTTTCTCTTTCTTGATTCTTTTCTTTTTGATATTTATTTAAAAGTGTTTTAATTATGCTTTCAGGAAAATCATTTCTTCTTAACAATAGTTTTATTTCATTTTTAATTTCCTCGTGGTAAGTGTCGTCCGTAATTTCTAACATTCTTCTTATACAGCCCATTGCTGTATTCATTATCATCGTCTTTGGATGCTTTGAGTAAAAGTTGATGATTCGTCCTGTTGATGTTGATTTCTTATACCACTTTAACTTCAATTCGTTTTTGCTTCTAATAACAATTGAGTCAAGATATGGAAGTTTTCCGTCTTCTTCAAGTTCCATTGTAAAATTTATATATTTATTGAAAGAGTTTAGTATGTCCAGCGTACTTTTTACATCATCTTCGTGTATTATAGCAATAGCACTTAGTTCACGTACTTATATGAACTCACTTTATCTTGGTATAAAAATTTGCTGAAATCCTACTATGACCACACCCACTTTTCCGATATCGAAAATTACGAAAAATTAAAAAAATTCCATAATTCTATACCAAATATGAAAAGAGAGATGCAACATGGTAATTGGATTAGTTTATTGACGCAAAGTACAACTTTAGAAAAAATTTTGTAAAATAGGTGTGACACCTACCATATTAAGTAGAAGAAAATGAAAAATTTCTGCAGGGCGAAATCAAAAGCCCTTGGAATCTTGGCCGCAATACTGTTCGTGGTATTACATATATAAATAAATTAGCGGTACCCGACAAATGTTGTTCTGGATCACCCTGGTCCACATTTTCATCGACATCTAGAAAAAGCCTTCACATATACAACTAAGGGCCACTCCCTTTTAAAACCCTCATTAATACCTTTAATTTGATACCCATATCGTACGAACGCATTCTAGTCACCCCTGGTCCACCTTTCTGGCGATATATCGAAAAGGCGTTCACCTATAGAACTAATGTCCACTCCCTTTTAAAATACCCATTAACACCTTTTGTTTGATACCCATATCGTACAAACACATTCTAGAGTGACCTCTGGTCCACCTTTATGGTGATATCCCGAAATGTCGTCCACCTATAGAACTATGGCCCATTCTCTTTTAAAATACTCTTTAATACCTTCCATTTGAAACCCATGTCATACAAACACATTCCAGGGTTACCCTTGGTTCATTTTGCTAAATGGTGGTTTTCCCTTATTTTGTCTCCAAAGCCCTCAGCTGAGTATGTAATGTTCGGTTAAACCCGAACTTAGCCTTCCTTACTTGTCTCGTTTAAGACTGTTTAGGCCATTTATTGTTAATGTCGAAAATTGATCGGATATGGTCCAAAGTAGTATCAACGTATACGCATCACTGCCAGGTATAAGAAACTAATTGCGAAATTTAACTCTTTCTAACTGTTCAAAAGTTATTTAAAAAAAAAAAACAGGCGTTTTCGAGGTCAGCTTAACACGGACTTTGCATCGCCCAATTTACCAAGTTTTTAAAACAAAACACTGAAAGAAAAGTTATATAATAAATTTATATGCTCACATTGCACATTTTTTTTTTTTTCAAAAGATTAATAATGAACTATGAAGTCAAATAAAATGACCCACGGCGAACCTGTTTTCAAATTGTCCTCAAGTTGTTTAAAAAAGCAAATTACCCAAAATTACCCCGATTTTTTTTTTTTTAATTTTATATTGCGATTGGCTGAAAAAATAAGCGAAATCAGTGACGCAAAATCCTTAAGTAGGTTCTAGGGGCATAAGTACCCCTTTGAAATGATTCTTACCTCATACTTAAGTTGAGGATATATGTACGTATGAGAAGGGTTTGAAAAATCACCCGGGCTTACATTCAAACATCTGTTGTTTATTTGCGAAACTATACAAAGCGTGTGAAATGTTAATTTTGATTTTCACACTTCATCCTTCAACACCCAAGTCTCCCGGTTTGACATTTCCTAAAGTTGGCGACCCTATCCAAAACTAGTCCCTTGGAGTGAATCATATTGATCCTAACCTAGTTTAAAAATATCAGCTACACGTTACCTCACATTTTACAAATGTGAATACGTAGGCACAAATATTTAACAGGTGAGGCTTTGTCCTCTTCAGAACACTCAAATTGGTGAAGCAAAAGCTTTCCGAAGACGGTCGAACTAACGACCGTGTGTGCTACTACCCTAACGTAGTGGACATTCGCAGTGGATTGAAGCTACGCGGTCATCCATTCTAAAATATCGTTTTGATTTAACGAAGACTATTGAAATCAATGTTGGGAACAAAAACGTCTGCAAACTTTGGTCTACATTTTAAAAATGTTATCCAGGGTCCTTGTTAAATTTTAATTATGTAGATGCACCGAGGATTATACCATTTTCACCCATGAGTTACGCAATGACATCCACTTTGACTGCTTATGATTTCGAGAGCGGCATCCTTGCCTGAATAGTCACTCCCTAACGTTTCATGGTGTTTTTCTAGTGTAGCTCGGCAGCATAGCGCGACAAAAACATACGTTAGAAAGTCTTCAGAGCTTCACCTAGAGCTTCTAGGAAAGTGACGTCGAGGAAGGTATGAGTTCGAAGTCGCAGTCCTTTGGCTTCTGTGCTGGCATAAGGTGTGAGGGTCAGGAGGCGTGGTAGCGACTGGTGGTCGTGAATGCTACTGTTCGCACATCGAGAATTGTAGCTCTTACAGCCGAAAAAACTGGAGGCGCCCTGTGCCACAAGGGTCGTGAGTATTAATAGAGCATTAATAGCAACCGTAAGCCGCCTTTGTGTGTGGCCACCAAGAAGCTACAAATAATTTAAAGAAATTGTGTTCGCGACGATTTTTAGGTGTTAACCTCAGGTGAAACTACGCCTTGCACGAGATATACAGACAAAAGCGTGACCATTTTATGTATCTCTATTTCTTTTCAGCAGACGCAGCAGTATCAATTCCAAAGCCCGGGGTTAGATTCGAAGCTTCTCTGGAGTAAGTGAACGAGGGATAATCCCTCCGCAAGGAGCTAGTCGTGACAATTTTTGAACGATCTGCGAGATTTTGAGGCAAAAACCACGGATCTTTCCGAAATGGCCAAAACGTTGATTTCCTTAAATACATACCAACAAAACCTTTCCTAAATATTATTTTTTTAAATAGAAAAATTTAGCTTTATAAAGTAAGAGCACCGGCGCATGGCGGCGCGCCGACCACGACGCCGCCGCCGGTATATTATGGAGCCTACGCCGCGGCCGCCGATAAAGTGATCGGCGTAAACTTCTAGTATGTATGTAGCGAAAACTAGAATTTGAGGGAGGCAGTTTTCATCTCTTTATTTGGTCTGATATTATCCTTTAAATTCGAGCATGCCCTATGAAAAGACCAATTGTACCTGTCCATGAACAGTTAGTGTCGGACCATTCCTTCCCAAGGCACAACATATAGGAACCAAATGTAGACAAAAGAAATCAATCGCAAACAACCTCCTTTAGTGATTAATCGCACTATTTTTGCATGGAATCGCCTTTATACGTGTATTTTTTGCGGTGCGCTTGCAACATGGTGGAACCAACTACTTTGAGACTTGACCGAAACATCAGACTGGCCCATCCATACTCTGTTTAGGGGTTCATTAAGTCTATTTTGTGTATATTTGTCAACTGCTGCCTCTGAAAGCGTGCATTTGAATAGGGGAAAGCGGCAAATAATGCCTTAAGTCCTGCGGGCTCAGTCCCGCCACAGAAGAACAAGTTTCGTTGAAAAGAAAAAAGGAAGGCTTATATTAAAAAACTTATATTTGCCTACCATAATCCTGGGGAATATTCCAAAAAATTATCACGTCTAGAATCTTTTTAGAGAACGCAGTCCAGCCAGCTGAATGCATCGTGAGTGGAAAGTCTGGCATCAACCTCCTACAGTTGAAGGTCTACTAAAGGCGCCATGTAAAGGAAAGAAAGCTGTTCGGTCGCACTGCTGGTTTTGGTGAGGGAAAAGACTTAAGCTGAGCCAGTTGAGCGTGCGTACTTTGGCTTACACCTGCTAACGAGAGTCACGCCACTAACTGCTTTAGTATGAGCACTTACGGCCCCACACATGAAACATAGTAAACGGCTAAGGGTCCCTTCTATGATAAAATACATACAAGCAGTGCATCCGTCATGTGATCACAATCACACTTGGCTGCATTACCGCCAAGATTGATGGAACTTAGTGTATGCACGTAATTCAACTGAGCTTTTGGCATCAACAACCGCTCAGAAGAATCTCGAAAACTGGAAAGTCGTGGTGTAACCTCACCCGATTCGAGGTCTACTTTTCCAAAAGCAGAGCACAAGTGGCCCGCGGTATTCCATAAACCCTATTTGCATCAAAATCCAAGTGTTTATGATGGCGTTACCAGATATGAGTCCGGTACGCTCCCATACTACAACTTCCGGCCCTAGCCCGGCTCCGGTGGGAACAAATATTTGGCCGGTTAAGCTTTTGGAGCTTTTATTGGCTTATCGCGTAAATATTTCGACCCCCTTAAACCGCTGGGGCTCTGGTATCGGTAACCTACCTGTTCGAAAGGAATAGCTCAGGAGAGATTAAGTCAACAATTTTCGAGGATGCAGCTATGGTTTGACACACAAATAATTCTTTTAAAACAGTAGATCGATGCGAACACGTGGAAGCAAAAATACTACCAAACTACGCTTAACCACACAGTTTTGGAGGCCAACGCACGCTGTTCGTCGTAATAGACGTTTTCAGGGAGTACATGCAACAAATGACTCATTTTATAACTATCCTTTCGGCAGCTTCCGACATGAAGATGCTGCAGAGCAATCTTTCGGCTGAATACATGCTCTGAATAGAGTATGCCCCTCCCTTCCAGCTTAAGTCCATCCAGTGCCTCATGCTTTCACACATACCAAACCAAAATAGAAGAGGATCAGCTGCACCACCTCTGCATAGATTGGCCGCCGTTCGCTAATGGCCATACTGATTTCTCGGACTGCTACCAATTTCTTATTATTACTTACGGAAAAGCTTTCGATATGTTATCAAAAGTATATCAATTTGTTTTCGTACACTTATTAATTTGTTATCATTATTTTATCAACTTTTGATAGGCATGTTATCGATTGATTGAAAAGATTTTGTTATCAGAAATGCATATATTTGTTATCGAATAGTTACCGATTTCTTTCCGGAGTGTTACCAATTTTTTTTTCTAATGGTATCGGTTTGTTACCGACGACTCATCGGTTTGTTATGGAACAGATACCGTTAAAAATTCAATATAAAATCGATGACATATGTGAAGTCCATCGATAGCAACCCGATAAGAAACCAATAAGAAGACGATGAAAAGTTGATAACAAATCGATAGTCCGTCGTTAATAAATCAAAAATAAACCGATAATAAGCCAATAACTTTTCGGTATCGATTGTTACCGCTAAGTAGCCGTCAAAGCTCTTCTCAAAAAAGCCCGAAACTATTTGTTTCTAGTAAAGTTACCTCTGTTGTGGTTTAACTTCAGCCCATGGGAGGTTAGGTTATTTTGAACTGGCCGATCCATGAGTACCGCACCTAGACTGAATGAGTCCGTAGTGTTACCAAAAGTTTTTTTAGCGATCAATCTGAAAACCCTTATCAAAAACCAGGACCTATGCTATGAAATAACCCCGTCCTCTTGGCAAACAATAGAAGCTTTCTAGAACCTTTGCCATAAGCCCAATGTATTACCAGAAGTTTGTTTTCACGACCAAACTGGAAAACCTTATCAAAAATCACGACTTATGTTATAAAATAACGCCGTCCCCTTGACATATACTAGAGGCTTTCGAGAACATATGCCACTTGCTGCTTCTGGTTTTGATAGCCGTACCACTCCCAATAGCTGGGGTCTTCGCCTGGCAAGCGCAGGGCACGCACACAAAACGTGCTCGATCGTTTCCTCCTCAAACAGGCACTTCCTACATCTGCAATTATTGACCAAGTCTAATTTAAAGGCATGTGACGCCAAAAGGCAGTGTCTAGTCAGAATACCTATCATGAGTCTTCAGTACTCTCTTTTTAATGGTTGGGGTAACTTTGTTAGCCTATGGTTGTAAGACCTACACATGATCTTCGAAACTTTTCAGCCCCGCCCTTGTGTCCACGCCTTTCCTCCTAGGTCAATCATGTGCACCTATCGCCTGCTCTCAATCTCACACAATCTAATTGGGATATCTACGGGCACTCTTCGAGGGCTGAGCCCTTTAAAGCTAGTTCATCCACTTTTTCATTCCTATCTATTTCCATATGCCCTGCGATCTAATACAGATGTATGCTTCTCTCTGTCCCGATTCTTTCCAGGGTTTGCTTACACTCTAACACACTTTTAGATGCTGTGCTGTGCGAAATTATTGCCTTAATTGCTGCTTGGTTGTCAATATTAAAGTTGACGCGACTGCAGGTAAAGCTTTTTTTTTCTAGTATTTCTACTACTTTGGTAACGGCTACTAATTCCGCCTGGAGAACGCTACATTGATCTGTCAGCTTGTAGTATCTGTTTATTTCCGGAGCAGTACAGTATAGAGCAGACCCGATCTCTCCTTCCACTACTTTGGAACCATCGGTGTATACGTGTATCGCCTCGTACGAAATTTGGGCATGCTTGCGCCAACCATCCGTCAACTTATGGGAGAGTTCTAGTTAACATGAAAACATTAGTTTCCTAGACGTACACCAGTCAGTTTACACATCAGACTTACGGAGTTCTTGATTCTCACGCTTTTTTTTTCGTTATATGTGTTTTTCAAAAACCATTCAATACATTAACCTTCACATCACCCTCCAGCCACCAAACTGTCAGCCACTTACAAACGATAAGCAGAAACGACTAGCAAAACTATCATTTGATAATTCTTTGTTACCCACGACGAAAATTGATGATCTCGTTGCTTCTTCAGAATACCATTCGCTTACTCATCAACAGCTGGAGTATTCCCAGCAGCTTTATACAACGAACGTTATTGTTGTTAAGCACAAAACGAGCAACATGCTACGTCTAATAATTTGGTCGTGTGATGACTTGCTTGTATAAATGTAAGAAAACAAGAATTGTTCGTGAATACCTTTCACCACAACAATGTGGTTACGAAAAGATTTCTGGATTTACTGATTTGGTGCATGCGGGAATATCTAAGGATGTAGGTACGCGCTGCATTTAACCTGAAGCCTTCGTCAAGGGATTTTCATTAGGATACGAAAACCCGATGTGTGGCATTTGGAGATACCGAGATCCAGATACTTTTTACAAGCTTAAATTTTTGTGTCAAATGTGACTTAATGATTTGTACTAAGGAAGACTTTGAGAGTGACGAATCTGCTCGAAGAGGGTGCAATCAGAGAAGACACCAACATTTTGGTATGAACAGGAAGTGAGTAATAGCAAAATTTTAAATATTTAGAAGATCCGAGCCAAAGTATAGCAACAGGCTCCTTTTGATGCACTTGCTCCTGGAACCAATTCCTGCTAATATTTAAACAATAGTCAAGCTCTGGGCCAAATCAAATATATAGAATTTAAACCACAAAATTATTATGTGTAAACATATATTTGTCAATTTTTATTTGTGTCGATATTTCGACTTCATTCCGAAGTCATCTTCAAGAACCTTGCAATGCACCTGGTCATATGGAATGCACCAGGTCCATGGTTCCTGAAGATGACTTCAGAATGAAGTCGAATTATCGACATAAATAAAAATTGACAAATATATGTTTACACATAATCATTTTGTGGTTTATGGTTCTATATATTTGATTTGGCCTAGAGCTTGGCTATTGTTTAGATATTAACCATGAAGGCCGATAAAACAACAAAAACAATTCCTGCTAATTTTTTATGGCAAGTCAGTACTCGATTCAAACCATTTGGTTCGGTAAATAAACCAGCTGAGCATTTAGCAACTTGCTAAAGTTCAGACAGTTCCTGCACCTATTAAGCAGACCTATGTATTCCTGCTACTGTACGTCGGCCAAGTTTGCTTAGTTATATTGCAGGCGTTCGAGAAGTACGGGTTGAATACCGCTATATCCAGAAATTTGCCATGGATGCTTCTTTTGTTTAATGCGGGTTGATGATGCATCTCGAATGGCTCTGCAACATCCAGCTGTGCCACTCTCAGCGACACCTTAAGTTTCTCAGCATACCAGCTTCCACGCTGCAGTCAATTTTGGACCCATCGGGGTAAATTGAAATTGCGCCCTTCTCATATACACCGTCAACCTCCCTCTTGAAGATAACTTCACCTTTTAATTCCTGGCAAAAGGTAACAATGACGTGTATAGCACTGTGACCATACTGCCTCTAGTTCCGAGGATCAGACTAACGAAATCTTTCTGCTGAACAAGTTGTAGTATCAATTACATTAAGGTTCGGAGGTAAGTGGTTTAGGAGATCAGTTAGTACAATAGTTTGTTAAGGCCTACGTGCATCTGTTATCCCTTCGAAAATTGCTCACTGTACTCTAATCACCTTTTTAACATTGTCTTCTTTGTCCATGGCGGGCCATCATAGCCCATTATGGTAGTATGGGTCTGATGACGACCGTATATTGTCACATCACGAGTTTGAGTTTTAGACGAGTTGCCAATGGTGAGAGAAACAGCTTTATACGCAAATAACGGCCCATAGTCTCTATAAATCCGAGTCACTTGGGGGCTGCCATGGAAGCACTTCAAATAACGCTCATTAGGTTTCGTTCAGCTGTGCTGTCCCCTTTCTACTATTAAAACGAAATTTAAATATCATTTATTTCGAGTCGTTAAAAATAAGTTAGTGAATAGTACAATCGATAAGGCAAGAGACAAAATCGTTAATTAAAATTTCGACAAATCGCATCGTTATAAGTTAGTGAATTCCACTACTGATGATATACCGATAGTTTTTGATAACAACTCGATATCTTTTTGATAACAAACCGAAAACGTGTCGACAAATAATCGCTATCTCATATGTAGTCTTTGTTATTCATAGAAAATTACAACACTACGATAACAAATCGATATTTCGTGTATGCGTCATCGATAACACACCTATAACAATTCAATAACTTTTCGATAAGAAATGAACAACATGGCCTTTAGCCGCAATAACAAACCAATAAATCATCGGGTGTAAATTCACAACACGTCTTAACTTGCATTAGTTTTTTGTTTGATTTCGCTTATATAAACTCCTACATGTATATTGTTCCCATGGTAAGCTACAGTTTAGTGATTCCTTCATTTAGTCATTATTGTGGCCCTTTTAGCGGAATGACGAGGTTGAACCAGCTGCTCACTTTATACTGAACTGCTCATATTTATAGTGTTGTGAACTGTCGAATGAATTCAAATATCGATAGTTAGTAATTGAATAATTTTAACTATCGAATGATGTTTTTCATTCATTCGTTTCATCCGCTCTTTAGCTAGCCCGAGGCCAGTACGTATGTTTTTTGTAAGTAGTACATTTAATATACAAAAGAACAATTTCTGGGTTGTTTTGGTTATCCCCAGGGTAGATAAAAACAAACCTATATAAAAAAACAAAATGTTGAATGTGACTAAAATGAGGTAAATTTTGCTTCAAGTAAATAATGCATGTATTAAATTTAAATACCTTTAAAAGGTTTTGGTTCTCAGCCCACTGAGTTTTTGGTATTACCAATTCATATGGTCAGTACTCCGCCAAACCTTCGGGGAGAATTTATGCCGCTACAACAACAACAACAGGAGAGAGGATTAATGAAAATGAGTTTGTATCTGTGTTGTTCAACAACTTAATTTTGTTTGAACAGTGCTTCTCAAACATCCACTATTGGAAATGTATTCGACAGGTGCTGCTGTTAAGTAACTTCTCACTGTACTTACTGCAGTAGTTGACGAAGGGGAAGTAGAACTACATTCCTCTTCAGAAATTACGCTACTTCTCGTGAAGTTACATTCCTTTGTTCTGAGGAAGACGGATGCTCACGGCGAACATGGTCATAGACATTTGATGTGTTTCCAGAAAATTTAAATTTCTTTTGCATATATGGCATTTAACTTCATTGCCATTTTTGGTGAAAAACTCCCAAACGGAGGATCTCTTCAATCCAAGCCGCATTATAAATATCTCTACACAATTTAAATAGTCAAAAGCTCTTCCTCAGATAATAATTTGAAACAATTACCACGCTGAAAACGTTTGTCGATTAGGTTGAAGTATGCTAAGCGTTAAAATTTATTTAAATACCTTTTCAATTTAGATCACTGATATATGCATAGTAAAAATTTAAATAGAACGAACAACTCGAAAAAATAGTAATGAACGAATCATTCATACCAAAAACTAGTAATTCGAAAAATTAGTAATGAACGAATTTCAAATGACTATCTAATGAATGAAAATGAGTGAACTATCGAATAACTCGATAGTTTTCATTCAATAGTTCCCAACAATAATTGTTTGCATGGCTACAGCAGAAGGACGGACGAAGATGTTGTAAAGCATCTGAATTATACTAGGGGTCAGGCTTTCGTGGCAGCAAATCGTTTTTTCGTTAAAAATTGCTACTGGTGTCACCATTCGTGGTATTTCGAAGCGCTTTAATGGGTTTCCCAATAAATAGCCCGTGTCATCAGCCCTAACCTACCACAAAATAATCTGCAATTCTGCGTCACTTAATTAATCAGTGGTCACAGATCGTAGCGGATAACAAATCTCGAGTATTTCTGCTTTTGCAATCCCGAAGTACCAACTGTAATGTAAAAAGTATTGTCTCGATGATTACATCACCATCTGGCGGAGAGAAAGGAATATTGAGACCAATAAAATTGGGGAACATACATATATATACATATGTTCACATATATTTTTGTATCTAAAAAAATACATTTGTTCCATATACAAAAGAGCGCTCGTTGTTTGTTTGGCTTGTCAGCACTGATAAAATACTCGTTTGTTGTGGATTGCTTTCGAGCGAGCTAAGAACGAATGCGGTTGCGATGGCTTTTTTCATATTTGCAAGCTTTGAATTGGCCATTGAATTGCTTTGATGCACAAATGCACAAAACTTGGCTCTGTCCTTGAGCGTTGGAGAGCTTTTCGCACAATAGCCCTGTAAGGAAAACTTCTAACTCTGAATCGGTATGCTTCAGACACATTTAAAATCTTTACCATCTCCATATCTAACACTTGTTTGAAAATTTTCACCCAAAGCTATTGCGTTTCGTTAGTAGACAAAGCGCAAATATAATTGAAAAGAAGTAGGGTGTCTAAGTTCTGTTGTAACCGAACAATATATACTCAGCGTGAGTTTCAATTATACAGTTCATTTCAGATAAATAACTTTTTCGAATTTTGTTTTTGATGCTCTAAATATGTTGTCTAATGATCGCAATAGGGGCGTGGCACCGCCCATTAAAAAAATGTCTCCCAATTTCCTCTTACAATAAAACTTGGTAAGTGAAATATCATTGATACAAAACTATTTTTCGCTATGATATAGTTTATTATCCTGGTCTACGACCCTTTTAAACATCCTTTATATATAAAAGTAGGCGTGGTCTGCAACCGATCCCGTCCATTTGTACTAGAAATATTTCCTGCTATAAGGAAAATTTGTGCATCCAATCTTATTACGATCAGTTAATTTTTCTTCAAGTTATGGCCTCAGAAACATAGAAAATTGCTTGGTCAAAGGGGCGGTGCCACGCCCATTTTCTAAAGTTTTAATTTTTGTCCTTTTTTCTGTTATAATTCTACTTAGGAAATTAAACACCTTTGACATAAATCATTTTTTTGCAAAGATATATCTTATTTTATTCATCCACGACCCTTTTAAAAATCTTTTATATAAAAGTGGGCGTGGTTCTTAACCAATTTCGTAAGTTTTTCTTCGAAGAATTTTTTATAGTAAAAGCAAGATATTTGCCGAATTTTGGTTTAACGGTTTTTGATTGATGATTAATAATATTTGACAAATTGATTTTATCACAAGTGGGTGGTGCCACGCCCATTTTCAAAAAGTTTTTTAAAATTTTAATCAAGACCCTTTATATGAGTCCACTCAGTCAATTGCAAAATTCTTGGTGTATTATTTACTTAATAATCAGGTTTTTTGTGTTTTCAAAAATTTTATATATCGAAAAAATGGCCGATTTCGCTCATTTTCAATACCAATCTATTCTAGGCCCAGATAAGCCCGTGTATCGAAATTGGTGTAGATATCTCAATATTCGCTGAAGTTATAGTGTTAACGGACGGACGGGCGGATGTGCGGACGAGCGGACATGGCTTAATAAAAAAATTTTTTTCTCAATACTGGTGATTTTGATATAAGTCTATATCTAGCTCGATTCCTATATACCTGTTATCCAATCAAAGTTAATGTACTCTGTGTGCAAAGCACGCTGTGTATAAATAGACAAATGTATTTGAGAAACGGAAAAATGTATAAGAGAAATAGCCAAATGAATTTGAGAAATGAACAAATATATTTGAGAAATGGGCAAATGAGTTTGAGAAAGGAGTAAACGGATTTGAGGAAGGGGCAAATGTTGAGAAATTGGCAAATGTATTTGAGGAATAGAAAAATGTATATGAGAAATGGAGCAAATGAGTTTCAGAAGGGGAAATATAAATTTGAGGAAGGCGCAAATATATTTCAGAAATGGCAAACTGAATATGAGAAATGGTCAATGAGTTTGAGAAAGGGTCAAATGTGTTTGAGAAATGGAAAATTATATTTGAGAAATGAAAAAATGTTTATGAGCATAGGGCAATTTAGTTTGAGAAATAGTCAAATGTATTTGAGAAAAATTCAAATGTATTTGAGAAGTGGAAAAATGTATCTGAGAAACGGGAAACTTATTGGAAAAAAGGCAAATGTATTTGAGAAAAATATTTTGTTAAAATTTTGGATCTGTTCTGAAATACATTTTACAGTTTCTCAAATACATTTGTGCTTTTGTCAAAACAAAAATTTATAGATATGCATTGCTATTGATTTCTCTGCAAGGAACTAAACTGTTTTTGTGTTTATATTTGCCTCTCTGCAATTTATCCGCTTGCCACAAATGTTCAGTTTCTTCCTCTTACGTGACGTACAAATCTTCTTCATACATTCCTTTTAACTTGTCTAACGCAAACTGACACATCCCATCATTTCAGCAACATGTTTTTATGTAACTGAATATGGTTTTAAATATTGCGGGAATTTCTTGTTTCATGTGCGTTATGCACATTTTACTTTCTTTATTATTATTGTACTCAGCTGAGCAGAGCTCACAGAGTATATTAACTTTGTTCGCATAAGGGTAATCCGTAACCGCATAAACTAATCAAAATGATCTGGGTGAAAAAAGAAATTCATTTAGCCATGTCCGTCCGTCCGTCTGTCTGTCCGTCCGTCTGTAAACACGATAACTTGAGTAAATTTGAGGTATCTTGATGAAATTTGGTATGTGGGTTCCTGGATACTCATCTCAGATCACTATTTAAAATGAACGAAATCGGACTACAACCACGCCCACTTTTTCGATATCGAAAATTTCGAAAAACCGAAAAAGTGCGATAATTCATTACCAAAGACGGATAAAGCGATGAAACTTGGTAGGTGCGTTGACCTTATGACGCAAAATAGAAAATTAGAAAAATTTTGGACTTTTAAAAGAAGGTAATTTAAAAGTTTTGCAAGCTGTAATTTGGCAGTCGTTGAAGATATCATGATGAAATTTGGCAGACACGTTACTCCTATTACTATATTTGTGCTAAATAAAAATTAGCGAAATCTGATGACGAACACGCCCACTTTAAAAATTTTATTATTGTTTTTTTTTTTTTTGAGTCAAATTTTAACAAAAAATTTAATATCTTTACAGTATAAAAGTAAATTATGTCAACATTCGACTCCAGTAATGATATGGTGCAACAAAATACAAAGATAAAAGAAAATTACAAAATGGGCGTAACTCCGCCCTTTTTCATTTAATTCGTCTAGAATATTTTAATGCCATAAGTTGAACAAAAATTTACAATCCTTGTGAAATTTGGTAGGGCATAGATTCTATGACGATAACTGTTTTCTGTGAAAATGGGCGAAATCGATTGAAGCCACGCCCAGTTTTTATTCACAGTCGACCGTCTGTCCTTCCGCTCGGCCGTTAACACGATAACTTGCGCAAAAAACGATATATCTTTACTAAACTCAGTTCACGTACTTATCTGAAGTCACTTTAGCTTGGTATAAAATATGGCCGAAATCCGACTATGACCACGCCCCCTTTTCCGATATCGAAAATTACGAAAAATGAAAAAAAATGCCATAATTCTGTACCAAATATGAAAAAAGAGATGAAACATGGTAATTGGATTGGTTTATTGACCCAAAATATAACTTTAGAAAAAAACTTTGTAAAATGGGAGTGACATCTACCATATTAAGTAGAAGAAAATGAAAAAGTTCTGCAGGGCGAAATCAAACGCCCTTGGAATCTTGGCAGGAATACTGTTCGTGGTATGACATATATAAATAAATTAGCGGTACCCGACAGAAGATGTTCTGGGTCACCCTGGTCACATATACAACTCAGGGCTACTCCCTTTTAAAACCCTAATTAATACTTTTAATTTGATACCCATATCGTACAAACAAATTCTAGATTCACCCCTGATCCACCCTTATTGCGATATCTCGAAAAGGCGTCCACCTACAGAACTAAGGCCCACTTCATTTTAAATAATCATTAACACCTTTCATTTGATACACATGTCATACAAACACATTCCAGGGTTACCCTATATTCATTTTGCTAAATGGTGATTTTCCCTTATTTTGTCTCCAAAGTTCTCAGCTGAGTATGCAATGTTCGGTTACACCCGAACTTAGACTTCCTTATTTGTTTCTGTGTAATGCTAAATAATGGTTGTCCGAGAATCTCTTTTTCCCGCAGTTTCATTGTGCGTTGTCATATTAAGACTTGAACATATGTTTGTATGTATTTAGTCTTGTTGCTTATGTTTCTTCTATGTCCTTGTTGGCTATTACAGCTACTTTCGTCAGTTTCCGTTTGTCGTAGATTTCACGGCGTGTAGACCACAGAAGACCAAAACTATTCGAGGTATGACGTTAGAAGCATTGAAGTTAGCAATTTAGGTTTAATTTGGTTGGCTATTTAATTATTTACTCGATTATTGGTTGGTGTGTAATATACTCAGCCAAAATGGTTGGATGTAAAGATATATATTGTCAACGAAAAGTTCAATCGGAAATATTTTCTAAATTCAAATTATTGTGTTGTTATTTGTACAAGCTGGTGCACGGTACAATAACAACTTCTTCATTAGTTCTTTAATACCTAGAAATGGCTGAAGTAGAGAGCGACTATGCTCTTAAGTGCTGCTCCTTGGGTTTCATATTAAGTTGGTCTCGCTTAGAGCGGATATCACGGTATTTATGTAACATTGCCTAATATCCTAGCCCTATTGGACAAACAAAAAATACATAAGTCGTAAACTTATAATTACAAAAGACTGCGTATCTTTCGGTCGCTTCACAATTTCTATCTTTAAGAGTAGTCGTATAGAATAGTGAGGTGACCCCGTTAAGAAAAATCTTTTCAAAAGTGTTTAAGTGTGGCTTCTCCTGGCGGCTGCAGTGGTGATTTTGGGCTAAATTCCTGGCAAAAGCAACATCAAGAATTCAGAAAAAAGTTTTTCTAATAAGAAGAAAGTTTTTTCTTAGCGGGGTTCCCCGTCGGCAGTGGTTTGCAAACGCTCATAGTGAATTTCCGCTATGAAAAGCTCTTCAGGGGTCCCTTCCTGCCAATTTAAAGGAAAAATTAAAGAAAAAAAAAAACTTTTTTAAAAATAAGCTTTTATTATTTTGGTTAATAAAATTAACTAAAAAGTAAACAATAAATTGACTCTAAAGAAATATAACACTTTATAAGTTCATTGTAAGCTTAAACGATAATTAGGTTTTTTCGTCTGCGACAAAAAAATTCTATATTGTACGTAATTATATATTTTTAACATTAAAACTTTACACCTAAATTATTAAATCTTACAGTTTATATCACAGTCCTAATTGTTCTAATAAAAAACGATTAAATTTTGATGGTATAATTAAGAACATTTAGGATCTCCTTTTTTTAGGACTGTGATATAAACTGTAAGATTTAATAATTTAGGTGTAAAGTTTTAATGATTTTTAATGATCGGGGATTGCCCATATTGCTTTTTTTTTTTTTTTTTTTTAACACCTAATTGCATACAAGGTATGCAATGTGTAAAAGATTAAAATATGCAAAAAGAAGGCAATTGGGAAAGACTTCACAACAGGCATGACGTAGCTGAATGCGTTTACAACCATTTCAACTATCGTAGGGGTGCGAGTTCGACTCCCACTCCCGGGAGAAAAGGCTTTGAAGAGATTTATAAGGTATAATCGAAACAGCTGTCGCCTTGTCCGTCCTGATGTCACGTTGTTTAAATTTTTCCCAAATTATTAAGTAAAGTTTTAATGTTAAAAATATAAAATTATGTACAATATAGAATTTTTTTGTCGCAGACGAAAAAGCCTAATTATCGTTTAAGCTTACAATGAACTTATAAAGTGTTATATTTCTTTAGAGTCAATTTATTGTTTACTTTTTAGTTAATTTTATTAACCAAAATAAAAAAAGCTTATTTTTAAAAAAGTTTTTTTTTCTTTAATTTTATTTTTTACTTTTTAGTTCGTTTTATTAACAAGTAATAGAAGCTTGTTCTTATAAAAGCTTTAAATATAAGTATAGGGGGTGAAACAAAAACACATATATCAGTTACATCTGCGTATAATGCATATTGGAATTTATTAGTACACATTTTATGCGCAGCAACTTCAGAGGTGTATTTAAAGTTTAAAGCATTGTAAATATAAGTATTGAAGTCATGAGCCTGGGCATTCGCGCAATTTTAGTGATGTAAATTGCATGGCGCCAGCGCCAATGCGGTGCCAGCTCAATGGTAGCTCATTGACGAAATTACTCCAAGCGAATTTTTGACGCTTCTTAGTAGTGAGTGCGTAGTACATTTTACTTGCGCTATTGAGTGAAACGACTTTTGTGTGTCAGGCACGAGTTTGGTGTTATTGGCGCTACTGGCAGTGATGACACTGGGCTGTTGACGGTAGCGCTGGTAGTTCAGATTTTGAATCAGAGAAAGAATTGATGACCCGTGTAAATTATTATGGTGTATTTGTATATTTTAGATTTAATGCACAATTAATATTTGTGTGTTTGAGCGGCCAAATAATAACAGTAGTATTGCTAAAGTGCTGCTTAGTTGATGGAATGTCGCTAATTTCTTAATATTTCGTTCAACGGACGCGCGAAATTGACACATCTGCTCAAATTTTCCAAAGATTTTCCATTCTTGATTTAACTTAAGCTGTTATGCCAATATTTTTCAGCCAGCTTTTTTCAAATAGGTAATTTTTCCAAAAGCAAAATAAATTACAGAAAAGATTACAGGGTTAAACAGCCTTAAAAATTCAGCTATGTTGGTTATACACAGAAATACAACAGAGGGTTGTGTCTCCGCTTTTCGCAAGCGATGAGATTCACCACGCGTGACACGTGATTCACTACGTCCAAATATCACAATCCACGGATAGGTACCGGCGTGTTTGTATGGGACTTAGGCTGTTATACCAAAGTAAATACAAATCTTTACCGATAACTGTGTTATCGATTAATTTATCGAATTCTAACAAAGTAATATTGCATTGTCATCGGAGTTATACATGTGTGCAAAATTTCAGCTCAATCGACAACGGGAAGTGTATCAAATTTAACTTGCAAGATTCCATTACAGACAACAAAAGTGAAAGTAAATAAAAGCTTATAAAATAAAAGGAGTACGCCGCAAATTGGAAAAGAGGTTAGGTTAGGTTGAACTGGCCGGTCAATTAAGACTTCACTTAGACTGAATGTGTCCATAGTGTTACCAGATTTTTTTTGAAGACCAAACGGAAGAACCCCAATCAGGTGCCAGGACATATGTTATAGAATAACTCCGTTCTCTTGGCAAATACTAGCAATTTTCTAGGACCCATCTTAATTGCTGCTCCGAGATCTGGCAACTCTGCCGCCCTAATAGCTGGAGCCTTGATCTGGCGAGCGCAGGACACGAACACAGAACGTGCTCAACCGTTTCTTCCTGCAGCTCACATTTCCTGACGAGGCCTAACATATAAGCATATGACGTCAGAATGAAGTGGCCAGTCAGTATGCCCATCATGAGCCTTAAGTCTTCTCTCTTCAGAGATATGAGCCGCTTTGTGAGTCGAATATCGTAGGATTTGCACATGATCTTAGAAATTTTGCAGCCCCGTGCTTTTATCCACGCCTTTCCTGCTTGATGGATCATATACAACTACTGTCTTCTTTTGATTTCCCCCAAACAGATTGGGACGTCTATCTGCGACTCAGCGAGTGTTGTAGCCTTCTTTGCGAACTCATCGGCCTTTTCGTTACCCTCTAGGCCTTTGTGACCCGGAACACAGGAAAGATGTATGGTCCGGCCTGAGCGATGTTTTTCCAATGCATCGTTGCATTCCAGAACATTTCTTGATGAAGTACTGGGTGAGATTATCGCCTTAATCGCAGCCTGACTATCAATATATAAATTGACGCGACTGCAGCTTAATCTCGCTTCCTTCAGAATTTCTGTTGCTTTCTTCATTGCTATAATCTCCGCCTGAAAAACGCTGCAGTAATCTGACAGCCTGTAGGATCTACTTATTTCTAGGTCAACACAGTAAACAGCAGACCCAAGCCATTCTATTTATTTCGAACCATCCGTACACACGTGCATAGTATGTTCTGCTGTCGGGGTAGTTTTTAAGGCTCCCGTTACGCTAATCCTTGATACTCTGCATACTCTCAATCAAGTTTTTTGGTATATGTACTTTTTTGTGTGTCATTGTAAAGTATGGGTTTGACAATTTCCGTAAATACCCCATGAGAGATTTCGGGTGATAGGCCGCACGTGCATCCTATTGCATGCATAAATTAGAAGAGAAGTTTGGCCTAAAATCTCTTCGGAGGTTATCATTCCTTGTATTTTTTTATTCTCCTGCAACTTGAACCTAGGATCGTCGGGATGACTTGCAGCAAAAATTAATATAATATGTGGAGTATAACTAGTATTTGTATCCATGTTCCTATGTCACAGATGCTCAGGTTATAGTTATGCACAATCATTTGCTTGTTGGCTCTATGTTTCACCATAACAAGAGAGGAATTTAATAGGAAAAAGACTTTCGCCGCACGAAATTGATAATAAATTGGCATTGTGTTTTTACAATTGTCCATAACCTGATTACACAAGCAGACAATTTGCAGGCCATTAAGTGCAGAGTCTTACCTTCTGCGTTAATTTATTGCCTCAGCCAGGAAATTCGGTCGAACCTCAGAAGACTATTTTACGCCTCTTTGACGTTCCTTGGTAATGAAGAGGGGTATTTATAAATTATATAGCATCACTCAACGCTCTAGGCTCCCTATGCAATGTTCTAATATCGGGATGATAATCGTCTGGGAAACAGGCGACATTAGCCGAATGGACTATCTAATACAAATATACATCTTAAGGTGTTGTCCATGAAAAAAAGAGTCGATTTTGGGGTTATATACACCGTTTTGCACGACCTGATGTGGTGCGAATGCAGAATCGTCTCCATTTCGTCTACCATGATCCTCAACGATAAACGCGAATCTGATTGACTTTTATCATAAGTGTGATTCGCCCTGCGTGTGTTCTTTGAGGCTGTACTGCGTAGGTAGAAGTTTTGCAGCAACCTTATAGCTGTTTGGTTTCGCTTAACACCAGATAAATGCGAAGGAAGTTCTTCTAGTGCACCGAGTCCATTATATATAAAAAATTATCCGAAATGTTAGCAGCAAGGCGCTTAGGGTCGTGGGAAAGTATGTTTGCTCAAAGTGTTTGCAATAGTTTCTGATTGTTAGCTTCCACCCCCACAGAACATTTTTCAGCTGCCCGCGAATTAGTGTACACCGCCATTCTGCGCAACGCTCTATTTACTTACCTGTAATAAGAAATTCTTTCGCTCAGTTTGGACTCGTAAGAAGGCCCGTTGTTGCACCATTAACGCATGTAGTGTCTGCGTGGTTAGGTGAGGTAAACCTAGGCTGAACGCGCTAGCCGATTAATGCCAAACATAGCCGATGAACGCATCACATAGACGTCCCTATAAAAAACTAAATACTAACACATAAAATAACACTTGACTTTACGCATGTATATATCAGCAGCTTTCAGGACCTTGCCCGCTTCCTGCTTGAAGATCTTATAGTTGTGTTGCTCATAGCTGTCCCTTTTGCTCGCATGTTGAACAAAATTACGCTCCAGTCTCCAGTTCAAGTCTTACGTGGACTAGATGTCGGGCCCGCCTATCCTTCATCAGACCGTTTTCGGATAATAGGGTTAGATTATATGTACTAAAATGATAGCCGTTGTTAATGCAAGTGCCTTTCACCACTCGGCTACCATGCCTGTGTTAAAGTTTGTGACTTAATCTTAGTGCCACTCTGTACAATTTCTGTACGATTTTAATGTTTATCATGATGGAACACCTTTTCAGATTATAGTCAGAAGGAATTGTCCTAAGGCCTGGAATGGCCATCTATCCGAATGAAAGCAACATTTTTTAAATTACGATTTATCTGCGCCCATGCTCCGATGGTGGAGAAAGACGACGACGTGAAAGGCACTTTCTGTGAAGGCTTAGAACGCCCATACAAACGCTGTCCCCGCATTGATATAAAAGTCGTGCTTGGCGACTTTACTACCAGGGTGGGCAAAGAAGATATTTTTGGCCCCACGGTCGGAAAGTTCAGCCTAAACAATGAAGCCTATCCAAATGGACTGAGGTTGGTCGACTTTGCCATTGTTTTCATATCAAGCTACTTGGTTGTCGTTGCCTACAGGACTAGATTTAAAGCGAGGACAATGCAATGTGCGTACGCAGCCGTGAGTTCAAAAGTGAAGTTACGTGCCTTCACAGAAAGAACAAATCAGAGACAGAAAAGTGTGAGTGTGAGGAGCTAAAGTTGCTGGAAAGCAGAAATAACACCCTCAAATTTTACATAAAAAAAACCGACAGACGGAATGTTTTTAGTCCGGCGAAAACTGCTGTAAAAAAGAAAACTGCGTCCTGGTAACCAATGTTCGAAAATTGCATAGATTATGAAGTCAACAATTCTCCGCTTTCCTAAATAGATGATGAACCCGATCCAGCAACCGATTATGGTGGAATTAATGTCCCTCAACCCGACTATGACGAAGTCAGAATAGCAATAACAAGATTAGAAACCATTAAGGGTGCATGCGCTGATAGATTGCCTGCGGAGCTATTCAAATACGGCGTCGAGAAGTGGGTATTGCGCAAGCATCAATTTCTTTTCAAAATATGGTCGGGTGATTGCCTGCCTGACGATTGGAATTAGCGTTCTTGTCCCGGTTTGCATGAAGAGGTATGCTGCAACCTGCGCCATTTATCGCGGACTCAATCTTCGTAGTATCGCATCCCCTTTAAACTCATTAATCTAAGCAGGGAGGACGTAAGAACTCTCACTGGGTACTATATGGGATACTGTGGTGTACGATATCTCCTAAGTAAGTTAAATTTATCCGATACCCAAATTTGTCGTTTCTGTGATCTGGATGATGAAAAGCCGGTTCACATTCTCTGCGAATGCGTCGCTTTTGCTAGGCAGAGACTCCCCCATCTAGGTGGTGTGACTCTTAATCCCTATGTAATATGGAGTAGAAAGCCTGAAGAGGTACTTAGATACATCAAAAGCCTCCAGATACAAAATTGGGCTGAAAGGTCACGCACAGTAGATCTGCACAAAGGTCGCAGTGCTTCCAGGCCTAGTAATTGTAATAATAACAATCGCATATAAAGTCCTGTCCAGCGTATTGTGCGCAAGATTGAAGCCCATCGTGAATTTGCTGATTGGATCTTATCAGTAAGGCTTTGGACCTGATAAATCTATCATCCACCAGTTTTTCACTATGCGCAAAATCTTCGTCGATTTTAAAGCCGCCTTCGACACGAAAACGAGCTGCCTATATCTCGATATGTCTTGGCAGTAAAAGTTACTATGGACTAGGTAGCTAATTGAAAAGTTAGGTCCTCTCTCGGCAAACAAAAAGCATGTCTAGAAGTTACTTATCATACCCATCCTGCTATTTGGTGCAGAAGTACAACATCAGATGAGGAGTACTCGGAGAAAAGTTTATACAGAGGTGAAAGAGATGTTGAGCTGAGACCAACTAAAAATTTTCTAACAATTTGCAGACGTAGATATCCAAAGGCGGAATGATTTAAAAGTATCTGCACCTTACTTATTATACCCAGATGAGCAGAGCTCACAGAGTATATTAATTTTGTTCGCATAACGGTACTCCGTAACGGTATAAACTAATCGAGATAGATATAGACTTCTATATATCAAAATGATGTGGGTGAAAAACGAAATTCATTTAGCTAGATCCGTCCGTCCGTCCGTAAACATGATGACTTGAGTAAATTTAGAGGCATCTTTATGAAATTTGTTATGTAAGTTCCTGGGCACTCATCTCAGATCGCTATTTAAAATGAACGAAATTGAACTATAACCACGCCCACTTTTTCGATATCGAAAATTTCGAAAAACAGAAAAAGTGCGATAATTTATTACCAAAGACGGATAAAGCGGTGAAACTTGGTAGGTGGGTTGACCTTATGACGCAGAATAGAAAATTAGTAAAATTTTGGACAATGGGCGTGGAAACGCCCACTTTTAAAAGAAGGTTTAGAATTTTTGCAAGTTGTAATTTCGCAGCTGAGTATGTACTGTTCGGTTACACCCAAAATTAGCCTTCCTTACTTGTTTTCATTATTCATTAAGCGTTACAAAGAATATTCTAAGCTTGCACATGGAAAAGGCAGCACAAAATTGATTTTTAGTCACCATTCTCGAAAACTTTACATATTTGAAATTGATTATGTGTGTTCCATAAACTACATAACAAATACTCATAAGACTGACCACGTTCTGCTAAAACTACAACTTAACGCACACAAGACCCTGAAACTACCAATTGCACAAGTACTTTTGCCTCATTAAAGCTCAAACAATGCCTTAAATCCTCTTTTGCTCCCTACTCATCGAAAAATGCAGTCCATTTCGCTGCCTCCACCCAATCAACTACGTCAAATGCTTTTTATGTTTATATATAAACTTCATAATTTCTTAGTGGTAGAGAATTTTCCTTTCATGCTTATTCCCATTTATTTATTTGACACGGTTGAGTTGTTTCATTAGTAGTTCCGTCCGTCCGTTGATGTGATATTCACATATTTTGCTTCAATAATCAGCTATTTGTAGACAGAGCAATGACGTCCTAAAGGATACGACGTGGGCTGGTCATTGGTCCCATATTATTATTGCTATTTATGGCTTTGTTTAGTGGTATGAAATGTGTTAGCTTCCTAATCAATTTCTACGGTGGCTTGCTATATCATCAGATACTCGGCCACAAAATATCCGCATGAATGTCACACCACTTTTGCTCTACTCGATTGACTTTCTTTGATTGGTAAAGTGTGTATGTCTGTATGCATGTTTTGGAATTTGCAAATGTCACGCATTGCTGAGTAGCTCAATAAAAACTCCTTCAATTAGCTGCGGTGGTCATTCGCACTATGCATTTATGGCATGTCATTACAGTTTCTTGGAATTGATGTTGTTGTGCGGATCGACTAACTAATGGGCTTTAACTATGAGTTTATGCAAAAAGTTGGAAAAAAGAATTTGGCAAAGGATGACGAAAAATCGTTCTAATATACATCAAGACTGTATGTAGTGCAGAGCAATAATATCTGAGGAAATATCCCCTGCAACGACGGGCGGAACTCTTCGTATGCGGTGCAATATCTAGGAGGACTAGTCACATTGACCTCCGCGAGTATGCAAGGACGGTGCTGCGAAGCATGCAGGTTGCTGCAGCCAAACAAAAAAATGTGTCCATCGACATAAAGAAAGGCATGAGACAACTCGTGTAGACATTGAGTTGCATGCAATTTTTATTAGAGGGTAAAAACCCCCTTTGTTTCCCCGAACCGAAAGCGGGTCGTGGAAACAAAAGGGCACGAACAAACTCTGGCTCGCAACCAGGGGCATCGGAGGCCAAGAAAAGGCATCGGAGGCCAAGAAAAAATTTGATGAGGGTTCCACGAAGACACTCTCAGGAGGGGTATGAACGACCGTATGGAACACGACAGCCAAATCATGCCCTGAAAAAGAAAAAAAGACACCAGCTGGGCAAGCCAAGAAAGCGAAAAGAAAAGGCAAGCCATGAAACAGACTAGCCGCAACCTTCGCAGTTAGACCAGCCCAGGGTACAAACTATTGCGAGGTCGTAGGAGCCATCCGGGGCGAGCTTCTTCCTGACATGTCATGAATTATTAAGTTAAGCCGCTAGAAGCATCTAGTTTTACTAAGAAAAACTTGCCAAGATCGGCCACCTCTATATATATTTACTTCTTCTTTACGTCTGTTTTTGGCTGAACTCCTTTTAAACGACTTAACCGATTTTAATAAAATTCTGTATGTGTGCTTGAGGGATTTGACGATATATTTAAGATTTACCTTTCCGAGAAGTCACCTATTCTGAAAAATTAGTGTAATTTGGAACAGGGATTCTCCTTTGCCCAGCGTGTTATTTGCGTGTCTCTCTGCGTGGTGGACCAGAGAATGACCTCTTCCAAAATATATAATTATACTCAGTTGAGCAGAGCTCACAGAGTATATTAAGTTTGATTGGATAACGGTTGGTTGTACATATATAAAGGAATCGAGATAGATATAGACTTCCATATATCAAAATAATCAGGATCGAAAAAAAATTTGATTGAGCCATGTCCGTCCGTCCGTCCGTTCGTTAACACGATACTTGAGTAAATTTTGAGGTATCTTGATGAAATTTGGTATGTAGGTTCCTGAGTACCCATCTCAGATCGCTATTTAAAATGAACGATATCGGACTATAACCACGCCCACTTTTTCGATATCTAAAATACCGAAAAACCGAAAAATTGCGATGATTCATTACAAAAGAGAGATAAAGCGACGAAACTTGGTAGATGAGTTGAACTTATGACGCAGAATTGAAAATTAGTAAAATTTTGGACAACAGGAGTGGCACCGCCCACTTTTAAAAGAAGGTAATTTAAAACTTTGCAAGCTGTAATTTGGCAGTCGTTGAAGATATCATGATGAAATTTGGCAGGAAAATTACTCCTATTACTATATGTACGCTTAATAAAAATTAGCAAAATCGGAGAAGGACCATGCCCACTTTTAAAAAAAAAATTTCTTTAAAGTAAAATTTTAACAAATAATTTAATATCTTTACAGTATATAAGTAAATTATGTCAACATTCAACTCCAATAATGATATAGTGCAACAAAATACAAAATAAAAGAAAATTTCAAATTGGGCGTGGCTCCGCCCTTTTTCATTTAATTTGTCTAGGATACTTTTAACGCCATAAGTCGAACAAAAATTAACCAATACTTTTGAAATTTGGTAGGGGCACAGATTTTATGACGTTAACTCTTTTCTGTGAAAATGGGCGAAATCGGTTGATGCCACGCCCAACACAGTCGTCCGTCTGTCCTTCCGCATGGCCGTTAACACGATAACTTGAGCAAAAATCGACATATCTTTAATGAACTTAGTTCACGTGCTTACTTGAACTCACTTTATCTTGGTATGAAAAATGAAAGAAATCCGATTATGACCACGCCCACTTTTTCGATATCGAAAATTACGAAAAATGAAAAAAAATGCCATAATTCTATACCAAATATGAAAAAAGGGATGAAACATGGTAAGGTAATTGGATTGTTTATTTGAAGCGAAATATAACTTTAGAAAAACTTTATAAAATGGTTGTGACACCTACCATATTAAGTAGAAGAAACTGAAAAAGTTCTGCAGGGCGAAATAAAAAACCCTTAAAATCTTGGCAGGTATTACATATATAAATAAATTAGCGGTATCCAACAGATGATGTTCTGGGTCACCCTGGTCCACATTTTGGTCGATATCTGGAAAACGCCTTCATATATACAACTACCACCACTCCCTTTTAAAACTCTCATTAATACCTTTAATTTGATACCCAAATCGTACAAACTCATTCTAGAGTCACCCCTGGTCCACCTTTATGGCGATATCTCGAAAAGGCGTCCACCTATAGAACTAAGGCCCACTCCCTTTTAAAATACTCATTAACTCCTTTCGTTTGATACCCATATTGCACAAACGAATTCTAGAGTCACCCCTGGCCCACCTTTATGGCGATATCTCGAAACGGCTTCCACCTATGGAACTAAGGATTACTCCCTTTTAAAATACTCAATAACACCTTTCTTTTGATACCCATATTGTACAAACAAATTCTAGAATCACCCCTGGTCCACCTTTATGGCGATATTTCGAAAATACGACCACCTATACAACAACCACCACTCCCTTTTAAAATACTCATTAACTCATTTCGTTTGATACTCATATTGCACAAACGAATTCGAGAGTCACCCTTGGCCCAGCTTTATGGCGATATTTCGAAACGGCGTCCACCTATAGAACTAAGGCCCACTCCCTTTTAAAATACTCAATAGCAACTTTCGTTTGATGCCCATATTGTACAAACAAATTCTAGGGTCACCCCTGGTCCACCTTTATGGCGATATTTCGAAAATTCGAACACCTATACAACAACCACCACTCCTTTTTAAAACCCTCATTAATACCTTTAATTTGATACCCATATCGTACAAACACATTCTGGAGTCACCCCTGGTCCACCTTTATTGCGACATTTTGAAACGGCGTCCACCTATAGAACTAAGGCCCACTCCCTTTTAAAATACTCATTAACACCTTTCATTTGATACCCATATCATACCAACATATTCCAAAGTCACCTCTGGTCCACCTTTATGGTGATATCTCGAAAAGGCGAACACCTATAGAACGAAGGCCCACTCCTTTTTAAAAATACTCATTAATTCCTTTCATTTGATACCCATATCGCACTAACAAAGTCTAGAGTCACCCCTGGTCCACCTTTATTGCGATACCTCGAAAAGGCGTCCACCTATAGAACTAAGGCCCACTCCCTTTTAAAATACTCATTAACTCTTTTCGTTTGATACCCATATTGCACAAACGAATTCTAGAGTCATCCCTGGCCCACCTTTATGGCGATATCTCGAAACGGGGTCCACCTATGGAACTAAGGATTACTCCCTTTTAAAATACTCATTAACACCTTTATTTTGATACCCATATTGTACAAACAAATTCTAGAGTCACCCCTGTTCCACCTTTATGGCGATATTTCGAAAATACGACCACCTATACAACAACCACCACTCCCTTTTAAAATACTCATTAATTCATTTCGTTTGATACTCATATTGCACAAACGAATTCGAGAGTCACCCTTGGCCCAGCTTTATGGCGATATTTCGAAACGGCGTCCACCTATAGAACTAAGGCCCACTCCCTTTTAAAATACTCATTAGCAACTTTCGTTTGATGCCCATATTGTACAAACAAATTCTAGGGTCACCCCTGGTCCACCTTTATGGCGATATTTCGAAAATTCGAACACCTATACAACAACCACCACTCCTTTTTAAAACCCTCATTAATACCTTTAATTTGATACCCATATCGTAAAAACACATTCTAGAGTCACCTCTGGTCCACCTTGATGGCGATATTTCGAAACGGCGTCCACCTATAGAACTAAGGCCCACTCCCTTTTAAAATACTCATTAACAACTTTCGTTTGATGCCCATATTGTACAAACAAATTCCAGGGTCACCCCTGGTGCACCTTTATGGCGATATTTCGAAAATTCGACCACCTATACAACAACGACCACTCCCTTTTAAAACCCTCATTAATACCTTTAATTTGATACCCATATCGTAAAAACACATTCTAGAGTCACCTCTGGTCCACCTTGATGGCGATATTTCGAAACGGCGTCCACCTATAGAACTAAGGCCCACTCCCTTTTAAAATACTCATTAACACCTTTCGTTTGATGCCCATATTGAACAAACAAATTCTAGGGTCACCCCTGGTCCACCTTTATGGCGATATCTCGAAACGGCATCCACCTATGGAACGAAGGATTACTCCCTTTTAAAATACTCATTAACACCATTCGCTTGATACCCATATCGTACAAACGCATTCTAGAGTCACCCCTGGTCCATCTTTATGGCGATATCTCGAAAAGGCGACCACCTATACAACAACCACCACTCCCTTTTAAAACCCTCATTAATACCTTTAATTTGATACCCATATCGTAAAAACACATTCTAGAGTCACCTCTGGTCCACCTTGATGGCGATATTTCGAAACGGCGTCCACCTATAGAACTAAGGCCCACTCCCTTTTAAAATACTCATTAACACCATTCGTTTGATGCCCATATTGTACAAACAAATTCTAGGGTCAACCCTGATCCACCTTTCTGGCTATATCCCTAAATGGCGTCCACCTATAGAACTATGGCCCACTCCCTCATAAAATACTCTTTATTGCCTTTCGTTTGATACACATGTCATACAAACACATTCCAGGGTTTCCCTCGGTTCATTTTCCTACATCGTTATTTTCCCTTATGTTGTCACCATAGCTCTCAACTGAGTATGTAATGTTCGGTTAAACCCGAACTTAACCTTCCTTACTTGTTTATATTTCGATTTGCTTAAAATTCTCTACAGGGGTATCTCTTAAAAGCAATGAAAGGAAAGGAGATGAAGAAAATTTGAAGGTGGTTGAGGCCATGGATGGAGAGACGGAGTAGAAGAGAGAATAATTTAAACAGTGAAAGAGGGAAAATACGGAGGAGAGACAGCGATGAAAGAGGGAGAGGAGGAGTGAGAGGCAGGAAGATACAAACTTTTTTTGCCGAGGGTACAATATGTAAAACGCCTCTGTTTACCAGGAGATTAGGTACAACGCGTATTAGTGGAACTAGGATTGTGTGTAAGAGTTTGGAGTGGGATTGGGAATGGGTTGGGGTTTGGGAGTGGAAAGGAGATAAATGGAATAAGGGATGGAGAAAAATAGGAGCAAAATGGAGGCTGCAGTAGGGGAGAATGGGAAAGAGAGTGAAAAAGGGAAGCATTGTGGTTAATTTTTTATATATGTATGCAAAACAATTTTCATCGTGCAGAACAAAGTCTGTAGGGTACATTGGTATAAAAAATAAAAAGCCATGCATAGATGATAAGAGTTTCATCGACACAGCTATCTAATAAAAAAAAAATGTAAGGCGCGATAACCTCCGAAGAGATCTAAGGCCGAGCTTCTCTTCCAATTTGCGTCGTGCTCCTATTATTTCCCTACAAATTGGCGGGATTGGACTTGCTTGTTTAAATGCAGATTCCGAACGGTATCTGCAAGGCAGGTGAGTTTTCACTGAGAGCTTTTCATAGCAGAAATACACTCGGAATGCTTACCAAACACTGCCGAGAGCGACCCCGCTTAGAAGCATTTTCTTCTAATTGAAAACTTGTTTCTAAAGTTTTTGATGTTGGTTTTCCCGGGCGTGAACCCAGGATCTTCGATGTGGTAGGCGGAGCACGCTACCATCACACCACGGCGGCCGCCACAGCTATCTAATAAAGACATCATTAATTATTTATTTGAGATTTATCAAAAGTAAAGCTTATATATGTTTTCTGTAGATAATATATCATATATAGCCGAATATTCAGATATTAGGTTTTTTTGAAATTCGATCAGATTTTTTTTCAGCTCCAATCATGAAATGGATGAGGTCTTCAGTACAGCCGCAGCCAGCCCCGTTCCTACATGATTTTGAAGAAATTTAATGATAACTGGGAATACAGTACTGAATTCAAGTAATGCCAACTTTATATTTTCATGAACATCGTCGACGATACGATAAAGGCTTCCATTGCATACAAAAAAATTTTTAAATAGAATGAAAAGCCTTAATTAAAGTCAAGATTTTAAATTTTAAAATTGTTTTATTTTGAAGAAGTTTTAGTAGTTCTGGATATAAGACACACTATTTTATCTTACCATCAGGTGCAGAAATCGTCTACCACTCCATCAGCATTTAAAAGCCGTTTCAAGTAAAAAATTTTAAGTAAAGGTAAACTTCCTGAGTTGACATGTAAATATTTCTCGACAAAGAAAAATCTATGAAAATCTCCTACAGAGCCTGTTAAATTACGTAAGTGTGCGAAAAATTTGGTTGTGGAAAGCATATGAGTAAAATGTTAAAAATATTCGGAAACTCCTTGGAATAGCCCGGCGTAATTTTTCGTTTCTTCGTGAATATATTTGGCTAAAACCCATTTTTTTTATTTACGCCTTCATGCAGAGGTAAAGTCGCGTTCATAGTTAAACGAAAACGCTCAGGGAGAGAAGGCATCTCTATCGACATCAGCAACATTGGCAACAGCGAAAAGGTCAGGTGGGAAAGGTTTTTAACTGACTTTGTGTATTTAATGTTATGACGATGAGGAACGGAGAATAGAGAGGCAGTTCAAAGCCAAGTAAATAAAGAAGAAAGACATACCGATATCTATAAAGGCTTTATGGCATCTGTATTTCTGATTTATTCATTCAACCTTATCTATAATATGATAAATATTTAATTCTGTTTTGTACTTATTGCCTACAGCAACTGAAAGGACATATACATACCTTGGTACGTTTCTTATATAATCCTTAATTATTTATACTTAATGTGTTATTTATTAATAAGGAAAGATATATGTATCTTATATAATCAATTCCTAGTATTTAATATGCGCTCGTAAATTTAATTATGCAATGAGCATGGAATATCAATTAATTAACAAAAATGCAAATAAATGTACTCAGTACTTCCATGGAACTCTATGGTATATCCTTAGTGGCGTAGTAAATAAAAACAAGGACCCGCGCAGAATTTGCTATTGCGAACAACCAACAAGTTGCTAATAAACTTCCGACAAATTTATCGTTTTATTATAAGCTGAAGCTAAATATGATGATGGTTGGTTAGACTTTTGTAATGGGGAATCATTTTAAGCAAATCGTAAAACTTATTAGCAAAAGTTATTTTATGAATAAGAGAATTATTATGTAAGTGTGAAGTAGCTCTATTTTATGTGAGTGCACACGACTGTAGTAAATATATTTATTGATAAAGTTTTGATTAGAGCAAATCAGATTGGAAATAATTTCTCAGAAATATAATGTTGGTTTAGATAAATGAACAGAAATAAAATCAACGAAATTATTGGAATTGTGTTAGAAAGGAAACAACTCTCTCCATATAAACAATTATGTAATCCAGAAGTTAAGAAATTGTCGATATTTCATAAAATACTAATTGAAAAAAAAAAATTGATTTAAGTAATTTCTACTATATTTATATTTTTGATGGCATTTCAAGGAAACTGGGAAAGCGTTACACACACAAAAATTTAGTGCAATTTTAACACTTTACTTTCAAATTAAGCACAAAAATAGAGCAACGTGAAAAAGTGTGGTGTAATTGTTCAGAATCATGATTTTCGGAGTATTTTAAAAACTAATTTGTGATTCAACGCTGCTGCTCTTTGTATTGTCGGCAGCAAGCCGCAGTGATGTGGTGGTAGCATGATCTGACTTTCACGCCAAACGTCGTGGGTTCAAGTCCCAGCCGGAGCAACATTAAAACTTTTGGCAGTTATACACACTTTTTTAGGCGCGTTATGAAAAAATGATATTAATGAAATTTAAAGATGTAACACAAAACTAAGAGGATGAAAATGCAGTTCGTGTGGCTGTTCGCTGTGAACTGTACGACCATACTGGCTTTGAGTGAGACTTTCACCACATCACACAATGCGTTGCATATAAATATGTTGAACTTGATCGAATGGTGAATATAAAATTAAAGAAAAAAAACTTTTTTAAAAATAAGCTTTTATTCTGGTTAATAAAATTAACTAAAAAGTAAAAAATAAATTTACTGTAAAGAAATATAACACTTTGTAAGTTCATTGTAACCTTTAACGATAATTAGGCTTCTTCGTCTGCGACAAAAAAATTCCATATTTTACATATTTATATATTTTTAACATTAAAACTTTACACATAAATTATTAAATCTTACAGTTTATATCACAGTCCTAATTTTATTAATAAAAGCGTGTTAAATTTTGATGGTATAATTAGGAACATTTAGGACCTGAGGCGCAACATTAGCGATATGAAATTTTTATACACTCGCATATCATTCAGCCCTCGGCACGTGCTCACCTTGGCATTGGGTCATAAATACTAATAATAAATCAGAAAAAATCCACACTCATAACCAACAAATTTTATCTGTGGCACAGATCGGCATCAGGTAACTTTTTTGATACTCTAATATATTATATCCTCAGCAATTTGAGTATGAGTACGTATAAAGCAACCAAACGCAGCTAGCCTGATCTATTCGTTTACATACAAAAATTGATATGTAAGTATAAGCTATACATACAAGCGACAACGGTCTCTCACGAACTATTCTCGTGTTTGGTCTGCTTTCGTATGAAATTTTAATTGAAATACGTGGAAAAAGATTGCTTAGATGGGTGAGTTTAAAAGCGCAACTGCTAGCTCAGTTAATCAGTTATCAGCTGAGTGAAAGAAATTGTGCTTTTGAAACGATACGTTGAGCAAACTGTCAACAACCAATCGAAAAAAACGTTGAGTGAATGGAGCGCAAAATTTTTGCTAATTTATCGTAAAGTTGAAACTGTGCATTCCAAGAAGTTATCACTAATCAACTTCGCCAGCAGTTGTGCTTTTGGAATGCGCCCCATGCTTTGTTCAACTCACTCAAATGAATTTGTATATATGTGCATACACATGTTCACATGTTCTTGCAACAACAAAACGTTAAACACATACATAATACTATTGAAAATACAGATTTTCGAGAAAACATATCGTATGTGTTTGCCAAAACTTTGCGCAGAAAAGTATGTAATATTTAGCGATAACAGCCTAACTTCTACGTTCGTTGTATACACAAACAAAGCGAAGTTACTTGCGTTCTTGAGGACTTAAAGCGGAGTCATTGGTGCCGTTTGTCGTATCGCTGTAGTCGTAACCCTAACGTAATCAGCTGTTTATCCTTACAGAGGAAAACCAAAAACCAATTGGATGGCTACGATACGGTTACGACCATAGCGGCACCAATAACACTGGACCACGAATTTCAACTTTTTTCCTTTACCAGAAACGCCGTTATGAAATTCGTATGTAAAATCATCCCCTGATTTCGAAAATCGACTTTATTTTTGATTCTATGGTACCGTTTTTGAGATATTTTCAATTTACCGTTTTTCGAAAAAACCAAAAAGATGGCTCCCTTTAATTACATATATCTCACGAAAGGGTCAAGACATTGCAAATAAGTTTACAGAATCGGAAAGACGATAAAATTTGCTATAAA
Source organism: Eurosta solidaginis (assembly GCF_040869045.1). NCBI lineage: Eukaryota > Metazoa > Arthropoda > Insecta > Diptera > Tephritidae > Eurosta > Eurosta solidaginis. The sequence continues at coordinate 227,642,513 of NC_090320.1, read as the reverse complement.
TGCATCATACATTGTTTTTTGCTCAACCATATAGTTTTCGAGATATTAGCTCATCATTTCAGATTTTTGTTTTTTTTTATGAAAAAATATGAAAAAAATTACTTTTTGCGAGGGCAGAATTCCAAAACCACAACTTTTTTTCCAAATATTTTTTAATTACGTAAAGCTCTATTTAATTAGAAAAAAGATAAGCTATCATCGAAGAAAATCGATGCAAAACTACGTAAGTTATAAGCGATCAAATAAAAATACCCAGGTTGCGCAACTTCCATGTATGTATACATAAATATATTAAAGGTATAAAGTGCAAATGGGATATTATCTGGATAAACGAATAACACCATAACAATGATAATACTTTTTCTTTAAATAAATCAAATAGTACTTTTAATACTCGAATGGCATGTAGTTATAAACATGTATTTCCGTCACTTATGGGTAAGTATGCAGGTAGATTTTCAAAATTATAAGACAGAAAATTTTTAAAGCCTACATCTAAAGCAGGTAGTATTTTCTTTTCCCAGCTTCGTATAAAAAGGAACCTTTCTCTCTAGGTAAGATTTGATTTTTTCAATTTTATTCTTGTTCCGAGTATAAAAATGAGTTAATGCGCCTTGAAACTTCATAACATCTGCAAGGCTCGCCGGAGATAGTTCAGTTCATAAGTCAAATTTCAAAACCGTGATTTATTAAAAAAATAAAATGAGTAAAAGGACGCGAGAATTTGAGTGTAATAACGATCCAGATATGTTCTGTTTCATGTGTGGCCAATATACTATCATAAGGTGACGACGAGGGTTCTCAGATCATATCAAAACTTTATACTCCAAGTATTTTGGCATTGAGCCTAAAAATGCTGAAAAATCATGGACACCGAACACTTTGTGTACATCGTGTCGAGTAGAATTGATTCAGTCGGAATCCGGACAACAAATAACATTTGATACACCAATGATATGGAGAGAACCTACTTTCCATTCAATAGAGTGTTATATTTGTCAAACAAAAGTACTTGGCGTTGGAAGATCAAGAAGAGTAACCTATGCCAGCGTACCTACGGTGACATTACCAGTACTACATTCAACGGCAGTTGCGGATCCAGTTTCATTGTCAACAGTAACATCTGAGTGAGTGGAATCAAGTTGTACTGAATTTCGCATGGGAAAGGAGAGAAACGTTCTATCACAAGCACAAATTAATGATCGGATAATTGATTTGGAACTATCCAAGGAAAAGGCCGAGATCCACACTTCTCGTATGTAACAATTTAAATTTGTATCATCCGATGTTAAGGTGATATATCGTAGAACACGTTACGAACCATTTTCCAAACACTATACCAAGAAAGACAGTATATGCTACTGCAACGACATTCCTGGTTTTTTCAAAGAGTTTGGTCAAACATATGATTCAAAAGAGTGGCGATTGTTCATAGACAGCAATAAACTGAGTTTAAAGGCTGTATTATTGCATATTGGTAACAAAAAGCCTTCTATCCCGCTAGCACATGCAGTAAATACAAAGGAAACCTACGAGGAAATGCAAAAACTACTCAAATTTATCAAATATGAAGAGCATGATTGGAAAATATGTTCTGATCTCAAAGTCGTTGCAATGCTATGCGGTCTACAAAGTGGCTACACCAAGCACTGCTGCTTCCTCTGCAAGTGGGATAGCCGAGCTCGTAAGGACCACTACGTAAGAAAGGATTGGCCGGAAAGAGTCGAGTTTACCGTTGGTGTGGATAACATCAAATACACCCCTCTTGTCAAGAAAGAGAAAATCATACTTCCACCCTTACACATCAAGCTCGGTCTCATTAAAAACTTTGTTAAGGCTTTGGACAAAGAAGGCGAAGCATTCCACTATTTGAAAACAATTTTTCCAGATATTTCTCAAGCCAAGATAAAGGAAGGTATTTTTGTCGGACCACAAATAAAAAAGTTGATCAACAATAATCAATTCAAAGGACTACTCTCATCAGTTGAGGCAGCAGCGTGGGAATCCTTTGAAAACGTCGTTGCTTCTTTTCTCGGTAGACACAAAAGCCCTAACTACGAGCAGATATTGAACGACTTAATCAATAATTATGCGAAAATGGGTAAATATTAAAGGCTTATTAAAATTAATTTCCCAAAATTCTATAACTTGTTTACCTAACTAATATTTTCTTTCCAGGCGTAAATATGTCGTTAAAAATTCACTTTCCGCACTCACATTTGAGCTTTTTTCCGGCAAATCTTGGCGACGAAAGTGACGAACATAGCGAAAGGTTTCATCAGCAAATGAAATTAATTGAAAATCGATATCAAGGATTCTGGGACGTCGCAATGGTGGGTGATTACTGCTGATTTCTCATAAGAGAAACCGATCCTAAACTGAATAAGCGTCAAAGTCGAACACATAATTATTTCGACTACACAGTAAAATAAAATTAAGATAAAGATTGTTAGAATATAGTACAAACATAAATAAATTTAAAAAAAAGTTAAAAATATGGGTAATTTCATTCATAAATTGAACTTTTAACTAAATAGAAACAGAGCATAGCTAGATATTTCACTCTTCTTTATAATATACATACGTTTTGAGGTATACGTTGAAATTGCGCAACCTGGGTGTTTTTATTTGATCGCTTATAACTTACGTAGTTTTGCATCGATTTTCTTCGATAATAGCTTATCTTTTTTCTAATTAAACAGAGTTTACGTAAATAAAAAATATTTGGAAAAAAAGTTGTGGGTTTGGAATGCTGCCCTCGCAAAAGTAATTTTTTTCATATTTTTTCATAAAAAAAAAAGAAAAATCTGAAATGATGAGCTAATATCTCGAAAACTATATGGTTGAGCAAAAAACAATGTATGACTTATTTGCAATTGCTTGACCCGTTCGTGAGATATACGTAATTAAAGGGAGCCATCTTTTTGGTTTTTTCGAATAACGGTAAATTGCAAATATCTCAAAAACGGTACCATAGAATCAAAAATGAACTCAATTTTCGAAATCAGGGGGTGATTTTACATACGAATTTCATAACGGCGTCTCTGGTAAATTTTGGCCGTCGACCAGTGTAATCGATTGCATTGATTCCCATAAGGTTGGTCGAATCAGTTGTTATAAGGTTACCGATACGGTTACCGATAAAGCACCAATGTCTGCAGCTTTATGCTTTACAATCTTTCTTTAAAACTGCCTAAGCGAAAGGTATATTTTTTGGTATGTTTGTATGTATGTATGTTTGTGCATTAAAGAGATTTAGTCTATCTATATATAGGCCGCGATATAGGTCCCGTCATGGCAATTTGTAGGGAAATTTAAAAAAAGCACGACGCAAATTGGAAGAGAAGCTCGAGCCGAAATCTCCTTGGGGGTAAAGTCAAGTACTAATTATTATATTCTTTTATGGGAGTTTCACAAATAATTTTTATTGACCTTCTTCAACATATGCTGCAGTAAAATAATGAACATCTTAGTCCCGGAACTGGTCTTGGGATCTCACTTACTTACTTAATTGACGCTTAACCGTTTAAACGTTTATGACCGTCCAACATGTCGCACCAGTAGCTTATTCGCTCTACTAATTGGTCACAACAAGGGAATTTAAATCGTTTTCCACCTGGTCCTTCCAGCAGAATGTGGGCCACCCTCTTCATCTGTTTCCATAGGCGGGTTCCGGTAAAAATACTTTATTAGCCGGAGCGTCATCTTTCATGCGCATAGCCTAGCCTGACCAACGCACTATATAGCAGGACGGGAATGATAAGTGATTTGTAGAACATGCTTTTCGTCGGCCAAGAGAGGGCTCTATTTCTGTTTCTATTCTGTTTCTATCTATTGCTATTGCCAACCTAGTCCAAAGTAAGACTTATTGGGAAGAGTGAATCTTGGCTGGATTTCAGAGCTGATGTTGTTGTTCATGCAAAAGTTGGATCCCAAAGAATGAAGTATTTTAAACGCCCGCGGTTGTTTTTGCTATCCTCACTTCATCATGATAGGCTGAGGGAGCATTTACTCCATCATCATCGATTGCGGGATCAGGTTCATCATCCCTGTTCGGTCCATCGATGTCTCCATTAAGAAGATCAGAGAAATGTTACCTCAATAATCTAAGTACCATCTGGACATCGGTTACAAGGTCGCCGTTTTCGTTCTAACAAGAGTTTGCATCCTGCTTAAACCTTCCGTCTGTTGGCGAATTTGTTGCTAAAATTTGTGGGCGTTATTCCTGGTGGCTATCAGTCAAGCTCATCGTACTCACGCCCTTCTGCGTCTGATTTCTTCATCATGTAAAAGCATCTCGCTTCCGTTTTCAACTCGCGGTTTCGTTCACATACTCTTTTTATTGCGCCTGATTTTAATTTAGCCCTCTAGGCAGCGTCTTTCCTTTCGGTTGCAACGCGGCAACTTTCATGGTACCAATTGTTTTTCCTGGGTGCCGGTAACCAATTTTATCCTCGGCGTCGGTAAGAAGTGTTTTGGAGATATGCTCCCACTGCTCCCAAATTCCTTGGATTGACAGTCGAGTTTCAAAATTATTGGCAATCTGTTGTAATTACGACCTTTCGACATCTAGCATTCCTTGTGTTTTTATACTCAGCTGAGCAGAGCTCACAGAGTATATTAATTTTGTTCGAATAACGGTACCCCATAACGACATAAACTAATCGAGATAGATATAGACTTCTATATATCAAAATGATCTTGGCGAACAAAGAAATTCCGCTTCCTAAGGCAGTCGGTTCTATGTACCGGAGCGACTCGGGATTTTTCCCGACCAAGGACTGTCATTTCAGTGTGACCCCATTTAATTTGTTGCGTCCCTCCCACAAATTGTCATCCTCCCAGCAGTTCCTTGCAGCAGGACTGCTCCATATTCTTTTACTCCGGGAAGGCATCGAGCCCAATCCGGGCCCGTCTCCTGACCCCGGTCCTGAGAAATGGTTTTGCTGCATCTGCTGGAAAAGAATCTTTTTAGGACGGTCATACTCTCTTCAGTGTGTCTCGTGTAAGGGATGGTTGCATCGGACAGGTTGTCTGGGCTTGATCCCAAAACCCGATGTCCACGTAACTTTTATAAATATTTTGTGTCTCCTTGCTGTTCACGCCCAAGGGCGTCCCGTAGTCTACGCCTAAGCGCCCCCACTACCTTCCAGCAGCCCCGTTGCTCAGCAAGCAACAACAGGTACCAGCTGCTGCTCGCGCCCCACGGCGCCAACAACTCAAACAGCTGCTACCACTCATAACTACTACCTTCGTAGTAGAGTCGGTAGTAATGCTGAGCATCAGCCCCTGCCCCCGTCTTCTCCCACTCTTTTCCGGGAGAAATCGTGTAGGTCAGGGAAACAGACTCTTAGTCCCTACCTCCGTTTGCACCGTTTGCCAGCACAGAATATATATGTTTGCGACATCCGCCCAATGCAGCTCCTGCCTTGGGTGGTGCCACTTTCCTAGATGTTCTGGTCTCCGCGACGGCAACCTCCCGACGGGTTTCATCGCGCCATGTTGCCAGGTCGCAAACCCAAATCATCCGAGTACCCCAATGCTTGCCCAAGGACGCCCAGTCCCAGGGCCACAACAGCAATTTCGTCCTGGCCTCCCACAACCCAGGCGTAGTCACCCGTCATTAACCCCCAGAGTGGCGGCGTCTCCCCTTATGCATTTCAGAATTCTGCAGTTTAACTATAATGGACTAACTGGGAAGATTACGGAGATAGTCGATTTCATGAAGCGGCACAACATCCGTATTGCTGCGATTCAAGAGACTAAACTCACAGCAAGATCTGCATTGCAGACCTGCTCTGGGTATAATGTCCACAGGAAAGACCGCGATAGCGGAAATGGAGGCGGCCTCGCGTTTATCATACACCACTCTGTGCTATATTATATATTTTATCCTGGCATCGACCGCAGGGACAATGTCTTAGAACGTCAAGGCCTATCTGTCCGGTCAGGCGATGCAAACCTAGAAATCATCAACATCTATATCCCTCCTGCCACCTGTTCCCCAGCGGATACCGCCCTAATATCAGAGCCTTACTCACTGCAAATAATCGCATTATCTTAGGCGATTTCAATGCCCATCACGATCTCTGGCACTCAAACTTGCGGGCGGACATTCGATAAGTGCTTACAGGAGTCCCTGTCTTCGTAGACCTACCTCCGGTGTAAAACACAGATCAATGTCCGTTGATCTTCGGCCCAACAAGTTGGTACCAATCGGTGAGCTGGGGTGTTCAAGTCAACCAGCCTTGGTTTGGCCGTGGAGGACTATACATCCTCCCCTTCCATTTTCGGGTAATGGAACCCGGTTGCACGGCAACTCCACCGCGAGTTCCGTGCTTGCCTCAGAATACCTCTATCATTGATTTTGATATCTCGATATCTGATTAACATGTTAATCAGATTGAGATATTGTGTTTTGTCACAATTTAGGAATGTCACCAACCTTTCCTGTCCTGCAGTGTGACAAAAATGTAAAACATTGTTAACGATGGAGCTTGGTTTTGCTTAGATATTGCTTAAGGGCTGCACTACGTTGACAAACAGAGTGAGCTTGGCACCAAATTATGCTCCGTCTTAAACTCCATCACAATTAAAATCAAGGGATGTGACCAAGCTTTTCCGCATACAGACCTGTGAGTGCAGAGTGCCCGCCTCAGCAATGTCTCTCGACAACGCTTATGGCCACACTACGTTGACAAACATTGCGCTCCATATTGTGCTACATTTGGCTTCCATTTTTGCTACTAATTTCGCTCCAATTTTCACTCAAATTACGCAACAATTATGCTCCATTTTGCTTCCGAATACACTCCTACCACAACTAAAGGGATGTGTCCAACCTTTTCTGCTCACAGACCTGTAAGTACCGAGTACCTGCCCCAGCAACATCCTCGCATTGCAGTCCGCCACACTGCAGTGATTTGACAGCATCAAATCTTGCCATATTTAGGATGTGGCCATCCATTCCGCGAACGCCTCCTATTCGCTTACGCAGTCTAAAGCAGCCTCAAACATCTCAAAAGACGAGATGAGCACCGGCCCACTCGTACAATTATCGATTGTTTTTCGGCTGACGATAGACGTGCGTTTCTTCACCATTTTTCGTCACCATTTTTCTTCGGTTGCCAGAATTATGGGATGTGACCAACTCTTTCATCTGCCCCTCAGGGTCAGTTTCTCAATGAAATTGGGATTGCTGCGGCAAGCATGAGACCGAATTCCCTTGGGCTTCTGTCCCCAAGGCCCAAAGGAAAACAAGTCTACTCAGAGCGTGTGTCATAAGTGAACTCTATTTGAAACCACAACCCCCGCGATGCTCCCACAAGGGGGCCATCCCAGGACAGGAGATGAGACCTGAATACAAAGCATCTTATGATGCAGTGCATCAGATTACATTGGCTTGCTCCTGCTCCCGCGATAGCAGTTTTTATAAAGACCATGTGTAGGGTCTCACAGGGTGATACCCGCGTACACCCTGCTACCTTTCGAGTAAAACACCTTACTCATGGATTGGGTACCCATGGTATTATAGTCGCCTTTTACGACCGGTATACCTACCGTGGGCATATTCTTTCCCCTAGCCCACAGGGGTCTTGCGGGCGGACAGTAGGGGTGAGATGTTGGCGGATCAAATAGAAGAAACGACGTTCTGCACAATAACGCCCCCACACGTATGGTAGGAAGCTGTCACAGTTCGCCAGATATCTCAATCGTGAGCGCAGAACTCGTAAACTGCGTCAACTGGCAGCCGATGGTAACATTGGAATCCGACCACCTGCCTATACTTATTTCGCTCGAGCGTACCGCCGACTTCATCGTCACCAAAAACGCACTTTCTTAAACTTCAAAAAAGGAAAGTGGGAAGAATATAAATCTTTTACAGACAACCGCTTTGCTGCCCTCCCTATCCCGACTGATGCCCGCCAAGGGGAGCGTGCCTTCCGTAAGGTCATTGATTCCGCCTCGGCATGTTTCATTCCCGCCGGGAAAATTCCCGAAATCCGGCCCCACTTCCCGGCGGAGGCCGCAAACTTAGCGAGAAAACGTGACCTTATAAGACAGCTTGATCCAGGCGACCCCCAAATAAGGGATATAAACCAACGCATCAGATTGCTTGTGACGAACACAAGCGGGGTTGTAACCTCTCTACCGGTGTGGGTAAACTTTGGTCTACCGTAAAGTCCCTATCGAATCCGACTAAGCACAAAGACAAAGTTTCCATCGCCTTTGGCGACAAAGTGCTGTCGGATGCGAAAAAATGAGCGAGCGCTTTCTGCCGACAATATATAATGCATCCTACGGTCGACAAAGAGCCAATAGACACTCACATAAACACAACTTCAGCGCGTCACCAATCACCATCACCGCTAAAGAGGTTGAGGACGCCATTGGTCGCGCTAAACCATCCAAAGCAGTGGGCTCAGACGGCATAGCCATGCCGATGCTTAAAAGCCTAGGGAAAGAGGGTTTCAAATATTTAGCGCATGTCTTCAACTTGTCTCTTTCCACCTTTGTCATACCCGAGAAATGGAAATGGCCAAGGTGGTCCCGCTACTAAAGCCTGGGAAACCAGCTAACATAGGAGAGTCGTATCGTCCGATATCTCTCCTATCGCCAGTAGCAAAGACGCTTGAAGCAATTTTGCTCCCTTATTTCCAAGCAAATTTGCAGCTAGCCTCTCATCAGCACGGCTTCAGAAAACTCCATGCCACTACAACCGCGCTAAATACCATAACACCCAGATAAATTGCGGTTTAAATCAATACGCCCCACCATAGAAAAGTACTCGTAGCGCTAGACCTATCAAAAGCTTTTGATACGGTCAACCGTGGCTCGTTACTGCAAGACCTGGAAGGGTCTACCCTTCCCCCATGTCTTTAAAGGTGGTCCGCAAATTATCTGGGTGGTCGGCAGGCATCGTTGCAATTTAGAAACGAAACATCAAAACCAAGGAGAATTAAACAAGGGGTGCCACAGGGTGGTGCCCTATCCCCACTTTTGTTTAATTTCTACATATCTAAGCTACCTTCACCACCGGAAGGAGTCACAATCGTTTCCTACGCCGATGACTGCACAATCATCGATGAGCTATGCAATAAAATAAACGGCTACCCTCCCTGATCTCTCCAGTTTTTTTCGCCTCGCGAAACCTGGCATTGTCACCGACTAAATCTTCCGCGACCTAATTTACAACATGGACGTCCCAAATGTCGACCATTTTGAACATCCACGTCGATGGCACTTCGCTACCGACTGTCCTACACCCCAAAATCTTGGGTGTGACGTTTGATCAGGATCTTCATTTTGGTGAGCACGCAACCGCAATTGTTCCGAGAATTCAGAGCCGTAACAAAATCCTCAAATCCCTCGCTGGCAGTACCTGGGGAAAAGATAAAGAAACGCTCATGACTACATACAAAGCAATTAGCCAGCCGATTACGTGCTATGCGTCACCCATATGGTCGCCAAGCCTAAAAATTACCCACTGGAAGAAGCTACAGGCCTGCCAAAATATTTCTTTCAGAATTGCCACGGGCTATCTTCTTATGTCCCCAGATCACCATCTGCATAATGAGTCGAGAATACTCTTCATCAGGGAGAGAAATGAGATGCTGACCAAACTGTTCCTGTTGAATACCCAGAAACCTGAGCATCCCAACAGACATCTGATTGATGAACTAGCATCGCCTAGGGGCTTCAGGAGTCATCTCCGTAAGCATTTTGAGGAAATACGGCACCTGAGAATCCAGCCGTATGAAGCGAAAAAACAGAAGCAGGTCCTTGGTGAACTCCATAAACAGGCGTCCGACCTTTATGCCGGGAATTGCCCGGTGAATCCAGTACTTAAAGAAAAGTATCCAAAACTCGCGGAAGAGGAACGCATACTCCCCAGGGAAACGCGTGTCACTCTTGCTCAACTTCGTTCTGGATACTGTAACAGGTTAAACTCTTACCTATCCAGAATCAACCCCTACATACAAATGTATGCCCCGCTTGCAATGTGTCCCCACATGACACCAACCATCTCTTTAATTGTAATGTTGAACCAACGCCTCTAACACCCCTTTCCTTATGGTCCACCCCTGTTGAAACGGCAAGTTTCATTGGACTCCCGTTAGAGGATATTGATAACAATTTGTGATCGGTCGCGGCTGTTAGGTGGGGCGAAGCATTGCTACAACAACAACAACAACAACAAAGAAATTAATTTAACTATGTCCGTCCGTCTGCCCGTAAACACGACAACTTGGGTAAATTTTGATGTATCTTAATGAAATTTGGTATGTATGTTCTTGGGTACTAATATCAGATCGCTGTTTAAAATGAACGAAATCGGACTATAACCACGCCCACTTTTTCGATATCGAAAATTTCCATCATTACCAAAGACGGATAAAGCGATGAAACTTGGTAGGAGGGTTGACCTTATGACGCAGAATAGAAAATTAGTAAAATTTTGGACAATGTGCGTGGCACCGCCCACTTTTAAAAGAAGGTAATTTAAAAGTTTTGCAAGCTGTAATTTGGCAGCCGAATATGCAATGTTCGGTTACACCCGAACTTAGCCTTCCTTACTTGGTGTTTCTGGGTTTTGGTCGCGCATAGGCGGACGCGTATTTAACCTGCAACGAAATAATGATTCGAGACGATGTTAGGTTCTCGAATCGTACGAACGTCTAAAACACGATAGGTATGCCGCCCGTCTATGACAACGTGGTCGGTCTGATTGCATTAATTTCAATCGGGGCTTGATGTATATTTTTATGCATATTTTTCCAGCACCGGAGAAGTAGATTAGCCTCTGTCGATTAGGCGAGCTTTCATTCTGTGGACTGAAGTTTTCGACTGTGGGACCAAAAAAAAACTTCTTTGCCCACACTGGCGCTGATGTCGGCAAGCACCAATTTTACTAAATAGGAATACGTTGGAAATTTCCAAAAATTCGTTGTTTCTTACCTTATTGCTACTGCTCACAAAAATAGGCAGCATAGCATTTTTTTTTTAATGTTACCGCTTTATTTAATGTAAATTTTTTCTCACATTTATACTACACAAACACAAATATACTTACCTACATAGACATATTTATTGTGGGCAATAAAAAATTGCTATGCCCAATGGGTTGACTTTTTAAGCGATTACGAGAGTGTGGTTATAAAACCTGGGGAAATAAAATAAAAGGTTTTTAGAATACACGCCTAGATGTACATATACCTACATACATACATGAGTCGTAATGTAAAAGTAATGCTTACAGGCGTAAATGTCAAAAAGATTAGAGAATAAGTAGGTAAAACCAAAAGGAAATGAAAAATTCATAAACATTTTTTAAGTTGCATTTACATGTATACGTACGTATGTATATATGGGGTATTCCATGCTATTTCGACCAATTTTGAACCCCACCCCTTTAGAATTGGCTGAAAGTTTTTCTCCTTTTTCTAGCTTACGAAAGACGTTTTTCAGAATTTTTTCAAATTTTTTCATCCAACTCAAAAAAAGTTATGAATTTTTAAAAAAACTACAATTTTTGTTTTCAAAATGCTATAACTTTTTCAAAAATTGACCGTTTGGGATCTTTTTTTTTGTTTTTTAATTTTTTTAAATGTACTTTTCGGAAAAAATACAAAAAAGTTTTTAAAGTTTTTTTTTTAATTTTTCAGTTTTTCGAGATATTTCGAATTTCGCCATTTTTTTTTTCTCATAAAAAACTTCAATCAATTGTGCAATCATCCCCAATAATCCCGGAGTGGGCAATCTACAATTAAAATAACCAGGATTAATGACTGACACGGTAAAAATGTAAGTTTTCTAAAAATAATGTAACAAAAAAAAGAAAAGAATACTTAAAAATTATTTTCTTACATTTTTTTGTTATATAAATAAAATTGATAAAAAAAATTTTATTTTTGAAATTTTTTTTTTCAATTAAATAAAAAAAAATATAAAAAAAATCGGCCCACTCCGGGATTAGTGGGGATGATTGCAGAATTGATTGAAGTTTTTTATGAGAAAAAAAAAATAAAAATGGCGAAATTCGAAAAAACCCGAAAAACTGAAAAATTTAAAAAAAAACTTTAAAAATTTGTTTGTCTTTTTTCCGAAAAGTACATTTAAAAATAAATTAAAAAAAAAAAGATCCCAAACGGTTAATTTATGAAAAAGTTATAGCATTTTGAAAACAAAAACGGTGTTTTTTTTTAAATTCATAACTTTTTTTGAGTTGGATGAAAAAATTTGAAAAAATTCTGAAAACCGTCTTTCGTAAGCTAGAAAAAGAAGAAAAACTTTCAGCCAATTCTAAAGGGGTCGGATTCAAAATTGGTCGAAATGGGATGGAATACCCCATATACATGCTATAAAGCAGGGATGGGCCTATTTTCGGCTGCTAAATCAGTTTCAGTGCCAGCGAGTGCTTGGTGAGACGTTTGTGTGTTTTGGGCTGTTAGGGGAGTAAACAAATATCGTACGCTTCGTCTCAAACGATATTCGTCGCAAGAAGCAAATATTACTTCATACGAAACTCTCTCAGTTTTTGCGATCTCACGAGGGATTTATCTCAAATTTGTGCTGGCAACAATCACAAATAAATCTCTCGCGCCAGCTGAAGCGGGTGCCAGAACAAAAAATGTGCCAACTAAAACGAAAAACGGGCCAATTTCGGTAAACTTTAGTTTGACCTACAACTGTAGAATAGGGTTCAAAAATTATGGGAAAAAGGATAAAAATACTTGTTGTAGTGTAGATATTATTAGTTCGAAGGCGTAGGGTAAATATTGTGACGAATATTAGTGACACTAAGTGATACATTCCTAGCCTGATGCTAAATAAATGAAGTCACAACAACAATAAAGCAGACAGTCACTGGTATCTACATAAACGAATCAATCATTATGTCTACACGGAGAAGCAACGTACAACCACATGCATATATCTGAGATACTCCCGAAAATATGCAATGATAGAAGCTATAATATATGCATCTGTAGTTACACCTGAGAAATTTGATAGCTGATGGCCAACTAGTAGATTCTGGAAATGGAAGCGCCTAGAAGATGCGAACGAGGAAATCAGAGAGTATAAAAGGCGACACCAGTAGAGGCGCTAGAATCAGTTTCGATTCAGCACGCTATCTGTCGAGCAATAGCAGTATTATTTTGAAAATCAGTTGTAGTGTTATTGTAAAGAACTCTAATAAAGGCCATTTTGCATTATTAAATATTGGAGTTATTTATTCAACAGTTTAGTGATTTGAACTTAGAAGAAGGTTGCAAATAAGAGGATTTGCAGTAAAATTCGTTACAATATTATTACCCATTCAAAAGTTATCACTAAAAACAGGTTATGTAAATACGAAGTCCTGATGCAACCAGTCGATTTTGATCACAGAACCTGGAACATGAGACATGTAGGATGTTAGCTATTATATCATAGGTCCAATTTACTGAAATTTCAAAAGAATATATGTGTTTCACTGTGAGTTAAATGCGTTACAATATATGACTAATTAATTTAATCAAAATGTAAATTTTACTTAGTTTTGTTTATATTTAACTCTAACTAGTCGTATTATTGTAAAATAAGTTTAAAGAAATGAATATTTTACGACTATCATTTTATTAAATGATTGAAACTACAATCGCCAAGTGTTATCATTGACAAAAATGTGCATTTTGACAGCGCTCTCTCGAAACAAAGAGTTGCAAATCCATTCATCTATGTCAAAAAGGTTGCGGAAACATTAAAAAACTGAACTGAAAATATTCTCTCTCAACCTCGAAAACCAATTCTCAAACTGTGTTGCAATAGTACGAAAACAATTTGTTTGCCACTGCTTCGTATGCGCATTTCGTAGTTTTGCTCCCACAACATGTTCTGTGTTTTTCAGTTCGTTGGAGTGTATGGAGAGAAAGGAATCTTTTCTAACTTATGTTTGCATAAAAACTCCTTGAAGGCGCCGTTGCCGCTCAATAACTGCGAGAGGTGGTAATTTAGTTCGTCATGCTTCCGCACATACCACTCCAATATATTCCCTATTTACGTGTATGTCGATTATCCTTTCCTCGATCCCTCCAACTGTTCTTGTTACTTTATCATTGTCCGTGTTCCTTTTTTGGTGTCTTCCGACGATCGCTTGATTGCAATGTCGCTATCAGTTCTACTATTTCACTTGACAGCACTTGCTAATCTGGAGGTATATCTTTTTGGTGGGTCAGAATCGAGCCATCCTACACTAGCGCTCGTATAATATTACTGAGCTAGTTACGTTGAATGATAGCTAACGGGTTCCTAGCGAATCCAATAAATAGAGTGGGATCTTGCAAGATTTCAAGAAAAGGGACAGTCTTTGATGCTTCCATGAGCGGGGAGTTCCGTTTTCGTTACAGACATTGAAGAGATCCGAAAATACTGATGCCCTAAACGTTACTGCTGCTTTAAATCTTATATTTGGCATTCCATAAAACCTGACGACTTTTCATTGGCAACTCTGTGTGTTGAATCCAATACCTACCGCTCTGTATTCCATAGGACTTTTACACCTTCCGGGATACCGCTTTAAGAAGCCCACTAACATTGTGTCGGAGAACGAGTTTCGGCGATGTTTTTTGTTATTATCAGGCATGTGGGTTGCTATAATTTCTGCCATTTAGTTTAACCCATCACTGTTCTTGGGCCAATCCCAAAGAATCAAGTTTGCTTTTTTTATAATATTTTCAAACACTGTTATTTGGGCAATGAAAGTGCTGTGTAGCTCATGCTATATCTGATATTTCATCACTCCACCCATATACAGGAATTTGAGTTACTTTTACGTGACTTCTGTGAACATCAAGCGCCATATTTGATGACTGAGATATTTGAATCGACAGGTCTTCCGTATCTATACTTCGAATAGCGGCATCATTTTATACAATATTCAATGTTTAATTTAGTCTGAGCCCGAGAGCCCACCTTGCTCATGAATATTTTTGTACGATTCAGATAATATATATGTGCTATATATGTTTTAAATCATCCTTCAAAAATATTTTGGAAAAAGAGGTCTTAAGCTGCTGCACATTGGTTTAAATTGAGTTGCAACGATCTACATCATGTCAACTTCAGCTTCGGGGCTTGATATAAAAGGAGTAATACTAATTTCTTTGCTAAACACGCACAATAAAAGGTATATATTTCGATTGCATGTGGTAATCAATGGGCACTGTAATACTGGAGCTCATGGGGCTCGGATTGAAATGAAGTATAGTAACTGGAATTACAGCTGCAATCTTTTAAGGCACGAAGATATGAACTAGCACTTACTTTGTGCCTGTCACGTCCACTCTCGTAGCACAAAAGACTTCTGAGGGGCTCCTGAAAAGGCGTCAGTATGCTCCGAGAAAGAGCCTAACAGTCGCACAAGAGATGCTCTACTTTTAAAAGTTGCGGCTTCAGCTATTGCGTTGTAGCCAACCGTGCCACATGAGCCCCAATTGTCTAGCGACTGATGATTACGGCACCTTATCGAAATACATACCTTCTATTTGACTTAAGAATGACTGAAATTCGGTTCTTCATTAAATGGTGATCATATGCTCTTAGAAATTCTATTGTAATCGCTTTCACCTATCGTAAGCGTCCCTAAGCACGTTTGAGTACTGCGTCCCTTTATGAGTCCCAGAGATGCAAATATTTTCTTTGTTCCTGCGACTCACACTCATCAATCAGACTCAATGCGCTTGTCGCTGCTACTTTAATAATTTGTATCCAAAATACCTTACATGCCTCCTAGATGACGAAAATTACGCATTGATGCAAACGCGCTGAGCCCGGTAGGTGAATAGAGTTGGACGTGACGGGAATTGTTGCAAAGACTACGGCTGCCACTCCACAAACTATTTTCATATCCGTCTGGATAAACTAAAAACTCGACGCGAATAGAAGGACCGAGGAAAAACCTAACTTAGAAAGAGAAATAAATTTATTGAAAGTCAGTCTGGAGGTTGATGACATCAGACAACTAATATCGTGTAGGAATTTAATGGCCAAATGGGTATGCTGAGGCTTCCAACGATCACACTGGAAGTAAGCTTCAACCTTGGTCAAGGTATAAATTCGAATCGCCTTCGTATTTGTAGCCTCTTGTAACTTCCTTTAAAAATAACTTAAATATATTCCACCATTCTAATAGCTATGGTCGACACCTCGTATATTAGGTTTATTTATTACCTGTCCTTATGGTAAGTCTCTATTAATAAATTGCATTGCCAACGATATTTCGACTGTCACGCACGTAAAGTCATTTGATACTTGATTCGTTGTGGTGCTTTCATCTTTCGTTCTGTCATATACGAAATTTACAGAAGCAAAGGTGACTTTATTTGGGTGAAGCGATGTGATCTTGATTTAAACACATGGACGTAGATACAAACATGTACATATGTATGTAGGCAAATAATTCCATATGTGAGAACATACTTTCTAACTTACATTATAATTTTCCATTTATTACTCTGTCTAAAATGGTCATGACACACATACATATATACATATATACATATATGCTTGCCTGTAGGTACGTCTGAAAGCGTGCCTTTGATGTTCCTTTGATTTTGATGTGATAGGTCACCACTTCCATTTTTGTCGTTGCTGTACACGCCGAACGCCTATTTTCAATGGCAGCCTTTCTGGAAAAAAATACTAAAGTAGCAAATCATCTCGAACACGTTTCAAAATCCTATTTTGTGTGCTCTACGAAAACGTTCGCAAGCCTTTGTGAGGTCAAAGAGTTTGCAATTGCTAAAAAGAGTTGCAGCTGTGAAGTCAACCAATGATTTAGCTCTTTGCTGAAAGTGAATAAATATCGGGTAAAATATTGCCGCATTTGGCGTCGCTTATATAACCTGCGCTGTGTTGGCGAGCGTGTGAAGGTTCATATGTACTTTGACAGGTTTAGGTGATGCATTTTTACTAGATTTGTGCTATTTGTAATATTAAGTTAATTA
Source organism: Eurosta solidaginis (assembly GCF_040869045.1). Lineage (NCBI taxonomy): Eukaryota > Metazoa > Arthropoda > Insecta > Diptera > Tephritidae > Eurosta > Eurosta solidaginis. Next base: position 227,625,525 of record NC_090320.1, on the reverse strand, counting down.
AATTTTTGTTTTTTGTTTTTTTTTGCACATAATATGCTCCCATATGTGTTCCAAATTTTGTGAAATACTGTAAGGCTCCTCCAAGAGAACTTGATCAGTGATGAACCTTAGCTTAGGTTAGGTTAGGTTCAAGTGGATGCCGTCCGCATCGCAGCGGCACACCTAGGCCTTTATAGACACATTGTGAAACCACACGCCACGTGCCTACTCTCCTAATCAAACCACTTTGTTGAGTTTGTGAAGCTAATTAAGTGTTGTGTATTCACCTCAGCTATATTAGTCAGATCTACGAGAAACAGCTTGCCCATAAAAGGTTGCCTTCTTTTACCGAGCGCTGGACATTCGCAGAGTAGATGCCTAACAGTTACAGGCTCTTCTTCGTTGCCACAGAGTCTGAAATAATCATTAAATAGAGCGCCAATCCTTTCCGCATGCTGCCCAATACAAACGCGGCCAGTGAGAACACCCACAACTAAGGAAAAATCCCTCTTACGGCGGGTGAGAAGCTCACGCGATTCCTTCTCATTCCATTCCGGACATGTGAGTTTTGCCGTGTGGCATCTATCATGATGCGTCCACCTTCCATCAGAAGATCCTCCTTTATCTTGAGCTTGCAGGTGGAGAGCGGCATGCCCAATCCCTTCCAGGATGGCGAAAGTGGAAGCGAGGTACCATTTCTTGCAAGCTCATATGCCATCTCATTACCTGGTATGTCCCTATGACCCGGAACCCATACCAAATGCAGAGAAAACTGTTCAGCCATCACGTTAAGTAATCTTCGACAGCGCACTACAGTTTCAGAATTAGTTGTAACGCGCCCAACGCTTTTATTCAATTGTCTGATCAATGCCCTAGATTGATGAGGAGTGTGATGACTAGTACCTGGGACCTATTTAATTATTTTCTAGCTTTTAGTATTATTATTACTTCATGTAAGTATTGTTTTCAATAAAACCGTTTAACTTAAAATTTTTATTTTTTTTAATTATTTTATTTTCAAGTTTTTGGTCTTTATATAATTGCCTATTATTTCTCATTCTATTTAGTTCATTTAGTGACTCGTTATTACAAGGACTCTTTCCTGACAATTTGTTACAATCTAAGTCCTCAATACATAATCCTTCCAAAGACTTTACTCGAGTCTGCACCACGTATGCTTGTCCCTCCTCCAACTCCAAAATATGTTGATGTTATTTCTACCGGACTGTATGTAATATTTGTTCCAAATATGAGCCAAATCAGACATCATAGGTCGCTTTCTATTCATGTATGTATTATGTGTTCCAAATATGGACCAAATCGGACCACAAATACGATTTTTTTGAATATCTCGATCTTTGCGCCACCTTGCGGCGATTTTTTCATAGGTTGCTTTTTATTCTTGCATGTATTATGTGTTCCAAATATGAGCCAAATCGGACCACAAATACGATTTTTGCGAATATCTCGATTCTTGCTCCACCTAGCGGCGATTTTTTTCTAATTATTGCATTGTCATCGGGTTCTGAACTATATTCCAAGTTTCAAGTTTGTAGCTTATCGGGAAGTTACTTAAATTTCAATTACAAAATTCGTTCACAACAGCCGTCCATGCGGCCGTGAAGCCTGCCTGTCAAGTCAAGCTAAATAAAACCGTTTAATAATAAAAAACAAATATGCGAGATGAAACTGCAGCGTATCGTAAAATATCACTAGTCTGTTTTAGTTGGCGGCCACCGTGGTGTGATGGTAGCGTGCTCCGCCATCACACCGTATGCCCTGGGTTCAACTCCCGGGCAAAGCAACATCAAAATTTTAGAAATAAGATTTTTCAATTAGAAGAAAATGTTTCTAAGCGGGGTCGCCCCTCGGCAGTGTCTGGCAAGCGCTCCGATTGTATTTCTGCCATGAAAAGCTCTCAGTGAAAACTCATCTGCCTTGCAGATGCAGTTCGGAGTCGGCATAAAACATGTAGGTCCCGTCCGGCCAATTTGTAGGGAAAAATCAAGAGGAGCACGACGCAAATTGGAAGAGAAGCTCGGCCTTAGATCTCTTCGGAGGTTATCGCGCCTTACATTTATTTTTTTTTTTTATGTCCTTGTCAAGACAAAAGTCAACATGCCGTCATACGGTAAGCTCAATGAACTGGGCAAGGCCGAAAAACGTTAGGGCCTTGTAACGACTACTAAAGCGGCCATATGAACAAACGCGGAATTCCTTACTTTTTGTTGTAGAAAAGAAACTTCACCGCCAAATACTTTCTTTCACTAATGTGAACGAGAGTCTCACAGCGAGCCGGCATATTTCTCTCAATTATTGCATACCGTTGCTGCTGATATCGCAAGCGAGCCCGCAAAAACATCTGTGCTGCCTCGGAAAACAAATTAGAGCGTTATCTTGGGCGAAGAAGGGAGAAATACGTCTGTTTAGGAGAAAAAAACGTGAGGCAGAATAGCGTGAGTGCAAGCAGCTTGAGATGCTATCTGATAGGAATAATGCCGGAAAAGACTACCAAAAAATCGGGTGGATGATGGAAGGTTCCATGAAAACCGAGACAGATTCCTGAAGAAATGGTAATGGCGACTCAGTAACTCTGTCAGTTCCCCAAGTTTTGGAGAACAATCCTCCTTATTGCTAGTTAACGAGGGAGAAGATGAAACCGATATCCTAATCGCCGATGATGGAAAGCACCTTTAGGCACCGGACTGTAACAAAGCTAAAGCAAAAAATGTGAGTCTTGCGGTAAACGAGGACAATATGAAATACTTGCTGCAATCCACGAAAGAAGAGATCCATTCGCGCCTTGGCAGCCGCGTCACTGACATAAATTCTAGATTGTGAGATTTGGCTCTAGCATTTACAGTAAAAACAATGTCAGCTTAGAAAAACTGAGAATAATTTTGCCAACAAGAGCTACTTTGGACTGAGTGAGGAGTTGAAAAGTAAACAAAACAAAAGTCATACTCTAAATTCGCTCATTATACCAGTCCCATTGTAGACCTGAGTCGTGGGCGGTGTAGAGAGAAGATGAGATGGCTCTTAAAGTGATCGAGAAAAAAGTTCTCCGGAAGATTTATGGTCCTTCCCGTGATACCAAGGGCGAGTGCCGATAGAGGTATAATGATCAGTTGTATGACTTTATTTCTTACAAAAGTTTTTATCGCTGATATATGGAGGTATTAATAAGTCATATATGCAGTTGGGAAGCCCGGCGATACTCATAGCTTCGAAATTTCAGATTTTTGGGTTCACTCCGTTTTTATCTACGTGAAGAGCTTTGCAACTAAATATTTTTCCCAAAAGTATCAAACACAAAACAACAGACACTAAACCAAATTTCGCTACAGTCACCACATGATTGCGAGGGAGCGAACTAAGCTAGTGTATGATTAAAAGAGTTTGTTACAAACGAGGGGCTTGAAGATTATAAAATTGTTTTTGTTTACATTTCTAACAAAATTCGAAAGCTATCAAATGTGCAATTTCCAAATTGTAGAAAAAATGTGAAAATTATGCCAAATGATAGGGAAACTGCCTAACACATGTGTGCGACCCTCATATGTCTACATGTGTGTGTGTGTGAGTTTGCACAATGGAAGTATGTTTTGGTGTGTTATTGAAGGAGTTGCCAAAACGAGGCTAACTACAATTACCAATGGTAGTAGTAATAAGCCCAAAGGACATAACATTTAATGGACTTTGAAATGGCAAACGATACGAAATCATCTTTGCTGCATTTAATGTGAAGGCCAAAGTCGAACCAAAAATGTGTGTATATATTTACAAGTGAACGTGTTGCAGCATATGTTTAAGATAAGGGACATGTAGAAAGAAGTAACAGTAGCTATACAAAGCCTATTGATTGTTAGAGTATTGAAATTTTGTTTCTAAGTCACTCGTCGGTAATTTAAACGAGTAAGATTACTTGTGAAATGAACGTCCCTTTCGTTTCGATTATGTAACTATTTTTGTTGTTGCATGATATGTCATTTGTTGTTTGTGTTGCTTTGTAGAATTTTGTACGATAAAAAATACCCTGTAATAAAATTAAGCAATAATGCCAAAAAATTATAGCCTTAGAGCCCTACATCTCGTATCTATACTTCAAACTATCGTTAATGGGCATTCGAACCGGCTGAGAACTAGCCAAAGTGAAACTATTTAGAAACTGTCTGCCGTAAAACCGGTTGAAAACCAGTGATTAACGTCATAACGTCATAAGTGATGTTATACCACAACATATTCTAAGCTCCAATAATGCGATTTTAAATTAAGCGTCTATTGTCATATCACAAAATCGAGGTTAGAACGATATGAAGGGATGTTATGATTTTTTAGTTATGTGCATATATTTAATATGTTTGAAAAATTTGCGATAACGTGGAGATAATCAAATTTATGCCTCGACTGATATCAAATCACAAGACCACAATTATATCATATACTACAACAAATCACAATAACCTAATGACATATTGCAAAATATCACAACTAATGTTTTATCTCACATCAAAATACCTCAAATCTGATCAAATCTGGTGAGATAATATCATGTCCTACGACTGAATATGATACCAATTTAAATCATATCACACCGTATACTTATCACATTCTATTTGATCACATCAAAGTCATGCGTCGCATCAAGGAAATCACAATTACATCATACACTACAACATATCACATCAATCTAGTATCATATCTCACAATATCCTTACTTCGGTCCTATAACTTCAAGATAGGTACGATATGAAGTAAAATCGCTCAAATTTGACAAAAGCTGGTAAGATCTCATTGATATCATATTATTTTCTATAGATGAAAATGATACCAATTTAAATCATATCACACCATACAAGTATCAAATTCAATTTGATCCCATCAAAGCATGCCTTGACTAAAATCAATTCAATCATAAGTACCACATCAATCTAGAATCAATATCCCTATATTGGTTCTATCACTTCAAGATGCAAGAGATCATTTCATGCAGCTGCATGCTGAGAAATTAACCACCACGTTTGTATGGGTTTCTGGTTTCACAAGCAGTGGCACTGCTGAATGCTGCTGCGGCTGAAAAAGATTCATCTGATATCAGCAGATTCATCATTCTCTTGTTTTTAGTATCCAGGAGACACAGCAACCAACCTAGGATAACTACAGCTCTCAACCGATTTCATATTTTGCGTAGTAAAATCCGAATAAAGGTGTGATATTCTCTTTTTCTAGTTGAAGCAATGGCTCCCCTGTTTTTCAAGAGTCAGTATAAGTCCGCTGAAAGTCACATTACTTGGTTTATTTGCAGGAAATCATCATTGGGGCTGTTTGTGTCCTGCCAGGATTACTGTCAAATTATTTATAGCCTGTATTTCTCACCGTCTCCCGTAGGCTGACTTTAAATAAGTTTATCGTATCTGCATTTTCATTTCCTCCGACGCCAACACACTCCGGACATATCCTTTTATCTTTGGTATCTTATATAACTCGTGCCCTGCGCTTGCTTTGGAGGTTAGAAATACTTACTGAGTTTGACTCGGTTGTAGCATACTACTTAGTCGAAAGTTGGAATATATCAGTTCACCACATCCTTCATCACAAAAGTTATGATTCTGAGCACGTAACTCTAACCAAATCTCCTCATTGCCACGGATATTAGCTTTTTTTCGCATTGGTTGGAGTCCTAATGTTATCTCCTATTAGCTCTGATGTTGCGTTTGAAGCTCCAGAAACACTCACCAAAGGTTAAAGAGAGTGCTGAGGTAGTCCTTTCTCGGAAACGCGCCGCTTATATAGTGTCTCGGTCGGCGAATGCTTCGTCACGTCGCTCATATTGCCTAAGTAAGCTGGAGTCTAAATGTTATCTCCCATAAGCTCAATTTTAACTCCAGAAAAATCTACGAAGATTTAAGAGAGTGCTGCTGTAGTCCTTTTCGTCGAACGCTTGGTCTAGTAGCTCATTTTGTCTTAAGAAGAGTCTTCATCCCATTAGCTGTGTTGTTGTTGTGGAACGGTTTCTGGGAAATATGTCTGGCACGGCCCAGTTCCGGCACCTGTCTGACTTCTTCAAGAACCTTTTATGTAATGTGCAATATGGTCGCTTTACGACAGGAGTACCTCCTTCAGGGATATTCCTATCCCCTTAACTCACTAGGATTGGCTATTACTGGCTGCTGAAGAAGCTTCTTATAATTATTTTTGATTAGCGAGGTGTTGCCTCAATATTTCTTGTCTCTGCAAATTTGCAAGATTCGGTGTACAGGTCCCAACGCCATTGCGACTTTTTCTCTGCATCTGCCTCACATATTTTGATGTAACGGCTCTGGTACTGAGTACTCTCCCATCTCCTCTCGCTCTTCGGGGCTACGGCCTCCCACTCTCCGCTAATTGCTTTGATCTTGCTTCATCTTAAAGCAGGGTTAGTGTTTACAAATCTTTTGTCTTCAAATTGATTGAATCCTTTCATAAGTCATACTCTTGACTGAAATCCGGTATTGCGAAATAGCTATCTTCTCTTTTCTATTATATTATGTCCTTTTCTCACTCTTATTATTCGCTTAAGTCATTTGCAGGTTTCGGTGTGCAGGTCCCAACGCCATTGTTACTTTCTCTCTGCTTCTGCGTCACATTTTTCGAGGTAACGGCTCTGGTACTGAATCTTCTCCGTTCCCCTCTCGTTCTTCAGGACTAAGGCCTGTCATTCTCCGCTGTTTTCTTCGATCTTGCTTCATCTTAAAGCAGGGTTAGTATCTGCAAAGCTTTTGTCTTCAAATTGATTGAATATTTTCATAAGGAAATACTCTTGAGTGAAATTCGGTATTGCGAAAGGACTATCTTCTCCCTTCTATTATATGATGTAATTTGCTTGCTCTTCTTGTTCGCTTAAGTCATGAACTCAAGGTTGTATAAAAAAGCTACATAGAAGCTACAAACTCTTAAGTCGAGTTAAAATCCGACAACATCATAAAGGCATGTCGTCTCTTTGAGCCCACCAGATGATTCCGTTAGTCATATGTTTACAAATATTTGCTAGTTAAAAAGTTTATGCAACTTTTGTAATTCAATTGGAAATCGATGCTCTCCCACACATAAGCACAGACTCGCTTATGTACGTATTTACAATAACACATCTACATTAAGTTTATGATGTTTGCAAATACATAGATATTACGAAACTTTCAAGGGGTATTATCAAATGTGTAATTGAGCGCAAGATCAAAAATTGGTGGTGTCGCAGGAGATCAAGTGTGTAGAGTCACACCTAAAAGCGAAAGCAATTGGAGTATACAGCCAACCAACACCAAATAACTATGTACAAGATTATGTAAAGCTAAGAGCGGAAGCAAAGAAAACTCCATCAAAACTTCAATGCTAAAGAACGTATGTCGGACGAGCAACAATTTCGAATGCTTGTTGACTAGGTCAATTGGCAATTAGCAATAGCAAATGGGTGAAATGTAAAAGGCACACAAACAAATACACACGATCGGCCGGTACACATACTTAACTAAATTAGCAAAGGGCGTAGCTAGGATTCAACAAATTGTGGGTTATAAAGAATATCACTTTCCTATGAGTCAATCAGATAATTTTCACAAAATCTGATCTGATCTAAGTCACGCCACCTATATGGGAGAGTACTTGCCTTGCCAGAGAGACGCCTTCGCAGAAAGTGTGAACTGGCGTTTCATCCTTCAACTCAAGTGATAGATTTGTTTCCTAGTTACTGCTGTGTTTCCTAGTTACTTATGGTTTCCCAAATTCGTGCCTTTATAAGTCCGCAGAAGGGCTCTGATCTATAGAATACTGCTAAAGCACCCTGATTGGGTTAGTTACTTTCATGTCCCTGCTGCCCGCGAAATCATGGAAACAAAAATTTCTGTTTAGCTCCCAGATCATTTAGGACTCCAATGCATTCATCTAATAACTTTGAGGTAATTGTGTAAAACTGCAAGGCACGGAAGGCTGCCTCGTCGTCTGTCGCAATGAGGATACTCGTCGAGGATAAGCCTCTCCGGATTTGCATGCATTTCTGCCAGATAAAATAGTAAAATGAATAGTTATCAATCGAAGTGTTGCCAAATTTGTTACTGAAAAGCTATCGATTATTTATCAATATGTTAATAAAAATTTTTTTTATCGGAGTTTATCCAAATTAAGATGTCGGCATGTTATCGACTTTTTATTGAAAAGCTATCGATTTGTTATCAAAGGGTTATCAATTTCTTATAAAAAAGTTATCGATTTGTTTTCGCAGTTTTAAATATATGTTATCGGTTTGCTATCGAAAAGTTGTTTATTTGAAATCGAAAATGTATCGATTTTACATTGAAGTGTTGCTAGTCCGACGATCTCGAAAACGATAAGATATGAGCAATTCGAGCCTGCGAAATCAACATGGTAGCCTCCTCTGCTAAAGTAATGTTCGCATATGTACATTCATATTTGTTGTAGGATTCGCACTGTAGGTTAGACAGATAATTGGGTTGTATACGCCTAGTTCCTTTAATAACCTGTATTGCCCCTGAATCCGCTTCACTAGCAAATGCTCAGAGTATAGGCCACATCCACTACCCCTTCTGGTTTTTAGCCTGCCTTAATGCTTATAATTTGATACCACTGTCAAAACCTTTCCATAAAGTTATGGAATCCATAAATATAGCCAAAGCATACATATCCATCGCCACAGACAAAGAGACACTTTAAAACTAAGGCCACCAATGGGCCTGTTGATAGATATTTAGTCATGCCATGCTACTTAAAGACCTAGATGAAACACGAGTCACTACAATACTGGGTGGTTGTTCACAAGTTATTTGCAATGCAACAGCATTATTAAAAACCAACTGAGATTGGTTTCGCGAGGCTTCGCCGTGTGCCTACTGTACTTTTCCATGTATGTTGAAATTAGTTATGATCATTTACTTTGGTTCTAAAATTTTTGATATTCAATTAAGGGTTATTCCCGATATTAATTTTGTTTTTTTGATTTTTCCACAGGATGAATAATTGATGTATATTGGAACAGTCATCCCTTAGCAACTTTGTTTGGAGACAAACCGGTTACAGCATTGCGCCATCATCAGTGTCATTTTAGGTTCTGATTTGTTGTTGTCGTTTTTTATTCCGGATATGTTGCTTGAGTGTCGATAAGTGCTTTTTAACAGCCACGATCTATCCGGAATGTTTTGGGTAGCTCCATCAATAGTCTTTTAAAAGACTGAATTTTATTTATTTGTTTAAGTCTGTGAATTTTAATCCTTACAGACTATGATACAATGAAAATTTAAAAAATACTAATGCCTAAAAGTGATCGGTGTACTTAGAAAGCAGACTTCAAAATATTAATAAATTCAGCCCTTTGTATAGAAAAATCAAGAGCAGCGGAATTACTTATTGAGTTAAGCTCCCGAATAGCACTCGTAATGGGAGCATTACCAGCGTAATTCGTTCTGAAATAATCGTAATAAAATAGAAAGGAATTTCTGAGAGATCTTTGGGGAACATTAAATCGAATTCTTTGCAGCCAATAAGGGCAATCAATGTAGTCATTAATAACATTATACATGAATAACAAGCACAGTATAAATCTACGATTTTCCAAAGACTTGAGGCTTAAAAGCAAAAGACGTGCAGAGTAGGAAGGAATCGGCTCCGAAAAGTTTAACGGCCGAATGGCATATTTAAGAAAAATTTTTTGAATTCTCTCAATTCTACAAATAGCCGTTTGGTTGCTTGGTCTCCAAATGAAGACAGCATATTCAATATTAGATCTAACGTATGATGTGTAGGGCAGCTTAAAGGTATAGGGGTCTGAGAATTTTGAAGCATTGCGCCGTACAAATCCGAGCATAGAATATGCTTTCGATGTTACATAGTTAATGTGATTAATGAAGGAAAACCTTTTGTCAAAAACGACACCCAGGTCTTTACTCTCATCAACACATTGAAGTTCATAGTTAGATATACTGTATTTTGTAGACAATTTGTTAGTTGATTTTGAATAAACAATTTGGAAGCAATTTTGCGTATTTAAAGAGAGACAGGAATTCAGGCACCATTGGTGAAGCTTATTTATATCATCCTGCAGTTTTATGGCATCTTCTTGCGATTTAATAGCTGAGAATATTTTTAAGTCATCTGCATATTGCATTTATGTATTGCATTCACACAACATGTTCTGCAATTGTCTTATTTAAGAACTGTCCTAAAGTTGACCAGCCCTACAACATCGCATAGAAGACTGCCCTACTGACAAATTTTGATTCATTCGGCTAAATAGGAAAAATGCTACCCGCCATATGTAGACTTGCCCTTGCACTTTAAAAGTTGACATGAAGCCTCACTCGATAACTCACAAACGATGTCATCTGGAACGCATTGTGATAAGAAGGTAGGTATTACCCGCAAAGCCCACTTGCATAGGACAAAAGCGAATTCATTTCAACTTATCACTGAATTCACCTCATTGCTTTCGCCATGCAAAGCGCTTGAAAAATTGCAGCATACGTATGTGTTAGCCCTAGTTCGCCCTTTGTTTTTCATTTCGTACAGATGTAACGTGCTCAACGTTTCTTAAAATAAACAAGACATTCGACAAGCCAATTTTCTAGCCAAATAAACGAGAGGAGGTTGATTTACGAATCACACAATCACACTTCTAAGCGCTACAGCACTGAATTTGTATTCGTTCGTAGCAGACTTTTCCGGCAAAGTCTTCAAGTCTGCTAACACGTTCATCAACGGCGAAGTTTTCCGGCACTCATTTTCCAATTTTTGTAGAATCTAAAGCCCCTGGCATAAGATCTATAAGAAGCCTTGATAGAGCGGTGTTAAAATTGTTCCCAAAGCTTGCATGATAAATGAAGTAAGATTTGTTTCCAACGCGTTGTTGGCAAAAGTTAGTCACTCTGAGCATTTTGAATATCTTAGAATTCCACCGAGGGCCTTGCGTGTCCTAATTTACCCCCTATCTATGTCTGAATGTAGCAGTATATAGCTTAAGCATGACTATGGAATATTTGATTATTCGACCGCTATGACCAAAGCAATTTTGTTAATTTTGATTGTTGTTATTATTGTTGTTGATTGGGTTGTCATCATTGTAAAATTGCACCAATGTGCCGCAAAAGGCACAATGAAACAATGAAACAACGTTCAATTAACATTTCTATTTGGATATTTCAAATGTGTTTCGGTTGTTTGCTGTTTGCTGCGCTCAAACAAATGTATGCGATACCATCGCAATTGAGAGCACCGACCATGGTGTCTTGGATTCTTTGCACTTTCTTTTTGGTCATCACCGCATATCATTGTATTACCCACTCTGCTTCAATGCTCGATTATGTTGGTATGTTTACATGGCTTTTCGAAATTTCTCGGAACGCTTAACTGATTCAGCTAATTTGACTTTTTTAATCACATATAGACCAAAAAATAATTAAAAAACACGATCAAAAGTGATAAAAGCTGGAAATTTTTGCGCTTTTACATTTGTCAATAAAGCGATTGCTAAAAGGTTTTTGTATTATTTAGCGATTGAATTAAAGTATTCGAAGAAGTCACTTTAAGTGTTTGCATTGTAAATGGGTTGGCAAGTGAATGATTATCTAAGTAGTTGAAATTTTATTTGCTGTGTGGGAGTGATAGTCCTTAACCAGACTAGAGTCGAAAAATGTTGTTGTTGTTGTTTTATAGCAGTGTATGGCCCCATCCGATAGGTGCGAACACCCACTTATTGTCACCAATAACCTCTAATGGGAGTCCAAGAAAACTTGCAGTTTATACAGCGCTTTTAGAGGTGTTGCTTCCACATTCCAATTCAAAACATGGTTGGTGTCATGTGCGGACACATGATAAGTGGGAAATATATTGGGTATGTCGGGGTTGATTCTAGATAACTAAGCTTTTAACCTAATACAGTATCCAGATCGAAATTAAGCTAGAGTGGCGCGCGTTTCCCAGGGCAGGTTGCTTACGTCAAATGCGAGATTAAGGTACTGTTTCTTTAAGAACAGGGTTCACCAGTTAGTCTCGGCATAGTAAACCGACGTTTTTTTATGGATGTTTCTAAGGGCCGTTTCATACTCCTTTTCCGCTGAATTCCTAAGTGCCGGATTTATTCTTATTGCCTACGGAGGTGACTTCACAAGCTCCTGGGAGTCGAGGCTTCTTCAATCAGATGTCTTTTTGGATGCCCAGGTTTCTTGGTATTCAGCAGAAACTGTTTGTTCAGCACTTCATTTCTCTCCTTTATGGGGAGTATTCTCGCCTCACTGTATAGGCGATGTTCTGGGGATATAAGAAAACATACCGTGGTAGTTCTGAGCGCGGTGTTTTCACAGGCCTGCAGTTTCCTCCAGTGTGTTTCATTTAACTTAACCATCATATTAGGGAAGCGCAGCATACAAGCGGCCGGCCATTTGCTCTATAGGTGGTTTTGAGCATTTTATTATCTTTAATCTAAGTGCTGCCGGCAAGTGACTTGAGGGTTTGTTTTGCTAGTCTAGATTTGAGGTACAAATGTGGCTGTATGCTCGTCAAAAGGTAGATCATGATCAAACGTGACATCCAGTATTTCTGACTTTAAAACAGTCGATAACGTAATGTCATTGACGTTGATGTTCAATACGGTCGACATTTGCCATGCCCATGATGTTAATAAAATTTCGCGAAGTTGAAAAACTGGCAAGACTAGGCAGATAGCTGCTGATTTAACAGCATATATGGATGGGCTGGCATCCGTTGTCATTATCGCGCGATCTTTGCGTAGGATCCAAAGGTAACACCTTTTGGTGTGAAAATGAGCTTCGATATGAAAAAGTTAAATAAAAGTGGGGATAGGACAGCACCCTGTGGCACTCCTTGTTTGATACATGAATTGCACCGTTGCTTGTCGTCAACAGAGATAATTCTCAGTCCATATTGTGAAACTGGTAGGAAGACGGGTCCCTTCCAGGCCTTGCAGTAACGATCCGGGGTTGACTGTATAAAAGGCTAAGTCTGGCGTGGCGAATACTTCTTGATTCAGTCCACAATTTATCCTTGTGTTGATGGCGTTTAGCGACAGATCTTACGATTTTTTTTTTAAATAACGTGATTTATGGTGCAATTTCTCAGCTGCAGTGATTTTATTCGTGAATGTGTTTGAAAAGTGATATATTTAAAAGTAAGGAAGGATAAGTTCGGGTGTAACCGAACATTACATACCCAGCTGAGAGCTTTGGAGACAAAATAAGGGAAAATCACCATGTAGGAAAATTAACCTAGGGTAACCCTGGAGTGTGTTTGTATGGCATGGGTATCAAATGAAAGGTGATAAAGAGTATTTTAAAAAGGGAGTGGGCCATAGTTCTATAGTTGAACGCAATTTCGGGATATCGCTATAAAGGTGGACCAGGGGTGACTCTAGAATGTGTTTGTGTATCAAATGAAAGGTGTTAATAAGTATTTTTAAAGGGAGTGGGCGTTAGTTCTACAGGTGGACGCCTTTTCGAGATATCGCCATAAAGGTGGACCAGGGTTGACTCTATAATGTGTTTGTATGATATGGGTATCAAATTAACGATATTAATGAGGGTTTTAAAAATAGTGGCCCTTAGTTTTATATGCGAAGGCGTTTTGGAGATATCGAACAAAATGTGGACCAGGGTGCCCCAGAACATCATCTGTCGGGTACAGCAAATTTATTTATATATGTAATACCACGAACAGTATTCCTGCCAAGATTCCATGGGCTTTTGATTTCGCCCTGCAGAACTTTTTCATTTTCTTCTACTTAATATGGTAGGTGTCACACCCACTTTACAAAGTTTTTTCTGAAGTTATATTTTGCTTCAATAAACTAATCCAATGTTTCATGTTTCATCCCTTTTTCCATATTTGGTATAGAATTATTGCATTTTTTTAATTTTTCATAATTTTCGATATCGAAAAAGTGGGCGTGGTCATAGTCGGATTTCGGCCGTTTTTTATACCAAGATAATGTAAGTTCACATAAGTACATGAACTAAGTTTAGTAAAGATATATCGATTTTTTCTCAAGTTATCATGTTAGCGGCCGAACGGAAGTACAGATGGTCGACTGTGTATAAAAACTGGGCGTGGCTTAAAACGGTTTCGCCCATTTTCGCAGAAATATTTATCGTTATAGAATCTAAGCCCCTACAATATTTCACAAGGATTGGTAAATTTTTGTTTGACTTATGGCATTAAAATTATCCTAGACAAATTAAATGAAAAAGTGGCGGAGCCACGCCCATTTTGAAATTTTCTTTTATTTTTGTATTTGGTTGCACCATATCATTACTGGAATTGAATGTTGAAATAATTTACTTATATACTGTAAAGATATTCAATTTTTTGTTAAAAATAGACCTAAAAAAATTTTTTTTTAAAGTCGGCGTGTTCGTCATCCGATTTTGCTAATTTTTGTTTAGCATACATAGAGTAATAGGGGTAATGTTTCTGCCAAATTTCGTCATGATATCTTCAACGACTGCCAAATTACAGCTTGCAAAACTTTTAAATTACCTTCTTTTAAAAGTGGGCGGCGCCATGCCCATTGTACAAAATTTTACCAGTTTTTTATTTTGCGTCATAAGGCGAATTTACCTACCAAATTTCATCGCTTTAGCCGTCTTTGGTAATGAATTATCGCACTTTATCTGTTTTGCGAAATTTTCGATATCGAAAAAGTGGCGTGGTTGTAGTCCGATTTCGTTCATTTTAAATAGCGATCTGAGATGCGGGCCCAGGAACATACATACCAAATTTCATCAAGATATCTCAAAATTTACTCAAGTTATCGTGTTAACGGCCAGACGGACGGACGGACGGACTTGGCTCAATCAAATTTTTTTTCGGTACTGATGATTTTGATATATGGAAGTCCATATCTATCTCGATTCCTTTATATCTGTATAACCAACCGTTATCCAATCAAAGTTAATATACTCTGTGTGCAAAGCAGATGCCGGCGCAGGATGCCGGTGCGCCCCAGTTTTGGACCTGTAAGTATGAAATGTCTGACGTATCTCCAAGATTGCCTCTCTAGGTAGTTGTTGTTACTGTTGTAGCCAAAAATATACTCCGCATAGGGTTGGGAATGCAGCGGATGAGGGTAGTCCTGTGTTAGATATGAATGCGGTACTAACCCTTCCTCGTAGTAGCCCTTCTGCCTAGGAATGATTGTTTTTATTCTCGATCCTTCCGATCTGTGGATTTTAGGATCCTTTTACGACGGGTATGCCTACTGAGGGGATATTGTCATTGTCTTAACCCGCTGGGCTTCCCCTCTTTAGGTACAACTACATGATATAATCTGCTGTAAGCATTCACAACTATCGGTTACAAGTGATCTATGCATTGCCTGTTAGTATTTGGTGTGCTGGATGATCTCTTCGGAAGCCGACTAAGTCATTTAATAATGTTTCATTACTTCAACTTTTCAACTTAAAATGCGACCTTTTGTATATATTACGTCTTCCTTTATTCCTGATTTCTTTAGAATTCGTTGTGTGATTACTTACATTGCAGCTTGCATTATTCTGGAAGTACTTTAGTTGGTATCCTGTTGATCCAGCTTGATAATAATGTCAAGTATACTATCTCTTAAAAAATCAGTTTCCATGGCAGCAGTGCAAGGTGAACAAGCCTTTCCTAGCTCTGTCCTCTATATTAAGCATCCGGGTATTTCACCAAAGATTACTAGGTCGTCAGCATAGGTCACCACTTGGTAGCCTGTACACTCGAGATCACGAAGTAGTTCTGTCTTTACAATACGTATTTTGTGTTGACAATTGTCGCTCTAGAGGAGTTCTGCTTAGTTTTTTTAATATCGATCAGCCGCTCTAACGCTTTTAAGAGGAACGATGCCAGACCGGTCTGAAATCCTTGAAGAGACTCCGCCTACGGAAGGAAGGCAACCTTGATGATATTTCAAGACTTTGAAAAAAAGCCCAACTGAAGGTGATCTGTAGAGATATTTGGTCAATCAGAAACTTTACATATTCGTTACCAATCATTGCCCATCTGCAACAACCAAACAACAAAACAACTACCAAACGCCACTGAAACTCTGTCTCTTTATTTTCCAGATATTAAATTAAAGTACTAATCGATGCAGGAAGAAGTGTTCAGTGTAGCATGCAGAAATCATCTAGTATACTTGCCTATACATCTGCGAGTAATTTACCTAAGCAATGAAACCCTGAATATTCGACATGCAATGAAGCTAATGTATTTATTTTAAACCGCAAACTGGAGCTCTTTTTGCTGTTCACGCGATCCAAATGCAATTAAAATGTACGAAGTAGAAAAATTGTGTCCGGAAATACCTAGCTTTCGTCAAAGCTGTTACCTTTTCCTCACTCCTTAGTTGTTGTAGATTATATTACTTTAAATACTCTATTGTTTTTGTTGGTGTGGCATATTATTTATTTCTTATTGCATGTTATAACAACCACAATGGGGTTAAATGAAATGATATACACAATGTGGTATTAAGTGGCTACATATATACATACATATTATGTATTCATATAAGAACTTATTTACGCTGACCTGGTCAAATCATGCTGAAGTTGCTAGCCATGTAATCAAACTCGCCAACTAACCAGGCAACCAAGTAAATTCTCGACTATATTGTATGGCTGTGTGCTGATAGCCAATGTAAGAAGCTGTTAACTTGCAGCAAGGTATTGCTTGCAGTTTGTGATACAATAAGCTCAAACAGAAAACACTCCGGTCATGAGGGTGGGCCAAAGTTTATTGGGTGTATACATTTTACTTTACAATAAGCATGTTATTTTATTTAAAAAAACATCCAATTGCAACCATACCATCTGAAAATCCGGGTACCGGTGCGTATGCGTAACAGAATCTCACGGAATTTTGAAGTGTCCATTGTGGACAGGACCCACTGGAAAACAGGTAATACCTATAATGCCCCTGACTCAGAGGTCTGGTCAGGGATGGATAGATATTCGATGACGGAAGAACGGGAGCTGGCATCTATGGGCCGAACTTCAAGAAATCGATACCAATGGGATGCTACCCCACCGCATTTCAGGCAAAAATCCATTCAACAGAAGTCTGTGGTAGAGAATGTCTGCAGAGAGGCTCAACATCGAAGAGCATCTACATTATGTCGGACAGCCAGGTGGCCCTGCGTGCCTTGCAACCATACACAGTTACATCTAAGCTAGTGGATGACTGCACTGAAATCCTTAATGACCTGGGAGCAAAAAACAAGGTTTTGTTAGGATGATTTCCCGGATATCAGGGACATGAAGGTAATGAACATGCAGATTACCTAGCAAAGCAGGGAGCTATGGCAGCATTATATTCTCCAGGGCCCTTTTGTGGACTTACAAAAGCACACGCCAGGGAAACTATAATTAACTGGGAAACTAAACAATTCAGACGTCACTGGATAAACTGCCCAGGGCAAAGGCAGCCAAACTGCTTATAATTCTGGCAACGAAAGTATCAGCCAAACTCATTAATCTAAGCAGGGTGGACCTAAGAACTCTCACTGGGTCTACGATATCACCTAAGTAAAATAAATCTATCCGATACTCAAATTTGTCGTTTCTGTGAGCTGTAGGATGAACAACTGGTTCACATTTTCTGCGAATGCGTCGCTCTGGAAAGGCAAAGACTCTCCAATTTAAGCGGTGTGACTCTTATTCCCTATGTGATATGGAGTAAAAGGCCTGAAGGGGTACTTAAATACATCAAAAGCCTACGGATACAAAATTAGGCTGAATGGTCATGCACAATAGATCTGCACAAAAGTCGCAGTACTTCCAGGCCTAGTAATAACAAACAAACATATTTTTTTTGTATAAAAAAGTTACATACATATAAGCAAGCTAATATAAGCGTGTTGAAAACATCGCTTTGAATCCATTGGAACCGCTACTTACTTGCTACATATTCTATAATTCTACTTAAAAACTTCCTTGATTGGCGCTTAACTGCTTAAATGGTTATGGCCGTCAAATAAGGCGAACCAGTCGCTTTTTTTCCTGAGTTAACTGGCGTCAATTGATCACAGCAAAGGAAGTTTAATCATTTTCCACCTGGTCCTTCCAGCGGAGTGGAAGCCGTCCTCTACCTCAGTTTTCGTAGGCGTGTTTTGATAAAAAAATATTTTCTTAATTGTAGCATCAACCAACATCCAGAGAGTTTAAATCGTTTTGCACCTGGTCCTTCCAGCGGAGTGGTGCCCGTATCCTTCCTTTTCTTCCATAGGCGGGCTCCGATAAGAATGTTTTCTTCGCCGGAGCTTCATCTTTTATTCGCATAACATGGACCAGATATGTTGATGTCTTCGTAAAGCTCGTATAGCTTACCATTAAATCTTCTTCACAATTCGCCTTCGCCAAAGCAAAGAGGCCCGTAAATCTTTCGAAGAACATTTCTCTCGAACACTGCCAGGGCCGCCTCATCTGATGTTGTCATGCTCCATGCTTATGCACCATATATCAGAGCGGAAACGATAAATGACTTGCAGAGCATGAGTTTCGTATGCGGAGAGGATTTTACTTCTTAATTATCTATTTTTTTGGCCTTTTTATATATATCTTATAAATTTCTACTTACCTCTTGATTCTTAAGAAAACACATTTCTTCGGCGATCCAGTGGAATACTTAAAAGTCACGCGTGGAAAACTTGTACCATATACAAGTCGTCAACGCAAGTAAGCAAAGTGTCAGACTTCCATATAAACTTGGACTTACAAAAAAATACTTGCCGCAATGGTCCTCGGGAACAACAAATATACCCTGGTTCAATTTATGGCCACAAATGCTCCTTTTAGTAAACCAATCATTTATAAATTGGCCCAAACTACATAATAAAGGTCCTCAGAAGAGTTTTAGGTCCAGCTTCCAATTTGCGCCATGGTATTTTTTAAGATAACCTGCAAATTGGCGAGTCGGGACTGACTCCATGATTGCAGAAATACCGTCGAAGTGTTTGCCGAAATTTTTCGAAAGACGACCTTTCTTAGTAAATCTCTTTACAAAGTATTTTTATATTACTTTTCACGGGATTCGTTAGCGAGAACGCTAGCACTACATCAAGGCGGCCGCTATGAAACCTTCTGATTTTCGCGAGAGCAATAGTAATTTTCTTTTACCTCAAAAGAATAGACAATACAAGGGTTTATTACCAGCAGCGTTAAAGACCAGTCATTCTTCAGTCTCTACTTAAAAAATGTAATTAATTTAGTTATAATTCTAATACCTCCCTTTCTCCCATTAACTACTCATTACATGTTTTCTCCAGTTTTTCTTCCATTTCTCCTCTTTATTTATTCTCCGTAATTAATTCTTATATTTTATTCTTATACCTTCCGATTGCTGTCCCCCTCTTCCCCTTTCCTCTTCCTTTTCCACTGAAATTTTAATATTTAACCATATTTCCATCCCTCCCTCTTCTTTTCACTTTATCTTTTCATGGGGTTCCTCTACTCAACCCTGATCATGTATCTCTCCCATATAATTAGATCTTAGTTTTCTTTTACTTCTACGTCTCTCTTTAACCGTGGGCACTCTTTACCTTTCTACCTCAATCTTCCGTTTCTTCTTCTCTTTCCCCTTCATCACAATCTATATATCCAAAAATCTGTCTAAATAATAAACTTCCAAGAAACCGCACAATAAATAAGATTTATTTTAGAAAAGGGCAAGCCTGGTTCCTATTTACGGAAAGACTGTCTAAACTAAGGCTCTTCAAAACTGAAACCATGACTGCGCTAATAGGAGTACTATAATCGTTGTGGTAGTGGTTTAGTCGTTGATAAACGAGCAATGAAGCAAGTCTTATGCATAAATTCTTTGCGAATAGAAACAAAACCCTGGAATGTGTTTGTATGACATGGGTATCAAATGGAAGGTATTAAAGAATATTTTAAAAGAGAGTGGGCCATAGTTCTATAGGTGGAAGCCTTTTCGAGATATCGCCAAAAAGGTGGACCAGGGGTGACTCTAGAACGTGTTTGTACGTTATGGGTAACAATGGGGGTTTTTAAAGGGTTTTTAAGGCCCTTAATTGTATATGTAAAAGCGTTTTCGAGATATCAAACAAAATGTTGACCGGGTGACCCAGATCATCATATGTCGGGTACCGCTAATTTATATATATATGTGCAATACCACGAACAGTGTTCCTGCCATTATTCCAAGGGCTTTTGATTTCGCCCTGCAGAACTTTTTCATTTTCTTCTAATTAATATGGTAGATGTCACACCCATTTTACAAAGTTTTTTCTAAAGTTAACAATATATTAAGTTTTTTGTTAAAATTTGACTTAAAACATTTTTTTTAAAGTGGCCGTGTTCGTCATCCCATTTTGCAAATTTTTATTTAGAATACGTATAGTAATAGGAGTAACGTTTCTGCCAAATTTCTTCATGACATCTTCAACGACTGCCAAATTACAGCTTGCAAATCTTTTAAATTACCTTCTTTAAGAGTAGAAGGTGCCACGCCCATTGTCCAAAATTTTATTAATTTTCTATTTTACGTCATAAGGTCAACCCACCTACCAAGTTTCACAGCTTTAGCTCTATTTGATAATGAATTTCGCACTTTTTCAGTTTTTCGAAATTTTCGACATCGAAAAAGTGGACGTGGTTGTAGTCCGATTTCGTTCATTTTAAATAACGATCTCAGATGAGTGCCCAGGAACTTTCATACCAAATTTCATTAATATACCTCAAAACTCAAGTTATTGTGTTAACGGACAGACGGACGGGCATGGCTAAATGAATTTCTTTTTTCGCCCAGATCATTTTGATATATAGAAGTCTATATCTATCTCGATTAGTTCTTGCCGCTACGGATTACCGTTACGCGAGCAAAATTAATATACTCTGTGAGCTCTGCGCAGCTGAGTATAAAAACACAGAGATACAAATATAAAAGAATATAAAGATTTAGTTTTCGGCATACCCTAACACTTAACAAAGAGAGCATATGTATAAGCAATGTGTAAACTGAAGGTGGGTTAAATATGATTTATTAAGCGGTAAAAGCACTGTCCTAAAAACGTCTACAATGATTGTGTTGCAAAACAAAATATACAGGATTGAAAAGCGAGCGGTAAGCGGTCCTCAGTTCCGTGTTTGTTCGTCTAGTATCTATTCAGGCCAATTTTTTTTTAATTGTAACGCCCTAGTAATGTGAACAGTGTAATATAATAGCATCACCATTGTAAAAATATAACAAACTCATGCACGTAAATTTCAGCTATTCTACTAGATGGTAAAATTTGATTTTTGCATGTAAATCCTTCTTTTGTTTTGGCGAAAAATTTGGGTGTATTTTGATAACCGCTCTACGTATAAATATATCAGCTGCTTAACCTTCAAAATTCTACAGGAACCGTTTCGAAGATTTGGCTTTGTTGTAAGCGTTTGTATACATTTTGTAACTTGCTTAAAGGTAAAGATTCATCTTCTGGGATCGGATAGACTTAACTAACTTAAGTGATATCATAGACAACAGTGTCCCCTATAGTACACAATGGGGGTTCGTAGGACTTGCTAAGGCTAATGAGTTTGGTTGATACACTCATTGCTGGGAGTATATACAATTCGGCAGCTTTTGTCCTGGGCATTCAATCCAGTGTCGTCTGAACTGCTTTGTTTCTCAGTAACTTATAGTTATTGGAATAGGGAAACAAAGTTTTCTCACTAAGGCATTAAGTGCTTTAGCAGGGGACGTTCTCATCGTCACCCGTTATGCCAATAAAAATCAGTCAGAGCAGTTTGCTTAGTTTTTTATTGCTGTTCTTGCGTGGTCTTCGGGCTACAAACTAAGGAAGCATATGTGACGACTAGCTCGACAACAGTAGTAAGTGTACAGTATACCATTTTGGTAGATAGCCCTAATTTTTGTTTCCATAGAGTCGAGCGCAGGCGAAGTAATCTCTTGTTGTTTTGCTTAAGGTAGCATACAAATGAGCACTTCACGTGAGGATTCTGTACAGTGTAACTCCAAGGTATTCTGATTTCATTGAAAATCGGATTTTGGTGAATGGTTCTGGCATATATAGTTTTCTTCTCCGTTTAAAAGGCACTAGGACAGTTTTGTTAGTAATTATAGGTTGTACTTTGGTATTACACCACTTTTCACTGATAGGCAGGGCTTGTTGCATTAAAACGGGATATACATTGCGTAGGTAGGGGTTGATTTTGGATTAGTAAGAGCTTAAATATTTATTACAGAATCTAGATCGAAGTTAAGTTATAGCGATGCGCGTCTCCCCGGGGAGGTTGCTTTCCTTATCTGTTAGCTTAGGGTGTTTGTCTTCAAGAAGGGGGCTCACTAGGCGGTGCGTGGTCTATTATTTCGACACCGTTTAATGTATGTCTCTGAGGACCTTTTCATGCTCCCTTTTTCATAGGCCTGCATTTGATTTACCGGATTTTTTCATAGTGCTTACCGAGATGACTTCTTTAGGACTTGGGAGCTGGGGCTTCTTGAATCATATGTCTATTGGCATACCAACGCTTCTACCTATTCAGCAGAAACCTTTTGTTCAGCATTTCATTTCTCTCCTTTATGTGGAGTATTCTCGCTACTATGTGAAGGTAACATTCTGTGAACATAAGAATGCATCCAGAGGCAGTTCTGAGTGCGGTAATTTAACAGGCCTACAGTTCCCTTCAGTGCTTTTGTTTTAGTCTCGCTTACCAACTTGGGGACGCGCTACATACAAGCCGGTCATTTGATTTATAAGTGGCTATGAGTGTTTCTTTATCTTTGCACTAAGTGCTACCCGTAAGAGACTTGAGAGCTTTGTTGCGGCTCTGAACTTTAGGTACAATTGCGGCTGCATGCTAGCCAAAATGTAGATCCTGATTGAATGTCACACTCAGTATTTTTGTATGATAAATAGTCAGTATTATAATGCCATAGACGTCGATGTCCAATATGGTCGACATTTACTTTGTGTATGTTGAAAATAAGGCCGCTGAGGATTTCGTCGATGATGATTTTGTGAGGGGAAAAATATGGAAACACTACGGAGATAGTCGTTGATTTTATAGCATAGCTCATTGATGAATGATTCGAGACCTGTTGTCAGGTCATCAGCCAACGCAAGACACAAATCTTCAGCTGGTGGGAAAGGGAGCTTTGATGCAATCTGGTAACCTTGCCGTGCGCGGACGTCTTTTTGATCGCTCTTCGAATTGTTATTCTTTTTACTTTGTAAACAAGTTTTATCTTTTATAAATATTCATTAATATAATAGAAAACAGTTTATAAGTTTAATTTCGTATTAAATCTTTGCACAGTGCAATATACATATGGACATGTCATGATTGTCGTTCCGTAGAAAATGACATGCGAGCTTTTATGAGGCAAACTCAGAAAGAGTTCAACAACATTTTTATTGGGTTTCGTAATCTTATCGAAAGATTCAAAACGATGGAAGCTCACTTTAAAAAATTGAAAGTGATATCTGAATCCCCAAAACGGAAGAAATGTATGCCCAACAATGATTCCAACTTGTCTTCGAGTCAGGGGCAAAGCAGCCCTCCTACGAATGTCCCTTCAACCGCGTTGACTGATATGAACAGGCTTACCAAAAAGGTTCTGAACAATGCAGCTCAGGAATCTCCACAAGAAATTCCACAAGGCTGTGTCGAGACTTCTAGTGAGACGATCTCTGGCAAATTAAACGATTAACGAACTAATAGTGGTACCTTTGCGGTTGTTTGCTCTACGTCACCAATGTTGATTTCGCTGGACTCCCCAATTCATCCTACACCTCCGCCGGTATCTTTAGCTCCAACAATAACAGTTACCGATACTGGGGTTGTTGCTAGAGATACAAGTGTACCTGAAAAAAATACTACTTCATTGACGGGCTCGATAACCAATGCTAGGTCAAGCAATTCGTTTTCTGTCAACTGTCCTATAACGGCCGCACCTTCCCAGCTCTCTGGTGTGCTATCCGCTACTCCTTTGCAGGTGACTGCCGTGTCTATTTGTGTCCCGATTACATGCCTCGCTTACCGAAAATGATATTGCCCATTACGTTTGCTCTAAACTTGGTGTTGCACCCACTAGTAACATCAATGTGTATAAATTTAACTTTAAATATGAGAGAGACATCATTACTTACCAAAATGTTCGTGGTTTATGATCAAAATTCGTTCCATTCTTCCTTAATTATTTCTACTTTTCTGCACAAGTTGTAGCTTTTACGAAGACCTGGCTAAAGCCTGATAATTATAATTCTGAGGTTTTTTCAAATAAATATGCTGTTTATCGGCGTGATCGCATCTCTAGAGCGGGAGGTGTCCTTATTGCTGTTGAAACTAACCTATCATCTGAGTTGATTTCGTTAGACAAATCTCTCATATCGAATTCATAGCAGCTAGGCTTTCATTCGGTAGCTATAGTGTAATTGTTTGTTGTTCGTATATACCACCTCGTTCGGATGTGGATGTTTATGCTAGTCATAGCTCGGCCATCAGCGATTTGCATTCGCAGTTGGGAGATAACGATCGACTTGTTGTTGGTGACTTTAACTTGTCAACAGTTAGTTGGGTTAATATAAGTGATTCAAACTTTTTAACTCCCACTGCTCAACATGAGTTTCTCAATTGCTTGTTAGACTCATCTCTTTTACAGATTAACAATGTTCCAAATAGTGGAAATAAAATGCTGGATTTAGTATTTGTGGATGGCTCGGTGGGTACTGCCCTTACGCAAATCCCACCTTTATCCCTTCCAGAAGACCCTCTTGACCCTACGCTAGAGATATCACTTGATATCAGCCTACCCTGTAGGATTCAAGTGCAGTCTCGTCCCCGATCTATATGCTTCTACAAAGCGAATTTCATTATGCTCAATGATCTGTTGGCTTCCCATGATTGCTCAGATCTCTATGCTTTCACTGATGTCGATTCAGCAATCTCTATATTTTACAGTACGCTTGATGGCTTCTTTGATACCTGCATTCCTACTCGCTATACCCTATGTTCGAATAAGCCCCCTTGGTTTTCAAGGCAACTTATCAGACTTATTAACATTAAATCTAGGCTTTATAAGTGATTCAAGAAATCTGGAGCATCTGCAGACCTCTCTAAGTATCTAATAGCTCGTTCTAAATTTCACCGTCTTAATCAGGTTTATTATAAAAATTACATGAGTTGTTGTAAAGCCCAATTTTTTAAAATCCAAAAAAGTTTTACAGTTTCGTAAATTCAAAGCGGAAAAATTCTGGGTATCCTTCCTCATTAACCTTTGGATGTAAAAAAGCTTGCGCTTATGACGACGTTGCTGAACTATTTTCTGAGTTCTTTAAATCCACGTATTCATCCAGTAGTTTTCATTCCGGTCAATATCCCTATCGCTTAGATAGCTCGAATTCCATTAAGAATACTGCTATTGATGGTAATATGGTTTTTCAGAGTCTTCAAACTTTGAAGCCCATCTTTTCTCCGGGACCAGACGGTGTTCCTAGTTGCGTGTTTAGGTACTACGTCGAAAACATATATGAGCCTATTTTAAAATTATTTGAGCTATATCTGGGATCTGCGTCATTCCCGGCACTTTGGAAACAGTCTTTTATTATACTCCTGCATAAAAAAGGTAGTAGGTCAAAACTTGAAAACTACAAGGGTATTGCTAAACTTTCAGAGTCATTCCTTAAGCCTTTGAACAGATTGTTACCAGTCAACTCCAATATCAGTGTTCTAGTCTTTTATCTCCATGCCAACACGGTTTCATTCGTCAAGGGTCAACCACTACAAATTTGCTTGTATTCACCTCTATAGTTATGGAAGAATTTTTAGCGAACAAGCAAACGGATGTCATCTACACGGACTTCAGCAAAGCATTTGATACCGTCAACCATGAGTTGCTTATTCATAAGCTTGATTTACTGGGCTTTCCATTTCACCTATTAATGTGGCTGAAAATCTATCTTTCTAACCGGATCCAAAAAGTCCTGTTCAAGTGCAATCTGTCGGAATCGTTCGGAGTTTCCTCCGGCGTACCCCAGGGAAGTCATCTAGGCCCTTTGCTCTTTGCCCTTTTCATTAATGACTTGCCACAGACAATATTATATTCCCATACTATAATGTATGCGGATGATGTAAAACTTTGCTACACTTACTGTCCTACCGATTTGAGTTCCTTGGATCTTCTTCAGGCCGACTTGGACTCGTTCCAATGTTGGTGCACAACAAATTTACTAGCTTTAAATTGCTCTAAATGTAAGCATATGACATTTCACCGAGTGAAGCCAGCATTGAAACCTTATGAAATAGATGGTACGCCTTTGGAGCGTATATCTATTGCAAATGATCTAGGTGTCCTTTTTGATCCGAAATTGAATTTTAACATGCATATTTCATCTATTGCCAACAAAGCGTTGGGTTTACTTGGATTTGTTAAAAGATGGGCTAAAGAGTTCGATGTTCCCTACCTCACTAAGGTTCTTTACACATCGCTGGTTCGTCCAATACTCGAGTATTGCTCATGCGTTTGGTCACCTGTTTCTCAAAAGCATATAAAACGTCTTGAGTCAGCTCAAAAGCAATTTTTGATATTTGCATTACGCGGCCTTAATTGGGACTCAAGTCTTCACCTTCCTCCATACAGAAGTAGACTTCTTCTTATTAATTTACCCACTCTGGAAAATCGGAGTATTTTACTGGGGGTATTGTTCATCCATAAGCTCATTATTGGAGAAATTGATCCTTCGGACCTTCCCAGCCGCTTGTTTTTCCCGGTTCCCCCTAGAGTATCCAGACACTACGTTTCTTTCTATTTACCCCTTTGTCGACGAAACTTTGCTAAAAATAATCCTCTTCTTATCTGGTGCGCACACTACAATGACTTGTATAGCTGTATCAGTTTTGAATGTACTTTTGCCGCTATACGTAATGCAATACTTGCCTATCTAATTTAAGAGATACAAGCTAATTTAATTTAATTTACCGGCATTTTATTTCTTCCATAAGAAACAGGAACCATCTCGTTTAAGGATGGAGGACCATTTATCAATATGTATCATTAAGAAGGAACAAGACAGTACTGTGTTGATTGGAATCTGGTGCATTCCAACAACGTAAAAACATGCTTTTTCATGAGTCACTGACCGGAATTCTATGCATTCCGGCAGTATAATCTTATGGGTCAGGCATCGAGCTGATTGGAATCCGGTGCATTCCAACAACACAGGTCATGTTACTTTTTTATGCCTTGTGATGGCGTATCCTCATTACACTACTCTTAGCACTGCCGGATTCTCATGACATGCTGATTGGAATCTTGTTGCATTCCAACAGGATGATTCTGACTGCATTCCGAAATCATGCTGAGCGGAAGCTGATGCATTCTGCCAGTATAAGATTTCGGTATAAGATTTTATTTCTGCTCATATTTCTTATTATTATTATATTCTGAAATTAAAGTATAATGTTCATTAATATATCTTTGTAATATAACATTGTTGAAATCTCGATATATCTTAAATTTTATCTTTAAATTTTTATATTTATATATATTTTATATTATGCAGCCGACCATAGTATGTCGTCGAATTTAAATAATAAATAAATAGTAAATAATAATAATAATAATATGTTCAAATTAAACCAAAGTAAGATAGGACAACGCCCCTTTGTATAATTCTTCTTCTTCTGCTCCGATGCCTTTCGATCACACCGATTATTTGCGGTTCACTGGGAGGAAGCGTGGACCCTTCAAAGTCTTGCAGTAATGTGCCGTAGTTGACTAGATCAAAGCTTTTGATAAGTCTATCGCTGTTACTTGTTATATTGAGTTACCGTACACAAAAATTAAAGAGTCTAAAGACTGAGAGCATATATTTTTTATAGAATGGAAGTCTTGAGCAACACTGATAAGTTTAAACGTGTTTTTTTATGTAATTAACGAATATTTATTAAGCACAAAACAATTTGCAATAATCATTTACATATAATATAACACTGAATTTTTAAAGTCCTAACTTCAATGCAATTTCTCTACCAATTTGAACGGACCTCTTCCACAATTACGGTACCATCTGGTCTAATTCTTTCCGTTATTCTATCGACCTCTACATTACCAAAAGGTCCTTCTCTAATCACTTCAACTGTTTCATTTGTTTGGGCGCAAGGCTGTTGATATGGTTGTTGGTAGGGTTGCTGGTATCCGGGCTCGTTAATATTTTCCACAACATTGATATCCACATTGGGGCGTTGATGATGATGATGAAAGAAAGACATTTTCTTTTAATTTGAGACTCCTTTTCCTTTCGAGTATATGAATATATACAACTGATTAATTAGACTTACTAGCAGCTACTGCGTGATAAAAATCTATGTATCGTATTTATGAATGTTTAAAAACATTTTCATAACTTTACTGTTATTTGCTGTAACGGAAATTTTACTAATTAAAGCTATCGATCAAAAATGTTATCTTTCATAAAGCCTTAAAGTCGATGCGCTGAGTTCGTGTTACTAGAATTGAATAGATGAGTCAAAGATTTGTATTTGAAAAATATTTTTCATGACATCATATTCATACACACAAAAAATTTTGGTGTTAAAACCGCACTTTGTGGTGTTGTTCTAAATTAAAATTAAATAGTGTGAATCTCATCTCCAATAAGTCCCGAATAAAAACTATCCTAAAAATTAAATTTAAATTATAATAATAACTAGAACAACAGCTATGCTTAAGCTCCTCGACGATATTCGTAGTCACTTTGATGAAAACGTTCTAACGCTGCTGTATCTGCTTTACTTTTCCAAGGCATTTGACTCAGTTGACCTCCATTTGCTCTGCGCTTAGCTGAAGTCCTACTTTGGTTTTAGTGACAATTCATTGGCGTTAATTAAAATCTCTTTAGCCAACCGATACCAAAGCGTAATTTTAGGTTCCAAATGTCACGACTTAGTGCTATAGTCTGCGGTGTGCCTCAGGGGTCAATTCTCGGACCTTTGTTATTTACCTTATTTATCATTGACATTTTTACAGTCTTTAAATTTGTTACTAGGCACGCTTATGCAGAAGATATCCATCTTTACCTCTCTAGCCGTATTAACGATGTCGATGATCTCTGTTCTAAACTTAATGCTGACATCTCAGATATTTTCCATTTGGGCTAATAACAACGGACTTCGCCTTAACGCAAATAAAACTTACATCTTGCCTATATCAAAGAGGAAGTTGGGTGAGACGGTTATTCCACCGGCTTTGTATTGGTACAAACAAAATTAAACTGGTGAGTAAAATTACAAACCTCGGCTTTGTAATCAACTCCAGTTTTACTTGTGTTGACCACGGGTACGTAGGAAGGGTGTCTGGCGTACTGCGAAATCTGATGCTATCGGCGATGTCTAATCCATGTAACATTTGCGGTAAATTGGTTGTCCAACAAATTTTGCACTATTTGACATATTCCGAGATGATATATAATAAGCTAATAGGCTAGACGTGGCCTTTAACCATATAACACGCTATGTGTATAGACTTCAGAAGTTCGGCCATATATCCCGATGGAAATCTAGCCTTCTGGGATGTCAAATATCCGACTATTTTAATGCCAAGAGCTGCATTTTCCTTTTCCGACTCATCTTCACTGAGACGTCCTTATCGTATATATTATTTCTAACATACGCCAGATAGCAGAGAAAGCGCGTGTATGTTTATAGATGTTTGATTGATAGAACAGCTGATTTCTGCTGATATTTGATATGAGACTTTTATATTTGTTGCGCAAGATGCGCGGGTCCGGCTCTCATCTTTATAATAAGCTTTCTTTCACAAGATCTGCTCGTTCAAACGACCTTATAGTATGCACATTTAAATATGTTTCGTCGGGTAGACTATTCTTCGTGAACACTATACGAACCTGGAATTCTATTCCCAATGCTATAAGAAATAATATAAGCAGGAGCAACTATAGGAATGTTTTCTATAACTATTTTGCTGATAATAGTATGTAGAATTGCCGTGAATATAATCACGACACCAGAATAAATTACAATTTAACTTTTATGGATAGGCTTACAATGTATACATATACATATATTTGTTTATACCAGTATTATGTAACCTTTTTTTTCTTAGACCCGGCAGACGTAGTTTTGCCCTAACTGATCTATTTGTAAAATTTTTAAAAAGTTTTTACCTCTTAGTCTCCCTTCCGATTTTCCTTATCTTTTTATTCACTTCTCACATTCCTCTTCTCTCTAGTTATGCTTTTTCTTCTCCATCCCTTATTCCCGTTCCCAGTTTCAGTCCCAGTTCCATTACCAATCGGTTTAGGTAAAAGGCCACCTATATTTCAAATATTAGGCAAGTCAAACGATGAATAGAATTTGTTCGAATAGATCAGGCTCTTGTCCACTTCACCGCCAAAAAAAAAGGTTTGTAAATAGTAATCTAGGCTACCTACATATGTACCAAATTTCAAGCAAATCTAAGCATGGATAGAATTGGCACAAAGATCCCCGGTCCTTGGTCCACTTCCCGTAAAGAACTTTTCTCTCCATAGGAACGATTCCCGTACTTCAAGAAATAGTCTAAAGTAAGAATTTGCCAACTCGTTCCAACCGTTCTCGAGTTCTGCGCTTCGTAACACCTTCAGCATGTCATTTTTATATTATAGACAAAGAAAAGGGATATTTCTTTCGGTCGGCACTTGAACCGGGATGACGCTACCACAATACCTCTGTGGCTTGCTGTTCATATCTGTCATTACTCAATACAACGAGCTACAGCGTTGGCTACAAAAATATGTTAGGATATCACCAAACTTTTTCACATCACAATATTTTGGTATTAAATTTGAAAGTATCCTCACCAAAATTTGTTTTGATATTACTCCGAAAAGTGTTAGCACTGGACTTTATTTGTTTGTGTGTAAGTATTTACGATTTGGTACTTAGTTTGTTTATCGCTGTGTGGTTACTAATTTCGAGTGATTTCTTTGTTTTTATTCAAGATAAATATTTACTGGGGATTTGCTATAAGCAGGGCCGAGGAGAGGGGGGGCGGGCAGCCAGGGCAATTGCCCTGGGGCCCGGAAGGTTTTTGGGGCCCGGCAAGGTAAAGCAGTATTGACAGTACTATAACTAGGATTTCATAGATACATACATTTTTTGTTGCTACAAAAAATTGATTTAAAATGGAAAATCACTGAACTAAAATCACAAGCATCCAACCAAATACTATTGGGCATAGTCATAGTCGAAATAAAATGTGATTTTAAGTTAGATAAACTTTAAATATTTTGCATACTTCCAGTCAGCGTGGCTGAAGGGGAGCGTTCTTTTAGTCTCGCGTGAAAAATTTTTTACGTTCTACTATGAGCCAAAATCGCTTGACAAGCCCTGGAATATTCGCGTTGGAGTCGAGCCTTGCTCCCAGCATTAGTTTTGAATCGGTTATTTCCATATTCGCAGACCAAAAAGCACGGAAGGTTTTTCTTGGCTGATTCAAGCTCCTAAAATGTACATATTAAGAAAAAGTTAATGTAAGCAAATCAAACAATGAAATCTAACATTTTATTTATGTAAGTGCTCCAGTAAATTTTATTTTATATGAAATAAAACTGACAATATGAATTGAAAAATTTATGTATGTTATATTATTTTTTACTGGATTGAGTTTATTTTTTAGGGGGCCCGTAAAAGCGAACTGTCCCAGGGGTCCGGCTCCTTTGTCACATTTTTTTATTTAATTTTATTTATTTTATTTTATTTGTTTTATTTTATTTATTTTTTTAATTTTATTTTATTTTATTTTATTTTTTTATTTTATTTTATTTTTTTATTTTGTTTTATTTTATTTTATTTTTATTTTATTTTATTTTATTTATTTTTATTTTATTACTAGCGTAACCTCACCCGCTTCGCTAGGCGATAAATGCAATGATTTGCTGAAAGAGAATAAAATTAACACGAAACAAAGCAAATTCTTTGATACAATTTCATTGGAAATTTATTGTAACACTTTTTGGGAGACAACGTTTTTGGGTTTTCCGTCTTTCGCGTAAATGAATAATGACGATGGTTTGCTTATTCGTGAGCAAGCTACATACAATTGTCCGTGAGAAAAAAATGGGTATTCTAAATTAATTATATAATGGGTATTCTAAAAGAAATTAACATTTGTAGAGACTGCCCTTGTGCCGTATTAAATGTCATAGCAAAGGCAAGGCGAATAGGGAATTGCAAACGTTTGAAATCGAATGGTAAATCCGTCGGAATCAGTGGAATTCTGTGTATCAAAACGTCTTCTCCTTTGTACTTCCCTTTCAAAATTGTTGCTTCGATAACGTTACCCATTAGCTTCTTCACAGCGAGTCTGGTACCGTTGCAAAGTTAATGTTGCGCAGCATAATAATAGGTGCTCCAATTTTTAATCGTAAATTATGAGGTGGTAGGCCTGGCAAATCTAGTGAGTTTAAGAAATCAGTTGGATAATTTACCACATCAACTTGATCAGTAATAATGTCTATTGACTTATATGCAACTATGTCACCAGGTATTTGATCCAGAATAGCTGCATTTATATCATTAAATTTCTTATTTTTCACAGCTAGAATAGCTCTTTCGCTGAC
Source organism: Eurosta solidaginis (assembly GCF_040869045.1). Lineage (NCBI taxonomy): Eukaryota > Metazoa > Arthropoda > Insecta > Diptera > Tephritidae > Eurosta > Eurosta solidaginis. The sequence continues at coordinate 227,592,932 of NC_090320.1, read as the reverse complement.
CCAATCATAGTTTTTGTAATGTTGAACTATGTTTGGCAGTACACTGTGTATCAATGCCTCTTTAGACTGTGCAAAAGTGCAGAAATTGTTAGGCAATGTAATCATTCCGTTTGGATCGACAGACATTTGGCCATTTCCGATTTTCAGTAATTGCTGTGAAAATTCGGCTGCTGGCGGATCGTTTTGTAGTTGAACACTTACGTTTATAGTAAGTGTAAGCGTGTTTACGTGTCTCCATAAATATGATGATTTTAAACATGCATTGTTTTCATCTGCAGCCGCGGATTTTGGGATCACAGGTAATGTTTGCCTGAAATCTCCACCCAATAAAATCATGGCACCTCCAAAGACAGTTTGGCTTCCTCGTAGATCTTTCAAATTTCTATCAAGTGCTTGCAATGATTTCTGGTGTTCCATAGTACACTCGTCCCATACGATGAGCTTACATATTTAGGAACTTTTGCCATTCCAGATGTTTTCGAAATCGGTATCATTATAAGTGTTCGGACTTGAAAATTTTGATTAGTGGTAGATTTTCCAAAAATAGTGATATATTTGAGAAAATAGTGGCAGATTTCGGTTATATTTTAAATATGTTTATATTATGAATAATAACCACTTTTTTTTCAATACATAGATAGGTGTACGTTGCAGTTTTGTACTAAAAACCTAAAGGAGAAGAGGTAATATGGTGAGCGGAGCTAAGCTGTACGTTATTTTGAGTTTTATAAAACCGTTCAACTGCATTGATTTTCTTCCCGAATAATTGTGTAAAAATAAGGTTTTTTCGGAAAACTTCTATAAAAATCTACCACCTATTTTTAAGCTTGCGTGGTAGAAGTGGTAGAACTTATATTTCAGGAAAAAAGGTGGTATATCTACCATTTTAGTGACAGAAGTCCGAACACTGCTCACAGTTGAACTGCATACAAATTAGCGGAACATAAGCGTCGTTTGTGGCGGCCACCGGGGTGTGATGGTAGCGTGCTCCGCCTACCATACCGTATGCCCTGGGTTTACACCCCGGGCAAAGGAACATCAAAATTTTAGAAATAAGGTTTTTCAATTAGAAGAAAATTTTTCTAAGCGGGGTCGCCCCTCGGCAGTGTTTGGCAAGCGCTCCGGGTGTATTTCTGCCATGAAAAGCTCTCAGTGAAAACTCATCTGCCTTGCAGATGCCGTTCGGAGTCGGCATAAAACATGTAGGTCCCGTCCGGCCAATTTGTAGTAAAAAGCAAGAGGAGCACGACGCAAATTGGAAAAGAAGCTCGGCCTTAGATCTCTTCGGAGGTTATCGCGCCTTACATTTATTTTATTTATTTTTAAGCGTCGTTTGTATAACAAATACAGAGCAGTAAAAATGGTTAGCCAGCAACGAAATGTGACATACGTTTGTGTATGTGTGCTGAAGCATCTCTCATAAACAGAGTGCACAAACCTCGGTGTTTATGTTTACTCTCCTTCGAAAAAAATTTGCAACTTAGCAGCACGACACAAATCGAAAAATTCGTATATTTATTCAAAAAATGTTGTACACAAGAAATGATCTCGAGACGCTCGTCACCCAGGGAAAAATTACCGCTCATCAGCACTGCTTCCTTTTGATACCCATATTGAAGTACTCATTAACAGCTTCCATTTGATACCCATATAATATAAACACATCGTAGGGATATCCGGGTCCATGTTTTGACCTATATCTCAAGACCCTAGATATTAAAAATTTTTTTTTGTTAAAAACCTTCCCCTATTTGATCCCTATAATATGAAAAAAGAACGAATAAAATTGGGCTCGTATCGGCCCCAAAACATGAACAGGAACGATCATCATTTCATTTTTATACTCAGCTGAGCAGAGTTCACAGAGTATATTAACTTTGTTCGCATAACGGTAATCCGTAACGGCTTGAAGTAATCGCGATAGATATAGACTTTTAGATATAAAAATGATCTGGGTGAAAAAAGAAATTCATTTAGCCATGTCCGTCCGTCCCTCCGTCTGTCCGTCCGTCTTTAAACACGATAACTTGAGTAAATTTTGACGTATATTGATGAAATTTGGTATGTAGGTTCCTGGGCGCTCATATCAGATCGCTGTTTAAAATGAACGAAATCGGAATACAACCACGCCCACTTTTTCGATATCGAAAATTTCGAAAAACTGAAAAAGTGCGATAATTCATTACCAAAGACGGGTAAAGCGATGAAACACGATAACTTGAGCAAAAATCTATATATCTTAACTAAACTTAGTTCACGTACTTCTCTCAACTCACTTTATCTTGGTCTAAAATATAGCCGAAATCCGACTATGACCACGCCCACTTTTGCGATATCGAAAATTACGAAGAATGAAAAAAATGCCATAATTCTGTACCAAATATGAAAAAAGAGATGAAACATGATAATTGGATTGGTTTATTGAAGCAAAATGTAACTTTAGAAAAAACTTTGTAAAATGGGTGTGACACCTACCATATCAAGTAGAAGAAAATGAAAAAGTTCTGCAGGGCGGAATCAAAAGCCCTTGGAATCTTGGCAGGAATACTGTTCGTGGTATAACATATATAAATAAATTAGCGATACTCCACAGATGATGTTCGGGGTCACCACATTTCGGTCGATATCTCGAAAACGCTTTCACATATACAACAAAAGGCCACTCCCTTTTAAAAACCTCATTAGCACCTTTCATTTGATACCCGTATCGTACAAACACATTCTAGAGTCACCCCTGGTCCACGTTTATGGCGATATTTCGAAAAAGCGTCCACATATAGAACTAAGGCCCACTCCTTTTTAAAATACTCATTAACACCTTTGATTTGATACCCATATCGTACAAAAAAATTCTAGAGTGACCCCTGGCCCACCTTTATGGCGATATCTCGAAAAGGCATCCACCTATAGAAATAAGGCCCACTCCCTTTTAAAATACTCATTAACACCTTTCATTTGATACCCATATCGTACAAACAAATTCTAGAGTCAGCCCTGTTCCACCTTTATGGCGGTATCTCGAAAAGGCGTCCACCTATAGAACTAAGGCCCACTCGCTTTTAAAATACTTATTAACACCTATCATTTTATACCCATATCGTCCAAACACATTCTAGAGTCACCCTGGTCCACCTTTATTGCGATATCCTGAAATTGCCTCCACCTATAGAACTATGGCGCACTCCCTTTTAAAATACTATTTAGTACCTTCCATTTGAAACCAATGTCATACAAACACATTCCAGGGTTACCCTAGGTTAATTTTGCTAAACGGTTATTTTTTATTTTGTCTCCAAAGCTCTCAGCTGAGTATGTAATGCTCGGTTACACCCGAACTTAGCCTTCCTTACTTGTTATATATATATATTTATTAAAGTAGTGCACAACATTGTTGCAACCGAGAAGGCGAACAAATATTTCAACTTGAATATTCAATGCTTGTTATACTCAGCGTGCTTTGCCTACAGATTGGATAACAGTTGGTTGTACAGGTATAAAGGAATCGAAATAGATATAGACTTCTATATATCAAAATCATCAGTATCGAAAAACAAATTTGTTGAGCCATGTCCGTCTGCCCGTTAACACGATAACTTGAGTAACTATTGATTTAAAAAAAATTTGAAAATGGGCGTGACACCGCCCACTTGCGATAAAATCAATTTTACAAATACTATTATTCATAAATCAAAAATCGTTAAACCTGTCGTAACAAAATTCGACAGAGAGGTTGCCTTTGCTATAAGGAACGCTTTGAAGAAAAACTAACGAAATTAGTTAAGAACTACGCCCACTTTTATATAAAAGATTTCTAAAAGGATCGTGGATGAATAAAATAAGCTACATCTTTGCAAAAAAGAAGAAAAATTAACATATCGTAATGAAATTGGGTACACAAATTTTCCCTATAGCAGGAAATATTTCTAGAAAAAATGGACGGATCGGTTAAAGGCCACGGCAACTTAAATATAAAACAAGTTTAAAAGTTTCGTAGACTAGAAAAATAAGCTATAACTTAGCAAAAAATTGTTTTGAATCATTGACAATTCACTTATAAAGTTTTATTGTAAGAGGAAATGGGGAGACATTTTTTTTAAACGGGCGGTGCCACATGTTATGTAGAAAAGTAGTTTATCTGAAATAAAATGTACAATTGAAGCTCGCGCTGAGTATATAATGTTCGGTTACACCCGAACTTAGACACCTTTACTTGTTATATAATAGATTTGATTGTATAGCACTACTTGGTACTTTACCTTTGTTTAACTATTCTCCTGGGAAATATTGCGCAGCTTTTCTTAGTTCTCACTAAAATACTTTCAAATTCATAAATTTACTTTTATTCAATAAATAAAATAAGTGTATAATAAAAAGTTGTTGTCATAATTTTTGACCGGTTAAGAAACTACAACAATGTTTTGTATTGTTTCACTTATAAAATTCCGCATGCTTCCTTTTTTGAGTAGCCATATCAGCTACCATCCAGGATAAGGAGGACTATTGTAATATTGCTGATATGGGTAACTATCATAATATTGTCCTTGCGATGGCGAATAAGTAGCAGCTGGTCTTGGATATCCCATACCACCATTACCTTGTGTTACAACAATGACCTCCGTACATGGCTGCCGCGAAGGAGCTGGTGTAGCGTAAACTGCACTTCGTCCTGTAAATATATCAATTTCAACGCCTGGATGACGTGCGTTGTAATGAGGCCGACCATAATATGGATCTTGATATAATGGTGGTGGTGGCATTTAACTTAAAGGTTAAGAAAACTCTTTGTAATTCACTTAAATTTTTCAAGTGTCTAATTTAGCAAATTTTCTTTGGCATGTAAGCGCTCGAAATATTCCGTTGAAACTGTCAGTTCGAAATAATAATATTTGAAGCTAACCCATTAAAGTCGAAGGTGTTGGTGATTTGAAGTAACTCAATCATTTACTAATACCAAAGGTATGACAGCACCGCTCCTTTATAAATGCCAACATTCCTATGACAGTTGAAATGATGCGTCAATTTTTTTAAATTAAATGCAGGTGTATAAATCGCATTACTTGACTTTTATCAACACATTTAAAGCTGATAAGGGTAGATAAATATATGAAAATAATTTTTCGTGGGAACTTTTTTTGAATCAAACGTGAATAGAAAGTTACAAGTACTGAGCAGATGGTACCGATATTTATCATTAAAATACTCGAATATCCCGTAATCGATTCATTTTAGTAAGTGCTGAGACCGTACTCGATTCATTTTGGTAAGTACTGAGCGGGGTTTGGGTTAAGTATTTTTAAGGTATGAATACTCATAAGATTGTAATTTAACAACAACACAACAGCCTGCCTTATCTTGAATAAATTCCAAGTGGCTAAGAATGCTAGAATGCCCCAGGAGATAAAGTCCATAGCCCACGTGCTACGATGCCTAACCAGCGACCGGACAGACGTCTTAACCGCAATATCCACTGTTTCTATGTTAAACATGACATTCAATATCAAGGTTGTTGTTGCTATAGGAGCGCCCAGCGCCGCTGATAATAACCAACGCTGTACCTTCTACTGAGGCTATCATTCGTAATTACTCACGTATTAAATGCTTCTCAACAAATCAATACTACATAAAGCAAAATAGGCTTGCCTAGCATTGCATTAGCCCATTGAGCTACCCTTGGCGAGAGTTCATAGCTCTTACCGATGGCATTCGGGACTCAAGGGGTTGATAGGCGCAATACAAAGCTTTATAGCTCCAAAGCTTCCGCAACTCAATTGTCAACCTCACCTACGCGAGGGGAATCTTGTTAAAAATATGAATGTATCATACACATACTTAGAAGGCGAGGCTCTGGCGACCCCAACTTCCTCATGGTTCTAGGGGCAGGGGGCGTTATGACCTAGAAAGTTTAATGTGATTATACTAACCGTTCCGGAGATGGTAGGGCTAGTACCTTAACCGTAGAACGCATAACCAAAAAATACCACGCAAATGCATAACGAGGGTACCCGTGTGTCTACTTACAAGTTTTTACCGTTACAAATGCACAACAACAAAATTCATAAGTAAAAATTATTACAGATTTTGTGCTGATCAGTGAGTTACTTACTTACTGCGACAAGCTCGAGAAAACCGGTAACTGGATCCTGCTACCTATGTTATACGGAAACCCCGAAAAGCGCGAAAAGCAAGCAGCATCTGCAAAAAACCAATGTTCCTGGTACATTCGGTGATAAATTGTATCTGCACCGTTTGCGAGCAGAAAAATTAGTATATGTGTACAAAATACAATATTTTTTGTTTAAAGATTCATGCTTTCTAATATAATTTTACAATCCGCAATAAAAATTTCCTATTAAAACATTTAAATTATTAAATATTTGAAGGGTACACGGGTACCCGGTTATGCGTTCGCGTAGGTTTCGATTTTGGGAACTTATATCTGGGGAACACCTCAACTGAAACCTGCAAGCATTTACTTAAACGATACAGATATACTGTAGTTTCCTAGATTAGAAGCTTCAATAGTCTAGTGACAGTGGTTCTCTCACTAAAGTAGTTTAAATTCTCAACTGGACACACGGGTACCCGGTTATGCATTCTAGGGTTAATGGTGCTTTGTTATCGGAACGTAACGGATCTATATCTGGCAAACGACCATCAACATCGATAAAACTCCCCAAAACCTTCGGAGAATGTGTTTATTGTTAATACAGCAACAGCAACGGAATTCCTGCATCATTGCATGACAACCGGGGACTTCTTATCCTCATTATCCACTTAGGCCCTCCAGAATAGTTTCCTATCCCATATAGTACCCAAAAACCAATACCCTATGAGAAATTACCAAAGGTATTCTCCACTTTTTCCCTCCAGAAAAGTTTTCTATGCAGTTTAATCACCAAATACCTAAATCCTATCAAAAAATATCAATGGTATTTCCCCCATCGATAGTGGCCTGAAAACAATAATCTTGTATATTCTCGTAAAGGCAAACAGTTCCGTTTTCCAAAGTTGAGTTTCCAGCCTATATGTCTCAGCCCACCTAGTCACCGAGTTCAGAGAGCCCTGCAAAAAATTGCGGAGAGTGTCCGGAAAAGTACCAATGATAATTATTACCAGGCCATCCGCATAGGCAACCACTCGACAGCCATTGACTTCTAGCTGTACTATTACCCAGAGTAGAGAAGATAGAGCATCCCTTTTGGCGTGGCTCTGCACACCTTGCTCATGATTATGACCCCTCCTCAGTTTGCTGCGGCATTCTATTGCGCAGAAGTTTGTTAATAAATTCCATCAAAACAATGTCTAGAAAGGCGTTCACAGCAAATTGTTTGTGCTCTTGCGACTCCTTTATTTGATCTATTGTTGGATTGAGTGTCAAGTCTGTTGACCTGCCCTTGCAGTGGGCATGTTATGATGCTGATAGTAGCTACCGATGAATCCTGTACAGCACGTCCAGATCAATAAGCCACTTCGGCGTTTTTTGGAAAAGCGACGAGAGACTGATTTTTTTGAATGAAGTATCCTCACTCGAAGACTTCAGTTTGTACAACCGTTTAAGGCAATTATTGTAAATGATGGCCAACCGGAGGCAGGAAATCTCCAAAGAGCTTTGAATTTTCACAGCAAAATTCCATCCGGAGCTGGGGACTTGTATCATTTGAAAGAACTGACAGCCCCTGAAGTTGGCTAACTCACAAGGCAATGACAGGCAATCCTGCAGAACCAGAAATCACCGGCGGTGCTCCGACAAGAAACACTACAAATATAACAATATCGAAATAACAAAATACCGACATGACGAAATCCCGACAATTTTACTAAAATTTCGTTATAACACATTACGTCCACGAAGAAAGTTATTCTGCGCAAGAATACTGAATCGCGCAGCCGGTGTTGGATCGGGTAAGTGTTGTTGCGCAGAGATGTCTAAAATGGTAGAACAATACCGAAGATCTTTATATTTTATGCCATCATTTCGTCGGATCGAACGAAAACTAACACACTTCTGTTGTTCGCGTGGAAAACTAACACGTTTTAGTTTTTCGCGTGGAAGACTTACAGGTTTTAGTTGCTGTCGAGATTTTTTTCGGAATTTGGTCAAGTAGGAATTATAAATTGTCATGATTTGGTGGTGTTGAGATTATATGTTTCAGTATTTAGTAAGGCGGGATTATTTTATACACTTAATATTTATTTACAAATATTTATCGGCTTTAATTTAATATAATACAATAAATTTACTTTGTACACGGAAAATATTTATTTTTCACTCATCGCACCTGTAGATGTGGTGACGCAATTCTCGTTAACTAAAGCCAACCACTAAACAAACACAAATACTTGTCTATGAATTATATGTATGTGTATATACATGCGCCATGACCTTTTAGTAACTTGGTGGATTATGATAATGTAGCTGCGGTGGCTGATACCCGTAATACGGTGGGGGTTGCGGCGGTTGCGACTGTGGTATAACTACCACAACTGGTTGAGTGGGTGGCTGTGGTGGTGGTGGTGAATGATGATGATGATTGTGATATCTGCGTCGCCATGGTGGTATAATCTCTACCTTTACTAATGGTCGTCTTGGTGGTCCCGGTGGCGGAGGTTCGTAAAGCGGTGGTGGTACCATTACACTAATCAATATCACAAAAGCGTTCCCGAATTGCTGATGATGTACTTTGGCTTAATTGAAATGCTCTCGGATATGACTGTGTCTTAATTAGTTGCTGTCCAATGCGATACTGTGCGCGTGCTAAGGTGGATGAAGAATGATCGATAAGCTTAGTTGATTGGTGATTTCGTATGAACGTGTTGTTCATAGATAGATAGTTAGCAGATATTTAGTATAGCAAAGCTAAATGTCTGCGCGTAAAAATGTATGAAATCAATAATAGTAAATTATGAATGCATCAGAGATTACTTATCACAACGAGAAGTCATAAAGATAAATTTTGTTGTGACAATAAAATGTTTTCGTTTTCAATATCAGAGTGCAGTCAACAAAGTGACTCACCGTAGGTTAATGTATAGTTTGCTGGGGTTATTAAGTGAATTATTTATATTAATACGCTTTGATTAGCGCCATTTGAGGAATTCGTTTGCGTTCAAACAGGCAAATAGACGGACAGACAGCGAAAGTAAGGATTTGCCTAAGTACCTGTCGATGTCGGCCTAACCTCACGATGTACATAGAACACGCATCCAAGAAACATTTGAGCAGCACCCAAGGCTTTATTACCTCCGTCTTTATAGGTGATACACCACTACCTTGGTGGTGGTGGTGGCCTATCTCACACCTCTTGCATTCTATGGGTCATGGTACACAGTTGCAATGCAGTTTCACGTTCCAGTTACTAACACTTTTGGATTTGGAAATCAAGCACAGCCACCACGATGCTCCCGATAATCCTATCCTGCAGTTCTTCTTCACCGTTGAAACAAGGTACAGCTCTTCGCCTTGGTGGGTGAGTGTGTGTTTATGTATGTCTGACCAAAATACCACTTACAAAGGCATTAGGCGCCTTCTCGGCTCTGGATTGGCTTTTCAAAGCTTTCTGTTCCGAAAGAGAGGTCGATATTTGCACATATTATGTGGATCAAATGGCGATTCGCGTCGCTATAGTTCATCATCCATCCCTTTGCCCTGTATATTTCAATACCAAGGCATGCTAAGTTCATGGGCCACTTTATATGCTCGCTTAGTATAGAAGACGCAAAGATGTAATCCTGATGGCAGCATTTAGAAGATATGTTTGAAATATTAGTTCAAATCTGGTTACCTGGAAAATAATGGTTGAAGCTTCATTTATAAATAAACAATTTTTTGAATCTAGAGAGTTTTAGCTCTTAAAGGGTCTTCCATATCCCTGTTAAGTTTCCGTCAGTATCAAGACTCGAAAATGAACGCACTTTTATCTTGTTCTTAAAAAAGTTGCTTCCTAAACTTTTGTCTGACGTTTTTGTTGTTGTTGCACCAGTGCTTCGCCCCATTAAATGGGTGCGATAACTTATTAATTGTCATCAATATCCTCTAACGGGAGTGTTTGGGGACACATTACAAACGGGCCATATATATATGGTATGTCGGTGTTGATTCTGGATAAGTAAGAGATACGCCTATTACAGTATTCTAATCGAAGTTGAGCTGGAATAACGCGCGTCTCCATGAGGAGGTGGCTACTATCAACTGCGAGTTTGTGGTCTTTGTCTTTGAGGACGGTGTTCATCGAACAGTCCCTGGTAGTAGTGCGAAGTCTTGTAATATATATATATGTGAGCGCCTTGTTAACTTATTATACTCAGTTGAGCAGAGCTCACAGAGTATATTAAGTTTGATTGAATAACGGTTGGTTGTACAGGTATAAAGGAATCGAGATAGATATATACTTCCATATATCAAAATCATCAGGATCGAAAAAAAATTTGATTGAGCCATGTCCGTCCGTCCGTCCGTCCGTTAACACAATAACTTGAGTAAATTTTGAGGTATCTTGATGAAATTTGGTATGTAGGTTTCTGGGTACTCATCTCAGATCGCTATTTAAAATGAACAATATCGGACTATAACCACGCCCACTTTTTCGATATCGAAAATTTCGAAAAACAGAAAAAGTGCGATAATTTATTCCCAAAGACGGATAAAGCGATGAAACTTGGTAGGTGGGTTGAACTTATGACACAGAATAGAAAATTAGTAAAATTTTGGACAATGGGCGTGGCACCGCCCACTTTTAAAAGAAGGTAATTTAAAATTTTTGCAAGCTGTAATTTGGCAGTCGTTGAAGACATCATGATGAAATTTGGCACGAACGTTACTCCTACTACTATATGTATGCTTAATAAAAATTAGCAAAATGGGAGAACGACCACGCCCACTTTAAAAATTTTTTTTTTTAAGTCAAATTTTAACAAAAAATTTAATATCTTTAGAGTATATAAGTAAATTATGTCAACATTCAACTCCAGTAATGATATGGTGCAACAAAATGCAAAAATAAAAGAAAATTTCAAAATGGGCGTGGCTCCGCCCTTTTTCATTTAATTTGTCTAGAATACTTTTAATGCCATAAGTCGAACAAACATTTACCAATCCTTGTGAAATTTGATAGGGGCTTAGACTCTGGGACGATAACTTATTTCTGTGAAAAAGGGCGAAATCGGTTGAAGCCACGCCCAGGTTTTATACACAGTCGACCGTCTGTCCTTCCGCTCGGCCGTTAACACGATAACTTGAGCAAAAATCGATATATCTTTACTAAACTTAGTTCACGTACTTACCTGAACTCACTTTGTATTGGCATACAAAATGGCCGAAATCCGACTATGGCCACGCCCACTTTTTCGATATCGAAAATAAAGAAAAATGAAAAAAATGCCATAATTCTATACCAAATACGAAAAAAGGCATGACACATGGTAATTGGATTGGTTTATTGACGCAAAATATAACTTTAGAAACAAACTTTGTAAAATGGGTGTGACACCTATCATATTAAGTAGAATAAAATGAAAAAGTTCTGCAGGGCGAAATAAAAAACCCTTGAAATCTTGGCAGGAATACTGTTCGTGGTATTATATATATAAATAAATTAGCGGTATCCAACAAATGATATTCTGGGTCAACCTGGTCCACATTTTGGTCGATATCTGGAAAACGCCTTCACATATACAACTACCACCACTCCCTTTTAAAACCCTCATTAATACCTTTAATTTGATACCCATATCGTACAAACACATTCTAAGTAGAGTCACCCTTGGTCAGTTTTTATGGCGATATCTCGAAAAGGCGTCCACCTATAGAACTAAAGCCCACTCCCTTTTAAAATGCTCATTAACCCCTTTCATTTGATACCCATATCTTTCAAACAAATTCTAGGGTCTCCCCTGGTCCACCTTTATGGCGATATCTCGAAACGACGTCCACCTATGGAGCTAAGGATCACTCCCTTTTAAAACACTCATTAACCCCTTTCATTTGATATCCATATCGTACAAACAATTTCTAGATTCAACCTTGATCCACCTTTATGGCGATATCCCTAAAGGGCGTCCACCTATAGAACTATGGCCCACTCCCTCTTAAAATACTATTTAATACCTTTCATTTGATACCCATGTCACACAAACACATTCCATGGTTACCCTCGGTTCATTTTCCTACATGGTTATTTTCCCTTATGTTGTCACCATAGCTCTCAACTGAGTATGTAATGTTCGGTTACACCTGAACTTAACCTTCCTTACTTGTTTTTTTCATACGTTTGAATCTTTAGTCAGATTTCTCTCGGGATGCCCAGGTGTCTGGATATTCAGCACAAACTGTTTGTTCAGCATTCCATTTATCTCCTTTACGGGGAGTAAACTCGCCTCACTGTGTAGGTTCTCAGCCCGGTATTTGAGAGGCCTGCACTTTCCTCCTGTGTGTTTCTTTTAGACACCGCGACTATATTTGGGACGCGTAGCATAAAATCGGCCAATTGCTTGATAGGTGGTAATGAGCATTTCACTATCCTTTCCCCGAGTGCTGTCGGCAAGAGAATTGGGGATTTTCTTGCGGATCTGGACTTTAGGTACAATTACGGCTGCATGCTCGCCAACATGTAGATGCTGATCTTACGCCATAGCCAGTAGTTTTCGATGTAAGGCAGTAACTAGCGTAATGCCATTGACGTGTTTTGTGTGATAATGTAAGATTTCTGGAGGTGCAAAAACACGAAAGGCCACGGAGATAGCCGATGACTTTAAAGCATAGCTCATAGATAGATGGGCCGGGATTGCCATTATCGTGTAATCATCGACGCAGACCAAAATGGTCACTCCTTCTTGTAGAGGAAGGGAGCTCCGATATGTTAAGTTAAACATTATGTGGTTGACTGAATAAAAGGCTTTTGATTCGCGCTACGAGTACTGTTCTATAGTGGGTTCCTGATTCAGTCCTTAATTTATATGCGTGTTGCTGGCGTTAAGTGCGGTGGTGGTGCTACGTAATTTTCGGGAGAATTGCTAATAATTGGCCAGCCGCAGGTTTTCCGTGAAATCAGGTACCAGGACTGCTTCTAGTGTCTTGCCTACTGGCGATAGGAGAGATATTGGGCGACAAGAGTCTTGACCACGCTATGGTTTGTCAATCATACATGCCGACAATTACATCATCTAATATCATACAAACTATTATTTTTGAAGCCTATTTTCTATGATAGTATTGAGCTTTTTATAAGCTTTTCGATGCAACTTTAACTTGAATCGAAGTGTTAATCGAACCAAAAAAAAAATACATATGAGTGTATGTGTACATATATGCATATGTATGGAAGTAAGTAAAAAAATGCGCTTTTCAAAATTTATGCTACAGTTTCAAATCAAAATCAATTGACAGTGGCTGTCAATTTTTTTTTTTCATTTCAATATTTTAAAAATTATTTTTAGTTCCTCTTACTTTTCTTCTTGCGTTTTCTATAGTCAAAGAATTCTAGACAGGAAAGAAGAAAAAAAAGTAATACGTAGTTAGTCGTAAATCGATAACTGTCAAATGTAAAGAATTTAAATATTTATCGAATACAAAAATTGACATTTCAATGGAAGTTCGTATAAGTACATGCACATACTTAAATGCATGTGCACATTAGACTGATTGTAAAATTTTTTTTTTCAACTAAGCCCGGGCTTCGTTTCGGTTTAGTATTGAATTTTAAAGTGACTAGTTTGGATATAAAATCCATTTCAACCTACAATATCTCTAAGCATGTTTAAAACATAACCTAAATTTTCTAATTGGGGAAATTGCGAGTCGATTGAAAAGATAAATGAAAGTTTCAAATATACGTCTCGCGAACTTTTACTCCAAATTGTGTATAAGGCGTTTCTCGTCCTATATTCTGGTTTCTCTCCAATGGGAAATTAAATAAAAACCGTTTTCTTAAAACTTAACGTCCGATTTATCCAACAGATCTTTTTTGTTTTTGTGCTGTTCTCAATTCAGGAAAAATGAAGCTATGACCTTTTTCGCGCAGCGGTTAAAAGAACAATTGGAAAATTTCTAAGTCAGATTTAAAAAGGTCATACATTCAATTCATCTTTTGGCTCTGATAAAGTTTTCAAGGTACTTTTAAAAGAGTTGACGCCTTGTTCGTCCATATATAGCGCTGTTTGAATTTTTTCCAAAGTAACTTTCAATCTTGTTTGGAAGAAAAACAACCTTACTTTTTTGGAAACCAGTCTAATGTATATTCATACATACATTTAAATGGACGTGAGCTTTTGAAAATGTGATTTTCCCGAAATATAAAAAAGAGTTGAATGCGAAATGAAAAAGCATTTCAAAGACGCCTCCATTGCTAGAACGCATATTCGAACACATACATGCATAAATACACAGAGGCACATATACAAAGTCGAAATGCTAATGGAACTTTGCTTTATATACCCGATTGTTGTTTTAGCCAAAGTATATTTTTAAAACGAAACTACATACGAATCCTGGTTCTCTTATATTTATATAAAGGCTGGGACGCATTGTTTTGCTTTAAATTTTACTTTGATAAACTTATCTATACCCGACTGTAGTTCACATCTTAACTACGTTTCTAACCGGACACTGTTACTGCCACAAATATGTCCTCAGAATGGGTAAGGTTGAAACCCCGAATGTCTGTACTGCAAAAATTTAGACGATGTATGCCACACCTTCTTAGAACGCGAGCATTCCGCCTAACAGCGAAGGAGGGTAGAAGAGATTCTTGATAATCAGTCTCCGGGCAGAGTCATCGGCAATATGATCTGCCGAACTGACAAATTGGACACGGTCAGCAGACATGTGAAGCATATTCTTCCCAGCAAAGGAGAAGATGGATGTATAGCCCGTTAGCGTGAGAGCAGCCAAGGAGCACGCACCCGTACCTGAAGTACCGCTAACGAAATGCAGTCCTAGGTATAAGGAATTGCTGAGGCCGTGCTGGATTAGGTTTTCCTGCATGGCCCTTCATGGATAAAGGGACTCCCTATACTAGGAGAGACCCCAGTGAGACCTAAAATATACCGGTCGGTACAAGGAGCATTTCCTCCACTCACGAAACTGAAAGAAAAGTTGTTCACAGCCCATGTTTGAAACGGTGGGTCTTATATTATCTTTTTCCATCTCATATTTTATATCTTATATCTTATAACTTATATCTCATATCTTATATCTTATATCTTATAGCTTATATCTTATATTTTATATCGTATATTTTTTATATCTTATATTTTATATTTTATATCTTATATATTATATCTTATGTCTTATATCTTATATCCTTTATCTTATTCTTATATCTTACATATTATATCTTATATATTATACCTTATATTTTGCTTGTTACCTTATATTAATTCTTACTTAGATTATAAATACAAAAGTTTCCGAGTACCTATGTTTGCAAGATACCTGACTAGGAAGAAGTTCGATACAGGGCTTCACTCCCCTGGGTCCCAGTAGCTTGGTATGTGTTGGATAGTTATTTGATGTATACCGATAAACCGCAGCAAAAAAGCAGTTGTGTACTTGCGCAACTGGGTATAAAGTAAGTACATCGCACTCGCATTACTTAAACCTAATATATGATCGGAAGACGATATAGTTTGCAGCAGTCACCAAGTCTACAACAACACTGCATCCAATACCGTCTTCGCCGCCATCTTCGACAAGCTCGCATTAATGTAGAGTAATGTGAGCTAAAACAAACTTCTGCCTCGTCGCAAGGGACTGAAGAAGGAGTTGATTCACTCACAAAATATTTATATGGGCATGTGAATATGTCCCACTATCTATGAATATTTATTTATTTATTTATTTATTTATTTACTTGTATGTCTATTATACAGCAGACACTTAAGAATATAGTACAACTAATGTAAATTAAGTATTACTTAAAAAATAGGTTTTTAGTTTGAACTGTATAACCGATTTGGTATACGTAAAATCTAAATCCAGAAAATTTGAGAAATAGTTGTAATCAGACATAATTCTATTCAAGGGAGCGTTAGCACCATAGATTGTTCTGTTAAGTCCAACACGAAAACCAACAAAATTTCGTAAATTTCTGCAGGGCACATTAAAGTTAACTAGCTGAAGTAAGGAAGGACAATCTATCCTACCAGAAACAAGATCCATAATAAACGCAACCGATAATAGCGTTCTCCTATCGGATAACGATACCAAACTAATTAATCGACAACGAGCAACGTACGACGGAATCGGTTCAGTAAAGTTAAGAGAGCGTAAAGCAAAACGAACAAAGCACTTTTGGACTTTCTCCAGACGATTTATGTGGACTGAATGGTATGGTCTCCAAATGACAGCTGCGTATTCCATTTTAGAACGGACAAAAGCCGAGTACAAAAGCTTATAGGTATATGGGTCTGAAAAATTAGAAGAGTGGCGTTTCACAAAGGCAAGTGTTCCAAAAGAATTTGTAATTATGTAGTTTAAATGAGTAGTAAAATTTAGTTTGCTATCAAAATACACGCCAAGATCTTTAATTTCATTAACCTCAGATAGGCAAGAGTCCGCCAACCAGTAGCAAGTATCCAAAGGCTTGACCATTTTAGAGTAAGTTACTTTGAAACACTTGTTAATATTTATATAAAGCCTGTTCAAGGCGCAATAATCTAAAAATTTATTAAGTTCACTTTGAAGCGCCGATGAATCACGCGAGTCACTTATTTCAGAATATATTTTAAGATCATCGGCATATAAGAGAAATCTAGACGAGCTAAAACAAAAAGAAACATCATTAATAAACAAGATGAATAATAAAGGACCTAATATGCTACCTTGAGGTACACCAGATGTAGCAATGAATGGATCCGAGAATGCCCCATCTATAGCAACCATGCAACTCCTGTTATGTAAATAAGATTTTATCCATTTGAGGATACTGGAATGAAAACCCAGGAATGCAAGTTTCTCAATGAGGATTACGTGAGAAATTTTGTCAAACGCCTTAGAAAAATCAGTATAAATCGTATCAAGCTGAAGACCATTACGAAAGCACGAATGGCAATCCTCAGTAAAGACTGAAAGATTGGTAACTGTCGAGCGTGCTGCCACAAATTCATGCTGATTTGCGCAAATTATATGTTTCACATGAAAATAAAGTTTCTCTTTTACAATGCATTCAAATAGCTTGGCAACAGACGACAACTTGGATATAGGCCTATAATTTAAAATATCATTTTTATTTCCACTTTTAAAAATAGGGGTAATAGAAGTGCTTTTCCAATCATCAATGAAAACCCCTGAAGCTAGGGACAGATT
This sequence comes from Eurosta solidaginis, assembly GCF_040869045.1. Taxonomy (NCBI): domain Eukaryota; kingdom Metazoa; phylum Arthropoda; class Insecta; order Diptera; family Tephritidae; genus Eurosta; species Eurosta solidaginis. The sequence continues at coordinate 227,575,633 of NC_090320.1, read as the reverse complement.
AATGAATATTACATGCGTACATAGGTACTACTTATCTATTTTGGGTGTTATTCCGCCTTCCTCTAACATCAAATGTCAGTAACAACAAGACAAGTTACTTCACACAACCATTAAATAGAATTTTAGTACAAGATGTAGGAATTGCGTTGAGAGCTTGTAACCGCAATACCACCAAAAAGTAATAGCACAAATTGTATTGTGTGTATATGGATGTTCATACAATTGTGACCGCCAGATGCAGTCGCTACGTCAACGAAGAAGTCTACGACATTTCAATTTAAGAAATGCATTTTATAAACATTTTAGGTGTTCAAAATTGCTGAAGCATAGCTAACTGACTGCTGACTGAGCAAACTTGGTTGTGCAGCAATTTAAATTTTTTGTAGTTGATATACTTGAGGCGAATTCTTTTGCCAAACGAGCTGCAAAGGATAAAATAGACTCATACAAAGTTTGTGTTTAACACCTTCGTACATAGTTTACCACTAGCGAAGAACCAAGAAATATACCATGAGTATTGCAGCAGATGGCGACCGTACTTGTTCAGTTTTCAGCCCTTAAAGAATTAGCAAGAGGCCTAGAAACAAACCAGGCATTATGTCATTAGCACTGGTAGTCTACAATGCCCAGAAGGCACCAGGGTTGGATCCACGTGGGGAAAGCCAACAAAGCGTTGAAGACGTGGCACCTAAATATATCGTATTTGCTATATAGGGAAGATGTCACTGAGAAGAGTTTCCTGGTCGCAGCATCTTCCTTCATTAGCATAATATGGTTAATCCAACGTAGACACTGGGTCGAAATGCGCTGTACAATATTGATGTCTTCAAAAAACTTCTACGGCTTACCCGCCGTCTCAAATTTTCTAGATTTTCGTTTCCGAAGACATGGCGTTATTTATCAGCTCCCCACTTTGTCTAAAGTATTATTTGATGCTAAGAGTATTTGCCGTATATGTGGACGCCTTTTCCAGATATCGCCATAAAGGTGGACCAGGGGTGACTCTAGAATTTGTTTGTACGATATGGGTATCAAATTAAAGGTACTAATGAGGGTTTTAAAAGCGAGTGGTCCTTAGATGTATATGTGAAGGCGTTTTCGCGATATCGACCAAAATGTGGACCAGGGTGATCCAGAAAATCTTCTGTCGGTTACTGCTAATTTATTTATATATGCAATACCCCGAACAGTATTCCTGCCAAGATTCCAAGGGCTGTTGATTTCGCCCTGCAGAACTTTTTCATTTTCTTCTACTTAATATGGTAAGTGTCACACCCATTTTACAAAGTTTTTTATAAAGTTATATTTTGCGTCAATAAACCAATCAAATTACCATGTTTCATCCCTTTTTGCGAATTTGCTATAGAGTTATGGCATATTTTTCATTTTTCGTAATTTTCGATATCGAAAAAGTGGGCGGGGTTATAGTCGGATTTCGGCCATTTTTTATACCAAGATAAAGTGGGTTCAGGTAAGTACGTGGACTAAGTTTAGTAAAGATATATCGGTGTTTGCTCAAGTTATCGTGTTAACGGCCGAGCGGAAGGACAGACGGTTGACTGTGTATAAAAACTGGGCGTGGCTTCAACCGATTTCACCCATTTTCACAGAAAGCAGTTACCGTCATAGAATCTATGCCCCTACCAAATTTCAGAAGGATTGGTAAATTGTTGTTTGACTTATGGCATTAAAAGTATTCTAGACAACTGACTTATCTTGTTTGGTTGATTTTCCGACAGGGTGGATAAATGATGTTTATTGGAACGATTGACGGAAAATCGTTCCAATATACATCATTTATTCTAGACAAACTAAATGAAAATGGGCGGAGCTACGACCATTTTGAAATTTTCTTTTATTTTTGTATTTTGTTGCACCATATCATAACTGGAGTTGAATGTTGACATAATTTACTTATATACAGTAAAGATATTAAATGTTTTGTTAAAATTTGACTTTTAAAAAATTTTTTTTAAAAAAGTGGGCGTGTTCTTCATCCGATTTTTCTCATTTTTATTTAGCACATATACAGTAGTAGTAGTAACGTTCCTGCCAAATTTTATCATGATATCTTCAACGACTGCTAAATTACATCTTGCAAAACTTTTAAATTACCTTCCATTAAAAATGGGCGGTGCCACGCCCGTTGTCCAAAATCTTACAAATTTTCTATTGTGCGTCATAAGGTCCACCCACCTACCAAGTTTCATCGCTTTATCCGTCTTTGGCAATGAATTTCGCATTTTTTCGGTTTTTCGAAATTTTCGATATCGAAAAAGTGGGCGTGGTTATAGTCCGATATTGTTCATTTTAAATTGCGATCTGAGATGAGTGCCCAGGAACCTGCATACCAAATGTCATCAAGATACCTCAAAATTTACTCAAGTTATCGTGTTAACGGACAGATGGACGGGCGGACGGACGGACGGACGGACATGGCTCAATCAAATTTTTTTTCGATACTGATGATTTTGATATATGGAAGTCTATATCTATCTCGATTCCTTTATACCTGTACAACCAACCGTTATCCAATCAAAGTTAATATACTCTGTGAGCTCTGCTCAACTGAGTATAAAAATGGCAAAAAACCCCCTTACCTGAACGATCGGTTGTATGGGATATATATTATATATAGCTCCGATCGAAATCATTTTTACATGAAATCCAAGTTTAACGTTTTTGTATTGGAAATTAAGGGAGAAATTGCCAAAAACCTTTCTATTTGAACGATCAAAGTGATTTTTTCACAATATCACCGAGTTTCACGTTTATACTTTATAAATTGCGCCAGGAATGACCAAAATCGTCTTATCTGAACGATCTGTTGTATGGGAGATATATGTTATAGTGGTCCGATCCTACCGATTCCGACAAATGTCTAATATAACACAAAAATACATCCTTGTGCCAAATTTCATTGAGATATCTCAAAATTTGAGGGACTAGTTTGCGTTCAAACAGACAGGCGGACGGACAGACGGACAGACAGACGGACATGGCTATATCAACTCAGTTCATCGCCCTGATCAATTCGGTATACTTAATGGTGGGTCTATCTTCTATATTTCTCAACGTTACAAACATCGGACCAAAGTTAATATACCATTTCATATTCATGAAAGGTATAAAAATGTCTTCAGCCAAACACTACGATTCATGCTACTGACGATAAGAAAGCTTAAGCAAAAGGTTAAGAAAATACAAACTGGTAAAGTAGATAAAACTTCAGCTTCCCCTCGAAGAGAGCGGACATAACTTTATTCACTGATTGAGCCCATGTGCTGTACTTACGAAGGCCAAAACTATTAGGAACAACACAACTTTCCGATCTAGAAAGTATGTTGGGTCCAAGAAACCTTCTATCATTTGCGAATCGCATTTAGTCGAAATACTCGCAAAGTCCTTACGACCCGATCAGTTCAACCCAGTCACTGATGAATCCCAGATGAAAGACGAAACTGTGTCAACTTTAAATCTGTTAGACCACTAAAGGTTTTGATTAATCTTTGTATGTAGATCGAATAACTTTGTAAGGTAAAGTGAAAAGCAAACTTAATTCGGAGTTTATTCCTATGTAATGTGCTAGACAATAAAGTTGGTGGAAGGTTGCATAGATATTTAATTGGCTGACCTATTATTATGTCTGCCCAAGGCTTATATAGCTCAGCACTAAAACTTCTTTGAAACTCGCAAGCCGACTGCGCTGAAATGTTTATAGAATATAATGAAAGAACTAATCTCTCGAATACAGCTTGATATTTCAATGTCTAGGCCTCAATGGCATCACAAACATGGATGGACACAATAACGGCCTTGGAGATTGTGTTTGCTTAGTAGTTGAAACTCTTCGAGCTTGCGCTTTTTTGCCGTAAAATATTTTACTTTCTGAAAAGTAGTCTTATTTTTAAATTCACTGCAGCGTGCTCACATAGCGATAATAGACAGATCTTAAGAGATATGCTTAAAATAGTTGTATATTCTTTTAAGTTCCAAAGGGACGAGCGCAGATATTGGCTGCGTTCGGGATTACGACGAAGCTTTGGACGGCATACGTACTACCACTCACACATGCTTGTGTGTACTAAAGACCACAAGCATATGTAAGTGGTAGTTAATTATGTTGCGAGTTACGAGGGAGGGCAGATATATTTAGGTCTGTGACCTAAACACATGGTATCTATCTTTTTTTTTCAACATTATTAATCTGCTATGTAGCTTCATAAGGCAAGATGCACATGAGGCGTAGCTTCATAGACGCGTACAAGATATGGCACGTAGCTACGATTTATCTACGCCTCAAGATCTGCACACGAAGCTACTTTCGAGCGTCGCAAACAATTTTTGAAAAAAATAAGAAATTAAATTTCTTCAGGTACATGCGTCTCCGAAACCAAAGGAATATAGGTATTAAAAGTTGTTTGCAGCCCCATACCTTTGTAAATTATGAAAGGCAACTTTACACCATCGCGGACTAGAGAAAAATTGATTTCTATTTTCCAAAATTTTTTAGCCTTTTAATCGCTTCAGCAATGTCTAACCAAGCTTTTTTGGTGTTGAATACTCTTTTTCGCTTTGGTAATATACCTTTCACATACTTTTGTTAACTAAAATAACATTTTCTAACCAACTACACAAATTTGCATACAAAAAAATATAAACAAACATCTTGTTCTTTCTTTTTTTCAAGCGTACGTACGCTCAGAGACCAATATTGCTGTACGCTTAGCAACATGAAGCTTTCATGCTTTTGTCGCTTGCATGCAGCTTACGCCTCGTGTGGAGTTCTCCATTCAAGTACATGTCTTCGATATCAAAGCGTACAGATTTCACCTGTAGCGTCTAACAAGCGCCTGTGACGCGCAGCCTCGTGTGTAACTTGCCTAGGTCTTTTCAAGACCGCCTTTGGACAAAAGATATCCGGTCTTTACCAAGAACAACACCTGTATTGTAGCAGGAACAGTGTTCCGTTTTTACATTGTTCTTCCTCTCTGTTTTCGTATTTTCGGCTGTGTGGACGTACAGTGTCATCCTCGGTTCAACTGTATAAATTTTGGACTTTTTCGGTTGAGCTGGAAATTAAAATAGGCCTAAAGGTTGGTATCTGTGCTCCATGCTGGCGTTTTGGCGGAGTTGGGAGATGCAATGCTTCCCTGACCTGGAGTTAGGGTGGTTTTTTGTACTCCTAACAGGAATCAGTGAAAATTGAAAACTGGCGTGGTGCCAAATAAAGACCAAACGTTTTATATATACGTAAAATATTGAAAAAAGACATAGCTACAAGCGGAATATTGGATTCTAAAATACATAACTGATTTTTTGCCTGGCGTGGTGACAAAAAAAATAAACAAAAAATTTACATTTCGGGAAATAACGGAATTAAATAACGAAGCTACTGTGAATAACGGAGCTTTTGTGAATAACGGAGGAACAAGTGAAATGAAACGACAAATTGACTTTGAATAAAACTAAGATAAACTGGCATTTTAGGGGCTCTTTTAAGCACATTGCCATTCGACGCTTTCGAATGCAGTGTCAATTAAAACAAAAAAACAAAAAAACATTGTTCTTCACATGAATTAGTACTCGGGCACAAATTAATATCACACCAGCATAAGTCACAAGATGCAACTCCCATTATTCCGTGCACATCCAGCGCAGCTCTTGGATGGTGCCGATGTCAGTTTTTGCCTTTACTCGGACACCAGCCAGACATGCAAGAGCATCATCCCCAACAGGGGTCATTTAGAAACCGAATATTTCTGTTACATATCCTTTCAAACTCTTACTGTAGTAAAGTTATGTAACATAACAAAACGTAAAATAACAGACATAACATAACATAACATAACATGACATAACATAAGATAACGTAACATAATATAACATAACATAACGTAACTTAACACAACATAACGTAACTTAACATAACATAACATAATATAATATAACATATCATGGCCTTACCAAATATAACACTAGATGCCTTAGCATACAACTATAAAGCATTATTTCAAATAACATGATATGACAATCTAACAAGATACAGCATACCTATCACTGTAAATGCAGCAATAAAATATAACATGAGCTAACAGAAAATATATTGGATAACATAACAAGGCATGACATAAAATAACATAACATAAGACTACATAACATAACATTACAACAGAAAGCATAACATAACATAACACAACACAACAAAGCATAACATAACACAACTCAACATAACATAGCCTAACATAACATAATATAACATATCATTGCATTACCAAATATGATACTATATGTCTTAGCATACAATTATAAAACATGATTTAACATAACATGACATGACAATCTAACATGATACAACATACCTAATCTGTACTGCGACAAGTTGAAGAAAAACAAGTAAGAAAGGCTAATTTCGGGTGTAACCGAATATTACGTACTCAGCTGGGAGCTATGGAGACAAAATAAGGGAAAATCACCATTTAGGAAAATGAACCTAGGGTAACCCTGGAATGTGTTTGTATGACATGCGTATCAATTGGAAGGTATTAAATAGTATTTTAAGAGGGAGTGGGCCATAGTTCTATAGGTGGACGCCTTTTCGAGATATCGCCATCTAGGTGGACCAGAGGTGACACTAGAATGTGTTTATACGATATGGGTATCAAATGAAAGATGTTAATGAGTATTTTAAAAGGAAGTTGGCGGGCCTTAGTTCTATAGGCGGACGCCTTTCGAGATATTGTTATAAATGTGGACCAGGGGTGACTCTAGAATTTATTTGTACGATATGGGTATCAAATGAAAGGTGCTTATGAGTATTTTAAAACGGAGTGGGCCTTAGTTCCTTGGGTTGACGCCTTTTCAAGATATCGCCATAAAGGTGGACCAGGGGTGACTCTAGAATTTGTTTGTACGATATGGGTATCAAATAAAGGTACTAATGAGGGTTTTAAAAGGGAGTGGTGGTAGTTGTATATGTGAAGGCGTTTTCGAGATATCGACCAAAATGTTGTCCAGGGTGACCCAGAACATTATCTGTCGGGTACCGCTAATTAATTTATATATGTAATACCACGAACAGTATTCCTGCCAATATTCCAAGGGCTTTTGATTTCGCCCTGCAGAACTTTTTCATTCCCAATAAACCAATCCAATTACCATGTTTCATCCCGTTTTTCGTATTTAGTATAGAATTATGGCATTTTTTTCATATTTCGTAATTTTCGATATAGAAAGAGTGGGCGTGGTCATAGTCGGATTTCGGCCATTTTTTATACCAATACAAAGTGAGTTCAGATTAGTACGTGAACTAAGTTTAGTAATGATATATCGATTTTTTCTGCAGTTATCGTGTTAAGGGCCGGGCGGAAGGACAGACGGTCGACTGTGTATAAAAACTGGGCGTGGCTTAAACTGATTTCGCCCTTATTCACAGAAAACAGTTATCGTCTCAAAATACAAGCCCCTGCCAAATTTCACAAGGATTTGTAAATTTTTGTTCGACTTATGGCATTAAAAGTAACCTAGACAAATTAAATGAAAAAGGGCGGAGCCACGCCCATTTTGAAATTTTCTTTTATTTTTGTATTTTGTTGCACCATATCATTACTGGAGTTGAATGTTGACATAATTTACTTATATACTGAAAAGATATCCAATCTTTTGTTAAAATTTGACTTAAAAAAATTTTTTTTTTAAAGTGGGCGTGGTCGTTCTCCGATTTTACTAATTTTTATTAAGCATACATATAGTAATAGGAGTAACCTTGCTGCCAAATTTCATCATGATATCTTCAACTACTGCCAAATTACAGCTTGCAAAAGTTTTAAATTACCTTCTTTTAAAAGTGGGCGGTGCCACGCCCATTGCCCAAAATTTTACTAATATTCTATTCTGCGTCATAAGGTCAACCCACCTACCAATTTTCATCGCTTTATCCGTCTTTGGCAATGAATTATCGCATTTTTCAGTTTTTCGAAATTTTCGATATCGAAAAAGTGGGCGTGGTTATAGTCCGATATCGTTCATTTTAAATAGCGATCTGAGATGAGTGCCCAGGAATCTGCGTACCAAATATCATCAAGATACCTCAAAATTTACTCAAGTTATCGTGATAACGGGCAGACGGACGGACGAACATGGCTCAATCAAATTTTTTTTCGATACTGATGATTTTGATATATGGAAGTCTATATCTATCTCGATTCCTTTATACCTGTACAACCAACCCTTATCCAATCAAAGTTAATATACTCTGTGAGTTCTACCCAACTGGGTATAAAAATTTTAATCCTTGGTGATTGGCATTTTAAATTCTACGCCCAGTGGAAGATGTTAATTTTTTAAGTGCTTAATAATACTTAAGAAAAGAAAATCAATTTAAGCGAAAAGTAACAAAGAATGCTATAAAAAAGGTGAAAGGGTTGTTAAAATTTCAAAAGCCTTTTCAATGTTTGCTCGTCAAAGGGTTTACATATATTTTCAACTAAATATGAAATTTTAAGAATTACTTACTTTTGTTGGTGCGTTATAAAGTTGGGCAATTCAGTTATGTATATATGTCGATATATGTATGAAAATTGTAGATATGTAAATGTTAGTTTGTTCGGTGATGTTTGTATAACAATACGTTTCTATTATAACTATATGATGCTGTTGGCGCTACAAAATATTATGATCTCATTAGGAAGTGGCTGTCTGAGAAGTGGTCGTCTAAATATAAAACATTGTACGAACGTATTTGTATGAAGCTGCGCTTATAGAGGTTGTGGCGAAATATATGGTGTACTTTATTCGTTTTGTCCCTAGGTAGGTAGATAACCTGCAATCGAGGTCGGGCAAACATCTATAAAAAGCTTTATTGATGACAGTCGTCTAAGCTAGGTTAGGTTAGGTTAAGAGGACGTGCGTGGGTATTACCCACATATTTTTGTCCATTGTGAGTGCCCTCAGTAAGTGCAAGGTGGCGGCACATTCTTTTAACCCCATTACCTCCTAGTGGTCCTCAACGAACCATTTCCTGATGCAAAGAAGCGACACGTCCACCTTCCCAACCTCTGCCAGGCTGTCGAAGAACCGTAAGCCCAGAAATCTAAGCCTTTTCCTTTGAAGCACAGGACATCGGCAGATAAAGTGGTAGATCGACTCCTCTTCCTCCTCATCGTGACAGCTTATGCAGAAAGAGCTTGTTGGTATTCGCCACGTTCGGAGCATTGGTGCGATAGCACAATGACCTGTGATGACACACGTAAGTATCCTCACCGCAGATTTGTTCTGTTTGAGAAGGAAGCTGGTGCGGTGCCTTTGCTATCCAAGTATTACCATAAGGGCCTTGAGACTTCGCAGTCAACCCGTTTGGTCCGTAGAAAGTCCGTTGTCCTCTTCTCATATTTCTTGATTATCCCCAGTAGACAACCCAGCGGTGGTCGGAAGGAGCTGTCCACCTCAACCTTTCCTAGCCATCTCATCTGCGGGTTCATTCCCTTCAATACCGTCTTAAGCTAAATAATGTTAGAACAATAAGACTAGACAATGCGCCAATGACTCGTTTTCTCTCACTCGAATATTTGAGCAAAATATCGATTTGTTTCTCTAGCTAAATAATCCCAATATTTGTTTTACCCTATAAATATATAACTTTTCGGTCCTCGAATCAATTATTTACTGGAAAGTTTACATTTCCAGCGATATTCATAGCCGGTGACATTAACATCAAATGCCAGCGCCTAACCCAAAAAGAAGAGGGGAAGTTGACCTGGCGGCAAGGCTGAACCAACACTCATAAACTCTGACCCAACAACCACCATCAGTACACCAGGCTGCGATGAAACAGTACGAGATAACACGTTGGCGCCGGGGCGCATCTCTGGAGTCATACAGGAGCGAAAAGTGCTTATCGACTTTTTGGTAGTGATGATCAACACATCCTCTTCCTAGTATGGCTACGAGAAGCGCCTGCAGATGGAACGTAGTGAAACTAAACACTGAAGTCCTAATTGTTGCCATCGTCATATTCTCGCTAACCAATCTCTTCTCATCAAGTGCTGAATCAAGAAGCTTGAAAATCCAAACGAGTTGTTCTTCTTGCAACCTTAGATATAAGAAATATTCTCAACAGCGCGAGATGGGCAGCGATTCCGCATATCACGCCACCCACAACTAGACTTGCCCGAACTCCAGTTAACAGCAGAAAAAAAGGGTTGTTACTCCTACCTAAAAAGCATTTTTCAACAGAAAATAGCTTTGGAATCTTCCACGGAAAGATATCATCAAAGAAGGTAGTCAACTATTTGAGAGTAAGGTTAGACTCCCGACTAACTTATTGGCGCAAATTCAACATGTGACTAAGAAGGCATATAAACAGGCGTCCTTGCTAGGCAGGTTGATGAAAAATATCGGAGAACCAACAAAAAGCAAAAGAAAGGTGCTGATGGGCATCTCATGAAGCACCAAAAGTTCTTGAGGCGGTTAATTACTTCGTTACCCAAAACCCAAATGCTCCCTGGAGGCGGGTACTTAAAAAAAAATACTTGCACAAATTTAAAAAGGACGAAAATCCTAAGTGCGTTTACGCCGATGCAGACATGAACGGTACTGAACACAAATTTTTCAAATGATCGCGATGGGGCCGGGACCGATAAATGCTGGTGGAAAGAGTCGGCCAAATCACAGTCAATAACGGCACAGCAAAAATGCTGAGTGTGCCAGATGAGTTGCAACAAATCAACAACTTCGTAGAAAACCACACTCAGATCAAAACAGTGGGACCTGGCCGCAGGAACAGCAGAAAGCTCTGGAAAAAATAGAAATATGGAGCGCCAGCCTGAGGTGGCGTGGGCGACGGTTTCAGTGTAGAACAAACAAAGGAAAGTTTAAACAGAAAAAGAAAAATTAGACGAGAAAAAGGAAAATGAGAACTGAAGAGAAAAGGGAAAGAGGAAAGAAGAAGAAAAATGAAAAAGGTAATAAAATTGTTGCTCACAGAGAAGGTATGAGATGTACAGCAGAAAGAAGGGCAATGAGCTCGGGAATAAAAAATGGCTATCTCTTTGAACAAGTGTGAAGTTTTTAAACTTTTGACCGCAGCTTCCCATAAGCCGCCCATATGAGGAGCGCTGGGGGGTATAAACTTCCATTTTGTGCCTTGGGCGGCGTATTTTTTGACGACTTCTTGGGATACTTCGTTGGAGAGAGTCACAAATTCCTTTTCCGTAGCTCTTTTGGCACCTACAAAGGATGTGCCATTAACGCTCATCATAGTTGCGGGACAGCCTCGACATCCAACAAAACGGGCAAATGCAGCCAGAAAGGCCTCAGAGGTGAGATTTGAGCACAACTCCAGATGTACCGCTTTTGTCGTGAAGCAAACAAAAACGGCCACGTAACCCTTCACGAGAGTAGGCGATCTTAGCATGGATGCTTTTATCAAAAAATGGCCACGAAGTAGTGAAGGGGGGAGCAAAGGTGCATCGTGCGGGTGGCAAGGCTGCCATTATTTGGGAGCGTATTTGCTGTTTGTGGACGGTGCATGGTTTACATTGAAAAATGAATTTTTTGATGAGTGGCTTGAGTCGAGGAATGTAAAGTTCTTGTCTAATCGTTTGCTGCATGAGACGGACTTCGGCATGCAAGAAAAGTTCATGCAAGAAGCGTAGGAAGAGTGCAGCATATCGGGATTTTTCCGGGATAATAATGGGGTAGCTTTCGTTGTAGGTTAGTGTTGAGTCAACTAGGCCAACGCGGACTCGGAGCAATCCATCTTCATCCAAATATGGATTAAGGGTGAGAAGGGGGCGCAAGTCTTTGGGCCATGATTCCGGGGGACTGATGAGCCATTCTGGGCCTTTCCACCACAGGGAGGAACCTGCCAAATCAAGAGGTTTGATCCGATCATGGACTGGCATTCTAGCGAATTTTGCACAGCTGTACAAAGGGTGCTCGAAAGTTTTGCAATATGCGCATTTGTACATTGTGCGGTGTTCTGTAGCATGGCATTGAATCCTCGGATTGGATTTTTCGTGGTTGTTGCCTCTGAATGCATAATTATTTTGTTTAGAGTAGCTTCTGCTAGCGGGGGCTGCTGTGGGTTTAGAGGGGCGCCATTGGTCTACTCTTTCTACCACCTCATAGCGAGTAGTCAGAAACTGGTTCATTTGGGTCCATTTGGGGAGATCTTTCCTGGAGGTTAGATACTGTTCACACAGGGTTACCGTGTTCTCCGGGAGTTTAGAGGTGACCAGATAAATGAGGTTTGGATCCCAACTTTCTGTTGAAAGTTGCTGGGTAGCGAGAATTTGGAGGCAATTATTTACGGATGATTGCAATTTCTGTATATCCTCGCTATTTTCAATGGGAATTGGTTTTTAATTCATAAGGGTTTTTATTTGGTTGTTAAACAAAACCCTGCGATTTTCATATCGCGACCTTAGGGCTTCCCAAGCCAGTTCGAAATTGTGATCACTGAGCGGGAACTGTTTAACTATTTGGCCGGCTTTGCCTTGTATTTTATATCGGAGGTGGTATAAGTTCTGGGCTTTTGTGAGGTTTGGGTGGTTAATATAAACCGCAGTAAACATGTCCCGAAATGACGGCCATTGTTCCTAACCCCCCTAAAATACTTCTGTATCACAGGGGGGATTTGTAAGCCGAAACCGGTTCCATCTCTGGGAAGTCATGCGGTGGGGGCGGCTATGGGAGTGTTTGCTAGTTGGAGCAACATAAGTTGGTCCCCTATCTCGGCTTTTGTGTCCTCATAGAGAATTAGACATGACCGGTATTGATTAAACGCGACCGGTTTGAAGTCATCTGGGGACCTAGATCTTCTGTATCTAATACCGCGTCATGGGAGGTTTGGACCCGATCTCAAAACCTCTCAATATTGGTATATTTAATTTTCAGGGACGAACCCGTATTTTCGTTAATCGGGGTGGACCTGAATCGAGCACAGTAGTCCGTGAAATTGTCCGTTTCTGAGATGAATTTATTTGCCGTGAACATTTGCTTATTTTTTTTTTTTGTGATTTGGCGCTTTTGGCGTTGATCTTTGGAACTGCCTTGGGATTTTTCGTCGTCACTCATTGTGGGGCTTTTTGATTGGCTTCTTTGAGGGACACCTAACATAAAGTGAGTAAGCGAGGGAGAGAGCCTGAGAGTGAGGGAGAGAGCCTGAGAGAGAGAGAGTGAGTTGACGACTTAAAGAAAGATTTATAACCGCAATGCAAATTTCACGACAAGAGAAATAAACTTTTGGCCTTTTGAAATTATATATTTAATAACGCGAACCGTGAATTCGTACCACTGTACCCGCTTGAGAGAGCATCAAAATTAAAATTGTATCACTGTGCCGCACTTTTATAAACGTGTGTATATATGAGTATATATGCGTATATATATATATATATATATGAGTGAAAAAATTTTTTTTTCCAAGGGGATATATAATTGTTATATATTTGAGGGATTTTTAATATTTGTATTTGGGAAGAGAAGTTGAAAACGCGAATTAAAGAAATTTGAAAAAGTGAGAATTTTAAAAATTTATTTTGGGCCCCTGTCTACCAGTTAATTATTACATATGCACATACATACATACCAATGAGAAACCAATAGGTTTATTGGAGATGCACTGTTTTGGGGGTGAACTGCCTTTTCTTTTTGAAATACAGGACTTATATATGTATTTACGAAATATAAAAATTTATGATTGCAAAAAATTATTGGGAATAAATATGTACATATGTATTTATGAATCCTATTGGGAAATCCACAAATATCAAACTTTAATTAATAATGGGGAATATAAATTCTTCCAGGGAGGATTATTTCTTAGATTTGTGGATTATTATTTGAATAATTTAATTTTGTATGTATGAAGGGTAGAGCGAGATAGGGGGCAAATTAATCTTAATTTCTTTAATGCATTTATCGCTCTGAGGGCAAATGAATAATTATATACATACATATATGTATGTACAATATTCAAATGGAAAACTCCACAATTATTATCTTTTTAATTAGTTCGGGGCATGAGCTGGATTAAGAAATTTTATTTCTACTCACGATTTTTGGGATACTTTCTCTTTAATTTTCCAACGCTGGGTCCAAAAATGGCGACGAAGGACCAAATCTACAGCTTCGATACTGGTGATAATGATGGCGATGGTGGTGGCTGTTGGAGCACTCGGGAAGACCGGGGTTATTGGAGAAAAGAAACGCGTAAACTTTAGGATAAATCACAACGTTTATTCACTTCAAACTTATACGGGTATCGGGGAAAATGCACACAATATATATACATATGTGTATAAAACTGTGTCTTATATCGCGAACATTTCAAATTCGATTAGCGCAAAAATATATGAAAAAAGATATGAAGAAAAAAAATGTCAACATGATTGTTTGACAGCTGATGCTCGTTCAGGCGATCGAGTATGGGACGCGTTGCAAACCACGTAGCTGAGGTTTTAGGTGTGTTCCCATGAGGGAGTCAATTAAGAACTGCAAATTCAATGTATAAAGGGAAATTCAATATGTAAAAAATAAATTCATGGTGCGTGCTCCAATCGCTCGCTGTTCATATTTTGAGCCTAATAATGAAAAGACAGTAATTTATTATCGAAAATGGCTTGATTGTTTTTCGAAGTATTCTCCATGATAATCAATATGCTTTTGCATGCGTTTAAACCAATTTTCGTAGCACTTTTTCCACTCCGAATTAGGTATCTCGAAAACATGGTTTTTGAATGCATCAACGGCTTCTTCAGGCATCGAAAAACGTTGGCCACGCAATTTATTATTGATTTGCGCAAATAGAGAGCTGACATTGTCATGATGAAGAATGATCCTTTGTTGCCGCTTCTTCTTCCGTATTTCACCAAGCACTACTGGCAAACAAATGGTTGTGTCCACTCGGAATTCACCGTTCTTCGTTGCTCTAATGGCGAGGTAGCCACATGTCCAGTTATTCCAAAGAAACCGGCGATCATTTGCTTCGAAGAGCTTCGCGTACGAATCACTTTTGTCGGATTTGGCTCAACTTGGATGACCCATAAAGTGGATTGCTGTTTTGTTTCGGGCTCATACGCATAGATCCAAGATTCGTCACCTGTGTAGATGTTATATACAGCTTTTGATGCACCGCGATTGTATTTCTTGAGCATTTCTTTGCACCAATTGACACGAGCATATTTTTGAGCTTTTGTCAAATTACACGGGATCCCACGCGAACAACTTTTTTTCACAGCTAAATGTTCATGCAATAACTTATTGATACTCGTCATACTAATGCCCAGGCATGCCTCAATCTCACGGTAAGTCATATGACGATCTTGCCTTCACGGCTTTGGTCCATAAGCGAACGGTGGCCACGATGGAATTTGTTATATCAGCGTTTCACAGTGGCAAAGGGCTTCGTCACCAAAAGTGGAGGTAAGTTGTTCAAAGAACTCCTATTTTGATAATCTACGGCGAAAGTCGTAAAAAATCATCGCACAAAAATGTTCACTATTTAATTAATTTTTTCGCTGAGGTACAATTTTTAAGTTAGTGTAAACAACGCAAGTTGTGCTCAAATGTCGAAATTTTCTGAAGAAGGTTATGCTTAAAAACGTCAAACTTTCAATTGAAAACGTCAGATGGAGCCGGCAAACAATTAGTGTTGCCAAGGCTCAAAATATCAATAGCAACTCCCGTTTTTACTTAAGTTATCGTGTTAACGGACAGACGGACGGACGGACGGACATGGCTCAATCAAATTTTTTTCCATACTGATGACTATGATATATGGAAGTCTATATCTATCTCGATTCCTTTATACCTGTACAAACAACCGTTATCCAATCAAAGTTATAATACCCTGTGTACAAGTACAGATGGGTATAAAAACTCAACAACTGAAATAATAATACTACTGTTCCTATATAGCACTTTATACATCACCCTGTATTACACACAAGCAAATTAAGAAAGTGGGGTAAAGCGAAAAATCCTAAAATTAAAAAAAATTAACTAAAAACTCTACAACTAATATAATAATACTTTTCCTATATAACACCTTATACGTCACCCTGTATTACACACAAGGAAACTAAGAAAGTTGGTCATAAAGCGAAAAATTCCAACATTCAAAAAAAAAAATTAACTAAAACCAGCTACAACAACTGAAATAATAATGGAAACCACCAACACATAAATAGTAGCTGCTTGGCGCATATGGGTGTGTATATGTATCGCAAAAATAACCGTTAAACAAGAACAGTAATAAAAGAAAAAACAACAACAAAGCACTGTACATCATACGCTAGTCGCAATATCTAAACTCTCCATCCATACTCAATAAAGTACTATGCTCTACTACTATCTCACACTCTCTCAGTGCCTTTTCACCACTCCTCACTTCACTTTCTTCACGTACGCCTCATAATCTCGAATGGCATTTTGTTTGGCATTGTTAGCGCATTAAAAGGGGTTAATGCCGTTATGAACCAAGCCTTGCTCCTCCATCTTACAAACAGAGTTTTAGTGCCGATTTAGAAGTATGGTTACAGTTTAACTTTTGTACTAAAAAGCTTGAAACTTTGTTGCTTATTTGCCGCTGGCGGTGGCGTCGTTGATGTTCTTTCGCAGGCAAATCATAAGAGAATGTCTACAATTCACACGCACAGATGAACATCATACATCGTCCAACAGTTGTTTCTTGACAGGAGAGTGGGAGGTGTAATGAGGCGTAGGAGTAGTTATGAACAGGACTCGTTATGTGAAATATTCTCAGCGGGGAAATTGTTGCGCGCGTTTAAAATGAGATGAATGCCTTCGTAGCTAGTTTTTGTATCAAAGATGTGTGTATGTATTTGTTTGTATTTATGAAATTTTGAGTTAAATAGTGTAAGTGTACAATAAAAGGCAAGCAGGTAGGTAGTAAAAGGTAAAGCTTCGCTTAACAAACGAAAGTTAAACGTGTTTTCAACAACAACAATGTTGTCATCCCCTGTATGACTAAGATTAATCTCAACTGGGGGGTATTAAAAGCATATTATGTGTTTTCATCATATAGCGCACAAACATATTTATGTACATACATATCCGCATGTGTGTGTGTGTGTTTATGAATTGACATTGTGCATTTGGTACAGGTTTGTGTGTAAGCTTGATTTAAGCTCATTACTACCAGTTTAATTACTGCCACCTTGTATTTACGTTTGCTATTATCTTAACCATAAATAGCATACTTGGTGGGAGCTTCTGCCGAATGAAGGTTGGTAATGAGAACACGACAAGCTGGTTATAATGGACCGCGCAACAGTGAGGCGCAAGTAAGCTCGCTCAACGGAAGGGGCCGGGACTGCTGTTTATTGAGTAGGTCTTTCAGGCGGAAATTGTAGCCGTGAAGGAAACAGCAGAATTTCTGGAGGAAGTGTGGTTACGCTGCAGTCGCTTCAATATATGTTGTTAGTCTTACGGCTATAAAGGCAATAATCTTACACAACAATTCATCAAGAAGTCCCAATCCGTTTGGAAGAAATTAAAAGGAGACAGGAATTGCAAATGATGCATCAAGTCAGAAAGGCGTGGAGATAAACGCAGGGCTGCAAAATTTTTATAATCATGTGCAATTCCTACGACGTTAGACTTAAGGCTCACGAAAGGGCAAAAACAGGACACTGCCCTTTGACGTTATATGCATATATGTTAAGACTTTTCAGTAACATCAGATGTAGGAAGTACGAGCTGAAGGAAGTAACGGTTGAGCACGTTCTGTGTTCATGTCCTCCGTTCGCGAGGTCGATGCTCCAACTACTATGGACAGTATGGTTGCCAAATCTGGAGGCAGCAACTAAGCTTGATCCTAGAAAGCTATTAGTATTTGCCAAGAGGATGGCGGCCAACGTGGTGTGGTGGGAGCGCATACCACACCGAAGATCCTGGGTTAGGTCTCCGGGCAAAGCGACATCAAAAATTTCGAAATAGGTTTTTTCAATTTGGAGAAAATGTTTTCTAAGCGGGATCGCCCGTCGCAAAAGCATGTTTGGTGGGACACTTTGCGAGATATAAACAAGCTGGCTCAAGACAAAGGTCCGCAATTCCGGTATGCTTAAGAGCTCAACCTTATGTTTATTTTTCTTGTTAGACTGGATGAGAATCATGTCACTTACTTTGGTCTCCACGATACTGTTGCCTCTAGTAAAATAAGTGAATTCACAAGGGTACAAAAACAATAATTTGGTAATTTTAAATAAACAGGTACATTTTTAGAACAGGATACTTTTTAGTACAGGATAACTTTTTGAAGCACGGTACTTTTTATACTCATCTGAGCAGAGCTCACAGACTATATAAATTTTGTTCGCATAACGGTAATCCGTAACGGCATAAACTATTCGAGATAGATAGTCCCTCCGTCCGTCCGTCCGTAAACACGATAACTTGAGTAAATTTTGAGGTATCTTAATGAAATTTCGTATATAAGTTCCTGGGCACTCATCTCAGATCGCTATTTAAAATGAGTGAATTAGGACTATAACCACGCCCACTTTTTCGATATCGGAAATTTCGAAAAATCGAAAAAGTGCGATAATTCATTACCAAAGACGGATAAAGCGATGAAACTTGGTAGGTGGGTTAACCTTATGATGCAGAATAGAAAATTAGTAAAATGTTGGACAATGGGCAATGGCACCACCCCTTTTATGACTTAGCAATTTTCTATGTTTCGCGAGCCATAACCCGAAGAAAAATTAACGGATCGTAATAAAACTTTGTACACATAGCTTCCCTATAGCACGAAATATTTCTGGACAAAATGGACGAAATCGGTTAAAGACCACGCCCACTTTTATATAAAAGATTTTTAAAAGGGTCGTAGACGAAAATAATAAGCTATATCTTAGCGAAAAAGAGCTTTGTATCAATAGAATTTTACTTTTTAAATTGAATTATAACATTAAATTGGAAAACACAAACATTTTTGAAAACGGGTGGCACCGCCCCTTTTATGACTAAGCAATTGTCTATGCTTCGGGAGCCATAACTCGAAGAAAAATTAACGGATCGGTTAAAGACCACGGCAACTTAGAAATAAAACAAATTTAAAAGGGTCATAGACTAGAATAATAAGCTATAGCTTAGCAAAAAATTGTTTTGAATCAATGTTATTTCACTTATCAAGTTATATTGTAAGAGGAAATGGGGAGACATTTTTTTGTAAACGGGCGGTGCCACGTGTTATGTAGAAAAGTAATTTATTTGAAATGAAATGTGCAATTGAAGCTTACGCTGAGTATATAATGTTCGGTTACACGCGAACTTAGACACCTTTACTTGTTTCTTTTGATCGAGTACTTTGTGAGAACGTGGTGTTATTTTAGAAGCGGCATATTTTAATAGTTCGGTCCATTTTTCAGCCTAGTTCTTTTTCAGAACCGGATACTTTTCTGGATCCAGGGAAATTTTTGAACCGGGAACTTTTTGAACCGAATGCTTTTCAGTACCGCGTACTTTTTAGAGCAGGGAATCTCTTTTTTGAACCGGGTATATAAGAAAAACTTAACAAAGCTGCATTAAAGCGAGCTTTTTGTACTACAGGTTTAATGACTACTTCGTTTTATTTTGCTGATTTTCCGACATGGTGGATTATTGATGTATATTGGAACTAATACGCATTATCCGTTTTCAAATGAGGTTTGGATGAAAAATTACACTGAAGATGGCACAACTCTGCAACTGGATTGTTTCCATACCAAACTTGAAAGGTAGCGCGAAAAATCTTTCAAATATACATCATTTATTGCCTTCCCTCGGACTGGTGTTAATCAGATGCAGGTCGGCGTAGTTGATAGCCATAATTGCACCAACAGCGCTGAGGTCTGACGCAGATGTATTTGAAATAATTAATCAACCTACAACTTAACCAATTAAGAACACGTTCAAAATGTCTAAAAAGAGAGTCAATTGCAACTTCTAAGGCTTTCACATTGTTATAGGTGTCAGTTGGAAGCACTGCGAGGGACAGACTAAGAACTAGTACTGTCCCTTCAATCGTTAGCTATTCTTGAGCTTGGAACTAGTGCGATTTTCTGTAGGGCATTTTTAAAAACCTTACATGTACGAATAGAAGCCCAGCTTGCTCACCATAATTCAAAGGGAATGTATAGAATCGGGAATGAAAAACGATTCATGGGGTACAGCATACAAAGTGGGCCTTAACCGTCCTGTGCATAGATGGGTACCCGGATACCTTTTGCATATTCAAAAGCTATTTTTAAATAATCTACAAATAGAAACGAGTTAAAATTTTGTGACATTGTATGGGAATAAGTTTTCTACAAAAAGGAGAGACAATTTTTTCAAATATAATTTCATAAAGATGATTTTTTTTAATAATTTAATTTTTATTACTAGTTCTCATGGCTGGGATACCCAGGTACCACTAGTAGTTCTCATGTATGAACTGCCTTGTGGTACCCGTGTACTCAGCCATGCGAATTAAAAAGAAAAATTATTCATGAACAGGACGGTTAAATACGCAAAAAAATAAAGGACAGGCGATGACACTATGCATGCTCTATCTTATGAACGTAGTTGAAACTTCATTTCCCACGCGAAGAAGGCTAGTTTCTTCCATGTCCAATGTCCGCCTTTATTCATTTGATGAGGTGACCGTGGATGGAGTCTCCCAAGCTGCTATCAGACTTCAAGATAACACGTCTCCGGGAAGAAGGCATCCGCAACAAAGCACCGAAAGTGGTTTTTAGACACGAGATGGCAACGTTTGCGAGCTTGGTTAATGCATGTTTATCTGAGAGGACATTTCCAATTCACATCTTGGAAGCGCCAAATGCCGGTACTTTCACCAAAGTCTGATTAAAACCCGGCAGAGCCAATTAGTTATATATCCACATGTCTTCTCATTTATAATCGTATCGAAAGGTAGATATAGGAGGTAGTGGGCTTATCAGTTTAGTAGCTTGGGTTTAGAGAATGAAGATCCACCTCTGAGTAGTTAACATGGCCAAAAAAGTGCCCTAATAGGCCATTAGCGGGACTCGATGGCCGAAAGCTGCAAAAGATACCTTAAATATGAAAAGAGGCGTCTACTATTGTGAACTTGATCAATGCTTGAACAGCTCAGTTGACATTACTAACAATCTGGAAGCGCCAGAAGCTGGTACTGTAACCAAAACCTGGTTAAAAACTGGCAGATCTATCAAGTTATGGACTCATATGCCTGCTCAACCCTGCTGGTAAAGTCCTGAGAGGTTCATTTATAATCGTCTCGAAAATAAGATCTAGAAGGTAGGGGGCATACGTGAAAACCAGTTTGGGTTTAGAAAAGGAAGATCCACCACTCAGGTAACATAGCCAAAAAAGTTCCCGTTAGCGGTACTCGATGATTCGAAGCCTTGAAAGAGTATTGTAGTTTCCTTAGATGTGAAAAATGCCTACAAAACTGCTAATTTGGCGAAAATTTTAGAAGCTCTGGATCGCATAGGTATATCCTTTTAGTTCAAGATAATCATACGCAGTTGCTTTGAAGATCGACTGCTAGGATATGAGGCACCAGCTGGCACGAAAAAGCTCCAGGTAACAGCCGGCGTTCCCCAAGGGTCCATGCTCAGTCCTCTTTTCTGGAATACTGTGGCTCAAAGTTCCCAATGGAATTAAAATTTTTTAATTCGTAGATGACAGCTTTGATTGGCACCGCCAAACAGTTAATTGAAATATGCGGAAAACAAAACACAAATATAGTCGCGTTACATCGAGGCTCAGACAGCAAGAACTACAGCTCGCTTAACAAAAGCTGGAAAAAAGTAGCGGAGGTCGTCATAAAAATCGCCAGCCTCGACATCGACATGGGACCAGCAGTAACAAGTCTGGAGATTATGGTAGAAATGCAAAAACCCAACCACAGTATGCAAATTAGAAGGCAGGAAAAACAGTATAATCATTGTCAAGAATAATGTTAACTGCTCGATGCCCAAGGTAAAGACAGCGTCAACTACAGGCAGAGTATTCGTTATAATTCCGCGGAGTTAGCTCAAAGTTCTTGGATGATTTCTAAGAAGGTGTGCGTATTACTGCGGAGCACGAGAAATCAGCACGCAGAACTGGCATCTGAGATAGATAAGCTTGAACGCACGACGAAGTGGATTTCTAATTAACCCAGTTCCTAAGCGGATACGAACGTTTTAAGGAATATCGTCAAGGGTTCAAATACTACGAAAATGACACACCACCGTGAAACCGAAACAATAGAAGATGTGTACGTCGTATTTTATGAATGGCCGAGGTCAAATTGCGTTATATGTAGACTACGCAGCATATTTGGGCAAGGTTACCTGCCCATGAGTCGTATATTCCAAAGGTGCGAAAAACGGACGGAAGCGTGGGATGCCATTGCAAAGATAATGTGGAGGTTAATAAGTCTGGAAACGCTGCGCTGCAGAAGTTTGGACTAGGCATCAAAGTTAAAAGTTAAATCATAGGCACGGATTTGAGACAAGACCTCTCCTACCATCCAAATAACTACATCGGTGCAATTGACTATTATCTATATAAATCGTCCAGGCTGACGTAGAGATAGGAGACTAGACCTCTTCGTACGTCTAAACTGTGGAGCAACACGCTTTGAAAAATTACCAGAAGAAATAAGAAAATAATAATAGATAATAAAAATAAAAAATAAACAATAAAAAAACACAAATTAAAGAAAAACAAGTAAGGAAGGTTAAGTTCGGGTGTAACCGAACATTACATACTCAGTTGAGAGCTATGGTGACAACATAAGGGAAAATAACCATGTAGGAAAATGAACCGAGGGAAAACCTGGAATATGTTTGTATGACATGTGTATCAAATGAAAGGCATTAAAGAGTATTTTATGAGGGAGTGGGCCATAGTTCTATAGGTGGACCCCATTTAGGGATATAGCCATAAAGGTGGATCAGGGTTGACTCTAGAATGCGTTTGTACGATATGGGTATCAAATGAAAGGTGTTAATGAGTATTTTAAAAGGGAGTAATCCTTAGTTCCATAGGTGGACGCCGTTTCGAGATATCGCTCTAAAGGTGGACCAGGGGTGACCCTAGAATTTGTTTGTTCAATATGGGCATCAAACGAATGGTGTTAATGAGTATTTTAAAAGGGAGTGGGCCTTAGTTCTATAGGTGGATGCCGTTTCGAAATATCGCCAAAAAGGTGGACCAGGGGTGACTCTAGAATGTGTTTGTACGATATGGGTATCAAATTAAAGGTATTAATGAGGGTTTTAAAAGGGAGTGGTGGTAGTTGTATATGTGAAGGCATTTTCCAGATATCGACCAAAATGTGGACCAGGGTGACCCAGAATATCATCTGTTGGATACCGCTAATTTATTTATATATGTAGTACCTGCCAAGATTTTAAGGGTTTTTTATTTCGCCCTGCAGAACTTTTTTTAATTTTCTTCTACTTAATATGGTAGGTATCACAACCATTTTATAAAGTTTTTTCTAAAGTTATATTTCGCGTCAACAAAACAATCCAATTACCTTACCATGTTTCATCCCTTTTTTCGTATTTGGTATAAAATTATGGCATTTTTTTCATTTTTCGTAATTTTCGATATCGAAAAAGTGGGCGTGGTCATAGTCGGATTTCGTTCATTTTTCATACCAAGATAAAGTGAGTACAAGTAAGCACGTGAACTAAGTTCATTAAAGATATGCCGATTTTTGCTCAAGTTATCGTGTTAACGGCCATGCGGAAGGACAGACGGACGACTGTGTATAAAAACTGGGCGTGGCATCAACCGATTTCGCCCATTTTCACAGAAAACAGTTAACGTTAAAAAATCTATGCCCATACCAAATTTCAAAAGGATTGGTTAGTTTTTGTTCGAATTATGGCGTTAAAAGTATCCTAGACAAATTAAATGAAAAAGGGCGGAGCCACGCCCATTTTGAAATTTTCTTTTATTTTTGTATTTTGTTGCACCATATCATTACTGGAGTTGAATGTTTACATAATTTACTTATATACTGTAAAGATATAAAATTTTTTGTTAAAATTTTACTTTAAAAAAAATTTTTTTTTAAAAGTAGGCGTGGTCCTTCTCCGATTTTGCTAATTTTTATTGAGCGCACATATAGTAATAGCAGTAACGTTCCTGCCAAAGTTCATCATGATATCTTCAACGACTGCCAAATTACAGCTTGCAAAACTTCTAAATTACCTTCTTTTAAAAATGGGCGGTGCCACGCCCATTGTCCAAAATTTTACTAACTTTCTATTTTGCATCATAAGTTCAACTCATCTACCAAGTTTCGTCGCTTTATCTGTCTTTTGTAATGAATTATCGCACTTTTTCGGTTTTTCGAAATTTTCGATATCGAAAAAGTGGGCGTGGTTATAGTCCGATATCGTTCATTTTAAATAGAGATCTGAGATTAGTTCTCAGGAATCTACATACCAAATTTGATCAAGATACCTCAAAATTTACTCAAGTTATCGTGTTAACGGACGGACGGACATGGCTCAATCAAATTTTTTTTCGATCCTGATTATTTTGATATATGGAAGCCTATATCTATCTCGATTCCTTTATATATGTACAACCAACCGATATCCAATCAAACTTAATATACTCTGTGAGCTCTGCTCAACTGAGTATAAAAAATTAATAAGAAATAAAAACTAAGAAAAATAAAAATAAAATAGAAAAATTTTAAGCACTTCCTTTATATATATGAACAAAAATCAACGAAAAATATCTCCTTATATAAAGACTATTTAAAGACATATACTTGCTAAACTCTGATTTTTATATTCAGCTGAGCAGAGCTCACAGAGTATATTAACTTTGTTACCATAACGGCAATCCGTAACGGCATAAATTAATCGAGATAGATATAAACTTCTATATATCAAAATGATCTGGGCGAAAAAGAAATTCATTTAGCCATGTCCATCCGTCCCGTCCGTCCGTTCGTCCGCCCGTAAACACGATAACTTGATTAAATTTTGAGGTATCTTGATGACATTTGGTGTGCGGGTTTCTGGGCGCTCATCTCAGATCGCCATTTAAGATGAACGAAATCGGACTGCAACCGCGCCCACTTTTTTGATATCGAAAATTTCGAAAAATAGAAAAAGTACGATAATTCGTTACTAGAACGACTTTCTCACCTCGAGATATGAACTCGTTGAAAGAGTCAATAGGCTTCAACCAAGCAAACAAAAACAAGTCACTCATCAAAATTCTGCGCAAAACAGGTCCTTCAACAGGACGCAAACCCTTGTGTCAGAATCTAAAAAGGAAACTTGCCAATGTTGCAACTCCCCGCAACTTATTAGATTCTGTCCAAGATTCAAACGAATGTCTGTGCAAAACCGGACACAATTCATAAAACAAGCTAAGCAGTGTACAAACTGCCTTAGCAGCACTCATATCATCAATGAGTGCACGAGCAAGTGGTCATGTTCGACATATCATCAACGGCATCACACGCTGTTACATGCGAGCCCACAAGCTCAACGTTCCACGCCGCGAACGAATGCACCAAACGTGCAGCACACAACTACTGAGTCAACATCTCCCGTTCGACAAACGCAGAATAGCTCCGATTATAGCGAGCTACCGTGTTGTTCAAAACACGCACCGGTTCAATCATTGCATGCAGCCAATTATAACAAAATTCTCCTTCCTACTGCTATGGTCGCAGTCAAACACGAAGTGGAATTATTTCAACTGAGAGCCCTTATTGATCAGGGCTCGGAAAGAACTTTCATTTCCTCGAAAGTGCAAAAACGGTTGAAACTTCCATTCGAACATTCAAAGTTCGAAATCTCTGGCATGGGTGGACAAGTCGTACAAAAGTCCTCCAAGCTTTGTCCTTTGACAATGGTTGCATCCAAGGCCATGAAAAGGATAAAGGCTCATGCCATTGTGTTGCCGCAATTGACAAAAAATCTACCAATATCCACCATTAGTCGCAAAATCTGGCAGCAGTTCAAACTCCTTGAGCTCGCCGATCCCAGTTGCCACATACCGGGTCAGACTGACATGGTCATTGGCAGCGAGATACTTCAACAAATTCTGTTGGAAGGTATAAAAAAGGTGTGCGGTAGCATACTTGCGCAACAAACCATTTTTGGTTGGATTCTCAGTGGTCCAATAACTGAAAATGTTGTGCCATTCTCGACACAAGTGCAAGCGCCAAACGAGACACTCAGTTCTCAACTGAGAAAGTTTTGGGAAGAGGAGGAAATTACACAACCTCCACAGATATCCCCCACGGATCAAGCGATATACGCAACAACAACGACACGTGCACCAAACGGTCGATACGTTGTGCGACTTCCATTCAAGGAAGAGTTTCCTGAAAAACTCTCCCTCGGCAAATCCCGCCCGGCTGCTCTGCAGCAGTTTTTCAGCATGGAGCGATCGCTTCAGAAAAAGGGGGGTTAGGTACAATGTACAACAATGTTTTGCAAGAATATCTCTACCTTGATCACATGGAATCTACCGACCCATGCGAAATAACTTCGAATGGCAAGGTCTTCTCATTTTACTTGCCACATCATGCGGTAGTCAAACCAGATAAGGTCACCACCAAAGTTCGTGTGGTTTTCAACGCCTCTAAAAAATCTTGGTCAGGAAAATCCCTGAATGACGTGCTATACACTGGTCCAACTCTCCAACCAGATCTCATGCTACTAATTCTACAGTGGCGCATGCATAAGTATGTGTTCAATGGAGACATTGAAAAAATGTACCGTCTGATCCTTATACACGAGGACGACAAAGATTTTCAGCGAATCCTATTTCGCAAATCGGCCAACTGCAAGGTTAGCGATTTCAATCTAAAAACGGTTACATTCGGCGTCAATTGTGCACCATATCTCGCTATTCGTGTAATCGGATAGTTGTTGCATCAACTATCCGATGACACGAAAGCGACATTCCCGTTGGCTGCAACAATTCTCAAGACGCAAACGTATGTCGACGACATCCTATCCGGAAGTCATACCATCGATAACGCCACTGAACCACTTGTTCAAGTGATAAACGCCCTAAAATCAGCCGGTTTCATACTGAAGAAATTAACAGCTAATCACCCGGCCATATTAGAACAGTTTCCGAAGGAGGATCTTCTAGACTCCAACTTCTTAAAATTTGAGAGCACTTCCACCACCAAAACTCTTGGCATTCGATGGAACGCGCTCACTGACAAATTTTTATACACCATTCTGCCGGAACGCACCCAAAATGCGGTCACAAAGCGACACATTTTATCCTCTGTTGCAAAACTTTTTGATCCGGCAGGATGGCTGTCGCCAGTTATGATCCAGGCTAAGATGCTTCTCCAAGAAATCTGGCTGGATGGCAGCGATTGGGATGAAAGCGCCAAGCCCGCAACATTATCAAAATGGCAACATTTCGCAGAAAATCTGCCAGCCATTTGCCACATCGAAATCCCTCGATGGGTTAATGTCGCTCCAAGACACCCAAATCCACGGATTCTTTGATGCCTCGGAAAAAGCATACGGCGCAGCGATTTACATCCGCACACATGTGAGCAACCAAACAAAATCTTCACTTTTGGTTGCGAAAGGCAAAATTGCCCCATAAAAACTGTAAGCTTACCCCGCTTAGAGCTATGTGGTGCAGTCCTACTCGCCAAACTGGCTTCAACTGTTCGAAAACAGCTGGACTTACAAGCACGCAACACATTCTTATGGTCAGATTCTGAGATTGTACTAGCCTGGCTAGAGAAATCTCCGTCGACCTGGAAGACTTATGTGGCCAACCGTACCTCTCAAATTCGAGAATATCTTCCCAGCGGCACCTGGCGCCATGTATCTAGCCAAGACAACCCTGCTGATCTTGGCACATGTGGTTGCAAGCCGCATGATTTGATAGGCTCTTCACTTTGGTGGCACGGATCACAATGGCTTTCTTGCCACATTTCGGCATGGCCAAAGCCGAAAGCAGGTAGCGTTTCTCTACCCGAGAAACGCAAGGTCGAAACATATCACGCACTCGAGGAAGAGGTCGACATTCTTCAACGTTTCTCCTCATACTCTCGAGCTCTCCGTGTGATTGCATACGTGTTCCGCTTTGCGAACAATGTCTGCAACAAATCCAAATCGGTGGCAACAACACATAATCCCCATCTGACGTACAAAGAGTTGCAACATGTGAAAACGCCGCTTGTGGCAATAGCACAATCTCGCCATTTCGGGGCGGAAAAGAGCGCCTTACAAAACAATATGCCAATAGGCAAAAAGAGTTCCCTTCTGGCTCTTGGCCCATTTCTGGATGGATACGGGCTCCTACGTATCGGTGGAAGATTGGGACATTCTACAATGCAATACAACGAGAAGCATCCAGTAATCCTTCCTCCGGATTCAAGGCTCTGCCAGTTGTATCTGGAGTTTTTACACCGCCTGCTTCTTCATGCAGAAATGCGGTTAATGCTCCAAATTGTGAGGCAAGAGTACTACGTACCAAAACTAAAGCCTCTTGTAAAGAAATGCATTTTTCAATGCAAATCTTGCACGCTTTTCAAACAGAAAACGCGCACGCAAATAATGGCAGCTCTACCACCTGAGCGCTGCAATTTCTCACCCCCCCTTTTCCACAACAGGAGTAGAATTTGCAGGTCCATTCCAAATAAAAGCATCGGTTCTGAGGTCGACCACTATCATAAAAGGGTACGTGGCTGTATTCGTCTGTTTTTCCACAAAGGCAGTACACCTCGAGCTATGATCCGACCTTACCACCGAAGCCTTTCGCGCAGCATTCGCCCGATTCGTTGGCAGACGAGGTTATCCCTCAAAAATGATGAGCGACAATGGTAAAACGTCCATTGGCGCTCAGCGCGCACTCGAACGCGACTTCGTTAAATTTCTTAACGAATGCTCTGCGGACATTGTGCAGAAATATGCCCCCAGGGAATAAACTGGCAGTATATTCCACCCAGCGCCCCTCATATGGGCGGCTTGTGGGAATCCGCAGTAAAAAGTTTTAAAACCCACTTCAAAAAAACCGCTGCATCCCACAAGTTTACATTCGAAGAATTCACGACGCTGTTGGTGCGTATTGAAGCAGTTCTCAATTCGAGGCCTCTAACCTCACTATCCCAGGACCCAGTTGACTTCACAGCGCTCACTCCGGGTCACTTCCTTCGAAGTGCACCGCTATTAGCAATTCCTGATCCAAACGCGGAAGACCTCTCCTGGATAAATCGATGGGAAAAGCTCAAATCGCTTCATCACCAATTCAGTCGACACTGGAAAGAGGATTATCTGAAGGACCTTCAGAAACGCTATAAATGGCAAACGCCACAGCGAAATCCTCAACCAGGCGACCTCGTCGTAATTAAAGAAGATTTACTCACACCCACGGAGTGGCGTCTGGGACGAATCGAGAACGTTCGCCTCGGACCTGACAACCATGTTCGGGTTGTAGAGGTTCGCACCCAAAATGGGCTTGTCATGCGCCCCTTAGTTAAACTGTGCTTTCTTTCAATGGAGCACTCTTCGAGCACAGCGCTCTAACTTTTATACGTTTCCCCTGTATAATTAAATTTCTGTATCATCCGCTGTATCCTACTACTTCTCGTTTCTCTCTCTGCTCTTGTACTTTCAGGACGACACCATCATGTCATCTCGACCAGCATGTCCACTGGCTCCCACGGCACAGACCGACAACTGCCTTCAGTGTCGGCTCTGCCACCGCTACCACGCGCTGCGGACCTGCCCGGCTTTTAAGACGATGCGGCCACCGCAGCGTGCAACAGTGGCCAGGGCCCAGGGTTATTGTTACAATTGCCTAGCCCTCACACATACAACTGGTGAATGCGACTCCCGAGGGTCGTGCAAAAGGTCGTGCGGCCTGGTGCATCACACCCTCCTACACGAGGGGCCGAAAGGACGACGAGGGCAGCACAAAGCCCCAACATTAAAGATAGGGGGAGTACCACGAAAACCGGCATCACCGAAGAAGAAGAGAGAGAAGAAGTCCACCTGCGCCTGCAGGGTACAAAAGGCGCACCCGGCAACCAAACCCGCGGCAACCCCCAAAATGGAGCGGACGGCCAAGCGCACGATCGCGCGCACTTCACAGGGCCTGCAAACGGCGCAATGTCAACGGCGCAACACCAGTCGCGCCTTAGATACGACCATCCGCGCCATGCAGGAACTGCAGAAGGTGCTCACTAGCACCTCCCTGCAGGGCGGGCAGGATGTTTAAGCCGCCTACATCCCCAATTAGACGGCGGCGCGCGCCTTCCTTACGCGAGGCCGTGCGTGGCGAATTGGAAGATGCCAACACCCACGAAGGGCCATCGCCATCAACAAAACGGCAACCGACCAACAGTCAAGCATTATTACTCGGCAACCGTGGACGCGATCCTTTTTTGCATATATTTATATTTATAGACTTTGTGCATATATCGATACTCAATATTCTTAAGTATTTACCAAGTTTATGAAGTGAATACCTAGTTAACGTCACAAGTTATTTTTTAACAAAGTTAAAAACATATCTATTGCAAGTTAATTCCATTTATTGTTGAAAAGTGAATATTAAAGAAATCAAATCCAGTAATGATATATAAATACAAAAATAAAAGAAAATTTCAAAATGGGCGTGGCTCCGCCCTTTTTCATTTAATTTGTCTAGAATACTTTTAAGGCTATAACTCGAACAAAAATTTACCAATCCTTGTGAAATTTGGTAGGGGCATAGATTCTATGATGGTAACAGTTTTATGTGGAAATGGGCGAAATCGGTTAAAGCCACACCCAGTTTTTATACACAGTCGAGCGTCTCTCCTTCCGCTTGGCCGTTAACATGATAACTTGAGCAAAAATCGATATATCTTTACTAAACTTAGTTCACGTACCTATCTGAACTCACTTTATCTTGGTGTAAAAAACGGCCGAAATCGGACTATAACCACGCCCACTTTTTCGATATCGAAAATTACGAAAAATAAAAAAATGCTATAATTCTATATCAAATATGAAAAAAGGGATGAAACATGGTAATTGGATTGATTTATTGACGCAAAATATAACTTTAAAAAAAACTTTGTAAAATGGGTGTGACACCTACCATATTAAGTAGAATAAAATGAAAAAGTTCTGCAGGCTGAAATAAAAAACCCTTGAAATCTTGGCAGGAATACTGTGCGTGGTATTACATATATAAATAAATTAGCGGTACCCAACAGATGATGTTCTCGGTCACCCTGGTTCACATTTTGGTCGATATCTCGAAAATGCCTTCAAATATACAACTAAGGGTTTTAGAACCCTCATTAATACCTTTAATTTGATACCCATAACGTACAAACACATTCTAGAGTTACCCCTGGTCCACCTTTATGGTGATATCTCGGAAAGGCGTTGACCTATAGAACTAAGGCCCACTACGCTTTAAATAATCATTAACACCTTTCGTTTGATACCCTTATCGTACAAACGCATTCTAGTCACCCCTGGCCCACCTTTATGGCGATATTTCGAAAAGGCGTCCGCCTATAGAACTAAGGCCCACGCCCTTTTAAAATACTCATTAACACCTTTCATTTGATACCCATATAGCACAAACAAATTCTAGAGTCACCCCTGGTCCACCTTTATGGCGATATCTCGAAGAGGCGTCCACCTATAGAACTTAGGCCCACTCCCTTTTAAAATTACCATTAACACATTTCATTTGATACCCATATCGTACAAACAAATTCTAGAGTCAGGCCTGGTCCACCTTTATGGCAATATCCCTAAATGGCGTCCATCTATAGAAATATGGCCCACTTCCTCATAAAATACTCTTTAATACCTTCCATTTGATACACATGTCATACAAACACATTCCAGGGTTACCCTAGGTTGTTTTTACAACATGGTGATTTTCCCTTACTTTGTGTCCACAGCTCTCAACTGAGTATGTAATGTTCGGTTACACCCGAACTTAGCCTTCCTTACTTGTTTTTATTTTATTTTATTTTTATTTTCTTCTTTTCTTACATTTTCTCGGTGTCTCGGTGTCTTAACCTATCTATTAAGTTTTAAGCTTGTAGCTTTATGAGAACTTACATAAAAATCTATCCTAAAATTCCCTCCGTTTGGTAAGATTTTGCTAAATATCTCATCCCGTTCCCCTCCTAGCGAGTTTTTTATATCTTGTCATCGGCTGTCATCGACCTCTGAATTAAGTTTGAGATTTCATGTCTCTAGCTCATCGAGAAGTTACTTAAAAGCTGGTTTGCAAATTTTCAAATTCTTATCTAATTATTTCGATCCGTGCGCCACCTAACGGACTTTTTTCCTTTTGTTGCATTGTCACGGTGTTCTAACCTATGTGTAAAATTTCACGTTTGTAGCTCAATGAGATGTTACTTAAAAATCGATTTCAAGATTTGTATGAAAAGCGGACAAACATTCAACAGACCTAATATAAAGGAAGTAAAAAAGAATAAATCAATAAAAAAAAAAAAAACACAAATTAAACAAGTAAAGGCGTCTAAGTTTGGGTGTAACCGAACATGAGCTTCAATTGTACATTTCTATTCAGATATATTAGTTTTCTACATAACACGTGGCACTGCCCGTTTAAAAAAAATGTCTCCCATTTCCTCTTACAATAAAATCTGATAAGTGAAATATCATTGATTCAAAACTATTTTTTGCTATGTTATAGCTTATTATTCTAGTCTACGACCCTTTTAAACTTGTTTTATATCTGAGTTGCCGTGGTCTTTTTACCGATCCCGTCCATTTTTACTAGAAATATTTTCTGCTATAAGGAAAATATGTGTACCCAATTTTTTTACGATATGTTAGCTTTCCTTCGAGTTATGGCTCCCGAAATATAGAAAATAGCTTAGTAATAAAAGGGGCGGCGCCACACCCATTTTCGAAAATTTTAATGTTTTCCAATTGAATGTTATTATTCAATTTAGAATGTAAAATTCTATTGATACAAAGCTTTTTTTCGCTAAGATATAGCTTGTTTTATTCGTCTACGACCCTTTTAAAAATCTTTTATATAAAA
Organism: Eurosta solidaginis; assembly: GCF_040869045.1. Lineage (NCBI taxonomy): Eukaryota > Metazoa > Arthropoda > Insecta > Diptera > Tephritidae > Eurosta > Eurosta solidaginis. Next base: position 227,542,591 of record NC_090320.1, on the reverse strand, counting down.
GTGGGCGTTGTCTTTAACCGATCTCGTCCATTTTTTCTAAAAATATTTTCTGCTATAGGAAAAATTTATGTACCAAATTTTATTACGATCCGTTAGTTTTTCTTCGAGTTGTGGCTCCCGCCACGCCCATTTTCTAAAATTTGAAGTTTTTCCTATTGATTGTTATAAATCCACTTGGGAAATGAAATACCACTTTTTGCAAAGATATAGCTTGTTTTAATCGTCCACGACCCTTTTAAAAATCTTATATATAAAAGTGGACGTGGTCCTTAACCGATTTCGTTAATTTTTCTTTAAAGCATTCCTTATAGTAAAGGCAACCTCTCTGCATAATTTTATTACGATAGATTTAACGATTTTTGATTTATGTTTAATGATATTTGTAAAATTTATTTTATCACAAGTGGGCGGTGCCACGCCCATTTTAAAAAACTTATTCAAATTTTTATCAAGAGTCTCAATATCAGTCCACACGTCAAATTCCAACATTCTAGGTGTATTAATTATTAAATAATCAAGTTTTTTGTGTTTTCCAAAATGTTATATATATAAAAAGTGGGGTTGGTTATCATCCGACTTCGCTCGTTTTCAATACCAATCTATTATGGGTGCAGTTAAGCAGTTAAGAATATATCTCAATATTTACTCAAATTATCGTGTTAACGAACAGACGGACGGACGGACATGGCTCAATCAAATTTTTTTCCTACACTGATGATTTTGATATATGAAAGTCTATATCTATCTCGATTCCTTTATACCTGTACAACCAACCCACGTTACCTACGTTACCCAATCAAAGTTAATATACTCTGTGTGCAAAGCACTCTGAGTATAAGAAAACGGAATAAGAAATAAAAACTACAAAAAAAAAACCATGAGGAAAAAATTACACATATCTGAAGTTACTTTGATTAAACTAACGTCACCAATCACAGCGAAAACAAAAAGAACGAATTGTAGAGTTGTCCTCTCCAAGCTTTCAGCAGATGAAGAGCCTAGTGAACGACCCACCTCCCAACGGAATACTTAACGTTAGTACCGGTGGATTAGTACTTAGGCGGTAAGAGGCTTAGTTTGGGTTCAAATCTCACATTGACTTTGAGGCTCCCAATGCTTTCTTAGCCTTCTCTTCAAGGTCATATGCTTATCGATAAAGACGCTCCATATCCAGAAGACATGAGTGGAAGCTGAAGAAGAGGTAAGAGATGCAGAAGCAGTACGGTACTGAAAGAAAATGACAAAGGCAAACAGAAAAGAAGAAGTAAAGGGATAATATAGACAGAGGGACTATATCTGACAAATAAATTGAAAGCAATATGACGTTCCTTATCTCATATAAACAACCTCTAGCAACTGTAAAAACTGCAATAACAATTATGACGTTATCAACTCTAACTCCTTCAAATCTACCGCCATATACACGCAACAATGAAATTTGTTAACTAATTAAATAATATCCAAACCATTCAATTAGCATGAAGGACACTTAGATTAAGGATGTAGGATAATTTACGTCGCATTGTTGTTATTCCTCTGTTGTCATTAAAGGCGCGAGCATATGAAATAAATTGTCAGCCATTCCGCAAATACAAATGCACTCAGTTATGCCCATTTTCATAAATGTAAAATTTACAATGACGAACTGCTTGCTTTGTCATCAAGAATGCACATACATATGCATTTATATTAGGTTGGGTCGGCGATTTTTTTTTATTTTCCCACAGTATAGTGTAAATACTGTTAAACAAGTAGGCATTTTAATCCAATGTGAAAGCTCTCAATGAGTGTCGGGTGGTGGCATATTCGCTCGACCAAATTACTTCCTAGTAGTCCTCAACCACTTGCTTTATCTGAAGAACTTAAGTAGCAGCAAAAGATCCATGATTCAACGTCACAGCGGACTGTCGAAACACTGTATGCCTAGAATTCTGGGTCGCCTTGTATGCAGTCCAGGATATTATCCTCCATATCCTGACAACTTCAGCAGAGGCGCATTACTGATATACCCCATCGTGGAGCATCGGTGCAATAGCGCAATGACTTCTGAAGACAACCATCCGTAAGATTTCTCGCTGCAGACTTGTTTATCTTGATAAGAAAAATAGTTCCTTTGCCAACCGAGCATGTCTAAAAGGGCTTCGCAATAATATTGGTTGGTCCACAAAAAGTGTGTCTCCCTGATCTCGAATACCTCAGCAGTTGTCAGCCTCGCTTGTGCCCAGCGGCTCAGCAAAGGGAAGTATTGATAAGCTTTATGGACGTCAGCGAGGATCGGCATCACGCCCGATATCCGACTTTATCACGTCTTTAAGGTAGTGTGGTTTTCAAAAAAGGTCGCTGACCGCACTCTCCTGATGCAGATTGGCTGCCCTCTCTATGGCATAGACCTTCGCCTCGCAGATACTGCAAATGTTTTCAGTACAATCTAACTTAAATTTACTTTAACATCTTGGAGCCGTATGTGTAGATTTTAATGATCATACTATTGTCTGAAACTTCCTAGTATCCATCTGGAAATCAACAATCAACATAGCTTATTCGGTGTCGGATTTCGTTCAGCCGTCCCCTTTCTGTTGTTGTCGTTCTAGCGATAAAGACACTCCTCGAAGCTTTGGGGAGTGTTCCTGATGTTGATGATCTTTTGCTGGATATATGTAGATTCAGTACATCGCAGTAAAAAGTGCCATTAAAGTGCAAGCCCGACCATCTTGGAAACTATTCAGTATGACCGCATTGAACTTTCAGGGTTAAAATTATGTCAAGATATTTGGTTTCAGAAGAGACATTTATCGTTGTGACGTTTAGCTTTAAAAAGTTTTTTTGTGGACCGGGCAAGTTCTATTTTTTTGGATTAAGCAATGCCGTTTACATGAGCTCGCTAGTCGTTTGCAGGAATTTCCTGTGGTCATTTAGTCATTGATGTATGCAACTACCCTCGTTCCATCTGCTGTGGAGATTTCCAGAATGTCATTAATTTCCATAGAAGAGGCGGTAGCGCGAATCCGTGGGGCAGACAAATTACATACTGAGCCGGCTTCAAAAGTTCCGTTGGCGATCATAAACCTGAGCGCCTAGTCGATCTATGCAAGTATAGAGACTTGGGTTCCATGTCGTAAAAGTTCCCTGCCTGGTAGCCTCCGTTGAAACTTGAAAAATCTCGTAAAAGGGCTCCCTTGGTTAATAGCAGCCACCCCAATATTTACTTACCTTGCCGTTTAAACGGTTATGGCCGTCCAACAACGAGCGCCAGTCGCTTCTTCCCTCTGCTAACTGACGCCAATTGGTCACACTATGAGAGTTTGAATCGCTTTCCACCTGGTCCTTCCAGCGAAGTGGGGGAGCCTCCTTCCTTTTCTTCCATATGCATGTTCCGATGAATATAATTTGTTAGCCTGTGTTTGTTGATGCCTTCGTGAAGTTCGTACAGCTTATCGTTAAATCTTCTTCAGTACTCCCCATCGCCAACGCGAAGAGGTCCATAAATCTTTCGAAGAATTTTTCTATCGAACACTACCAGAGCCGCTTCAACTGATGTTGTCATGGTCCATATTTCTGCACCTTATAGCAGGACGGGTACGATAAGTGACTTGTAGAGTATGATTTTCGTTTTCCGAGAGAGGTCTTTATTTTAAATTTCATACTTAGTCCAAAGTAGCATTTATTGGCAAGAGTGATTTCAGAACTGATGTTGTTGTTTGTGTTAATGCTGATTCCCTAATTAACGGAGTATTTTACCATTTCGAACTGCCCCAATACACATGTGTATATGTGCATATGCAAGTACATATATAGAGAACGAGAGTGTGCAGGTGACATATCACATTTCGAAAGTGACATGTAAAGCGAAGGAAGTAAAGATGATTGATTTTCGCGGGAATGTGTTATGATATGTGGAAATTAAGCGTAAAGTCAGTTACGGAGATGTCGCTAATGAAGTTAGTAATGTGCTTTATGCATATTGCATGCATGTACTCTACTTTTGTGTGTTTGAATGTGTGTAGGTGCACATTAAATTTTCTGAGAATTCATGTGCAATATTGTCACAATAAATTTATAACATATGTCTTAATATTTGATTAACTTAGAATGTATGTTTGTTTATCTGTGTCAAAATAACCAACGATATTATTACTGCTGCGGTTAATCAAAGGTATTGAAATAAGTTATGACATAGCAAAAATGTCACACACCAATCATACAACATGTTTATAAAAAGCTGTCATTGCTAAGCGATAACTATACGATGTTTACAAAAAAGGAAAAAGTAGGTATGAAAAATTTAGCTAAAATAAGAAGAGTAAAAAAATTTTAGGTGCATGTGTTCTGCCTCGTTGCTCGTCAATCAACGACTAAGTGGTGGTGGGCGGCCACGGTGGTGTGATGGTAGCGTGCTCCGCCTACCACACCGTATGCCCTGGGTTCAAACCCCGTTCAAAGCAACATCAAAATTTTAGAAATAAGCTTTTTCAATTAGAAGAAAATTTTTCTAAGCGGGGTCGCCCCTCGGCAGTGTTTGGCAAGCGCTCCGGGTGTATTTTTGCCATGAAAAGCTCTCAGTGAAAACTCATCTGCTTTGCAGATGTCGTTCGGTGTCGGCATAAAACATGTAGGTCCCGTCCGGCCAATTTGTATGGAAAAGCAAGAGGAGCACGACGCAAATTGGAAGAGAAGCTCGAGCCTAGATCTCTTCGGAGGTTATCGTGCCTTACATTTATTTATTTTATTTGATAATTGTATTCTTACCAACATAAGTAATCACAATTTTGATTTTAATTAACTCGCTGTGGAAATTTTAATAAATCAGCAAATACATGCCAAGTCTCTTTAAATTCATGGGTTTGGCATTGTCAAAGCTCGAAATTATTTACGGTCTATCATCTAGATGTATTACAGTGCTACCTGTTTTCAGATGAGGCCTTCAAGTCAGTCAAAAAGTAATAGTTTTCGGGAACAAGGTAAATAGGGCAGATAAATTAGTGCTCTACCTGAACATCGTGATTTTCTTGGTCTGGCAGAACTAATCCAGTTCGAAGACAATCAAAAATTATGATTGAAATCACTGAAGTTCTGAAAAAGATGGTGTCTCTACCATCACACCACAGTGAAATATTTCTTAGAAGGATTCTAAGGAGCACACAAAATTACGGCTCACGCCGCACAGTGTAACTTTTTTCACTTTTAGGATGCCAAAATTAAAAACAGCCAAACCAATTGAGCAATTCATTTGAAATTTTGCAGTGTGGTTGCAGATACCTAAATCTGATTTGAGAATAAAAATGGGCGTAATCCGCCCACTTTTGCTCCTTGCCTCCATATTCATATTTTCTACTTTAAAAACATTTCGCAGTGCCAATATAAATAACAAGTAAGGAATGCTAAGATCGGGTGTAACCGAACATTACATACTCAGTTGAGAGCTATGGAGACAAAATAAGGGAAAATCACCATTTAGGAAAATGAACCTTGGGTAACCCTGGAATGTGTTTGTATGGCATGATAATCAAATGGAAGGTATTAAATAGTATTTTAACAGGGAGTGGGCCATAGTTCTATAGGTGGATGTCATTTAGGAATATCGCCATTAAGGTGGACCAGGGATGACTCTAGAATTTGTTTGTACGATATGGGTATCAAATGAAAGGTGTTAATCAGTATTTTAAAAGGAAGTGGGCATTAGTTCTATAGATGGACGCCTTTTCGAGATATTGCCATAAAGGTGGACAAGGGGTGACTCTAGAATTTGTGTGTACGATATGGGTATCAAATGAAAGGTGTTAATGACTATTTTAAAAGGGCGTGGGCATTAGTTCTATAGGTGGACGCCTTTTCGAGATATCGCCATAAAGGTGAACCAGGGATGATTCTAGAATGCGTTTTTACAATATGGGTATCAAATAAAAGGTGCTAATGAGTATTTTAAAAGGGAGTGGGCCTTAGTTCTATAGGTGGACGGCTTTTATGAGATATCGCCATAAAGGTGGACCAGGGGCGACTCTAGAATTTGTTTGTACGATATGGGTATCAAATGAAAGGTGTTAATGAGTATTTTAAAAGGGAGCGGGCCTTTGTTCTATAGGTGGACGCATTTACGAGATATCGCCATAAAGGCGGACCAGGGATGATTCTAGAATTTGTTTGTACGATATAGGTATCAAATTAAAGGTATTAATGAAGTTTTTAAAAGGGAGTGGCACTTAGTTGTATATGTGAAGGCGGTTTCGAGATATCAACCTAAATGTGGACCAGGGTGTCCCAGAACATCATCTGTCGTGTAGCGTTAGTTTATTTATATATGTAATATCACGAACAGTATTCCTGCCTAGATTCCAAGGGCTTTTGATTTCGCCATGCAGAACTTTTCCATTTTCTTCTACCTAATATGGTAGGTGTCACACCTATTTTACAAAGTTTTTTTCTAAAGTTATATTTTGCGTCAATAAACCAATCCAATTACCATATTTCATCCCTTTTTTCGTATTTGGTATAGAAATATGGCATTTTTTTTATTTTTCGTAATTTTCGATGTCGGAAAAGTGGGCGTGGTCATAGGAGGATTTCGGCCATTTTTTATACCAATAAAAAGTGAGTCTAGATAAGTACGTGAACTGAGTTTAGTAAAGATATATCGATTTTTGCTGAAGTTATTGTGTTAACGGCCGAGCGGAAGGACAGACGGTCGACTGTGTATACAAACTGGGCGTGGATTCAACCGATTTCGCCCGTTTTCACAGAAAACAGTTATCGTCCTAGAATCTAAGCCCCTACCAAATTTCACAATGATTGGTAAATTTTTGTTCGACTTATGGCATTAAAAGTATATTAGATAAATTAAATGAAAAAGGGCGGAGCCACACCCATTTTGAAATTTTCTTTTATTTTTGTATTTTGTTGCACCACATCATTACTGGAGTTGAATGTTGACATAATTTACTTAAACATTGTAAAGCCATTAACTTTTTCTTTAAACTTGACATACATATAATAATAGGAGTAATGTTCCTGCAAAATTTCATCATGATATCTTCAACGAATCCCAAATTTCAGCTTGCAAAACTTCTAAATTACCTTCTTTTAAAAGTGAGCGGTGCCACGCCCATTGTCCAAAATTTTACCAATTTTCTATTCTGCGTTACAAGTTCAACCCACCTACCAGATTTCATCGCTTTATCCGTCTTTAGTAACGAATTATCGCACTTTTTCGATTTTTCGAAGTTTTCGATATCGAAAGAGTGGGCGTGGTTATAGTCCGATATTGTTCATTTTAAATAGCGATCTGGGACGAGTGCCCAAGAACCTACGTACTAAATTTCATCAAGATACCTCAAAATTTACTCAAGTTATCGTGTTAACGGACGGACATGGCTCAATCAAATTTTTTTTCGATACTGTTGATTTTGATATATGGAAGTCTATATCTATCTCGACTCCTTTATACCTGTACAACCAACCGTCAAAGTTAATATACTCTGTGAGCTCTTCTCAACTTAGTATAAAAATTGTTTAGATTTCTTAACTTTAGCTTAGAGGCTTTTGATTAATATTTGAAAAATTTTATTTTCAAATTCAAACATAACATAGGTACATATATTTGTAAAAACTGAATCGAAATACATACTTACAAATAAAAAGTGATATTTTAACTGGTATAAAGTTAGTGGGAGTCAATATCGTCTACATGCTCTGGTTCATGTTCTGTGTTCCGTTCGATAAGCGATGTGTAGCATGCATTCCATTCATCGTATCTAAGAATGTAAAGGGAAAATTCCGAAAGCAAGCATGCTTTTGTCAACATTTCGCTCTGACAGGGCTCGCATGTTGTTCATATCTTTTGGAGAAGCCCCACATATGTAGCACTTTTGCGATGATGTATATGCTGACAGAGCATTGCAAACTTTGTCATCAATCATGCACAACACAAACGTTCATTTCACCAGTAAGTTTTGGTTATCTGTTTGAATTGTTGTTGGACGAAGACTGCAAATTTGGTCTTTGACAGATTGCACCTCCTTTGAAATGACATCTCGTGTTTCTTTTGTAAAAACAAATTTTATCGGGCGGCAGTTCCTTAGATTTTCGTTTTTTTTATGCGCATAGATGACTTAGAGAAGTTTTTTGTTGGCCTTCCCGGCTTGGGAATATCACGAGAAGTGCATGGCTCAACATCAAGCATGTAATCTGTAAAACACAGATTTTCTGATAACCATTCAGAGGTTTCTCAATAAATCTACTTATAGATCGAAAACAACATGCCCATCTCTCACGAATATTATAAGTTAGCTTGATGATGTATTTTTTTTAATTTTAATTTAATTTTCTTCCAATTATACTCAAAATATGGTTTGGTATGGCTTTGTCCGTTTCTCCATCTTGGCTTTTTAGCCAAACTTCAAAGAGTGCATTTGGTGAAATAGCCATAACTAGTTGATGATAAAGCAAAATTTGGTACAGTGCAGTTGGTTTTACTTCAAAGCTGTGCGTCTGTGGTATGATTAATTTTTAGCTGTGTTCTCTATTTATTCTGTCTTAGCCCAAGCGTTTTATTATATCAATTGTCATAGAATAAGGAACTGGGTTTTTACGGGAAAATAATACCTGCTAATAAAAAAAATAAATAAATGTAAGGCGCGATAACCTCCGAAGAGATCTAAGGCCGAGCTTCTCTTCCAATTTGCGTCGTGCTCCTCTTGATTTTTCCCAACAAATTGGCCGGACGGGACCTACATGTTTTATACCGACTCCGAACGGCATCTGCAAGGCAGATGAGTTTTCACTGAGAGCTTTTCATGGCAGAAATACAATCGGAGCGCTTGCCAGACACTGCCGAGGGGGCGACCCCGCTTAGAAAAATTTTCTTCTAATTGAAAAATCTTATTTCTAAAATTTTTGATGTTGCTTTGCCCGGGAGTTGAACCCAGGGCATACGGTGTGATAGGCGGAGCACGCTACCATCACACCACGGTACCTGCTAATGCTTAACAAAAATATACTTACCTATTTCTTTGTTTTAAAGGTCTACCTAAGTTCTGAAACTCCGAGCGAGCTTTAGGTAGGCGTTTATGTGATGTATGCACACATATGTATATTCCCGAAGTACTCAATTGCTTAGAAGTATCACCCATAATAGACGACCCACAGGTAGGCGTGCATACATAACATAAGTTGATGGGATAAGTGCACAACGCGTTAACTATGGGAAAACTCATATGACAAACAATGAAGGCTATTCAGTGCACACGTTTCCCTTTTCTGTGTTTTTACCATTTCAGGTATAACTGTATTTTTTGGGATCTAGTATTGTAGACTTGAATTGCGGACATTCCCTTGTTAGGTCACTGCGCTTCATACGTGAGTGAGGGCATCGAGACTTTAAGTTGGCGATTACAAAGAAAAACGCAAAATTTCGCAATGGTTTTTTTTTTATCTGAAACTAAATGAAATTCCCCTTAATGTGTATCTATTCATTCAATGGAATTGGGTGGAATCAGGCAAGTTTTATTCTATTGAAAACGAAAATTTGTCTAAGCTTATAAAAACTTTTAGTGGCTGTCTACCAATGCTATTACAAACTACCAAAGTATGTCAAATAAAATAGTTTGAAGTCAAAATAGGTATCAAAAAATCCACCATGTAGCCACAAATTGGTCAAAAATTTCGGAGTGTGAAATGATTTTTACACTTATTTCAATTATCCAAGTTTCATAATGCTTATCATGGTGATCGTGGGTTTTTTACTTTGCTGTGTATACATTTTCTTAACAGTTGGTTATTAATCTGTTGCATGTCAAAACATTTTTGAGATTGAAGAACATTGTTTTTTTGACTTTTGGCATCCTAAAAGTGAAAAAAGTTACACTGTGCAGCGCTTAAAACTCTCCAAATAACTCCTCATGCATTATGAGTATCAGTTAGGACCAAACTTGTAAAAAGCTGACTTATTACAGTAACCCAAGCGAGATTATTCCTATGAAATTCTGTGCTCCCAGATCAGATAGCGATATAAATATCAAATATAGAATGGGAACGAGCCACTGGCTGGGCGTGAGTAGAAGAACACAATATTTTGCCTTTCCAAACAAATGGTTACTGCGAAAAGTTTGCGGAGCTCATCATTTGTGTAATGAATAGATGGTTTAGCATCAAACTGATCTGTTAAGCAATTCGATGTGCTATCAATATTTCCTTATTTAATAACAAATATTTTAAATGCATGGATATATTTAGCTCTTTTCCGTGAGAGGCACTGATGCACGGAAGTACCCTCTTCACCACTCGATAACTAGCTTCATGAACAAAATGCTAAAGGTCCTCTACGAGAGCCGCTTCACTTTAGAGTGCAGTGACAGTGTAGATCAAGTCTACTTCAACCAACTAAAAGATAACCTCTTTGAAGACGTTTGCACTGATTTGGGGGATTTTACTGACATACCGTATCGTATTTACGATCACGGATCGAAAACCTTTTTCGTTCAAACGATAGATATGACCATTCGGTTAACCTTTGTTGTGTAAATAAAAACCAATTATATGTATATATTATGAGTACAAGTTTGTCGCCATCTCATGTATCTATATTATTACTTTGATTCCCCATCTTAGAGCTATTGCGATTTCAAAAGTAGTTTTCGATCAGGGATCTTAGCACACGATACGAGTCCGTCTTGCAAATACTCTCAAATTATCGTTTTGTTATAAATATGTTATCAACGAAGTAGAGACGAGTTATTGATTTGTTACAGAAGTTTTATAAATTTTCAATCGATACTATATTTTATAAAAAATTATCGATTATAAATCGTAAAGTTATCTACCATGTATCGCAATATCGATAACTTATCCTTAGTCAATTATTCTCAATTATTTATCGATAACTTATACATATGTATGTAATCAAAACAATGTATGTCTTGTTATTGAAAAGTTTATTTGCTACCGAAGCGTAATCGATTTGTTAAAAAAGTTATCGATTTACTAGCGAAATTTTTAAAGAGTATTTCAAGTATGTTATCAGCATGTTATCGTTTTTTTATCGAAATCGTTATCGATTTCTTAACAGAGGTTTGATATCGACAAAGTGTCATTGTGAAACACATACCGATAAAACTTCAATATCAAATCGAATACATATCTGCGACCCGTCGATAACAAGCCGATAAGAAACTAGGTTAGGTTAGGTTGAACTGGCCATTCCATGAGGACTTCACATAGACTGAATAAGTCCGTAGAGTTACCAGCAGTTTGTTCTAACGACCAAACTGAAAAACCCTATCAAAAACCAGGGCCTGTGTAATAAAATAACTCCGTCCTCTTGGCAAGTACTAGAAGCTTCCTAGGATTTAAGCCACTTGCTGCTTCTAGATCTGACAGCTGTATCAATACTAATAGGTGGAGTCATAGCCTGGCAAGGCGCAGGGCAAGATCACAGAACGTGCTCAGTCGGTTCTTCCTCCAGCCCGCACTTCCTAAATGTGACGCCAGAAGGCAGTGCCCAGTCATAATACCTGTCATAAGTCTACAGCCCTCTCTTTTTAATGATAGAAGCAACTTTGTTAGTCTAAGGTTGTAAGACCTGCACATAATCTTCGATACTTTACAGCCCCGCGCTTGACCCCACGTCTTTCCTACTTGTTTGATCATGTGCACCTCTCGCCTTCGCCTCGCCTAGTCTATTGGGACGTCTACGGAGCAAGCTTCAAGGGATGCGCCCTTTTTAGCTAGTTCATCCGCTTTTTCATTCCCATCTATTCCCATATGCCCTGGGACCCAATATAGATGTATGCTTCTCCCTGTACCGATTCTCTCCAAAGACTGCTTATACTCTAACGCGCATTTAGATGCTGCGCTATGCGATATTATTGCCTTAATTGCTGCTTGACTGTCAATATAAAAGTTAACACGATTGCAGCTTGGGCTATTTTCTTCCAGGGTTTTTACTGCTTTGGTTATGGCTACTATTTCCGCTTGGAAAACGCTACAGTAATGCGGCAGCCTGCAGGATCTGTTTAATTCTGGATGAGAACAGTATACCGCAGACCCAACTCCTTCCACTACTTTGGAACCATCTGTGTACACATGTGTCGCCTCGTCCGCCATTTGAGCACCCTTGCGCCAATCGTCCACCTCTATTGTGGGCTTAAGATCGCTCTCGAATCGTGGATAGGGAATCAGGTAGTCTGTTCGTCTTGTGACTGATGACGCTATACTACTATGGCCGTATGGTCGGCGCTCAGGCTGCCCCGAGGCACCGGGCCTTGTTGCAGTCGTTAAAGCTATGTTCTTTGCTACCAGCTCTACAGGTGGAATGTGCAGAATGGCATACAGTGCAACTGTCGGGGTTATTTTCAGGGCTCCCGTAATGTTTTTGTGTGGCTTTCCACAAAACAAGAACTCCATAGTATAGGATAGGGCTTACAATCGCTGTAAAAACCCAATGAGAGGGCGATAGCCCCACATACACCCTAGCATTCTTTTACATGCATAAACTGCCGTTGAAGAATCGCCTGAGCAGTTGGTTGATGACCAGCGTCCACAGCAGAGGTGATAGCACCCCTCCCTGCGGCGTTCACCTGTCCACTGATTTCGTGGCCTCGTACAATCCCCATTGTGATGTAATCTTCCTGCAATTTAACATGCAGCCGATCCATCTGGTTAAGGCTGGATGTACTTTAGTGTAATTAAGACCATCTATAATCGCCCATTTAGAAACATTATTGGAAGCCCCGGCAATGTCTAGGAAGACTCCTATAGTATATGCCTTATATTCAAGGGCTTTCTCTACGCTTATTACAACCCTATGCAATGCGGCGTCTACCGACTTGCCTTTGGTGTACGCATGTTGTGTTGTTGAGAGCGCTTTTCAACCACGTTAGACTCAAAGGTTTTGAGCAGAAAGTAAGTTAAGCTAATGGGTCTATAATCTTTGGGATACACGTGACCGACCTTCCCCGTCTTTGGTAGGAAAGCTACACGAGCAGTTCTCCAAGATTGTGGTACATGGTTCAGTCTTATGCACCTATCGAATATTATTTTAAGCCTTTCCACGACCACCCTACTTGAAACTTGTAGCATGGCCGGGAATATACCATCTGGGCCCGGCGATTTAAACTTAGAAACCAAGCCCAGCACTACCCGCTCCTTGATCGAAGTATGAGTGCTATCTGCTGGCTCTTCTAAACCATCTCCCGATGGGAAATGTGTATCGAGAAGTACCTCAAGGGATTCATCACTATTACGTGACCATTCCCCGTTCCCTTTCCTTATTATTCCCTGGAATATATTTCCCCTTGCTAGGACTTTTCTCAACCGTGCTGTTTCACTGGAGCATTCTATGGCCGTACATAAACTTTTCGATGAGATTCTCTTCGCCCCGAAAATTTTACGCTTGTAGATCCTCAGTAATTCCCTGTACTCGTCCCAACACGCTTCGCTTTCCGCGGTCTCTGTTGGCTTAAACATTTCTTTTACCTGTCTGCTTAGAAGACTCAGCTCATTGTTCCACCATAGCGGCTTTGGTTTTCCTCTGAATCTTGTTATACGCAGTCATAAGCGTCCTTGTTAGGAATTCATTAGACTCCTCCAGTTCTTCAACATTGGCAACCTCTTTGGGTTGCCCCAATTTCGTTTCTACCTGTTTCGGGAATTAGGCCAGTTTGTTGACCTAGGGTTTCTCTACCCTCTTTAGGCGGATGCTGAAACTAATGTACGCATGGTCGGAGAAGGATGGTTTATCAAGAACCATTCAATCATACCTTGATATATCACGTACGGAGCTCAGTGTAATATCCAAAACATTGCTGGGTGTTGGACCAATGTATGTAGGGACATTTCCCCTCTTGGTGATCTGCAAATTGGTTTGCAGAATGTAAGAAAATAGAGATTCGCCTCTCTCGTTCGTATCTGCTCCTCCCCACGCATTGTGGTGCGCACTTGCATCAGCGCCTATGACCAACCGCCCTTTTCGTCCTGTACTAGCCTCCTGTACTCCATCGGTGGAGCCTCCGCAGCATGGGCCATGTAGCAGGATGCCAGGATAAGTGCCTGCTTTTCCTTTGCTCAACGGCCACCACTATGAGGTCCTCAGTAGTGTAATTAGTCAGCATATATGAATGCAGCTGTTTCCTTACCATTACTACAGCTCGCAACCGTTCTTCCGTTTGCGCATAGTAAACTCCAAATCGGAGCGCGATGAGTCCAGAAATCTTTCCTCCCGATGAGAGCCACGGCTCCTGGATCAGCGCCACGTCAAACGAACCCTCCTCAAGGGTTAGGAGGAGTTCGCTCGACGCCACTTTACTGTTTTGGAGGTTTATCGGTAGGACTCGCAGCACCATTGGGCTGTGTGTCCCCCTCCAGCACCTTCGTCGTTACTTCGTAGTCCTCCCCTTGCCCTTTTGGTTTAGAGGGTTCGAAGCATCCTTCAGCCTCTTGTAACTGTTGTGCCGGGTGTTCCTCTGTGCGACTCATCTGGTTGTTGGTCCTCTTCTAACAACTTCGTGGTGACTTCGGCTACCTCCACCTGTCTTTTTTCCCTTAGGCTTGTGGTCCTTTTCGACGTCCCCACTTCCAGCGTGTTAGGATTCTTATCCTCTGGACTTCTTTTCCTGAGTCGCATATACATTTTGTCTGTACCATAGAACATTTTTCCAAGCTCCGTGTAAAATATGTCCTCCGCCTGCTTCCTTATTTGGAAGATGTAGAACTGACCTTCCGAGATACAGTAAGTCCAATTCTGTGTCGGTATGTTCGGATTCTGATTCTGCAGCATTCGCAATGTATCATCCGACTTCATCACGCATGGTATCCATACCTTAACTTTTGGTACCGTCGGGATTGGCACTTTATCCTCCACCTCAACCCGCGCATTCGTTCCTTGGCTTTGGAGGTTTGGAACCACTTCCTCCAGCCACCGCAAGCTCGCGATGTTGTCGCATGCTATCATCTTCACACCATTATACCATCCCCCCGAATCAAAGGTTGGAAGGGGCTTACTTGGTTGTTCCCGCACCATCTTAAACATTAAGCTAATAAGCTCCCTTTCTACAGATCTCCACCTTTCAATAGTCAGCTGTCCGAAAGGACTGCTACGATCAACTAGCGCCACATCAGTGTCTGCTTTGCCACATCACTCATCTTCTCGTGAAAAGCCGGAGTCTTAGTGTTAACACCCCTTGGCATATCCGAGAAAGCCGTTGTATTAGCTTTAACTCCCTTTACCACCTCCGAGAAAGCCGGAGTCTTAGCGTTATTTCCCTTTGGCTTATCTCCTACTTCCGTTGGTGGAACTTCCCTCTGACTCGCATCTTTCGAGGTAGTTGCTACCTCGTTGTTGGGGCCTACCTTTCTTACAGCTTTGGGCCTACTTATTTTTTCTATGCGACTGCCCTCGCGCCTCTGGGACTGGGTCCCTTATGCCTCTTGAAAGCAGGCTTGCCGCCTTTCGCCGAATGCCTTCTCTTCATTCTACCATTCAACGCTTCTTCCTCCTCGTACCAGTTGCAGAACGGAGGGTTTCTAGCAGAAAACATTTTGAACTACCTTCGACCTATTTCTACCGCCTCGTGGGCCCATTCCAAGCGCTCGATCTCCACTTCTGTTGGATCGGCCAGGGATTGGACAATTCTTAGTGTTGCACGGTACTGCGATAGAGCTCTTTTATTTATTCTGCTCCGTACTCTTCTCCACTCTTCTACTCCGTTTTCGTTTGTGTGCTTTTCCAACAGGCAGTTCATTGACTCAACACTACTCTCGCTCCCCGAGTCCGACGCATCGCTTAATTCGTATTTGCCGTCCTTGGCTTGCGACTAAGTCCTCCTCTTATCATCCTCCTTATTGCAATTTGGAAATGAGTCCTTCATCTTGGTCCTACGACCACCTGCCCGACAAGGCGGGCTCAGCGGTCCAGTATTATATACGGGGAAAGAACCGTCAGCCACAGCAGTGCCCCTTAATGTGGTAAGGCCATCAATACTTCCCGAGGTGGCCCGGTATCGGGAAGACGATAAGTAACTAATAGCAAGCCAATTATTTAACGATAAAAAACCGATAACTCAACGATAATAATTCGCTATCGATAAACCCGAAAAAACAATAACTAGTCGGTATTAAAATAAAATAAATGTAAGGCGCGATAACCTCCGAAGAGATCTAACCCGACCTTCTCTTCCAATTTGCGTCGTGCTCCTCTTGATTTTCCCTACGAATTGGCCGGACGGGATCTACATGTTTTATGCCGACTCCGTCCGGCATCTGCAAGGCAGATGAGATTTCACTGAGAGCTTTTCATGGCAGAAATACACTCGGAGCGCTTGCCAATCACTGCCGAGGGGCGACCCCGCTTAGAGAAATTTTTACATAATTGAAAAACCTTATTTCTAAAAATATGATGTCGCTTTGCCCGGGGTACGAACCCAGGGCATACGGTGTGACAGGCGGAGCACGCTACTATCACACCACGGTGGCCACTGTGTATTGTCGACAAGAAATCGGTTGAAGCTCTTCTAAAAATGCTCAAAATTCTATATTCTTTCTGCTTTACCTTAAAGCCCTGCGCGAGCTCTAGTTAACTTAAAAACATAGGTCTCCTTAAGTGAGTCTTCTAGTTTTTCACGAGTACTTGGTACTACGACTTGTTTCTCGTCGAATGCATCAAATTTATCTTTTGGTCTGGGATAAAGTTCAAGTTCTACTTGAAAACCATGGGAGAGAATTATGAGATGGAAAATTATCACAGTCATGCAAACATTGCAGCCCTTGAGATCCAGTTATACCCTCTGTGCCCTGGTACTTATAACGGGCTATTGCGGGAGTGTAGCAGTTCGTTTGAGATCACCACGATCGCTCTTACTATTAAAAGCTTAGCTAGATGTAAAAGTGTGTCAAAAACTTTGGTTAAGTATGCAAATCGCAGAGTTTCAAGGAGACTATAAAAATTTGCCGCTAAAAGTGCTACACCTAATTTTTTCCGCTAGCTCAAAGAAGTTCATTCAAATACAGCTATACATGTGGGCTACACACAACGGTTAGAACAACTCAACAAGGTGAAACTAATGTTTTAAGGTTAGGTTGGGTTGAAGCTGCTGCACGAGGGCCCACTTAATCCAGTAATATAAGGTGATACCACGAAGATGTTCCTCTTCGAAGCATTTTGAGGACCTTATAAAGGCTACGGTATCCTGGACGTCATGCTCTACGACCTTGCGCAGATTATCAGAAAATTGAGCCCTCAAAAGGCGCTGGCTTGTTCCACTTGGTGCCGGACAGTTGCAGCTAGGGAAGAACCACTTTGTCTCGTGCACCAACGACGACAAGGCGATCCTCACGTTCCTGCATGTCAATAAAGCAGTGCCCAGTTAGTACTATTACAAGTGTGAAAGTTGATTCCTACTTAGGTTGCAAACGTGACGGGGTTTTTTAAGGATCTCATTTTTGTCTGAGTTTTCTTCGGTGTCCGACACCCCCGTACTCGTAGCCATCTTTAGTCGGCTTGACGGCGGCGGAGTTTTTTACCATTAGCTTGCATGTGTCAAGGGCTATATCTAAGCATTATTTGTCAGGAAGAATCTGTCTGATCGTACCCTGCCTAGCGAGCTCATCTGCAATGCAGTTTCTTCAGATATATCCTATGTTCTATCTGAGGTGTACGCGGTTCTTTTAAGCCATATATTGAAGAGATCGGCGAAAATTTATTTTTAGTTCAGAATTGAAGGAGCAAGAGTCAATAGATTTAAAAGCAGCCTGGTTGTGGTCTAAAATAAATACTTATTTGTCGATTTTGCGTGTCCTTACCCTAATATCGGCTACCATGATGGCACATACTTCTGCCTGCAAGACATTTTAGTGATCGGGAAATCTGAAGAAGAGCTGGAGGTCTTGATTCCTTAAGTTCATCATCCAATCCCAAACGTCCCTACTAGGAATGTTTATCATAAAATTGCTTTCCGCAACTGTTGTGTTCGTACAACCTGCATCCTTCCGAGTGACCCAGCCGCGTGGTTAGCGACTAAGCCCTCGCATGGCGGCAAGATGCAATGTATTAAGTAAAGAGCTAATGTACATAGTAACGCTAGTATGGGTTTTGAAAAATTAAAAGAAATTTACGCAGGGATTCTATGACAAAAGTTTTGCCACATAGCTTTTATTCATACTTCTTGAGACGATTTAAGCTCAGTTCGTGCTTGCGTCATCGCTTGCCTATATTTATTTCATATAAAATTTTAAGACCCAACTTTTTTCGAGCCTACTAGGCCGAACATCATTATTCCGGTAATAGAATATGTGCCTTAAACTTACAAAGAAGTGTTCTTGGTACTGTAAATAAGAGGTGAAAGGCGTAATATCCTAAGATCAGCAGTTGTGCTGCCTATCAGCGTCAACTACGACATCGGCAATTCATCTGCTACTCCTATCAACCATAAAAAACAGGAAAAGCTCACTTTTAAAGGACCTGGAATTAAATTGTTGTTAAATTTGAAATATTTATCTTATATTCCTTGTTTCTTGAAAATAAGAAAGAAAATAGCTGTCGCATTCTAACCACATCTAAAATCAAGCTTCCTTGAACATACTCGAAATAATTCAAATATTTTTCATAGCTCAAGTCAAAGCCAATAATGTTTTTCGAAAGATAAACAAGAAATTAATAAGTGGGAGTAAATAATAATAATAATTCTTCACGTAAAAAAATAGTCATCTAAAAGGAATTGGCCAAGCTAGGCATACCAAAAATATAATAAATAAAAAAATAATGAAATAATGAAATAATTGAATAAATACATAAGGCGAAATAGCAGATGAACGCAATAGAAGGTGTCAATGCCGAGATGAACTCACAAAGTCACACAATCAACAGAATATCCATAATTTATGCGATTTTTTATTGAATTATTGCTGGCGTAGGGTGATTTTGTTTACGATTAAGCTTACCCAAAAAAATTTTTGTTTACTTATTCAAATACAAATAAGCCCAGCAGTAAAATATTCGAGACTTTCTCACCTAAGGAGTGTGACTGTATCGCTGATCGATGTAAGAAATCTAAGCAAAAGATAGAATAATAACCCCGAGTGACACCCAATATTGGATCTGAAAGAGATAGAAAGAGCTGATCGCAAAAAACAACAAAGCCACTGATGCGAGTTATTATACTCAGCGTGCTTTTCACACTGAGTATATTAACTTTGATTGGATAACGGTTGGTTGTACAGGTATAAAGGAATCGAGATAGATATAGACTTCCATATATCAAAATCTTCAGTATCGAAAAAAAATTTGATTGAGCCATGTCCGTCCGTCCGTCCGTCTATCCGTTAACACGGTAACTTGAGTAAATTTTGAGGTATCTTGATGAAATTTGGTACTTAGGTTCCTGGGCACTTATCTCAGATCGCTATTTAAAATGAACGATATCGGACTATAACCACGCCCACTTTTTCGATATCGAAAATTCCGAAAAACCGAAAAAATGCGATAATTCATTGCCAAAGACGGATAAAGTGATGAAACTTGGTAGGTGGGTTGACCTTATGATGCAGAATAGAAAATTAGTAAAATTTTGGACAACGGGCGTGGCACCGCCCACTTTTAAAAGAAGGTAATTTAAAAGTTTTGCAAGCTGTAATTTGGTAGTTGTTGAAGATATCATGACGAAATTTGGCAGGAGCGTTATTACTATTACTATATATGTGCTAAATAAAAATTTGCAAAATCGGATGAAGAACACGCCCACTTTTAAAAAAAATTTTTAATCAAATTTTAACAAAAAATTTAATATCTTTACAGTATATAGGTAAATTATGTCAACATTCAACTCCAGTTATGATATGGCGCAACAAAATACAAAAATAAAAGAAATTTTCAAAATGGGCTTGGCTCCGCCCTTTTTCATTTAGTTTGTCTAGAATAATTTTAATGCCATAAGTCGAAAAAAAATTTACCAATCCTTGTGACATTTGGTAGGGGTATAGACTCTATAAGGGCAACTGTTTTCTGTCACAATGGGCGAAATCGGTTGAAGCCACGCTCAGTTTTTATAGACAGTCGACCGTTTGTCCTTCCGCTCGGCCATTAACACGATAACTTGAGCGAAAACCGATATATCTTTACTAAACTTAGTCCACATATTTATCTGTACTCACCTTATCTTGGCATACAAAGTGGCCGTAATTCGACTATAACCATGCCCACTTTTTCGATATCGAAAATTACGAAAAATGAAAAAAATGCCATAATTCTATACGAAATACGAAAAAAGGGATGAAACATGGTGATTTGATTGTTTTATTGAAGCAAAATATAACTTTAGAAGAAACTTTGTAAAATGGGTGTGACACCTACCATATTAAGTAGAAGAAAATGAAAAAGTTCTGCAGGGCGAAATCAAAAGCCCTTGGGATCTTGGCAGGAATACTCTTCGTGGTATTATATATATAAATAAATTAGCGGTACCCGACAGACAATGTTCTGGGTCACCCTGGTCTACATTTTGGTCAATATCTCGAAAATGCCTTCACATATACAACTAAGGGCCACTCCCTTTTAAAACCCTCATTAATACTTTTAATTGGATACCCATATCGTACAAAAACATCATAGAATCACCTCTGGTCCACCTATATGGCGATATCTCGAAAAGGCTTCCACCTATAGAACTAAGGCACACTCCCTTTTAAAATACTCTTTAATACCTTCCATTTGATACCCATGCCATACAAACACATTCCAGGGTTACCCTAAGTTCATTTTCCTACATGGTAATTTTCCCTTATTTTGTCACCAAAGCTCTCAGCTGAGTATGTAGTCTTCGGTTATACCCGAACTTAGCCTTCCTTACTTATTTTTCAGACGATTACCACAGATTATGTTTAAAGGCTTGGGGTTTGATAACATGTTCTTTAAACATACGAGTCTTTTCCAAACAATGTACCTGCTGGTTGATGTTCTCGGGGAAGCAAAGGCTGGCATCATAAGAACCGAAATGGAAGGAAAAAGGCAAGAGGACTATAAAGACTTACGTTATCTACCACAAAAGGGAAACGTAAAACACAGCTGCGATGTTGGTTACGTTGTGAGAAAAGGGATTAAACTTTCATGAACAGTCTTTCATGGCTAAGATGCTGTCGGCATCAAAATAAGGTACTGCGAAATAACATTTAACAGGAACCAAAAGATGATGCGAGTCAACTTCAGGACTCTTTTTATGTTAAACTAGAAAATACACACGAACGCCGCCTCTACCTTAATATCAAAAAACATGCTTTATGTCCAGGATTGGTAAGAAAGGACTATTTGGTCGGAAAATTCAGGATCCACGATGTAACATTTTATAACGAGCTGATGTTGATCGAATTTGCTGAAGTTGATGTCCGAGGTTTGAGCATAAAAATACATCAAAACTGTTTTTGTTAATAAGCATAATTTCAATGCCCTGGATGTGTGTACTCGATGAGCTCTAAATATCTTCCCCTATGAGCTCGAAATATGACGAAATATCCTGCATTCATGCTCCGGGAAAAGCAAAGTTAAACATTTAGAAATAAGTTTTTCTAAGCGCTGTCGGTCCTCGGCAGTGATTTGGGAAGCACTACGAGTGTATTTCTGCCATGAAAAGCTCCTCCAATCTCTAATTTGTGCATGTACACGTTCCTGTTTAGCGCAGAAAATGGTTTCAGGAGGACAAGGACATCGAGCTATAGAGAAAATGCTCACAAAACAGAGCAACCATCGACCTCAAGATTAAACCATTAGTGGGAGCAAATGTCGCACTCACTGCGGTCAGAAAATTTCAAGATTCGGCAACTTCCTCCAGGTATGAAAAGAATGGCCTGCCGTACTGGTGACGGAAGACGGTGATGATTTAGTAAAATACGTGCATCAAATTACGGACGGATAAAAGCGTGCCTCCAGACTGAAACAGAACAACGTCTCCAAGCAGTTCGAAGCCAAACGAGGATAAAAAGACAAATTTTGTTGTGCAATATCTTTAACGCGATGCTGCAGATGGTAATCCTGAATGCTTTAATCTATCATAAGAACTGATGATACTGATATAGTTGGGTTTAACAAACACTCTTCAAGCTCTGCTGACATGGATACAAATGTTTAACAAGTGATACAAATTGTCCTCCAGAATGAGGGGGTTTGGTAAGATCAAAGTGGCTTTCCCATAACAAGGCCGTGGCACACTTAGACTAGCCATGCGTATGTGTTTGCATGTGACATGAGGAGGAGAGGTGTACCCTTATAGAATTACTTCTGCCCGTTCAGTGGCTTTCCTAGCTAGTTCATCAGCAACACAGTTCCCAGGTACACCACTGTAATCCGGGACCAACTTCAACATTGTGCTGCATCGAGACGCTGGTTCGTTTAGTGTCTGCATTCTATTTCAGCCTTTGGGAAAGTGGTCCTGTCTTGAAGAGCTTTGACGTGAGATAGTATCCACCGGGTAGCCTCTTTTATGGCTATTAGTTCTGCTTGAAAGATACTGCAATTGGTTGGTAATCTAATCTTTTGAGTATATACCACTGGCCACCTTGTCATTAATTTTGGAGCCATGAGTCCTGCTGTGGTTTCGGGGTGTGGATTGAGGATATCATCCCGTTCGTGTCCCTTTTGGGATTCTGATAAAGAATTTGGTTTCTGAGGGACGTGACAGATTAGTTTAATCTAGTTGACAAAAGTTCTCAGCGATGGTTCTCAGAATGGTGGTATGGGCAAATCTCATATATCTCCACATTAAGCCATACACTTTGCCCACGACTTCGTAGCAAATTGTAATGTCCTTTCTGGATCTGTTATTTTCATGCTTCTTTCAGGCATATTTAGCCTCTGTTGAGAGTTAGGGCCTTACCACATCTAAGTGCGGTGGTCAGTCATTTACGGGGAATTATGCGATCGGCGGTAGCCTGCCTAGATTCTGAAGATGTTTTCGGGTTGCTGTAATATCCATGTCATTGGCATAAGTGACCACTTGGAACATTTTCTTTCTAACTTCAATAATTAGGTGTTCTCCATTAGGCTCCACAGTAGGGAGGACAGTGCACCTCCTTGGGGAATGCCCCTGGATACTTGGCAAGGAGTCTCCTTAGTAGTAGTAGTAATTTTTGTTTGAAGTGCTCCAAAAATTTATCAAGTGGCAGGCTCAACACATTGTGCAATAAGAAGCCGACTTCGGATAGACATTGTCAAGAGTAAAGTGCTTGAATGCAATCACTTCCTCAATCCTACTAGAGCATGGAGTGCTGTATACACAGAATTGCCCTTGAAGTGCGCGTGTTGATAGTTGGATAGTTTTTCTATGTACATACATGTTCTCCAAACGTATACATCCAACAGCCTTTCCAGGGTTTTGAGTAGAAGCTTATCGGACTTAAAACATTGGAATGTGTGTATGATATGTGTGCTCTATTTTCAGTGTCTACCCCCTGTCCACATTCTAGGAACATAATAGAGCCTTAGACAGACATACTTCCAGTTGCCACTTGCAGTTCTACGTGAAATATAATATCGGGTCTTGGAGATTGGAAAGGGTCAAAGAATTTGATAACCCATTCGACCTTGTTAGGGGTGATTAAATGCCCAATTGAGGAACATTTGACCGCTCCGTGTAAATACTTCTCACGTTAGGTTTCGCTTACCGCTACGAGCTGAAGAAGCAAACACGTATTCCGAAAGCGAGTTGGGCTACCCTCGGTTTAACATGCTCATCGTTGGAAATCTACAATGCAGTAAACGTTATCAAGCAAGTTAAAGCTTTTTAATCAAGCAAAAATTTTCAGAAAAATCGTGAAAAATTCCCTAAGGTACTCCTGGAAAAATTGTTGTGGCAATAAAAGGGAAGGCCGGAGGCTAACAGGCCACGGAACGTCCATTAAAAAAAAATACTTATGCGCCGAGTTACTTACTTTTATACAATGAATTCGGCAGGTAAGGGTTCCCGTAGAGAAACCATGCTGCTCAAAGACGTTTAATTTAATCAGTAGGCAGTTACCTTTTGAAGCGTTTACGGAAGAGCGAAAAATCATGCAAAATCCACCGGCCACTAACTAAAAACTAGCTCCAAATGTACCTAAATAAACATCCAATTCTATTGTAGATCCATAAAAGCCAAACTAGACAACAGAAGCTTTCCACCACTCCATGTGAACCCCAGACCTGTGGAAAAGGAAGAAACCGATATATTCTGCAACAACAGGGCAAGGAAGGTGGCTTAACATGACCGCAAAGACCGCGTGTTGTGTCTCTCTTTCTAGTAAATATCAAAAAACCAACATGCCTTAAATGTCTTCAGGCGAAATTTTAACACGCAAGCAGAATTCCTGATGGATCTAGGGGGTGGGAGGGTGGCTTAGCCTAGAAGGTTTCATGTGGTCATAACAAATCGTTCCAGAGATGGTCGGGCGAGTACCTTTATGGTGCCGGATCTGCCGGTAAAGGACCATCAACATCGATAACACTCCCCAAGTCCTTCTGTAATTGTTATTATCGCTACAACAACAACAACTGTTTTGGTAGCACAATGGATACGAATTCCAACCCCAAGAGGTGATCAAAAGGCGGTCCTAGTCTTCGCTTGCTGCCTCTGTGAGGAGAAGGAATTGCCTCCAAAAACTGAATCAAAATCCCTCATCTAATACTGTCAACGGTATGGTCTACAATGGATCATCTGCTGTGACGCAACTTTTCTTCGAAACAGTCGAGTAGGTATGCGTGAGTAGTGATTACTTCCTCCCCTCCTCTCGAAGTGACAAAGTCGTTTAAAATTCAGTGTTCGTATCATCACAGTTGCCATCGTTGAAATTTTCTTTGCTATTGTCACCTTTTGAGTATACACATACAGCGACAGACTCTACAAAGTGGTGCAAAATGCCGACATAGCTTCGAATACAAACGGAAATTTTTTTGTAGTAGTATGTGTTTACATGGAAAATGTGTGAGCATAGAATTCACGCATAAAATGTTTACTACTTGAAGTAAAAGTTAAAACTGATTGACTGATTGCTTTACTGAATCTCTGTCGCTGTGCTCATACGGCATGTATGTGGCCGCCGAATAGTTTTCCGAAGCTGTACGAAGCTCTCAAGTGCACCACTGCTCTACAATAATCAGAAACGACCAAACGAATATAATAAGCTTTTGCGCAATAATTTAATATTCCAATTACGCCACTCCGTTTCACTTCAAATATGCCTTCAATAGCAAATGCGTTGGGGAGGGAAATTAAATTTTCATTTCGTTGGGTTATTGGTCACTAATCTGCACCTTTTTATTCTCTTTTTTTTCGCTTGATTTGGGTGTTTTCACATTTTAGTTGCCTAATGTGTCTCCCACATCCTTCAACAAATGCATTTACATATATATTTATATATAGAAGGATGTCTCCCTTTTTTAGTGAGTGTCCACTCGCACACCAGTCATTATTTATGTGAAGTAGCGCGTGTGTCGATCGTAATTTGTTATTCATGAAAACAAATCACAAACAAATTTTATGTGAATTTTTGTTGGTTTGTTTGATTGTTTACTGCAGCTGACGAAATGAGGAAATAAGGTGAGTGTGTTTACTTAAGTGGACGAAGTAAGAATAACTAAAGAAAATTAGTGATAAATAAAACAGTTGCATACTTTTAGGCACTCGAACCTCTTATTTTCACTTAATTGAGCAGCGAAGGCGTCAATTCATACACCTACAAGGGAATCGGTAGAATTATTTGTGCTGTGTTTGCGTATTTTGAATAATAATTTTCGGACGCAGTTGTAGTAGTAAGTATGTAGTGTGCTGGTCATAAATATCGAAGCTCTGAGTTTCACTATTAGAGTCAAATAGAGATGCATCTGAGAAATTGAAACAAGGCGGCATGTCTCTAGGAGAGATGGCAGGTGGAACGGGGAAATGAGAAAGGATAGTGAAGTTGTGGTAGCAAGGAGAGGGAAGCGGGTGGAAGGAGGAGAATTGGAAATGAAGAATAGGAAAGGGAAGGAGAATTGTTTGTGAAAAGCATGAGGGAAGAGAGACAACAACAGAGGGGATGGGTCGGTGAAGATAAAGAATAAAAAAAAAGCAAATGAAGGGGAAGGTAAAGAAATGGTACACTGAGAGAAATACTTGAGCTGTTAGTTTCACTTTTTAGATACCGACGTATGTGTACTTATTACATCTGGAGTACACCGTAATAATACCCAAAATAATATAGAAATTACCCCAAATTAATTACGCAATGACCTCTCAATAACCACAAAATAAAACCGGAAAAACCACGAAATAGTCCCCAAACTATTTCAAAATAACATGTGAAATGGGCCAGAGGTGATCTTCAAATGACACCAACAGGACTCCTGAATAGCACCCAAACTCATTCTAAAACTATTTTCAAATGACGGCCAAGTGAGCTCAAATTCACGCCAGGAATACCTCAAAATAACATTTAAGGGATTCACAAATAATCTAGGGAGAACCACCAAATATTCAGAAAAATCATAACGAAATGACTCCTAAGTGAACCCGCTTGTTGTCTAAATGGAGCTTAAATGGCCACGGGAGGAGCCTTGAAATAGTTCCTAAAATCATCCCAAAAATACCGAAAATTGATTTTGAAGTGATTAAAATTGTTCCCACATGATGCCGAAATGGACACGTAAATATCATTTAAGGACACAAAATCATCCCAGAGTCATCGCAGAATCACGCCCAAACTAATCCGAAATAACCCGGGGAGGGTTAGTCAAAATTTGGTACGAAGGTTATTCTTACAAATATATATATTTTTGGAAGCTCTAAAGGGTTCGCAACACTGCAGTGGCAGATAAATCAAATGCTTCAAGTGCGGGAGATGAAGTCACATTGCATGTCATTGAGACCTCCACTCTGGTGGTGCGAACAACATGGTAAAGAAGAAGTTTACTAACTGTAACTATGGCCGCATCAAATATGATAATCCGATTTGATTTGGTCAAGAGGAAGAAGATAAGAGCATTGCATTGGGAAAGATAGCGTACGGCCACTAGCGAATAAAACCAAGTCCAGGGTTAAGTGATATGCGAAGTCCTTCCCCAGAAGGAATGTAAGGACGCACTACTGTTGCCAAACATCAAATGGAGATCACGAAGATGGTTTCCTAGAGGGAGATTTGGCGGAAAGGTGTTCCATCAATATTTCACTGTAGACGGAAAGGCTTGTACAAAGTTTTAAAGCTGATCAACTTTGTCGTCTACCCCATACGAAAAATTTGGAAATGAAGAAACAGAAGTACGATAGTTTATTTGGAGAATTTAGCAGAGTTTGGATCGAGAGATTTGTCAGATGGGGACGATCAGACTTAAGTGAAGGGCAGTGTGGCGAACATTAACAGGTTTATTACGTCCCTTTGCTACTAGTAATAAATGCTAGACAACAGCAACCACAAGGCAAGTGAATGAAAAAAAAAACAGCCACGCATACGCCAAATAGGCGAACGAAGCAGATGAGAGTATAAAGGCAATAAATATGTTTGAATTCAAAACGTTGTAAGTGAAGTACCCGAGTATTTTAATTGTGAAATACTACTACCATAGTAGTATTGTAAAAAATAATATTTTGCTATACTAAATATTAGATTTATTTAATCGTAAGTTCGGCGATCCGAACGATCAGAGAAGGCACAGAACAATCAAAAATTCCTTAAGATTCGTTACAATATATACATAAGAATTCACGTTGGGTTCATAATGTTCCTTTACTGTAAGATCGCACATAATGCCCCCATCATCTCCTGCCTTTAGAGAAAAAATTGACTTCCTTAATTCAATATCATATGATATGCCTATGATCTCGCATCACCCAGCCGCCAAGTGACATTCTTAAATAGCCAGCTTTGCTTATCTTTTTCTTCTTTGAAGCAGATTATTCTTACGAGAACCTTTACTTCCAACATGATTGAGGCGTTCTTCAGCAATCTGAGGAGCACTAATATTCGTATCTTGAGGCACAATATTTCAAACGATTTAAGGAGGACGAATTACACATAAAATAATAAAATTCTTACTAATAAATACTTTCTTCAAAGAAGATGTCGCCTGTATGAAACTCCTGGTTGTTAATACATAGATTACTTATTTAAAACTTACTGTAAAACAGCAATAATCACAAAAAAGAGTAAGGAAGGCTAAGTTCGGGTGTACTGAACATTACATACTCAGCTGAGAGCTTTGGAGAAAAAATTTGGGAAAATCTACTTGGTGATTTAAAATGAACCTAGGGTAAACCTGGAATGTGTTTGTATGACATGGTTATCAAAGGGAAGGTATTAAAGAGTATTTTAAAAGGGAGTGGGCCATAGTTCTATAGATGGACGCCATTTAGGGATATCGCCATAAAGGTGGACCAGGGCTGACTATAGAATTTATTTGTACGATATGGGTATCAAATAAAAGGTATTAATGAGGGTTTTATAAGGGAGTTGCCCTTAGTTGTATATGTGAAGGCGTTTTCTAGATATCGAACAAAATCTGGACCAGGCTGACCCAGAACATCATCTAATTTATTTATATAGGTAATACCACGAGCAGTATTCCTGCCATAATTTCAAGGGCTTTTGATTTCGCCTGCAGAACTTTTTCATTTTCATCTACTTAATATGGTAGGTGTCACACCCATTTTACAAGGTTTTTTCTAAAGTTAATTTTTGCGTCAATAAACCTATCCATTTACCATGCTTCATCATGCAGACGGTAGACTGTGTATAAAACCTGGGCGTGGCTTCAACCAATTTCGCCCATTTTCACAGAAAACAGTTATCGTCATAGAATCTATGCCCCTACTCAATGTCACAAGGATTGGTAAATTTTTTTTCGACTTATGGCATTAAGAGCATTCTAGACAAATGAAATGAAAAAGGGCGGAACAACGCCCATTTTGAAATTTTCTTTTATGTTTGTATTTTGTTGCACCATATCATTACTGGGGTTGAATGTTGATATAATTTACTTATATACTGTAAAGATATTCAAGTTTTTGTTAAAATTTGACTTTTAAATTGTTTTTTTTTTTTTTAAGTGGGCGTGTTCGTCATCCGGTTTTGCTCATTTTTATTTAGCATGCATATAGTAATAGCAGTAATGTTCCTGGCTAATTTCATTATGATATCTTCAGCGACTGCCAAATTACAGCTTGCAAAACTTTTAAATTACCTTCTTTTAAAAGTGGGCGGCGTCACGCCCATTGTGCAAAATTTTACTAGTTTTCTATTCTGCGTCATAAGGTCAACCCACCTACCAAGTTTCATCGCTTTATCCGTCTTTGGTAATGAATTATCGCACCTTTTCTGTTTTTCGAAATTTTCGTTATCGAAAAAGTGGGCGTGGTTATAGTCCGATTTTGTTTGCTTTAAATAGCGGTCTGGGATGAGTGCCCAGGAAACTACATATCAAATTTCATCAAGATATCTCAAAAGTTACTCAAGTTATCGTGTTAACGGACAGACGGACGGACGGACGGAAGGACGGAAATGGCTAAAGAAATTTATTTTTTCGCCCAGATCATTTTGGTATATAGAAGTCTATATCTATATCGATTAGTTTATGCCATTACGGATTACCGTTATGCGAACAAAAATAATATACTCTGCGAGCTCTGCTCAGCTGAGTATAAACAGAATACTTAAGCACCAACTAGCAAAAGGTAACAAATTATGCAACACCAATTGGATATTTCATATGAAAGTGTGTATGTGTGTGCGTTCACTACTAGCAACTTTAGCATATTGCACATTTCGCAAAAAATATATCAAAAGTGCACAAAACTTTCGTCAACCGCGCACACACACACATACACGCTAAAACGCATATGCATAAGCTTTTGCTGAAATTATACGCATCAATAATTCTACGTATGTACGTATGTGTAAACACGTTAAACGAAATGGTACCCAGCCGAAGTCGTAAGCGCCACCATGAATTGTGTCGAACATATAATTCAAGCTATTGTGGACGAAAATATCAAAACAACAAAAAAGAAACAAGAACATGACAACGTCAAATCAAAATATATGAGCACAAGCGACGCCTCCATATAGCCTAATATACATATATTCATATACTGAGCAGTGTAGAATATCAAGTTAGAATGCACGCACATACTTACCACAGACACATGAACGCCATCAAATAGTGCCACAATTTCCCCCTTCACTAATATCTACTCCACTCATAAATGCGAGCAGACTCTGACGAAACTTGCACCGTTTAGCGCAACGACTTAATTTACATATCGGAGAATGTGCCAAATTGCAAATGGCATGCAACTTTAAATTTTGCACAAAAAAACAAAAAAAAAAAAAAAAAAAAAACAAGTAAGGACGGGACTGTGTTCGGCTGTGCCGAAGATTTCTCACCTTTCACGAATGGGGCTGAACAATAATCTTATCCCGTTCGTGATCTCCAAATAATTAGATGTATAAGATAAGAAATATATAGTGAAAGATTTTTAAGATAAATATAAAATAAAAACGGCAAAAACCCCCTTATCTGAACGATCGGTTGTATGTGATATTATTATATATAGCTCCGATCGAAATGATTTTTACAGCAAATCGTCTATGATATATTAGAATATATATCACCAAGTTTCACGTTTTTATATTGGAAACTAAGTTAGAAATGACCAAAAATCTTTCTATCTGAACGATCGGTTGTATGGGATGTAACTATATATTGCTCCGATCAAAGTGATTTTTTGAGGATATCTTCTATGATATATTAGAATATATATCACCGAATTTCACGTTTATACTTTCTAAATTGCGGCAGTTGTGACCAAAATCGTCTTATCTGAACGATCGGTTGTATGGGAGATATATATTATAGTGGTCTGATCCTACCGGATCCGACAAATGTCTAATATAATACAAAAATACATCCTTGTGCCAAATTTCATTGAGATATCTCAAAATTTGAGGGACTAGTTTGCGTTCAAACAGAGAGACCGACGGACAGGCGGACGGAGTTCGTCGCCCTAATCAATTCGGTATACTTAGTGGTGAGTCTATCTTCTATATTTCTCAACGTTACAAACATCGGACCAAAGTTAATATACCATTTCATGTTCGTGAAAGGTATAAAAAAAACGCAATTTAGAATTCGCTGAAAATTAAGTTTTATATACCCTGAATTACCCGCATTTAACAATGATTAAGAATTAAAACTTTTACTTTTATTACGGCAGCTCGACCTTAGGCAGGCCAAGGAAATCAAAGGATAGGTTTTTTATGGGCGTGTTCATCGTCCAGCTATACTCCAGTATTCATTTGTTAAAGAAGTCTTAAAAATTTATATCGATAAGTTCTCGCTGTTTTTTCGACGAAGGTTTGGTTTACTATCGATAATTTATCGACTTTTTACCGAAAAAATATTTGTCTAATATCGAAAAGTTATCAATTTAGTCGAGAAGCTATCGGCTGTTACCGAAAGGTTATCGATTTCTTATCAAAAAAGTTATCGATTCATTATCGGAGTATTATCAATTTGTAATAGGCGTATTAACATCAAGTGTCCGATTTGAGAACGATAAGTCATATATTTATTACAAAAAAGTTATTCATTCGCTAGGAAAATATGGATTTGTTATTTTGTTATTGCAAATTTGTTTTGTTTTCTAATATCAATTATAAAAACAATTATATAAAGCAATATGAATATGCCTCGCTAACTAAATACAGATAATAATATGGATTTTTATCGATTAGTTGTCAATCCATTTTCTCTCGAAAAGTTATCGATATTTTATCGGGGTGTTACCAGTATGTGAATCAGCCCTCGGCAAGTCAGGGATGGAGAAATCAGTAAGAAATTGGATCTCTTCTCTTCTTCTAAACCGCACGATATCAGCTGAGCTGGAGGAAGCGTGAATTAGTAAGTAGATAAGTACAGGCACACCGCAAGTTGGGGTGTTCTTACCTCTGCTATGGCCCTATATTATAAAAGATATTCTAACAAAACTAGAAACAAATCGTGTGAAGATTTAGGTGTACCTGACGCCATCGCGATCTTGATTCCGAGTCCATTCCCTTCAGTGATAAGTGTAATTATGACACCAATGTTGAAAAATTAATTAGGTAGGCATAAGGATGTGGTCATAGGCTAAATCCAACTTATAAATTTCAGGATGAATTGCATACCACTCACCTTTGTATTACCAAGGCTTAACAGCCAACAATTAACCTTATGAAGTAGGACTAAATATCTGAGGCTAACAATCAATTTTAAACTCAACTGTAAAGCTTGTATCGAGGAACGGGTGCGGAATGCCTGCATCGGTTAGGTAAGAAATGTGGTTTCATGCCAAAGTTGGTGCTACAGCTGGACGTGGTTGTGGTGTACTAACGTATTTCTCTATATTGTGGTGGAAATCTCTAAATAAGAAATACTATCTCACCAGCCTACAAAGTGTTCAGCGCACTGGGTGCATCGGTACCACCGGAGAATGTCGCACCTACCTCACAGCGTTCCAAGACCCTATATTAAACATGCTTTCAAAAGAAGTAAGTCGGTAGAAACTACACTGAGCCTCAGTGAATCTGGATGATGAAGGGATACTCAAAAATGGCATAGCAGTATCTTTAATTCGCTTCCCTCGGGAAGCTTTATTATGATTATTATCCCTTCAAACTGAAGTTGTAAGGCGGTATTAACGCTATCATTCCAAGTAGGAATGATTGGGACTGGGGCAAGGTTTCAACTAATAACAGCATACCAATTTACATCGAAAGCACCAAATATTTTATTGGAATTAGTCAAAAAATTGTGTAGATGTCATACTACTTCCGCGGTACTTTAAATACAGGATAATTCGGTTTTGCACTGTCACTAGCGCAATGTATTTATATGCGCGAATAAATACATAATGACTTCAAAAACAGGGTCTTCAGAAAATTCGGACAGTTGGCAATGGAAATAGTATGGGAACTGAGAATGAGAGTGTAGTGGAAGTGTAAGTGGAAGTAGAAGGGAGTAGTAGGATGAGAAAGGAATGAAGATAAGGGAAATAATAGAAGGACCGTAACAAGAATAGTCGTAGAAATGAAATATAAAGTGAACAACGATGGGACGGATAGTGGTAAGAAGAAGGGAGAACCACTTTGTAAATTTGGGAATTGAACTGCTGCACTTTGTTTCTCATCTGGAAGCAGAGCTTTTCATACTAGGAGCGGGGTCGGAAGCGGCCACGTATTGATCCATTACTAGCACGCCACAAAAATAAGCTACTACATGGCATCCAGAGTTAGTAAACAGGAGTTTTAACAGAAAGTTTACGATATCGAGGTCACTGTGTCCGAGAAATTTACGGATTAGTAAACATCGCAAGTGAACTGGGCATGAAATCAGAGCTACAGCTTGGAGTCAGAAGCTTGAAAAACAGTAAGGTCATAAGGCCGATGATATATTGTTAGTAGCCATTAGATAAATTACAAAAATGAATTCAGAGGTCATGCTGGATGTGTATAACGCACGTTTAAGTGATGGATTTCTTTCCGAAACATGGAAAAAGCACAATGTAGTATTAATTGGCAATGGCAAAGGGTACCCGAACTTGATATCACATACCGGTCGATAGAGCCGGATCACTTTACCGAGGGCCCTTATATCGCAAACGCCAAAAAATAAGCTGGAGAACTATCACCCCGGAAAATTTTTTTCTGGCCACAAATATGTGCTTTGGGGACAAAAGAGAACATATCTACAAGCGTCGAGTAGTTGCAGCGAGGTAATGTCAAATCCAAGCGAGTTGTCCCTCTTGCTTAAAATAGCGTGAGAGCACCGAGACCTTGTTCCATGCTAAGAACAGCACATGATCGGAACCTATCTCAGTGATCGTATCATATATACAACTTCAGAGGATTGCGGACTTTGAACTCAACATGAAAAGCAGCACAGGGATAAATTCTAGAACATGACTTGCGAAACATCAGCCACGAAGAAATATTGAGTCTTAGAATGCCCATGATTCATTCTTGGTGGGATAGGCAGACGAGTTTGTAACTGATGTACCCCGAACCACTAAACAAGCATGTATAAGGCTCAATCAAGTAATGATACGCAGAAAAGTGTGACTAGACTCGCGTGGACAATAGCTGACAGAAAAAAACATAGCTTATACACCTAAAAAAAAAAAAAAAAACACATACCGCTAAAAGTTGTTTTTAAAACAGGGGTCCCCTGTGGTTGTGTGAATAAAACTAAAATCATCTTATTGGTAGTGATTTAGTTGTTGATAAAAAATCAATGAGGTAGGACGTATGCACGCATATTTGTTAGCACCCAAAAAGTAACTCGTAAATATGCCATATAAACATTACTTTATTGCTTGAGTCTAAGGAAAAATTTAAACAAAATAAATTGTTACCATGAAACCATAAAAACATTCTGTGCATGAGCGTTTGTTTGCAAAACATCTTTGCACAAATGCGAAAATAAACAATAGCTACTCTGCTTGTTCAGCGACAACTAAACACGAATAAAGACGAAAGAGAATAATAGTACGTGTGAAGTGGCGCTAATAATTGTTCAACTAAATGGTGACCGCTGTTTTAAAACTTTCTTTGGAAATATAACCTCAGAGAAAATAGCTGACTAACATACTGACAGCAAATGTCACTGATGGAATACAACGGAAGACTTAAAACAAAGCAACAGGAGATTGCAGTTGGGTATCAACCTATCAGCGTTACTCTACGGCAGACGTCGGAAAAATGAAAATGCAGATGTGTTAGTGAGAGCGCGATGATCGCGTACATAATTTGATGCATCGTTCTTTCGCTTATTAGCAAGCATTTATTATTTTTTTTTCAAATTTTGCCAATTCTACTCACTAAAATCATGGTTTATCCTAAGATACTTTTTTTGCAGAATATACACCGTAATACTTTTTTTGTTAACAAAATATACATATGGACAACATTCGTCAACATTGCGAGCGACGCACACAATCGCTGTTACTGCGGCAAATGCTCAGTGACTACTAAACAGACGAGAATAAGAATACGCGTGAATTGTAGGCATAAACTCTCGCATCTGTAAGCATAAACTCTCATATCTGTACAGCGAAGAGCAGCTCTTCTGTACGCACTGTATCAGAACCATTCGTAAAAGTGATTACCGGAGAAGTCCCATCGACCTATAAGCCACGGAAAGAAAAAGATTATGGAAAGAAAAAAAAAAGAACGGATCAAGAGCGCATAACAGTAGTTCTCCGAAAGAGCAAATATTATTTTTAAAATCAATTTTATAAACAGCTCGGGCTAGAGTAGCTTCAAACGAGTTTACTTTAATTACGGCATGCTGGAATTTACTGATGACCGAAGTGGATGTGATACCGTCACGACAGCGCAACTAGGGAACTCATATCGCTCCGGTAAAACAACAACTACTAAAACAAGGAAGTGCTACCTTGAATGCATGCATTTCACACTAGCTCTCTTGCTCTCTTCATGGCGTCCATTATTGCCAACTCCCAAATTTCCTTGGTTCACTGTTAAATTCGCAACAATTTTTAATGCAATATCTTCGCCGCGCTCTACTAAGTCTGTTTCGCACACGCACTGCTTGTCTGCGGATTGTCGATAAGGTGCCTTAAGCTTTCGCTGCTAAAGTTTTCCGGATTCTGTCAACTCAAGTTCGGTCGAACGCTGTTATTTCTTGCATAATTGGGCTCACCATAAGCCCGCTCTGAATATTTATCTTTAAGCCTCCAGGACGCGCTCAAACAGCTTGTCAAGCGATTTTTTGAGTGTATGCGCAACGCCTGATGACAAGTTTTAGCTAGCGCTTTCGCATGTTCGATTACTTATTCAGACACAAACTTCGTTAAGCTATGCAACTGTGCTGGAGACGACCTTTTTATCTCTCAAAGAGTTGATAGCAGCTAGATGGTCGTAGCATTTGTTTTAGAATCATTTCGGAACTTTTTAGAGATTGATTGTGGAGCAATTTCGGGTTTAACTCAAAGATCATATATATGAACAATTTTGGAACTGAATTCGAGTTTATTTAAAGCACTACATCCTGTCCCTTTTCTACCTAGATAATATTGTTTGTAAAAGTGTGTCTTATGCGTGGATTAAGAAATTTCGAAAGCGTAAATCGTAAATGAGAATCGTCAGAAAGCTTCAAATGAAAATGCGAAAGAGTCACTTGTAATTGAGAACATTCAGTTGTAAATTAGAATAGTTAATTCTTAATGTGAAAGCGTTATATGAAAATGAGTGTAGTCAATTTTAATTAAGAAAACATCAAATTTAAATGCAAAGTGTAATTTGAAATTGAGAATATAAAAATGACAATAAAGATAAACCATGTATATGACAACGGACCTATCCTCTAAGGATAATACAATTTGGTGAGAAGTTAGGTTGAACTGGCCGGTTTAAAAATTTGATAAGAAATTTCTTATGTCCTGACTGATATATTATGGAGTAAGAGAGCATTTCCATGGAATGATGTGGCATGATGGAAAGCGTCTGGCGCAGTCTCCTTAAGTTGCTGACATCTTCGCCCCATTCACTAATTAATGTATGTATTGAAGCTGTTGCTCTGTAACATACGTTTGTCGGTGGTATGATAATGTGTGCCTGTATCCATGTTTTTACTTTTCCCTGAAGCTACTCAATGAGATTCAGCATGACAAGCACATCCGTTTGGGCATTGTAAGCATCAGCTACGGCTGACTCGATCTTCGAATGGCACGGCTCGTTGTCGCACATCAAAACTTAGTTCTTTAAACCGTTCGTCTGCTCTCCCCATCATTGAACAACTGACTCCGACACTCCAAATGCTCATATAACGCCTTATAGATGCATATATGAGCCTCCTGCAATTACAAAAAACGCTTTGGCATTTAAATCTGACGTTTTCTCATTAACAGTTGACTGTTCCCGTTAAAATTTGATGCTTTTGAATTTACAGTCGACTTTTCTTATTTACCACTGACGGTTCTCATTTAAAATTGACGATTTCAAAATTTTATTTGACGCTTTCTGAGTTTTAGCTCACTACTCGCATTTTCATATTGTAACGAGTTTTGAGAATTCCTGATTAGTATGCACTGTCGAATAAATAACTCAAATATTTAGTATGGCAAAATTGTCTTTATTTAGCACTTCACAATTACAATTACTCGTGTGCTTCACTCAAAGCGTGTTGAAATCAAACTGGCTGATTATTCCTCAGCTTGCGCTGCTTTTGTTCTCTTTTCTGCCCCGTTCCCATATTTTTCCTAACGTCTAGACTTTTCACGAACATGCCTTCTGGAACAGTTGTATCTAATACTTGGTTATTTAGCTATATGCGTGTGTATGTGTTAGTAACAACTTCTGCTCTTAGCTGATGACAACGTGATGTGTGATTGTTTCTCTTTTTTCAGGTATGTGTGGCTGTTTGCTATGATGTGTTCATGTACATAAGTGTGGCTGCTTGCATTATTGTTGTTGTGCATTTATTTAGTAGCAGCATAGTGATGTATAGAACTACTAATATTCGCCACAATAAGGTGTTTTCGCAATTCCATCTGACCCTTTTTAACTTAGAATTGATTAATCTAATTTAGAACTAACAAATCTTATTTTCAATTGAAGCTTTCTCATTTACAATTGCCTTTTCTTATTTTCAAGTAACGTTTTCTCATTTACAAATGAAAATGGTGTAGATATAAAAAATTTTGGTGGAAGGGGGCAATGCAAATAGCGTCTAAGTATTTAATCAATTAAATTTAAGATATTATTTTTTTCATGCATTCGTCCAGTGAATTTTTTAACACGCTACTGTTTAGTCTCATAAATACGCTACGTGGTATAATAAAATGCAAAACACGCAAAACCGAAAACTAGAAGAAGGAAATGCAACAACACGCATAGAGCGATTGAGTGCAATGCGATGCGAAGCAACTTCTAACAAAAGTTCACTTACAAACTTGCAACAAGCAAGCCATAGATGTATGTAGTTACCCATAGTACATACACACACACACATTCACAAACTAATGCAAAGACAAGCTCACATGCATATATTTGCATGTCCAACATTCATGGCAAGCGTCTTGTTTTTGGAGAGCAGCAAAAGGAAACGGAAATGATGTTGGCGCGTTGAAGCGCAGGTGATGGCTATTGCAATGACGCTTGCGATAGGGAAGTCGGTGGTGGTGGTGGTGGCAGTGTTTGATTGGAGGTGCTAGCAGCGGCGGCACCATAACCATCAAATGCCACCAAACGCTGTTGAAGTAATTGTTTTTCACATGCAAAGTGACAGCTGCAATAAAACGTCAGCCAATTCAACCCAACTAACAGCCATTCGCCATTCCACACCACAGCAGTCACACCAAAAGTAACCAAAACCGCCAACTAAACCCTCAACTGAACTTTCAGTCATATTTATTGTTGTTTTGTTTTTGTAGTTTTAGCAAGCAACTCAATTCAAACTATCGAAGTATGACAGCTCTCAGGTAACTTCTGGCTGTTCGATTTTTTGTTTTGTGCCTTCAGCCTTTTCGTTTAACTTCTAATCCGCTTTAATAGTTTCGTTGCGGTGTTAGAACGCATTTGCCAGTTGACGGCAAAAGCTTTTGTCATCAATGTGCCAATAAAGTGTTTAATAACTTAGTACGACGTTGGTTGAATTTGAAGGGGAAATATAACATGGGCATGCATATGTTTACATAATAAGGCTTAGATATGTATGTATAAGAGCAGGTAGATTTTTCTGCAAAAAACGGCATAAGTGGAAGATGCTTTAAGAATCATTTTATGGAACTCAACTTAAGACAATGAAATAGCTTAAGCCCCACGCTTTTTAGACGAAGTTTACTAGCCTAATTACTTACATTTCATTATCTTAATTAGACTAAATAGTATGAACAATATTCAGAAATTTCAAGAAAAAAGGTGTGCAAAAAATTTGTATAAAACGCTACAAGTAAATTTCAAGTTTTTTTGATGTCTTACAATTCGAGCCACTCTTTTGTATATACATACGTATATATACTAGCTTATGCCTGTGGGTTTCAGCCCACGTTTCTATAAAAATATGCAAAATAAATAACACAAATTTAAAACTTATTTTAAGGTTATACAAGGATATACAATATTTTTTGTAACATTATTTGGAGTATAAATAAAAAGATTTTTCGATGAGCCACCTCTGGAGCAGGCTACGTATAATTGGCCACGGGTGAAACATGAGTTCGTAAGATTGACTCCTACACTCAAAACAAAATGTATCACTATCATTTTAATACACGATGTGCAAAAATGAAACTATAAATGGTATCAATGCAACGATAAATATTATAAAAAGTATAATTAAAAGTATCAATTTTGTATCTTGACTATTGATTTGCCCATGGAAAATATTTGTTTCGCCCTTAAAATATATCAAAATGATACCCGCATAAATTTCCTAGTTTCATTATGATAACATTTAATACTAGATTAATGATAAAACGCATTACATTTGTATGTAGTCTATTAACTTGGCAAATACAAGTATCAAACTAATATTCATCCGTTCAAATGCATAAACAACAAGTAAGGAAGGTTAAATTCGGGTGTAACCGAATATTACATACTCAGTTGAGAGCTATGGTGACAACATAAGGGAAAATGACCATGTAGGAAAATGAACCGAGGGAAACCCTGGAATGTGTTTGTATGACATTTGTATCAAATGAAAGGCATTAAAGAGTATTTTATGAGGGAGTGGGCCATAGCTCTATAGGTGGACGCCATTAAGGGATATAGACATAAAGGTGGACCAGGGGTGACTCTAGAATGTGTTTGTACGATATGGGTATCAAATGAAAGGTGTTAATGAGTATTTTAAAAGGAGGTAATACTTAGTTCCATAGGTGGACGCCGTTTCGAGATATCGCCATAAAGGTGGACCAGGGGTGACCCTAGAATTTGTTTGTACAATATGGGCATCAAACGAAAGGCGTTAATGAGTATTTTAAAAGGGAGTGGGCCTTAGTTCTATAGGTAGACCCCGTTTCGAAATATTGCCATAAAGGTGGACCAGGGGCGACTCTAGAATGTGTTTGTACGATATGGGTATCAAATTAAAGGTATTAATGAGGGTTTTAAAAGGATGTGGTGGTTGTTGAATAGGTGGTCGCATTTTCGAGATATCGAAATAAAGGTGGACCAGGGGTGACCCTAGAATTTGTTTGTACAATATGGGTATCAAAAGAAAGGTGTTAATTAGTATTTTAAAAGGGAGTAATCCTTAGTTCCATAGGTGGACGCCGTTTCGAGATATCGCCACATAGGTGGACCAGGAGTGACCCTAGAATTTGTTTGTACAATATGGGCATCAAACGAAAGGCGTTAATGAGTATTTTAAAAGGGAGTGGGCCTTAGTTCTATAGGTAGACCCCGTTTCGAAATATTGCCATAAAGGTGGACCAGGGGCGACTCTAGAATGTGTTTGTACGATATGGGTGTCAAATTAAAGGTATTAATGAGGGTTTTAAAAGGGAGTGGTGGTTGTTGTATAGGTGGTCGCCTTTTGAGATATCGCCATAAAGGTGGACCAGGGGTGACTCTAGAATGCGTTTGTACGATATGAGTATCAAATGAAAGGTGTTAATGAGTATTTTAAAAGGAGGTAATACTTAGTTCCATAGGTGGACGCCGTTTCGAGATATCGCCATAAAGGTGGACCAGGGGTGACCCTAGAATTTGTTTGTACAATATGGGCATCAAACGAAAGGCGTTAATGAGTATTTTAAAAGGGAGTGGGCCTTAGTTCTATAGGTAGACCCCGTTTCGAAATATTGCCATAAAGGTGGACCAGGGGCGACTCTAGAATGTGTTTGTACGATATGGGTATCAAATTAAAGGTATTAATGAGGGTTTTAAAAGGATGTGGTGGTTGTTGAATAGGTGGTCGCATTTTCGAGATATCGAAATAAAGGTGGACCAGGGGTGACCCTAGAATTTGTTTGTACAATATGGGTATCAAAAGAAAGGTGTTAATTAGTATTTTAAAAGGGAGTAATCCTTAGTTCCATAGGTGGACGCCGTTTCGAGATATCGCCATAAAGGTGGAGCAGGGGTGACCCCAGAATTTGTTTGTACAATATGGGTATCAAAGGAAAGGTTTTAATGAGTATTTTAAAAGGGAGTAATCCTTAGTTCCATAGGTGGACGCCGTTTCGAGATATCGCCACATAGGTGGACCAGGAGTGACCCTAGAATTTGTTTGTACAATATGGGCATCAAACGAAAGGCGTTAATGAGTATTTTAAAAGGGAGTGGGCCTAAGTTCTATAGGTAGACCCCGTTTCGAAATATTGCCATAAAGGTGGACCAGGGGCGACTCTAGAATGTGTTTGTACGATATGGGTATCAAATTAAAGGTATTAATGAGGGTTTTAAAAGGATGTGGTGGTTGTTGAATAGGTGGTCGCATTTTCGAGATATCGAAATAAAGGTGGACCAGGGGTGACCCTAGAATTTGTTTGTACAATATGGGTATCAAAAGAAAGGTGTTAATTAGTATTTTAAAAGGGAGTAATCCTTAGTTCCATAGGTGGACGCCGTTTCGAGATATCGCCATAAAGGTGGAGCAGGGGTGACCCCAGAATTTGTTTGTACAATATGGGTATCAAAAGAAAGGTTTTAATGAGTATTTTAAAAGGGAGTAATCCTTAGCTCCATAGGTGGACGCCGTTTCGAGATATCGCCATAAAGGTGGGCCGGGGGTGACTCTAGAATTCGTTTGTGCAATATGGGTATCAAACGAAAGGAGTTAATGAGTATTTTAAAAGGGAGTGGACCTTAGTTCTATAGGTGGACGCCTTTTCGAGGTATCGCAATAAAGGTGGACCAGGGGTGACTCTAGGCTTTGTTTGTACGATATGGGTATCAAATGAAAGGTGTTAATGAGTATTTTAAAATGGCGTGGGGCTTAGTTCTATAGGCGGACGCCTTTTCGAGATATCGCCATAAAGGTGGACCAGGGGTGACTCTAGAATGAGTTTGTACAATATGGGCATCAAACGAAAGGCGTTAATGAGTATTTTAAAAGGGAGTGGGCCTTAGTTCTATAGGTAGACCCCGTTTCGAAATATTGCCATAAAGGTGGACCAGGGGCGACTCTAGAATGTGTTTGTACGATATGGGTATCAAATTAAAGGTATTAATGAGGGTTTTAAAAGGATGTGGTGGTTGTTGAATAGGTGGTCGCATTTTCGAGATATCGAAATAAAGGTGGACCAGGGGTGACCCTAGAATTTGTTTGTACAATATGGGTATCAAAAGAAAGGTGTTAATTAGTATTTTAAAAGGGAGTAATCCTTAGTTCCATAGGTGGACGCCGTTTCGAGATATCGCCATAAAGGTGGGCCAGGGGTGACCCTAGAATTTGTTTGTACAATATGGGTATCAAAAGAAAGGTGTTAATTAGTATTTTAAAAGGGAGTAATCCTTAGTTCCATAGGTGGACGCCGTTTCGAGATATCGCCACATAGGTGGACCAGGAGTGACCCTAGAATTTGTTTGTACAATATGGGCATCAAACGAAAGGCGTTAATGAGTATTTTAAAAGGGAGTGGGCCTTAGTTCTATAGGTAGACCCCGTTTCGAAATATTGCCATAAAGGTGGACCAGGGGCGACTCTAGAATGTGTTTGTACGATATGGGTGTCAAATTAAAGGTATTAATGAGGGTTTTAAAAGGATGTGGTGGTTGTTGAATAGGTGGTCGCATTTTCGAGATATCGAAATAAAGGTGGACCAGGGGTGACCCTAGAATTTGTTTGTACAATATGGGTATCAAAAGAAAGGTGTTAATTAGTATTTTAAAAGGGAGTAATCCTTAGTTCCATAGGTGGACGCCGTTTCGAGATATCGCCATAAAGGTGGAGCAGGGGTGACCCCAGAATTTGTTTGTACAATATGGGTATCAAAAGAAAGGTTTTAATGAGTATTTTAAAAGGGAGTAATCCTTAGCTCCATAGGTGGACGCCGTTTCGAGATATCGCCATAAAGGTGGGCCGGGGGTGACTCTAGAATTCGTTTGTGCAATATGGGTATCAAACGAAAGGAGTTAATGAGTATTTTAAAAGGGAGTGGACCTTAGTTCTATAGGTGGACGCCTTTTCGAGGTATCGCAATAAAGGTGGACCAGGGGTGACTCTAGGCTTTGTTTGTACGATATGGGTATCAAATGAAAGGTGTTAATGAGTATTTTAAAATGGCGTGGGGCTTAGTTCTATAGGCGGACGCCTTTTCGAGATATCGCCATAAAGGTGGACCAGGGGTGACTCTAGAATGAGTTTGTACGATATGGGTATCAAATTAAAGGTATTAATGAGAGTTTTAAAAGGGAGTGGTGGTAGTTGTATATGTGAAGGCGTTTTCCAGATATCGACAAAAATGTGGACCAGGGTGACTCAGAACATC
The DNA here is from genome assembly GCF_040869045.1 of Eurosta solidaginis. NCBI lineage: Eukaryota > Metazoa > Arthropoda > Insecta > Diptera > Tephritidae > Eurosta > Eurosta solidaginis. The sequence goes on along the minus strand of NC_090320.1, from coordinate 227,499,182 downwards.
GTCTGTTGGATACCGCTAATTTATTTATATATGTAATACCTGCCAAGATTTTAAGGGTTTTTTATTTCGCCCTGCAGAACTTTTTCATTTTCTTCTACTTAATATGGTAGGTGTCACAACTATTTTATAAAGTTTTTTCAAAAGTTATATTTCGCGTCAATAAAACAATCCAATTACTTTACCATGTTTCATCCCTTTTTTCGTATTTGGTATAGAATTATTGCATTTTTTCATTTTTCGTAATTTTCGATATCGAAAAAGTGGGCGTGGTCATAGTCGGATTTCGTTAATTTTTCATACCAGGATAAAGTGAGTTCAAGTAAGCACGTGAACTAAGTTCATTAAAGATATGTCGATTTATGCTCAAGTTATCGTGTTAACGGCCATGCGGAACGACAGACGGACGACTGTGTATAAAAACTGGGCGCGGCATTAACCGATTTCGCCCATTTTCACAGAAAAGAGTTAGCGTCATAAAATCTATGCCCCTACCAAATTTCAAAAGGATTGGTTAATTTTTGTTCGACTTATGGCGTTAAAATATCCTAGACAAATTAAATGAAAAAGGGCGGAGCCACGCCCTTTTTGAAAATTTCTGTTATTTTTGTATTTTGTTGCACCATATCATTACTGAAGTTGAATGTTGACATAATTTACTTATATACTGTAAAGATATTAAATTTTTTGTTAAAGTTTTACTTAAAAAAAATTTTTTTTTAAAGTGGGCGTGGTCCTTCTCCGATTTTGCTAATTTTTATTAAGCATACATATAGTAATAGGGGTAACGTTTCTGCCAAATTTCATCACGATATCTTCAACGACTGCCAAATTACAGCTTGTAAAAGTTTTAAATTACCTTCTTTTAAAAGTGGGTGGTGCCACGCCCATTGTCCAAAATTTTACTAATTTTCAATTCTGCGTCATAAGTTGAACTCATCTACCAAGTTTCTTCGCTTTATCTGTCTTTTGTAATGAATTATCGCACTTTTTCGATTTTTCGAAATTTTCGATATCGAAAAAGTGGGTGTGGTTATAGTCCGATATCGTTCATTTTAAACAGCGATCTGAGATGAGTGCTCAGGAACCTACATACCGAATTTCATCAAGATACCTAAAAATTTACTCAAGTTATCGTGTTAACGGACGGACGGACGGACATGGCTCAATCAAATTTTTTTTCGATCCTGATGATTTTGATATATGGAAGTCTATATCTATCTCGATTCCTTTATATATGTACAACCAACCGTTATCCAATCAAACTTAATATACTCTGTGAGCTCTGCTCAACTGAGCATAAAAATATCAAAATGATACTGTCAAGGCATCATTATGCAAGTATTATTGTTCAAAAATTCGAAAAGCGAGTCTCGTGCGTAAGACGAAAGATTGTCGTGCCTAATTATTTGTGGTTTGTCGGCGTGAATAGTTGTTACTATTATTAAATATTTGATCACTTTAATAAAACGATTACAACTTGAGTTTATTTTTACAAATAAATTGCATATGATTAAAACAAAAGGAATGCTTGTTCGCTGCAACAATTACATTGAGTTATATGTACATATGTACATTTTATACTTTTATTTTAGAGCTATACTTAAATTATTAAATACCTAATACAGCGGCTTGTATCAACGGTAAAAAAATGGATGACATTTTTGAAGGAGCTACAATGGAAATTGTAGAAGTCGCAGAGCAACTGGAGGTATCAAATTATGATGCTCTTCTTAATTTCATACAGGAAAACAACCTGGACATGATTTGCTAAACTAATTTAATAGGTAAGTGTGATCGATACAAGTAAGTCTCATATATTTAAACATTTATTTAAATAAATGACTAATTTATTATTTTTTTAGACTAGGACTGCATTTATTTCATCCTACTGCACACCATTTTAAAACCAACGCACAGATATGTAATTAAAGAAGGCGGTTTAAATTTGCATCGGAAAGCTACCATACAAAATTCTGTCAACAGCTGTATTTTACATATAATATCAATAAATGATTTGCAGAATCAAATATAATTACGCTGACTCTAACTCTCCAATACAGTCATTTTTAATTGAAGTTCGCTCTGATCTTATGAACTTGACTGATTTTTTTGTAAGTTTTGGCTACCACAAATTTAAATTCAGCTCGTTCGTAAATGCTTTAGATCGCTCGGGAAATGATGACTTTAGTGCATTTTTTTACATTAATAATTGGCTATTTAGTGCCTGCTGATAATATTGTCAGGAAACACGTAATAAGAATGGTTAAAATTGTTGACATATTACTTCAAAGCGAATTCGACAATAGTATAATAAATAATCTTTCGATTCTTATACAAATTCATAACGAAGAACATATTCGATTGTTTAATAAACCTCTTAAACCAAAATTTCATTTTCTTACGCATTATCCAGAAGTAATAAGAAAAATTGGTCCTCCAAAGCACCTTTGGAACTTTAGATTTGAAGCAAAACAAAGAGAAGCTAAAATTTGTTCCCGAAACGTTATGTGTAGAAAGACTTTACATATTCATTAAGCATAAAAGCTGCATTAAAGTTTACAACATTTTTAGAACAACACGAGAATGGCTTTGAAAAGACACTTGAGATTCAAAAATCAGTATTTTTTAATACTGAAACTTCCGATTTTTCATACACACTGTCACATTTAAACGAAAGCTTTCAAAATATTATAATTGAAACATTAGTTTATAATGGATTAAATTATAAAAAAGATTACTTTTTAGTTCTTAAAAAGAAGGTATTTACTTTACGCAAAATCACACATATTATTGTAAGCCATCTCAATCAAATATATATTGTAAGTGAGTGTTATATTATAAAAGGTTTTAATGAACAATACTAATGTTACGAAGTTGGTAATAAAGACAGAGTTTTACACGTTAATAGCTTAATATGTTTCGAAGGGCTCCTATTCATATGTACAACAATGTAAATGAAATTTGTTTTATACGAATAAAGAAGTTTTAAAATTGAATTGAAGTACTAAACGACTTTTTGTTTGGGAAAGGATTGATTTTTTTGGCAAAAAAAGTGGTATAAATTTTACAAAAGTAAGTATCAATTCAATATATAATAAAATATTAAATTGATAAGGTAAAAGTATCAAACTAATATTAAACAATATCAAGTATCAATTTAATAAACGCAAGGATCAAATTGATACTCAGTTTTGAGAGAAACAAGTTTCAATTCTATACCACAGAGTATCAAAATGATACTATTAAAAAAGTACTAAATTGATAACAACTAGTGTCACATTTAAAAGTTCGAAAATATCATTTTAACAATTTCGAAAATGTCAATAACATAAGATCAATGATGACGAAAAAAAGGTAAGCAAAAATTGCACATTGATGCCTAGATGGCATCGCCTTGATGATAACTTTTTTTTGAGTGTACTACAGCTAATGACTGTCCTTGAGCTTTATTGATAAACATTGCGATAGCCAATCTAATAGGAAATTGGAGGCGTTTAAAATTGAAAGGCATATTTGCCGGTATTAATGGAATCCTTGGTATGAAAAATTTATTATATTCGAAATTTCCCGATAAAATCATTGCTTCAATGACATTCGCTAAAAATTTCCTGATGATAAGTCTTGTTCCGTTACATAAGCGCGGAGGATCCAAATTACGAAGCATAATAATTATGGACCCTTTTTTAAGGATCAATAGATAAGGAGGAGTTCCTGATAGCCCCAAGGAGATAAGAAACTCACCCGGATAATGCACAAGTTACGATTCTTCCACGACTGTGTCAATGGATTGATAAGTTGTGTCGTTTGTTTGAATTTTATATAGATATAGAAGATTTAGGCAGACTGAAGTTAACAAAAAATTATAACAGCGGCTGATTACTAAACGTCCAAAAGGAATAACAGCCAAAATCAACTCTGCAGTCAAACTTTAGCTATTAAAATAACCTAAGTTTGTACGGCAGCCAAAGTTCTGAAAAATCCCACTTATAGGGAATTAGGAGGTATTAGGACTTAACGTCATATAGTTCCTTACCAATTTTCATTATCCTACCATTACTACATCCACGTATATGCAGTATGATTTATTCTATTTGTATGGGAGGTGCCAAGCCCCCTTCTCCCCCACACTACATTTTTCTGGTTTGATTTTGTTTGACCTCATATAACTCCTTACTGAATTTCAATGTTCTAGCATGAACACCTTCAGAGTTATTCAGTACAAAAGATCCCATTTGTATGGGATGTGCCACGCCCCTTTTATGTATCGAAATTATGTTTAGCCTGTGACCATCCCTGGAAGCTTTCTAGTGGGTTGTGCAAATTTGGTTGTGATCGGTCGATCCGTTTAGGACGAAACCCGATCTATACCTACATACATACATAATTTGAATTTTATATATATAAATTAAAGGAGAAGCAGATGACCCACCAATAAGTATACCAAAATAATCTGCAAGACGATTTCAATAGGTTTAGTCATACCCGTTTGTTCTTCAGGAAGCAATGAATGGTAAGAGTAACTTTGATAATCTAAGGTTTTAAGACCTACCCGCGATCTTCGACACTTTTTGGCTCCTTCTTTCGCTCCACGCCTTTCCTGCTTAATTGTTCAAGTACAGCTCTCGCCTCCTTTCAGTCTCGCCCAATCTGATTGAAATGGCTTCGTGCGGCACAAGTTTCGAACGATGTGCCCTGTTTAGCAAGCTCATCCGAGTTTTCATTTCCATCTATTCCCATACCCCCAGGGATCCAATATAAATGTATATTTCTGCCTTCACCGATTCTTTGCAAGAATTGCATGTTTTGCACTTTTTGATATTGTGCTATGAAAGATTATGTGTATCGCCTCATTTGTAATTTGAGCAGCTTTGCGCCAAACATCCATCTCTATTGTAGCTCTATATGCCCATTTGAAGCACAGATGTTGAATCACGTAGTATGTTTGTCTTGTTATTAATGACGCTATACCACTATAGCCGTATAGTCTGCTCTCAACTTACCCAGATGTACTGAGCTTCTTTGCAGTTCTTAAAGCTATGTTCTTCGCTGCCAGGTCTACAGGCGAAACACGCAGAACGGCATACAGCCTTCGGGGTTGGTTTAAAGGATCTAGTTATGCTAAGCATTGATAGCTTGCATGCACACTCTAATTTTTTAGGTTTATCTCAAAGCGCTATTTGTGGGAAGGCCTTTCTTCTTATGACAACTCCAACATCATCTGCGTACGCCGTAAATTTGACGTTCCTCACACTGAACCACCCGAGCAGGTGGTTATGACCAGCGTCCAGCAGAGGTGGCAATACTCCGCCTTTCTGTCCACCGATTTTGTGGCTCCATACATAATCACTCTATGCAAAGCCGTGTCTACCGAATTGCCTATACCAAAGGCATGTTGTGTTGTGGAGAACAGTTTTTCATTTATGTCGGCCTTTACCTACAGAAGAACTTAGTTAATTTTAGTTAATTATTTGGCGCTTAACGTTTAAATAGTTATGGCTTTCCAACAAGGCACGCCAGTCATTTCATCGTTGGGTTAACTGGCGTCAATGGGTCACACCAAGGGCATTTAACTCGTTCGTTTAAATCCACGACCTCTTCATCGGCTTTCATATGCGGGTTTTACAATGCAATGCTGGTTTCACAATTTGAACTTTATTGTGTTCAAGTCAACACAACTTGATTAGATAAAATGAACACTTTTATGTGATTATGCACGTTAGTGAATATTTCATTTGAACTGTATATTTTTGGATTGCAATTTACTTATAAAAAGGGGTTTAACAAAACTTGTTACAATTTATAAATTTTGTGTCACACCGAATGGAGAAAAATTTCGAATAAGTAAAAAAAAGCAAAATGTCAAAACATTGTATATATATGTACATATGTACGTTCATGACAACTGTCAACTCATCAGTTGGGGTTACCAGAGGGGCGAATTTGGTATAAAACTTACCTCAACTGATGAGTATAAGTGATGACTATTAAGGATTATGATGGCTATACATATTCAATGTATAAATAATTCTAGTATAAATTTTTACATGTACATACATATGTAGCTTACAAATAAAAGGTACATATAAATTCAATAATTCAATTAAAATTCAAGTTTAGGTTTTCTTAAACCTAATTTCTATTAAATAGAAGGGTTGGCTGTTGGCGCCTACGACAGTCGCTCAAACATCGTCCCGCCCTAGGCGCGTTCAGCGGCTAGAGCCTCTTGCAGCTCTTGAAGAGTCCGTAGCGCATCTCGTACGAGGAGGTCAGACACTTTTCCCCTGAAAGTGGCAGTTTGCAGCCCTTGAGCGGTGCACCGAACGGTGCGTCGAGCGGCAGTAGATGCTGGCGGTTGTGCTTCGGTAGCTGGACGAGACCGAGAGATAGCTGGGCGAGAACGGGGTCGCACGGTGAGGGTATAGGGTACCTGAGGTGGTACTACTGGGCGACCAGGTCGGGGTGTCTGGCTATGACGTGGGATGCTCGGGGTTTCATCCCGTCGATGCAGCAGAGAGTGATGTCGTAAGCCGCAAGTTCGGCAGCGATCATGTGAGCTGCATTCATCTGGGGCGTGCGATAGCGCTAATCAATTTAGGCAGAATTTATGCGCCCTCGCGAGAATCCATCGTTGTGGCGGCTTCAGTTTCTTGAAGACGCTGCAATTGCGAAGAGCGTGGGTTTGCATACATACGCGGCATCATCGGTAGTCTGTTTGCAGCGGCGGGCTGGCCGCCACTGCTGGCCGCAAGGAGTTTCGGGGTGCCCGTTGCTGATCGCGATTCATGACAATCTGAAAGTATAGTTGTAAATGCCTTTTAGGTGAGAGAAATGTTAAGGCAGGGAGTTTCAGTTGGCATTATGTTGCGAAATACGACTATTAGTGACGGTGATGTGGTAAGAGTGGACAGAGGTGGTTTGAGAGTAGCTACGAATTCTCCGGGGTTGCCCGAGAGGGTGGGCTTTCAGTCTGAGGGAGGAAACAGAGCTTGACAAGTGGTCGTGTGAGGGTGCCGGTTTGAGTACGAACGTCAACAACACGTATATGGCCGTCAGGTCCTGCATGCATTTTTCAATACGTCTAAGGCGCCATTCAGTCGGGGGAAGTGAGTCGTCATGAATGCAGACACACTCACCGACCTTGGGTTCGGGTTGTGGATTTTTCCACTTCTGCCTTTTTTGGATATCCTTTAGGTAATCTTCCTTCCACCTTTTGCTGAATTGATGATGTAAGCTTTTTACCATGTCCCATCGGTTTATAAGAGATAACTCCGCGTGATCCACTTCAGGGATAGCGAGGGGGCAACCTCTGAGAAATTGGCCGGGGGTCAGCGCGGTAAACTCGGTGGGATCTTGGGACAAAGGTGAGATAGGACGAGAGTTTAATACGGCTTCAATTCTTACCAAGAGGGTGGTAAATTCTTCAAAGGTGAACTCGTGGGCTCCTGCAGTCCTCTTGAAGTGCAGTTTGAAACTCTTCACTGCAGACTCCCACAAGCCGCCCATGTGGGGAGCTCCGGGCGGAATAAATTTCTAATTGATGCCCTGGGGAGAGTATTTTGCGATTACTTCTTGAGAGGCAGTTTTCATGAAGTCAACGAACTCCTTTTCCGTCGCTCTTTTAGCTCCAATAAACGTTTTTCCGTTGTCACTCATCATTGAGGCAAGATATCCACCACGTCCGACGAAGCGAGCAAATGCTGCGAGAAAGGCATTTGTTGTTAAGTCTGAGCACAGCTCAAAGTGGATAGCTTTTGTCACGAAACAGACAAAAATGGCCACGTAGCCTTTCAGTACGGTGTGAGACCTTAGCAAGGAGGGCGCTATTTGAAAAGGCCCCGCAAAGTCGACACCGGTAGTGGTAAAAGGCGGAGCGTATGTGCATCGTTCCGGGGGCAAGGCCGCCATGATTTGCGATCACATTTGCTGCTTGTGGAGGGTACAAGTTTTGCACTGATGTATGCATCTCTTTATGAGGGGTTTTAGTCGTGGAATATAGAGATCCTGTCTGAGGCATTGCTGCATTAGACGTATTTCGGCGTGGAGGAGAAGTTCGTGGAGATACTGTATATAGAGGACAGCGAATCTAGATTTTTCTGGGATAATAACGGGATGTTTTTCATTGTAAGTCAACGTCGAATGAACTAATCTACCATGAACCCTGAGGAGCCCGTTTTCATCGAGGTATGGGTTGAGGGTTAAGACAGCTTCTTTTATCAATTGGTTTTGCATTTTCAAAGCATGCTCTTTCGCGAGGAAAATATCGGGTTTGCGTTAAAGTCACAAGTTTATTTTTCGTTCTGCGAGGTCTCCATGAGACAGGGTTTAATGCCTCGAATTCGGTCCTTGAGATTATTAAAGAACCTAAAGGCATATGCCATGATCCTGAGGGCGCGAGGAAAAGAGGAAAATCGATCCAATACATTGGGGTCACCGTCAGCTGAGTGTAGTGCTTCGACTCGGCGCATTTCATGCGGATTGATGCCATAATTTCAGCTGTTCGATTGGATACGAAAGTTTTCCAAGCGTGGGGAGGCTTTTCGAGCCATGCTAACACAATTTCCGAGTCAGACCACATGTAAAGATTTTTAAGAGAGAGCTCGAGAAGTGCGAAGAGGGGCAACCTTGCCTTTCGCGACCAGAAGGTAGGACGACGTGGTGTCACCGTGGGTTGTTCGCAGATATATAGTGGCGCAATATGCCTTTTTTGACGCATCGCAGAAGCCATGCAGTTCAACCTGCTGGTTCGGGATGTAGTCAACCCATCGAGGTGTCTTTATGTTTGAGATGTTGGGTAAATTTTTTGCGAACTGCTTCCATTTAATGAAGCGGAGGGGCTTCACTGGTTCGTCCCAGCTGGTTCCGTCTATTCATTACTCTTGGAGTAAAATCTTGGCCTGAATCATAATCGGCGTAAGCCACCCTGCGGGGTCAAAAATTTTTGCGACCGAGGAGAGAATTTGTCGTTTTGTACTAGCGGACCAGAGGGGTATTGAGTCCACTGTATACGAAAACGTGTCGGTTAGGGCGTTCCACTGTATGCCGAGAGTTTTGGTGTTGCTTGCTTTCTCGAATTCCAAAAGATTGGTGTCCAGCAAGTCCTCTTCTCTAATATTTTTTATAATACTGGGGTGATTGGCCGTTATTTTCCGTAATGGAAATCCTGCTGACGCTAACACTTGGATGACTTGGGAGAGAGATGTTTCAGCCGAGAGAATTTCATGGCTGCCAGAGAGAATGTCATCCACATATGTTTCTTTGGTCAAGACAGGGACGGCTCTGGGGAAAGTTTCTGCTACATCCTTGGCCAGTTGGTGAAGAGTACGTATGGCGAGGTAGGGGGCACAGTTGTCTTTTATGGGGTCGCTCGGAGATGAGCGAAAGACGATCCTCTGATAGTCTCTGTCGTCTTCGTGCATTATAATTTGACGATACATTTTTTCTACGTCTCCGTTGAAAACACACTGGTATGTCCGCCACTTGAGAATCAGAAGCATCAGATCGGGCTGGAGGGTAGGGCCGGTATAAAGAACGTCGTTAAGCGCATGTCCAGATGCCGACTTCTTTGAGGCGTTAAACACGACCCGCACCTTTGATGTCTTTTTCTCGGGCTTAATAACTGCGTGATGGGGAAGATAAAATGAGACTCATTTACCTCCGTCAAATTTTTCATAGGAGCCGGTTTCCTCCATATGATCTAGGGTGAGGTAATCTTCTAGGACACTATCGGTTTGAGTTTTTATATCCCCTTTCTTCAGCAGGCTTCTCTCCACACCAAGAAACTGGCTTAGAGCTGAAGACCGAGAGTGGGATAACGAGATTGACTCTGGGAAGCTGGGTTTAAACGGCAGCCTGACAATGTAACGACCGTTATCATCGCGTGAGGTTGTGGCTGCGTAGAAATTCTCGCAAAACTCGTCTTCTGGAGTTATTTGGGGTTTGGTGGGAACCTCCTCCAATTCCCAGAATTTTCGCTCAGAATCCATCCAAAAATGGTTTTCTGCGCTAGAAGATGGGGGAAAGTTTCTCAACGCCATTTTGGATGATTTGCGGTATTACATCACTGCTTAGGACGAGATCTATTTGCGAGGGGGAGTGGCAGTTCGAGTTTGCGAGGTTGAGGTGTGCCCATTTTGCTTGAAGCTCGCTAGTGAGCTTAAGAGAGGGGAGCATTTTTGTTAGCCGGGGTAATACTATTGCCTCTGCACTTATTCTGGTTTTAAAATTGGGGGATACCAGTGTCAGAGAGCACAATTTGTTTGAGATCTGAACTACCTTGCCGCCCATCCCGGATATTTTAAATCTAGAGGGTTTGGATGGGAGTTTGAGTCTATCTTGGGCTCTGGTAGAGATAAATGTTCGTTCAGATCCCTGATCTACAAGCGCCCTGAGTTTGAAAATTTCTCCTCTATGCTCTACGGGTACGATAGCCGTGGAAAAATTATTTCACAATCGTTTTCGGAATAAAACGATTGGACTTGGCTTTTCTGCGAGCACGAAGGGCTTTCATCCAGGGCTTGATCGGGAGTATTACCGGGTGAGACTGTGGAATTCGTGGTCGTGGCTTGTGAGGCTGTCTTTTGCAATCGTGAGGGTTGTCTTTTGGGCACTTGAGATGTTTCTTCGTGAAGAACTGAGTTGTGCCGATCTTGACATTGATTGCAAGTTTGAGTACTGGAACAGTCTCTCAATATGTGTGACTGAGAGAGGCAATTGAAACACATATTGTTTTCTCTCACAAACCTTCTGCGATCAGAGGTCGACAGCTACCTAAATTTGAAGCAACTTATAAGGGGGTGAGATGAGGTTTTACACATAGCGCACTTGTACATTGTCCGCTGCTCTGTCATATGAGACTGGGTGTGGGAGGTCGATTTATTTTGAAACGCATGTGACTGTTGGGGTTTAAATGGCGGCCTAGTTTGAGGAGGAGTGAATTTACTTTTACTTGGGCGCCATTGATCAACTCTTTCTACCACTTCGTATCGCGTTGTGAGGAACTGGTCCATTTAGGACCAGTTGGGAAATTCTCTTCTTGAGGTTAGAGATTGCTCCCACAACGTGACTGTATTTTCTGGGAGTTTAGAGGTAACCAGATAAATAAGTATGGGGTCACAGTTATCTGTGGAGACTTGTTACGTGGCGAGAATTTGAAGGCAATTATTTACCGATGATTGCAACCTTTGAATGTCTTCACTGTTTTCCGTGGTGATAGTTTTTAAGTTCATCAGGGCCCGTATTTGATTATCTACGAGAACTCGTCTGTTCTCTTATCGGGCCTTTAGGGCTACCCACGCTAAGGCAAAGTTGTCGCCAGTCAAGGGGAATTGATTGAATATTTGAGCTGCGTTTCCTTGGGTTTTGTATCTGAGCTGATAGAATTTTTGCTCTTGGGAGAGTTTCGGGTGGTTGATATAAACGGCTGTGAACATGTCACGAAATGAGGGCCATTTTTCATAACCACCATAAAATATTTCGGTAGCGCAAGAAGGGATTTTTAGCGAAATACCGGAGTTGTCAGATGGAGCTGGTGTGACGGTAGGGGGAACGGGGGCATTTGCTTGTTTAAGCAACTGAAGCTGGTCTTCGATCTGGGCTTTCGTGTCTTCATACGCTATGAGACAGGACCTGTATTTGCTGTTAGCAGATGTTGGAAAATCTTCGGGCAGGTCCTGATCTGGGGTTTCGATAATTTTATCGAAAGCGTGTTGGACTCTATTCCAGAATTTTTCTATGTTAGAGTTGTTTATTTTAAGTGAGGACTCAGTGTTTTCTTGGAGCGACGTCGACCTAAACCGAGCACAATATTCCATAAAATTGTCCGTTTCGGATGTATATTTTTTGGGGGCAGACGAGATTTTAAATCTTTTAACTCCTTGAATTTTGGAGCCACTTTTTTGGTTTTATCGTCACTCATTTTGAGCTTAGTTTTATGACGCTTAGAGTTGAGTATTAACAAAAAATTTAACTTCAGAGAGAAAAAACTTTTTTTTTTTGAATAGAGAGTATTTGCTTTTAACTATGCGAGGGAGTTACGTTTAAATATTCACGTTAAATAGCAAGAGAGAATAATTTCCAAAACTAAAAAAAGTTTTTAAGTTGAATTTTATTGAGGGGGTGACCAATCGAGTTTGACCACTGTGCCGCGTTTGCACTGTATTTAAGGCGTATATATGAGGGGAATTAAATATACGTGTGAAAAATACAAATATATATGTAAATATGAGTAATTATCTTAATTTCTCTATCGATATTCTTGTGGACTGTATAAATGGGGATACAGAGTGAAATAATAAATTACTCGGGAAAATTTTAGCTTTACACAAGAGAGCTATATTTTTTAAACGCTAGTGTACGCACTGAACCACTCTTGTACCACTGTATGAGATTTTGTATTGCCGCTTATTTGTGTAATTAATTTTGTGTATTTTTTTTGTTTGTCGTATTAAAATATAAGGGGTGCTTTTAGCAAGTGTGCCCACTGTAGCTAACTACTGAGATTTTCTTATTTTACTTTGCACATATACCGTACTGAGTTTTGCAATATGGGGTTATTGCTATATGTATATATATATATATATATATATATATATATATATACGAAGTGGTATGTGCAAGTTTTGGCGGGAAATGAGGACCTTTGGCTGGAAATTCTCTTCCTCGAGAATGAAAATTGCCTTACTTTTTCTAGTTTTATATATTTTTCCGTGTTTAAGGGTGTATTAAAATCTCATTTAATACTCACGGTTTTTTGGCAAATGGGTATTTATTGTCGCTAGTTCCTTAGTGGCGTCGAAGGACCACTCTTTAGGGGGGTAAGAATACAAGTTACCTTACTTTTTTGTTATGTGGCTGCTGCGGTGATGGCACGGCTGGGATGGCGATGTTATGGTGGCAGTGGCAGCTTGATTTGGTGATAGTGGATTACGGTGGTGGTGGCGGTGGTAATAGGCCGTTTATTGGTGAATTCTCTTATCGGGTTGCGGCTTTGTATTGAGCGTGTCTTGCAGCGTTTAGGTGCTGAAGCCTTGCACTTTACACAATCTTGACTCGAAAAATACCTTTAATATGAAGCGCAATGCTGGTTTCACAATTTGAACTTTATTGTGTTCAAGTCAACACAACTTGATTAGAGAAAATGAACACTTTTATGTGATTATGCACGTTAGTGAATATTTCATTTGAAGTGTATATTTTTGGATTGCAATTTACTTATAACAAGTAAGGAAGGTTAAGTTCGGGTGTAACCGAACATTACATACTCAGTTGAGAGCTATGGTGACAACATAAGGGAAAATAACCATGTAGGAAAATGAACCGAGGGAAACCGTGGAATGTGTTTGTATGACATGCGTATCAAATGAAAGGCATTAAAGAGTATTTTATGAGGGAGTGGGCCATAGTTCTATAGGTGGACGCCATTTAGGGATATCGCCATAAAGGTGGACCAGGGGTGACCCTAGAATTTGTTTGTACAATATAGGCATCAAACGAATGGTGTTAATGAGTATTTTAAAAGGGAGTGGGCCTTAGTTCCATAGGTGGATGCCGTTTCGAAATATCGCCATAATGGTGGACCAGGGGTGACTCTAGAATGCGTTTCTACGATATGGGTATCAAATTAAAGGTATTAATGAGGGTTTTAAAAGGGAGTGGTGGTTGTTGTATAGGTGGTCGCCTTTTCGAGATATCGCCATAAAGGTGGACCAGGGGTGACTCTAGAATGCGTTTGTACGATATGGGTATCAAAAGAAAGGTGTTAATGAGTTTTTTAAAAGGGAGTAACCCTTAGTTCCATAGGTGGATGCCGTTTCGAGATATCGCCATAAAGGTTGGCCAGGGTGACTCTAGAATTCGTTTGTGCAATATGGGTATCAAACGAAAGGAGTTAATGAGTATTTTAAAAGGGAGTGGGCCTTAGTTCTATAGGTGGATGCCGTTTCGAAATATCGCCATAATGGTGGACCAGGGGTGACTCTAGAATGCGTTTCTACGATATGGGTATCAAATTAAAGGTATTAATGAGGGTTTTAAAAGGGAGTGGTGGTTGTTGTATAGGTGGTCGCCTTTTCGAGATATCGCCATAAAGGTGGACCAGGGGTGACTCTAGAATGCGTTTGTACGATATGGGTATCAAATGAAAGGTGTTAATGAGTATTTTAAAAGGGAGTAATCCTTAGTTCCATAGGTGGACGCCGTTTCGAGACATCGCCATAAAGGTGGACCAGGGGTGACCCTATAATTTGTTTGAACAATATGGGCATCAAACGAAAGGTGTTAATGAGTATTTTAAAAGGGAGTAATCCTTGGTTCCATAGGTGGATGCCGTTTCGAGATATCGACATAAAGGTGGGCCAGGGGTGACTCTAGAATGTGTTTGTACGATATGGGTATCAAATTAAAGGTATTAATGAGGGTTTTAAAAGGGAGTGGTGGTTGTTGTATAGGTGGTCGCCTTTTGAGATATCGCCATAAAGGTGGACCAGGGGTGACTCTAGAATGCGTTTGTACGATATGAGTATCAAATGAAAGGTGTTAATGAGTATTTTAAAAGGAGGTAATACTTAGTTCCATAGGTGGATGCCGTTTCGAGATATCGCCATAAAGGTGGGCCAGGGTGACTCTAGAATTCGTTTGTGCAATATGGGTATCAAACGAAAGGAGTTAATGAGTATTTTAAAAGGGAGTGGGCCTTAGTTCTATAGGTGGATGCCTTTTCGAGGTATCGCAATAAAGGTGGACCAGGTGTGACTCTAGACTTTGTTTGTGCGATATGGGTATCAAATGAAAGGTGTTAATGATTATTTTTAAAAGGGAGTGGGCCTTCGTTCTATAGGTGTTCGCCTTTTCGAGATATCGCCATAAAGGTGGACCAGGTGTGACTTTAGAATATGTTTGTAGGATATGGGTATCAGATGAAAGGTGCTAATGAGTATTTTAAAAGGGCGTGGAGCTTAGTTCTATAGGTGGACGCCTTTTCGAGATATCGCCATAAAGGTGGACCAGGGGTGACTCTAGAATGAGTTTGTACGATATGGTTATCAAATTAAACACATTAATGAGAGTTTTAAAAGGGAGTGGTGGTAGTTGTATGTGTGAAGGCGTTTTCCAGATATCGACCAAAATGTGGACCGGGGTGACCCAGAACATCATCTGTTGGATACCGCTAATTTATTTATATATATAATACCACGAACAGTATTCCTGCCAAGATTTCAAGGGTTTTTTATTTCGCCCTGCAGAACATTTTCATTTTCTTCTACTTAATATGGTAGGTGTCACACCCATTTTCCAAAAGTTTGTTTCTAAAGTTATATTTTGCGTCAATAAACCAATCCAATTACCATGTTTCATCCCTTTTTTCGTATTTGATATAGAATTATGGCATTTTTTTCATTTTTCGTAATTTTCGATATCAAAAAAGTGGGTGTGGTCATAGTCGGATTTCGTTCATTTTTCATACCAAAATAAAATGCGTTCAAGTAAGCACGTGAACTAAGTTCATTAAAGATATGTCGATTTTTGCTCAAGTTATCGTGTTAACGGCCATGCGGAAGGACAGACGGACGACTGTGTATAAAAACTGGGCGTGGCATCTACCGATTCCGCCCATTTTCACAGAAAGCAGTTAACGTCATAAAATCTATTCCCCTACCTAATTTCAAAAGGATTGGTTAATTTTTGTTCGACTTATGGCGTTAAAAGTATCTTAGACAAATTAAATGAAAAAGGGCGGAGCCACGCCTATTTTGAAATTTTCTTTTATTTTTGTATTTTGTTGCACCACATCATTACTGGAGTTGAATGTTGACATAATTTACTTATATACTGTAAAGTAATTTTACTTAAAAAAAATTTTTTTTTTAAAAGTGGGCGTGGTCCTTCTCCGATTTTTCTAATTTTTATTAAGCGTACATATAGTAATAGGAGTAACGTTCCTGCCAAATTTCATCATGATATCTTCAACGACTGCCAAATTACAGCTTGCAAAAATTTTAAATTACCTTCTTTTAAAAGTGGGCGGTGCCCTGCCCATTGTCCAAAATTTTACTAATTTTCTATTCTGCGTCATAAGTTCAACTCATCTACCAAGTTTCGTCCCTTTATCTGTCTTTTGTAATGAATTATCGCACTTTTTCGGTTTTTCGAAATTTTCGATATCGAAAAAGTGGGCGTGGTTATAGTCCGATATCGTTCATTTTAAACAGCGATCTGAGATTAGTACTCAGGAAGCTACATACCAAATTTCATTAAGATACCTCAAAATTTACTGAAGTTATCGTATTAACGGGCGGACGGACATGGCTCAATCAAATTTTTTTTCGATCCTGATTATTTTGATATATGGAAGTCTATATCTATCTCGATTCCTTTATATATGTACAACCAACCGTTATCCAATCAAACTTAATATACTCTGTGAGCTCTGCTCAACTGAGTATAAAAAGGGGTTTAACAAAACTTGTTACAATTTATAAATTTTGTGTGTCACACCGAATGGAGAAAAATTTCGAATAAGTAAAAAAAAGCAAAATGTCAAAACATTGTATATATATGTACATATGTACGTACGCGTCAACTGTCAACGCATCAGTTGGGGTTGCCAGAGGGGCGAAATACAAATTGGTATAAAACTTACCTCAACTGATGAGTATAAATAATGACTATTAAGGATTATGATGGCTATACATATTCAATGTATAAATAATTCTAGTATAAATTTTTACATGTACATACATATGTAGCTTACAAATAAAAGGTACATATAAATTCAATAATTCAATTAAAATTCAAGTTTAGGTTTTCTTAAGCCTAATTTCTAATAATTCAATTAAAATTCAAGTTTAGGTTTTCTTAAACCTAATTTCTATAAAATAGAAGGGTTGGCTGTTGGCGACTACGACATTCGCTCAAACACTACGTAAACTTCGCACAGTTCATCATTGAATCTTCTTCGGTACTCGCCGTCGCCAACGCCTAAGGGTCCGTAAATATTTTGAAGACTTTCACTTGAACACTCCCAGAGCCTCATCGGATGCCTAAAGTGTTCATGCTTCTGTACCATAAGCTAGGGCGAGTACGATAATTGACTTGTAGAATAACGATTTTCGTTTGCCGAGAGAAGACTTTACTTTGCAATGCCCTACCTAGTCCAAAGGAGAAGTTTTTGGAAAAAGTGATTCTTCGCTAGATTTCAGACCTGATTTTGTTATTTGTGTTAAAACTGGTTCTCCCGACTGTGGCGTGGTAGCCAAGACGCAATGCTCTGACTCTTTGCTTGATTATAGCAGGTACTTTGTTTTCTTTTTATCATTCACCATCAAACAGATCTTTTCGGCTCCTTTGTCATGTTTGGAGTAAACAAGACTAGCGACCAGATGTTCAGGCCGAAAAACTGAGTCCTTCATACTGCGTTTATACCTACCAATTGCCTACACTCATCATTGTATTAAATTGTATCAGTAATTTTACCAATTCCATTTAATTATTGCATCGATTCATTTTGTAACTTCATTATTACATTTGCATTCAAACGCGACTTTTGGTGCATTTGCAGACTCCAAAATGTTCGGCAAAAGTTGCAGCTGCTTATGCTTTTCTTCCTTTTGTGCGTGTCCTTGAGCTAAACAATTTTCATTTAAATAAGAAGAAGGTAATTTATATCTTCTCGACAAAAACCACAGCACGTGAAAAGCATTGTTTACACCAACCCACTTAATGGGTAGCTGGGAGTTTTAGAAATATCACAGAAAATGAATGGAAACATTTCAGCTTTGGGTTACACACTGAAAGGAAGGTAAACTAAAGGATGGATTTTGAGCTTCCTTTATCGTCAAGTGTTGTATAGTTGAAGCAGCTGTAACTGCAGATGCAAAACAACTTGTTTGGTAAGAGTTTTTAATTAAATTCCATATACTCGTAATTTGTGTATGTGTTTGTTTATTTTTAAGAAAAGTTTCTTTTAGTCTCATATTTAGAGTTTTTTTAATAATAGTGATTTCATACCCAGTTGAGTTGCCATTTGATGTTTGAAAAGACGGTCCAGCTCGTAAAGGTGGGTTCAGTTAACTATACTTTTTCAAACTGTTTTTCAGAAAAGGGCATATGAATTTGAGAAAGCAGCAAATTTATATGAGAGATGGTCAGCCCCACTTAGAAAAAGTTTTTTTTTTTAATTTTTTTAAATTTTTTTGCCCGGTCGTGAGCTCAGGATACTCGATGTGGTAGGCTCAGCACGCTACCACCACACCACCAGCAAATCACTCATATTATAAGGCTTTACCGCTTCTCTTAGCGACCACCGTGGTGCCACGTGCCGAGCCTATCTCACGGAAGGTTCTGAATTCTACAACAACATCACAAGTTCATTGGTTTAGCAGACAGTGTATTTCTACCACGAAAAGGTTCTCACCTGACTCATACCGCCAATTTGTAGAGGAAAAAAGAGCACGACGCGAGTTGGAAGAAAAACTCGGCCTGAATCTCCGCGGAGGTAAATCGCTCCAAATTATTTGTTTCATGCTGCTTCCAGATTGGATTAAGTTAAGCTGAACTGACCGGTTCCTGAGGACCTCACATAGACTGAATGAGTCCATAGTGTTACCAGAAATTTGCTTAACGACCAAATTTAAAAACCTTGTCAAAAACTGAAACTTACATAAAATAACTTCGTACTTTGCGCAAACACTAAAAGCTTTCTTGGACTTTTGTCACTTGCTGCTTCTAGTTTTGATAGCTATATCACTCCTAATAGCATGTTACGCCCGAAGGCAGTGTTCAATCAGAAAACCTGTCATGAGTCTACAGTCCTATCTTTTTAATGATATGAGTAACTTTGTTAGTCCTATACATGATTTTCAACACGTTACAGCTCCGTGCTTAGATGCACGACTTTCCTGCTTGGTCGATCATATGCACCTCTCGCTCAAACTAATTGAGTAGTATATGGAAAGAGTTTTGAGAGATGTGCCCTTTTAAGCTAGTCCATCCGCTTTTTTATTCCCATCGATTCCAATCTGCTTTGGGACCCAATATAGATGTATGCTTCTTCCAAACCCGGTTCTTTCCAGGGACAGCTTACACTCTAACACACTTGTACATGATGTGCTAAGCCAGATTGCAGCTTTAATTGCTGCTTGTCTGTCTATATAAAAGTTGACGCGACTGCAGTTTAGGCTTTTATCTCCCAGTATTTCTTTTTCTTTTGTGACGGCTACTAATTCCTCCTGAAAAACGCTACAGTGATCTGGCAGCATTTAATGTGTGCACAGTATACCGCAGACCCTTTTCCTTCCATTTCCTCGTCCGCTATTTGGCACCTTTGCGCCAATCATCCACCTCTACTGTAGCTCTAAGAGCCCTTTCGAAGTGCAGTTAGGGAATCAGGTAGTCTGTTCGTCCAATGGTTGATGAAAAGCGCTCAGGGAAATACACACAAATATAAGCTGGGAGACCATTCATCGGATGTATTGCTTACACTATGAGTGGGGATTGAATACATTATAATCAACCTTAAAAAAGGTGTACGACGGGGTACCCACTTTATTTCGATTTCGGTTTTGAGAATTTCGAGGATTTTTTAAACAGGATGTTTTATGTTTGAGATTTTCAGGGAACTCCAATGCGTGGCATTCGTGATTACTGCGAAACTTTGTATCCGATTTGCTTGAAAACTCATACTTAACATACATATTCGCTTCTCCTTTTGTCTGATAAGTTGGTTATATACCAAACTGTATAAAAGATTATAATTATGATTCCGAGGGTATTATTTGGGATGCCTTTTATTCAAGAGAAACTCGGCCTTAGATCTCTTTGGAGGTTATCGCGCCTTACATTTTATTCAGCAAATGAACCAGGGATAGACCTACTCGATTAAATATTGTTTAAGATTCAGCTTTATTTTTGCCTATATTAATATTAGAAACACTTGTGTCAGAAATAAAAAATAAATAAATGTAAGGCGCGATAACCTCCGAAGAGATTTAAGGCCGAGCTTTTCTTCCAATTTGCGTCGCGCTCCTCTTGCTTTTCCCTACAAATTGGCCGGACGGGAGCTATATGTTTTATGCCGACTCCGAACGGCAACTGCAAGGCAGATGAGTTTTCACTGAGAACTTTTCATGGCAGAAATACATCCGGAGCGCTTGCCAAACACTGCCGAGGGGGCACCCCGCGTAGAAAAATTTTCTTCTAATTGAAAAACCTTATTTCTAAAATTTTTATGTTGCTTTGCCCGGGGTGTGAACCCCCGCGCCGGTCGCTTCTTCGCTCTGCCAACTTGCGCCAATTGGTCACACCATGGGATTTTAAATTGTTTTTCACTTGGTCCTTCCAGCGGCCCCCCGCCCTCTTCCTCTGCTTACGGGTTCCGGTAAAAATAAAAATACGAAATTGATGACACGACGATAACAACTTTATAATACTCTGATAACTTTGCGATATCAAATTGATAGCTTTTTGCTAAATCGTCGATAACTTTTCTATCAAATTTATAGCACTATTCGATAGCAAATCGACAACTTTCAGATAACGTTGTGATAACTTTTTCAAAGTAAACCTATAACCTTTCAATAAGAAATCGATAACTTTTTGATAAACTGTCCATAAAAAATTGATAATTTTAGGGAAATAAACCGATAACTCGTCAATAATAAAAACCGTTACTCATTGATAAACTTTGTCAATGATAGCAAATTCGTCAAATTTTGATAACAAATCGATAGACCTCGTCGATAACACACCTATTACAAACCGATTACACGGCTATAATAAATTGATAGCACTCAGTCCGGTTTTGAGTTCCGGCATCGGTTTTGATTTCTAATCTTTCCTTTCCTCTCCCCTAATTTTCTTTTTTCCCTCAAAGGAAAATGCGGCAATGATTTTACGACCAAATGTACAAAGGCCACAACGGAGTGCAGGTTTCAAGTTAAAAGCAATATCGTTCGCGCAACTTAATTTAGCATTGACAGGAAGGAGAAGGCAGTGGAGGCAAACGTAGCACCAACTACTAGAATCCTTTAGCTGCAATATCGATATGCTCTCTCAGCATTTTTCTTTTTTGATTTCTGATATTCTTTTACCTCCATGATTGCTTGAGGTTGCCCAACAACTTTTAATTTAGTTCGTTCTTAGCCTTGTGCGCAGGTTTAAGGTTTCTTAATTTTCACTTTTTGAATTTTGTATTATTTTTTACGTTCATTTTTAATTTAGCAACCATTTTCAAACTTCGATGAAATATGAGGTAAATATTTATAATTATGTTATCTTCATTGTGAGCACTGTTTTACAATATCACATATCCTTAGAACGTATTTACACAGGTTCAGTGTTGATTAAAAGATAATAGCCTTGACCTGATGAAAAACTTAGTTTTTACATGCTTCTCACGTTCAACTTTCGCTGTTTGCGCAAATAAAAATAAAAATTAATTGCTGCAGATTTCATTCACTGTGACGCAGTAGGAGGCAACTCTGCACTTATTAATAGGCGGCAATATGCCAGGAATCAAACATAAACACATTAGGAGCACTTCCTCGCAAGTGAGTGAAGTGGCTGCCACCTGCTGTGGAAAGGGATTCCCTTTGGATCATAGTAGGTTGGTTTACCACGTCTGCACCGTCAGACAGGTCTTCTTCACTGGCCGTAGTGAAACTCTGCTTTTAACCAAATTTCTTCTGAATAAGAAGCGATTTGCCTCCCCTTTGGATCAGAAGATGGTTGTTTACCACATCTGCTCCATCAGACAGGTTTTCCTCACTGGCCATAGTTAAATCGTAATTGTTACCACTTTTCTTATAAATAAGAAGGGATTTGCGTCACCTATTTCTCAGAAAAAAGGTTATGCACGAGCATCCTGCTCCTCTACTACTTTGCTAGAATGAAAGAGACAATATTTTGAGCGTAGAATCTCTCTTAAATGACTGTTTACAAATGTTGGCTTAGGTCAACCGCTCTCCCCTGTTGTTTGACCGTTGGCTGGCACTTTATCACTTTCTGTGGAGAACCGTCACCGTCTTTAGATCGCAACTACCTCGGCCATATTACCTACGAGAAGCTTCTCTCTCAATCTCTCAACTGGACTTAAGGTTGTGGGGATTCCGTGTTCTGCATTAATTTTCTCTTTTGTTCCTAATACTACCGTTCCGTGTTCCTAATGCTACCGAGAACTATAACAGAGTCTTGTTATTATTGTTGTAAAGAAAGTTATCGATCGCTTACGTGTATGTACTAACGCTTTATGATGGATGCGACCTTGTATGAACGAGAATTCAGTGAATCCTTTTGTATTAGGATTTCGATAGGTTGGAGATACCATATCTCCAATTCATTCCTTCGCTTGTTTGTGTCCCGATTGTGAAGTAGGAGCAACTATTTTTCGCATTGTAGAACATGTTTTTATTATTATTAGTTTTTGTATTTTTTTTTAATAATGTATATTATGATTATTGTATAATTTTTTGTAATGTATATATTTAATTTTATTGTTTTCGTCAAACTCTGCTAACATGACTTTAGTTGTGCTATCGCGACGCTATCTACCGCGACGCGGCCTTTCCCGGTTTCTTTTCCACTTCGTAATGTCTGTGAGAAAATCGCATACTACTGTCTATTTCTCATTACTTTCGTGCATCTTCCTCACGAATGTCTCGGGAATGTAATCTTCTCCAGATAACTACGCCAAGCAGTCTGCATCCATAGGTTCGGGACATTTTTTCTTTCTTTTATGCGATTTGGGATGGAATATGCCTAATGCACCACAACTACTGCCATTACATCAACCGTGTATCCGCGGACTAAAATCTACCCCATTTGCAACGGTTGCCGACCCTGGGACCGCTTTGGCATTACTTTAGGGTGGTGTTCCAGTGTCAACTCCGTTTTTTCCATTGCCAACTAGAGTCCATGCAAGTGTAGCCATTCCTTTGTGCGTATCATGACTGGATAAGCTTTACGCGAGCTTCTTCCGTATTTCGAGCTTTAGTGGCTACAGCAATGTCGTCTGCGTATGCTACTAATAATGAATCATCAGGCATTTCAAGTTTTCTTCTCTGCACGTGGCTTTCATAGTACGTGGACCCCCTGAGGTTTAATATATAAAGATGCGATCACTGAGGTAACTTCTGCTGACGCGCTGTAGGTACGATAGTATTTGAAATCGCTGCTTAAAAGCGGTCTGCCTATATCGTGCTCTCGAAAGCGTTTCCCCCAATTAAGGTTGCAAGGAGGACAACTCGCTTCGATTTAGGATTACCTCGCTGTACTATTTCTACGCTTGTAAAGTCGTCTTCAATTGTGCCTAAAGTGCATTTCCCGGTCTGAGCTATGCAGCCTGGATGATAGTCGCGCTGCTTTCTCTATGCCGTCTTTGATATTTGGTTTTAGGAGCCTATGAAACAATTTTCCGATTGTGCGAGTATGCGTTACCGCCGCTATGCCGGTGACAATTTCGGTTCACCTTTGTCGTTACCAAATGGCACAAGCTGCTGCATTTCCTATGTTTCGGGGAACAATCCGTCCTTTAGACACTATAGATTGTATAAACTCTCTACTACCTCATCTACACAATGGTGGAATATTTTATGGTCTTCGTGTTTGAATCAATAGAGATACTTCTTAAAACATACCCGTTGAAGAGCTGGGTTAAGTAGAAATTCTCTTCGCCATGATTTCGAAGCACCCAGTATTCCAGGACAGGAATGCATCTACATATATGTGCAGTTCGCAGAGCTCCTTTCGAGTTCTGTCATCTAAGCTACCAGTTTGGCATTTTGATTTCTCGTGCTTCGAAGCAACTCAAGGACGTTTACATATATGCCCTTTTTGCTTTTTGCTGTGGTGAAAAGTTCACTCCTGCCAAAACTTACCACAAAATAAATTCAGTTTAATTTGTTTGTCAAACAAGTTATTCAAGTATTTGATGTAAATTTATGCATTTCCACTTTAAAACTCTACACCCAATAAAAACCAACAAATTTGACACTGTGGACAGCCAAGAAAAACAAGTCATATTTGTAAATATAGTGAGTTGAGTTACTTTTAGTAGCACACAACTTGACTGGAATTTTATGTTTTATTTGGTTAATGTTGTTGTTGTTTGTTGTTATCATATATCTAAATAAATGTGTGCGGAAGTGCTTACTTAGATAACAGTAAACAAGTAGCTTGAGTGACGGTGCTTTACACGTAAATAAAGTTCCGCACATTATTGCGTTCGGTTCGGCCTGCGGGCAGTGTCGGGGGCAGGGCCACTCAAATTCAACATAGAATACGATATATAAAGATGTTAGTGTATGTTGAGTTTTTTTTAAATAATTACACTTTGAATTGAAAAAAAAAACAACTTAAATATCGTCGGTCCCATGGAAGGCCAACACGTTTTAATTCAAATGGAAGACTAACACGTTTCAATTCCCATGAAAGGCTGACATGATTCGTTATTCGTGTGGGAAACACGTTTCGTCTTCTTGCGTGGATGACTAACGCATTTCAGTTTTTCGTGCGGAAGACTAACACAGTTAATTGAGGATAGCCTAAATTCAGATTTGATATTTGAAAAATGTATTACATCAAATAAAAGATAATTTTGAATGTTTTAAAGAATGAATAAGGTGGGTTAGGTAAGGTTAAACTGGCAGCTAAATGGGGACCTCAAATATACTGAATGAGTCAGCAGTGGTTCCAGAAGTTTCTCCAATGTCCAAGCTGAAAAACCCTATCAAGAGCCAGAAGCTCTCTAGGATCTATGCTACTCACTTCTTCTAGATCCCATAGCTGCCCGCCCCTAGTAGCTGGAGTCTAAGTGAGAGCAGGACAGGAGCACAAGATGTGTTTGATCGTTTTCTCCTCTTACACTTCCCTCACCTGCTTTCACTGGCCAGGTATGTGACGCCAAAAGGCAGTGCCCCTCAGAATAACCATCACGACGCTACAGTCTCCTCTTTTCAATGATATGAGTAACTTGGTTAAACTGCGACCTGCACATGATCAACAACGCTTTACAGCCCCGCGCTTAGTTGTACGCCATTCCTGCCTGGTCGGTCATTTGCAGCTCTCGCCTTGTTTTTATCTTGCTCAATTTTATTGGAAGTCTACGTTACAAGCTTCGTGCCATGTAGCTTGCTAATCTGGTTTTACAAGAGAGGAAATAACAGATTATTTTATGTTAAAAAGCTAATCCAAAATATGAACTGTGCTGGAGTGAAGATTACAGTTTTAACATAGACAACGGAAGGGTTGGTCTAGTTCAAAATTAGTTCAAGAATGTTTTGGAATGCGAAATCTTAATTTTCTAGAAGGCGGAATTGGAACATTGAAGTTCATTTCGTTCAGTAGAAATGAGCTGGAGGCGAAACCGTTTTGCAATTTATATATAAAAATTATTCCCAGCATAATAAGTTTCATACGATTAGTATAAGAAGTGAGGTTATGGCAACGGGTCCCATTGAAAGTCTCTTAACGCAGTTTTTGGACTGATGGTTGAAGCAGCACTCTTTAACATAGCCTGATCTCTAGTACAGGATTAGGATATTCTAAATCAATCGAGGGTAGGACGGTTTTGATTAAGGACAGTTACCGTCAAAGTACTCGGAGTGTCCTCACCTCGTTTACGTTTATTACCACGTGTATCCTTATTTGAAGTATGACATAAGCACACAGCAACACTGGTGGTTTTAGAGGCACTGAGCGAGCAGTTCTAAATGCACTGTATAGGACAGGCAGCAAAACACGCAAACAGCTGTGATGAAAATAAAGAAAAATGAAAATGAGCCGTCCTTAATTTTAACAACAACAAAATAATCAGCAAGTCAAAATTAAACAAAATACTCGCTCAAATATGTGTGACAAACGTGTGGTAGCTCCTTGTACAATATCTTAACAAATAGATTAGCGAGTATTAATGAATTATTCCCTCAAATAATCCCGGAGTGTCCATTATTTAGTTAGTGTGTTCAGGTCTCTATATATTTAAATAGATATAATGCTAGTATCCCCATTTTTTCTGGGTTTCCTCAAAAATGTCTGCTTGCTAACCAATAATAAGGATGTGCTGCCCGATTTTTATGGTATGCGTCCAAAATTCGCCCATATCTTTCAATCATAATCCCTTATATAAATCACATAACTGATTTCAAAAAATTTATATGAGAGGCAAACTATGAGTTCTTTATAAGCGCAATGGGAGTCTGATCGGACTCTTATTTAGGCCTGTATAAAATAAGTTTCATATCCGCCGACTATTGCAAGAAGGGAAATATACTAACTTCGGGCTATTAAATGGGTTGTAAACGCTGCGATTTAGGATTCCTTTATGACACGATTTTGATTCCGCATGTATGATGGGAAGGCAGAAATTGGAGTAAGTAGTTGTAAGTAAACATAAGTTAAAATCAAAACAAAAACAAAACTTTTTGTGATTTAAATAAAAATTTACTTCACACAAGTTGTAGGTTTTTTATTTATAGCAGGAAAAGTACAAATAGAAGTTTACTTTCGAAATAAGATACTAATACAGAGGTGCCAAGAAGAGTCTCGTAGAGCGTTGGAAATAAATTTGGTCTTCTCCTAACTACATGTCGTGCGAGTGACAATAGTGCCATAAAAAGAAGAATAAAAATGAGTTGAATTTCCACATTTTTTCCTTTATAACAGCGAAAAACATCTCAACTTTTCCTGTATAGCCCAAAGACATATCAGTGCAAGTGACAGCATTGATAGATGTGTACATAAAGTCCAACGTGGATGAATAGCTGCTCTCCACAATACAACATGCGTACACCAAAGGCACGTTGTTAGACACCGCACTGCATATTGTCGTAATAAGCATAGAGAAAGCCCTGGAATATAAGGAGTATGTTCTAGGAGTCTTCTTAGACATTGCATGGATGGTCTTAATTACATTAAAGTACATCCAGCCTTATCCAGATGGATCGGTTGCATGCTAAATTGCAGGAAGATTACCTCACAATGGGCATTGTATGAGGCCACGAAATCAGTGGACAGGGGCACTCAGCAGGGTGGGGTGCTATCACCTCTGCTGTGGATGCTGATCATAAACCAACTGCTCGGGCGATTCGATGAGGGACCCGTAAAACTTATGCCTTACGCAGATGAGGTGGCAATTGTCATAAGTGGAAAATGTCTTCCAAAGATTAGCTCTTTGTATAATTGGGCGCTTCGGGATTTTCATACCTGGGCATCTATTATCGGGTTAACAGCCAACGCAGAGAAGACGGATATGGTCTTGTTTACTAAGAGGTACAAGGTCCCAAATTGGACCAGGCCTAAGTTAAGAGAGGTGACCCTACAGAAGAAACCTTGCACGAAATATCTAGTAATCATCCTAGAGAGTAAGCTGTCATGGAAGCTCATCGTGGAGGGCGAAGAAGGCCTCGGCTGCACTTTATGCACGTAAAGGAATGGTGGGATATACGTGGGGTGTATGTGGGGTTTATCGCTGTATCTTTCTCATTGGCTATTTACAGCGACTGTAAACCCTATTCTATACTATGGAGTTCTTGTTTGGTGGAAAGCCAAACAAAAAAGAATCTACCTAAAAAAATTAAGGGAGCATGCAGGCTATCAATGCTGCACATTCCACATGTAGACCTGGAAGGAAAGAATATAGCGTTAACAACTAGAGTTGGCAAATATCCGTGTACTTGTGATTTTGTCACAGCTACTGAAATATCACAGTACATTTCAGCGGCAAGCTTAGAAGGAATAACCGTGACAGATTGCCTGTGACAGCATTTATTTCCCGTTACCAATCACGCTTACCGGTAAACTCTATCATAGACTAAAATAAAGCTATGATCACAGCAACAAATGGCTTCTATGATATAAACCAATATAATGAGCGTATTATTTAAGCTGTGACTGAATAACAGTACATGTCACAGAAACGATGCAGAGACGGCTATAGAAGCACCCTCGCTAAATATATCCACTTTTAAATCGATGGTCGCAGTAATAGTAATATTTTGTATGTACTTTAGTAGAGGCTGTTCCTTAGAGTTCTTCTGCAACATCTGTTACTAATTCGCAATAAAATCCATAGGAAAAAATACAAATTCATTTTCCTTTGTTGTTTTTGTTTTGTTTCAGTCACAGTCACGAGTGACGTCGTTCCTCAAAAATCACGGGATCGGCCAACATTATTAACAAATGCAACGAGACTCCGCTCCGACTTCGGATTTGGCTTCAATGTTGAGATGGTATCTTTCAATTCCTGCAACTTCTGTTTCTTTCCTCTCTATGTCTTCACATTTTTGCCAACAAAATAAAATAAAATAAGTAAAATAAAATAAAATAAAATAAAAAAATTAATTAAAATGAAAAAATAAAATAAATTAAAGTTACTTTCCTTAAGTAAAGCAAAAGAGAAGATAAAAAGTAATGGAAAGGAAAAGAAAGCAACCGAAAGTAAAGGAAATGAAAGAAGAGCATCGAAAGGAAGGGAGCGAAAAGCAAAAAAGAAGATAGAAAAGAAAAACAAGAAAGGAAGGTTAAGTTCGGTTGTAACCGAACATTACATACTCAGTTGAGAGCTATGGTGACAACATAAGGGAAAATAACTATGTAGGAAAATGAACCGAGGGTAACCTTGGAATATGTTTGTATGACATGTGTATCAAATAAAAGGCATTAAAGAGTATTTTATGAGGGAGTGGGCCATAGTTCCATAGGTGGACGCCGTTTCGAGATATCGCCATAAAGGTGGACCAGGGGTGACCCTAGAATGTGTTTGTACGATATGGGTATCAAATTAAAGGTATTAATGAGGGTTTTAAAAGGGAGTTGTGGTAGTTGTATATGTGAAGGCGTTTTCCAGATATCGACCAAAATGTCGACCAGGGTGACCCAGAACATCATCTGTTGGATACCGCTAATTTATTTATATATGTAATACCTGCCAAAATTTCAAGGGCTTTTTATTTCGCCCTGCAGAACTTTTTCATTTTCTTCTACTTAATATGGTAGGTGTCACACCCATTTTAAAAAGTTTTTTTTCTAAAGTTATATTTTGGGCCAATAAACCAATCCAATTACCATGTTGCATCCCTTTTTTCGTATTTGGTATAGAATTATGGCATTTTTTTCATTTTTCGTAATTTTCGATATCGAAAACGTGGGCGTGGTCGTAGTCGGATTTCGGCCATTTTTTATACCAATTCAAAGTTAGTTCGTAAAAGTACTTGAACTCAGTTTAGTAAAGATATATCGATTTTTGCTCAAGTTCTCGTGCTAACGGCCGAGAGGAAGGACAGACGGTCGACTGTGTATAAAAACTGGGCGTGGCTTCAACCGATTTCAAGAAAACAGTTATCGTCCTAGAGTCTAAACCTCTACCAAATTTAACAAGGATTGGAAATGTTTTGTTCGACATATGGCATTAAAAGTATCCTAGACAAATTAAATGAAAAAGGGCGGAGCCACGCCCATTTTGAAATTTAATTTTTTAAAAGTGGGCGTGTTCGTAATCTGATTTTGCTAATTTTTCCTTGGCGCACATATAGTAATAGGAGTAACGTTCCTGCCAAATTTCATCATGATATCTTCAACGACTACCAAATTACAGTTTTCAAAACTTTTTACAAATTTTCTATTCTGTGTCATAAGGTCAACTCTCCTACCAAGTTTCATCGCTTTAGCCATCTTTGGTAATGAATTATCGCACTTTTTCGGATTTTCGAAATTTTCGATATCGAAAAAGTGGGCGCGGTTATGGTCCGATTTCGTTTATTTTAAATATCGATCTGAGATGGGTGCCCAGGAACCTACATACCAAATTTCACCAAGATACCTCAAAATGTACTCAAGTTATCGTGTTAACGGACGGACGGACATGGCTCCATCAAATTTTTTTTCGATCTTCATGATTTTGATATATGGAAGTCTGTATCTATTTCGATTCCTTTATACCTGTACAACCAACCGTTATCCAATCAAAGTTAATACACTCTGTGAGCTCTGCTCAACTGTGTATAATAAATGTAAGGAAATAAAAGGAGGGGAAAGGAAAGGAAGGAATTTCAAACAGTGGGCGAACTCTAGTTTTATTTAAATTTCTAATGGCTTCACGTTATTTTGATATGCATAAGAGTATATTGATGATGGATTATTTACATGTTTACATGTTTACTTAAAACAAAAATAAAATGTTTTTTCTGTTGCATACTCAAATTGAGTGCTTTTTATTGAAAGCTAAAGAATACCATAAATACAAAAGAAAAAGGAACAAGTAAGGAAGGCTAAATTCGGGTGTAACCGAACATTACATACTCAGTTGAGAGCTATGGAGACAAAATAAGGAAAATCACCATGTAGGAAAATGAACCTAGGGTAACCCTGGAATGTGGTTGTATGACATGTGTATCAAATGGAAGGTATTAAAGAGTATTTTAAGAGAGAGTAGGCCATAGTTCTATGGATGGACGCCATTTAGGGATATCGCCATAAAGGTGGACCAGGGCTGACTCAAGAATGTGTTTGTACGATATGGGTATCAAATGAAAGGTGATAATGAGTATTTTAAAAGGGAATGGGCTTTAGTTCTATAGGTGAACGCCTTTTCGAGAAATCCCCATAAAGGTGGGCCAGGGGTGACTCTAGAATATGTTTGTACGATATGGGTATTAAATGAAAGCTGTTAATGAGTATTTTGAAAAGGAGTGATCCTTAGTTCCCTAGGTGGACGCCGTTTCGAGATATCGCCATAAAGGTGGACCAGGGGTGTCTTTAGTTGTACGATATGGGAATAAAATGAAAGGTGTTACTGAGCGTTTTAAGAGGGAGTGGGCATTAGGTCCATAGGTGGACGCCTTTTCGAGATATCGCCATTAGGGTGGGCCAGGGGTGACTCTGGAATGTGTTTGTACGATATGGGTATCAAATTAAAGGTGGTAATGAGTATTTTAAAATGGAGCAATCCTTAGTTCTATAGGTGGACGCCTTTTCGAGATATCGCCATAAAGGTGGACCAAGGGTGACTCTAGAATGTTTTTACGATATGGGTATCAAACGAAAGGTGTTACTGAGCACTTTAAGAGGGAGTGGGCACTAGGTCTATAGGTGGACGCCTTTTCGAGATATCGCCATTAGGGTGGGCCAGGGGTGACTCTGGAATGTGTTTGTACGATATGGGTATCAAATTAAAGGTGGTAATGAGTATTTTAAAATGGAGCAATCCTTAGTTCTATAGGTGGACGCCTTTTCGAGATATCGCCATTAGGGTGGGCCAGGGGTGACTCTGGAATGTGTTTGTACGATATGGGTATCAAATTAAAGGTGGTAATGAGTATTTTAAAATGGAGCAATCCTTAGTTCTATAGGTGGACGCCTTTTCGAAATGTCGCCATAAGGGTGGGCCAGGGGTGACTCTAGAATGTGTTTGTACGATATGGGTATCAAACGAAAGGTGTTACTGAGCATTTTAAGAGGGAGTGGGCATTAGGTCCATAGGTGGACGCCTTTTCGAGATATCGCCATTAGGGTGGGCCAGGGGTGACTCTGGAATGTGTTTGTACGATATGGGTATCAAATTAAAGGTGGTAATGAGTATTTTAAAATGGAGCAATCCTTAGTTCTATAGGTGGACGCCTTTTCGAGATATCGCCATAAAGGTGGACCAAGGGTGACTCTAGAATGTTTTTACGATATGGGTATCAAACGAAAGGTGTTACTGAGCACTTTAAGAGGGAGTGGGCACTAGGTCTATAGGTGGACGCCTTTTCGAGATATCGCCATTAGGGTGGGCCAGGGGTGACTCTAGAATGTTTGTACGATATGGGTATCAAACGAAAGGTGTTACTGAGCATTTTAAGAGAAAGTGGGCATTAGGTCTATAGGTGGGCGCCTTTTCGAGATATCGCCATTAGGGTGGGCCAGGGTGACTCTAGAATGTGTTTGTACGATATGGGTATCAAATGAAAGGTGCTAATGAGTATTTTAAAAGGGAGTAATCCTCAGTTCTATAGGTGGACGCCTTTTCGAGATATCGCCATAAAGGTTGACCAAGGGTGACTCTAGAATGTTTGTACGATATGGGTATCAAACGAAAGGTGTTACTGAGCATTTTAAGAGGGAGTGGGCATTAGGTCTATAGGTGGACGCCTTTTCGAGATATCGCCATTAGGGTGGGCCAGGGGTGACTCTAGAATGTTTGTACGATATGGGTATCAAAGGAAAGGTGTTACTGAGCATTTTAAGAGGGAGTGGACATTAGGTCTATAGGTGGACGCCTTTTCGAGATATCGCCATTAGGGTGGGCCAGGGGTGACTCTAGAATGTTTTTACGATATGGGTATCAAACGAAAGGTGTTACTGAGCATTTTAAGAGGGAGTGGGCATTAGGTCTATAGGTGCACGCCTTTTCGAGATATCGCCATTAGGGTGGACCAGGGTTGACTCTAGAATGTGTTTGTACGATATGGATATCAAATTAAAGGTATTGATGAGGGTTTTAAAAGCGAGTGGCCCTTAGATGTATATGTGAAGGCGTTCTCGCGATATCGACCAAATGTGGATCAGGTGATCCAGAAAATCATCTGTCGGGTACTGCTAATTTATTTATATATTCAATAACACTAACAGTATTCCTGCCAAGATTCCAAGGGCTGTTGATTTCGCCTTGTAGAACTTTTTCATTTTCTTCTACTTAATATGGTAGGTGTCACACCCATTTTACAAAGTTTTTTCCAAAGTTATATTTTGCGTCAATAAACCAATCCAGTTACCATGTTTCATCCCTTTTTTCGTATTTGGTATAGAATTATGGCATTTTTTTAATTTTTCGTAATTTTCGATATCGATAAAGTGGGCGTGGTTATGGTCGGATTTCGGCCATTTTTTATACCAAGATAAAGTGAGTTCAGATAAGTACGTGGGCTAAGTTTAGTAAAGATATATCGGTTTTTGCTCAAGTTATTGTGTTAACGGCCGAGCGGAAGGACAGACGTAGGACTGTGTATAAAAACTGGGCGTGGCTTCCACCGATTTCGCCCATTTTCACAGAGAACAGTTAGCGTCATAGAATCTATGCTCCTACCAAATTTCAAAAGGATTGGTAAATTTTTGTTCGACTTATGGCATTAAAAGTATTCTAGACACACTAAATGAAAATGGGCGGAGCCACGCCCATTTTGAAATTTTCTTTTATTTTTGTATTTTGTTGCATCATATCATTACTGGAGTTGAATTTTGACTTAATTTACTTATATACAGTAAAGATATTAAATTTTTTGTTAAAATTTGAATTTAAAAAACTTTTTTTTAAAAAGTGGGCGTGTTCTTCATCCAATTTTGCAAATTTTTATTTAGCATATATATAGTAATAGTAGTAACGTTCCTGCCAAATTTCATCATGATATCTTCAACGACTGCCAAATTACAATTTGCAAAACTTTTAAATTACCTTCTTGTAAAATTGGGCGGTGCCACGCCCATTGTCCAAAATCTTACTAATTTTCTATTCTGCGTCATAACGTCAACCCATTTACCAAGTTTCATCGCTTTAACCGCCTTTGGCAATGAATTATCGCATTTTTTCGGTTTTTCGAAATTTTCGATATCGAAAAAGTGGGCGTGGTTATAGTCCGATATCGTTAATTTTAAATAGCGATCTGAGATGAGTGCTCAGGAACCTACATACCAAATTTCATCAAGATACCTCAAAATTTACTCAAGTTATCGTGTTAACGGACGGACGGACGGACGGACGGACATGGCTCAATCAAATTTTTTCTGGATCCTGATTATTTTGATATATGGAAGTCTATATCTATCTCGATTCCTTTATATATGTACAACCAACCGTTATCCAATCAAACTTAATATACTCTGTGAGCTCTGCTCAACTGAGTATAAAAATATGTAGGTTTTTTTTGTTAAAAAGCAAGTAAAACGTAAAGCAGAACGGCTATTAAGTTTTTATTTTACCCTAATATTGCCAGAATTTGCGAAGCTCAAGTGCTAATAATAAAGTTATCACTTACCAATAATTCACTTTTGCTCTTTTTGGTGCACTTAAAACTTTGCTTTTTTATTTGTGTCAATTACACTTAAGGCATTCGTTTATTGAACTGTAAAAATATGAAGGATGCATAATAATTACAACCTTAACGAAGAGGTTCGTATTATTTACAAAAGATAAGAGTCACGTTAATATTAAGAGCCCAAGGAAAATATCATGCCTGTTCGACATTTTAAATTTTGGTATGAAGCGCATTTTATTTCACTATAATTTCCAAATGGCAAACAGAATTTAGTCTCATGTGAAGAGTCGAATGCTCGTATTATGACAGATTTACCAGGATGGCGCCCTGTGTGGAGGTCAATGCAATTTTGCAAAGCTTCTTATCACCATTCACCGAGGCTGGAGTGATTCTTTTGACTACGGTACAACCTGTGGCTTGCGACCAAATATCACGTAGCTACCATTTAGGTTATTAACTCAGAAATATTCGGCTAAAGGGGTAGATGAGGGTTTTTATTGGCAGCATCTTACCGTGCGGCTGCAAGCCGTTGCCTCTCACGAATGAGGCAACAATACAAACGTGTATTGTACTTCCTCCTTATTTCCTGTATTGCCCCTGCTGGTACGGGGTTAGGGTATGCACGCGGTATGTTTACACTTGTCGTAGAAGGCGACTACAAAACTAAGGCTCGTTTAATCCACGAGTGGTCTGTTAGTTACCCAAGAGGAGGAGGTAATGTGCATTGCGACCCTATCCTAGTTGTTAAAAACTGTACTCCTCTTTTCGAAATTCTTGAAACTGCGCCAGGTTTTGCTGAACGGTGGCTTTGGATCTAGTGGTAATGTTATTAGTAGCTGAGACGTTAAATCGCAGACGCAAACGGATATTTTGATCCGATATGACAAAAGAGCTGTAATGACAATCGTTATTTGTGATGTAGGTTATTCTGGTGCTCAGAAAAACTTTTCACGGCCCTTAGTTGTCACAGTGTATTATGTAATTGATGGTTTCCTGATGTTGCCCTACAATTGGTTGTATCCATTAAATGGGAAAAGGCTTAGACAAATCTTTTATCTTACCAAGTTAAGGCCTTGCAGTTGTACACCCGATTAAAAGCTCATTTGGTACGAACGATCGGAAGTGAATTGTTTGGCAGGGAACATGGAGTCTTATTGGGACACTGATCACCCAATGAGATCGGTTGTGTGTTTGACACGGTGAAGTTGAGCAAACTATAGCAGGTACTCTTGTTAAGCATATCCAATTCAATAATATATCAATTACACTCCTGTGTGTGCTATGTGGTGAGCTTGGGATCCGCAACGTAATGCCACACTCCAATAAAAAAGAACAACAAGCCTCGGAAAATGGGGTAATCCTTTTTGATCCAGGCGCATGCACCTGGAATTCTCGTTCCCTTATTTAAATTCCTCTCGATGCCGAGCTGCTTGATACCCTCGTGAAAGCAAAAGCTCAACACCATTCAAGAGATACAATGAATTACAAGTGGAAATAAGAGTATTAAGTCGTCCGTCCTTCGCAAGATTAGCACGTTTCGCTTGTTCCCGTGGAAGATTAACATTTCTGAATTAATGTGACACTTACTGGAGGGGCCAAGTGAAGTTTCGACGTTGGAATCCTATTGTGGAAGAGATGTTGCCGCCAAGCCGTTCACGCATATCCTTATGCCCTGACAGTCAAATTATTTTTGTAAAAAAGGAGTTAGGTGACACTGCACGGTCAAGCGTTGCTCCACTGCCCTCGACCTCATGGTGGCAAAGCTTAGCGCTTTAAGTTTTATATTAGTTACAGCGCCATATAGCAGCCCATCTACTGCATCCTTAATACCGGCGAAATTTTCAGCTAACAACCAGAATAATCCACAACCAATTGTCCCACTCTAGATTCATCCGTGAACATGTTCACCAGGCTTCCGTTCCATATTAGTTCCACACTCCAAGGTAGGAGGGCATACAAGTGCAGTGGATCCCGGTGCACAGTAATCTGTCCTGGTAGGGATATAGTCGAGCTTGGTCAGAATTCCCGAAAGTCTTTGAATTGTCGATAACGAATAAATAACAAGCCGAAAACGCAATTACCCTACACTTACATGTATAGCATAATCCGAAAAGAAATCGATAACTTTTACAAATCAAATCGATAAATTTTTCACAACAGATAGAGACTTAGATAACTTTTCGATATATTTTCTATAAGTTTGTGGTTACATAAGGATAATTTGTATAAATAATCGATATATTTTTGATTACTTGTAATAACATATCGATAACTTTTTGATATATAATCGCTCAATTTTCGAGCACGTTTTTAAACATTTTTGATAAAATATTTATAACTTTTCGGTAACAAATCTATAACCTGTTTATAACAAATCGATCACATTTCGATACCAAACTGATTATTTAAAAGCTCTTGCTATCGATGGCAAATTTATAACACTTCGACAACAAATCGATAAACTGTCTATTCCTCACCAATGTAAGGTCTTTATACACCGGCATATTTATTCCAAGCCCATGAAAATTTTAAAACATTTAGTTACAAATCTTTTACCTAAGAGACCTACTCTTGAAATTTTCAGAAATCGGTTATAGACTTTGGACATACGAAAGTAATTTCATTTATTTATTTAGTTATTGTAAAGATTTTCAACTGCTTTAACATGTCCATATGTTGCAATTATATGTCCACGAATATCCAATTAACTCGGTGTACACCCTAAAGGTGATTCGATAATTTTGTGCTCATAATATTTGTGCCAACCACAATAAGCCCCTGAAGGTGTCCGATTGAACGCCCTCATATTATTCGTCTTCATAACTTCGCACTTAGTTGTATTGCGCTTATACCTATTACGACGAAGAACGCCCTTGATTCACTCCCATTTAATTAGGGCGTATATTTTATTTAAATATTTATAACTCAAAATAGCTGACGGCTATTGACCGTTTTTGACCAGAGCCACGGCAAGCAATAATGAATGAATAACACAGCGCACAAAGTACACATTTAAATAGAACTATTAAAAACAAATATTTCTTTTAGGCAATATGTCCATTTCCATAACCCACAGCGCTTCACTTGGAAAATATTTTCGGTGTGAATAATGGTGCATATAGCTTAACCAGCCTGTTACCATAGTAACTTACTTACATGATTGGTGCGTAACCGCTTAAACGATTATGGCCGTCCAACAAGAAGGGGCAGCCGCTCGTTTCCAGCTGGTCTTTCCAACGGGTTGAAGGCCACCTTCTTCCTCTGATTTCATAGGCGGGATCCTATAAAAAATACTTTCCGTACCGGAGCATCATCTTTAATTCGCGCTAAATAACTTAGCAAGCGTAACAGCTGCATTTTAGTACGCTGAACTATATTGATGTCTGCGTAAAGCTCGTATAGCTCACTATGTAATCCTCTTCGGTACTTACCATCTCCAATGCCTAAAGGTACTTAAATCTTTCGAAGAACTTTAAATGGTAGCATAGTTGACAAGATGACAGCAGGTACATCATTTTGTCCTCATTCACCATCAAATCCATCTTCTCCCCTGATTTTTCCCATTTGGAACTAATGGCGCCGATGTTCAGGCCGATGATATCAATTTCACGCTTTTATAGAATATTGTTCCAAATTATAGAAATCGCACTTAAATAGGTCAGCGTAAGCGTGATGGCGCAAAAGCGTATTGGCATAAGCATGACCGCGTAATAGCGTAAGCGTGTCAGCGTAGGCGTAATAGTATTAAATCGTATCTTCTACAATTTGCTATTTCCTTCTGAAATAAGACTATAACTTTTTTTTTTTTTGCTTAATGGACGTTGTGGCAGCACGCTGCCCTCAAATGGCCCAATGAAACCAGGCTAATTCTGTTCACGCATCGATTTACATATATATATATTTCATAACTTATTGTTTTTATACTCAGTTGAGCAGAGCTCACAGAGTATATTAACTTTGATTGGATAACGGTTGGTTGTACAGGTATAAAGGAATCGAGATAGATATAGACTTCCATATATCAAAATCATCAGTATCGAAAAAAAATTCGATTGAGCCATGTCCGTCCGTCCGTCCGTCTGCCCGTTAACACGATAACTTGTGTAAATTTTGAGGTATCTTGATGAAATTTGGTATGTAAGTTCCTGAGCACTCATCTCAGATCGCTATTTAAAATGAACAATATCGGATTATTACCACGCCCACTTTTTCGATATCGAAAATTTCGAAAAACCGAAAAAGTTTGATAATTCATTACCAAAGACGGATAAAGCGATGAAACTTGGTAGGTGAGTTGAACTTATGACGAAGAATAGAAAACTTGTAAAGTTTTGGACAATGGGCGTGGCACCGCCCACTTTTAAAAGAAGATAATTTAAAAGTTTTGCAAGCTGTAATTTGGCAGTCGTTTAAGATATCATGCTGAAATTTCGCAGAAACGTTACTCCTATTACTATATGTATGCCTAATAAAAATTAGCAAAATCGGAGAAAGACCACGCCCACTTCTAAAAAAAATTTTTTTAAGTCAAACTTTAACAAACAATTTTATATCTTTACAGTATATAAGTAAATTATGTCAACATTCACCAACAGTAAGGATATGGTGCAACAAAATGCAAAAATAAAAGAAAATTTCAAAATGGGCGTGGCTCCGCCCTTTTTCATTTAATTTATCTAGGATACTTTTAATGCCATAAGTCGAGCAAACATTTACTAATCCTTGTGAAATTTGGTAGGGACTTAGATTCTGGTACGGTAACCTATTTCTGTGAAAAAGGACGAAATCGGTTGAAGAGATGCCCGGTTTTTATACACAGTCGACCGTCTGCCCTTCCGCTCGGCCGTTAACATGATAACTTGAGCAAAAATCGATATATCTTTACTAAACTTATTTCAGGTACTTATCTGAACTCACTTTGTATTGGTGTACAAACTGGCCGGAATCCGACTATGAACACGCCCACTTTTTCGATATCGAAAATTACGAAAAATGAAAAAAATGCCATAATTCTATACCAAATACGAAAAAAGGGATGAAACATGGTAATTGGATTGGTTTATTGACGCAAAATATAGCTTTAGAAACAAACTTTTGGAAAATGGGTGTGACACCTACCATGTTAAGTAGAATAAAATGAAAAAGTTCTGCAGGCTGAAATAAAAAACCCTTGAAATCTTGGCAGGAATACTGTTCGTGGTATTATATATATAAATAAATCAGCGGTATCCAACAGATGATGTTCTGGGTCACCCCGGTCCACATTTTGGTCGATATCTGGAAAACGCCTTCACATATACAACTACCACCACTCCCTTTTAAAAGCCTCATTAATACCTTTAGTTTGATACCCATATCGTACAAACACATTCTAGAGTCACCCCTGGTCCACCTTTATGGCGATATCTCGAAAAGGCGTCCACCTATAGAACTAAGCCCCACGCCCTTTTAAAATACTCATTATCACCCTTCGTTTGATACCCATATCGTACAAACGCATTCTAGAGTCACCCCTGGTCCACCTATATGGTGATATCTCGAAAAGACGTCCACCTATAGAATTAAGGCACACTCCCTTTTAAAATGCTCATTAACCCCTTTCATTTGATACCCATATCGTAC
Organism: Eurosta solidaginis; assembly: GCF_040869045.1. NCBI lineage: Eukaryota > Metazoa > Arthropoda > Insecta > Diptera > Tephritidae > Eurosta > Eurosta solidaginis. The sequence continues at coordinate 227,459,565 of NC_090320.1, read as the reverse complement.
AAACACATTCTAGAGTCACCCCTGGTCCACCTATATGGCGATATCTCGAAAAGGCGTCCACCTATAGAACTAAGGCCAACTCCCTTTTAAAATGCTCATTAACCCCTTTCATTTGATACCTATATTGTACAAACGCCTTTTAGAGTCACCCCTGGTCCACCTCTATGGCGATATCTCGAAAAGGCGTCCAACTATAGAACTAAGGCCCACTCCCTTTTAAAATGCTCATTAACCCCTTTAATTTGATACCCATATCGTACAAACACATTCTAGAGTCACCCCTGACCTTTATGGCGATATCTCGAAGAGGCATCCACCTATAGAACTAAGCCCCACGCCCTTTTGAAATACTCATTAACACCTTTCATTTGATACCCATATTGTACAAACAAATTCTAGAGTCAACTGTCATCCACCTTTATGGCGATATCCCTAAATGGCGTCCACCTATAGAACTATGACCCACTCCTTCATAAAATACTCTTTAATACCTTCCATTTGATACACATGTCATACAAACACATTCCAGGGTTACCCTCTGTTCATTTTCCTACATGGTTATTTTCCCTTATGTTGTCACCATAGCTCTCAACCGAGTATGTAATGTTCGGTTACACCCGAGATTAACCTTCCTTATTTGTTTTTGTTTTTTTTTTGCCGAATCTTTGATGGGCAGCGGTTTGCCAAGCGTCGAGATCTAAGACAGCTCAACTACAGAAAAGATATCATCAGCCAAGCGATCAGAACAGTCTTTTTTATAGAAAAAAGTGAGTCCGCGCTATAAAATGTGTTTGGTGAGAGCTATAGTCTTGGCATAAACACCGATAAAGTTCATTTAGTTCGAAATTCGTTCTACATTGTTTCAACAGGAGAGGTTTGAAGTGGCTCCAAGTCCGAGAGGCAACACAAAAGCTCACTTCATTCAGAAGGAATGGGCTCGAAATTGATCCATTTAAAAGTTTTGTCATAAATATTACACCAAGCATTTCCCTTCGACTAGCAAGAGTTGGAAAATTGATAAGCTTTAAGGTTTGTTAAAGAGTTCCATTGAAAATTTCTTGAGGCAAATAGTAAAAATTGTTTTGGTAGTGATTCGATACTGTCTGCATGGACTTGCTAACGCGGATTCCAGATTACTGAGCCATATTCTAATATTGGCCTTCCTAATGTTGTAAAAAGTGTTTTAGTTAAATAAGGGTCGCTAAATTTTTTGACCACCATTTAATAAATGCAACAACACCTTTGCCTTTATTCACTGTAGCATTCATATGAAGATTGAAACTAAGTTTCGAATCCATCATTACTCCCAAGTCAACAAAACTATTTACAATTTATTTAGTAATTTGGGAAAAATTTAAACAGCATGACATCAGGATGGACAAGGCGACAGCTGTTTCGATTATATCTTGTAAATCTCTTCAAAGCCTTTTCTCCCGGGAGTGGGAGTCGAACCCGCACTCCTACGATCGTTGAAATGGCATTCAGCTACGTCATGCCTTAGTTGTTTTAAAGTTTTTCCCAAACTATTTACAATTTATAGGCTATAGTTGTTAATTTTATATGAACTTTACATTTTTTAAGATTGAGCGGCATATAATTTACATTGCACCAGGTAACCAAGTGATTTAAATCCGTTTGAAGCAAGGAATGTTCTTCAACAGTCGCGTATGATTTGAAAAGTTTTACATCGTCAGCGTACATCTAGATTTTTGAGTATTTTATTGTATTGGATAAATCGTTTATGAAAACCGCCCCTTTTATGACTAAGCAATTTTCTATATTTCGATATCCATAACTCGAAGAAAATTTAGTTCAGAATAATATTATTGTGCAGCCTTGTAACACTATTAAGCACACAACGCAAACAATAACAGCATTCCAAGCGTACAGCTGGGTATGTAATGTTCGGTTTCACCCAAACTTAGACATCCTTACTTGTTAAAATTATTTTTTTCCAACTTAAGCTCATAATATGTATTCAAAAGGTAAAACCGATGTTGGTGTATCGTGTTTGACGTAAATATCTGCGTAGAACCTAACATTTGAGGAAAGATGAGCAGCACTTAAATTTGAAACGCATTTAAAAGAGTACAGGCTGTTTTTTTTATACTCATCGTGCTTTGCACACAGAGTATATTAACTTTGATTGTATAACGGTTGGTTGTACAGGTATAAAAGAATCGAGATAGATATAGACTTCCATATATCAAAATCCTCAGTATCGAAAAAAAATTTGATTGAGCTGTGTCCGTCCGTCCGTCCGTCCGTTAGCACGATAACTTGAGTAAATATTGAGATATCTTCACCAAATTTGGTACACTACCTTATCTGGACCCAGAATAGATTGGTATTGAAAATGAGTGAAATCGGATGATAACCACGCCCACTTTTTATATATATAAAATTTTGGAAAACACAGAAAACCTGATTATTTAGTAAATAATACACCTAGAATGCTGAAATTTGACATGTGGTCTGATATTAAGTACTCTTGATAAAAATTTGGAAAATTTTTTAAAATGGGCGTGGCACCGCCCTCTTGTGATAAAATCAATTTTACAAATATTATTTATCATAAATCAAAAACCGTTAGACCTATCGTAACAAAATTCGGCAGAGCGGTTGCTTTACTATAAGGAATGCTTTGAAGAAAAATTAACGAAATCGGTTAAGGACCACGCCCACTTTTATATAAAAGATATTTAAAAGGGTCATGGACGAATAAAATATGGTATATCTTTGCAAAAAATAGCTTTATATCAATGAGATTTCATTTCCCAAGTGGATTTATAACAATAAATAGGAAAAACTTCAAATTTAAAAAATGGGCGTGGCACAGCCCCTTTTATGACTACGCAATTTTCTATGTCTTGGGAGCCATAACTCGAAGAAAAATTAACGGATCGTAATAAAATTGGGTACGTACATTCTCCTTATAGTAGAAAATGTTTCTAGTAAAAATGGACGGGATCGGTTAAAGACCACTGCAAATTAGATATAAAACAGGTTTAAAAGGGTCGTAGACTAGAATAATAAGCTGTAACTTAGCAAAAAATAGTTTCGAATCAATGATATTTCACTTATCAAGTTTTATTGTAAGAGGAAATGGGAAGATTTTTTTTTTTAAATGGGTGGTGCTCACGCTGAGTATATAATGTTCGGTTACACCCGAACTTAGACACCTTTACTTGTTAGGTTTAACTTTAAGACTAAATTGGTTTTCATACTCTTTTCCTCGCGCGTATAGGAAGTTAGTTTCAAATAATTATTTGTTTTCTATTTAACTTGATTAAATGAGTACATAATTAGAATTAAAGGCATTTAAGCAGCGGTTATTGCTACTGTTTAACAGTCTCACTAATACACTGACACTAATGGTATATAAGTTCTATACATCAGTTATTGAATTTAACGTTAACGTGAAAAAGCAATACGGCTTTTCATGGATAATCACCGATATCCAAAAACAAAAAAAAAAGTTCAAGAAAAACTAAAAAACACGCAATTATGGTGCCGTTTTAGTATCTACAGTCCACTTAGATATTTGATGTTGATAGCACCGTAGCACAGAGGTTCGTGTCTCCGCTATTAAGCACAACTCGAGTCTTCAATAATTGCCGATAGAAACCCTCAAACCCTCCTTTGCGAGAATAGCCTAGACAGTTACAAACAAGCTACATACAAGCGAAGCTAACATAAGCGTATTAAAAAAGGGCGTTATCAGTGAGATATGTATATATTTGAATTTTTTGGTCTTTCTCAGTGATTCACATTTATTTTCAAATGTTTTCTCACAATCATTGAGATTGTGTAGTGTGATTTACTGCCAAAGGTTTTTTAAACCGTTATTTTGATACCAAAATAGGTTTCGGGAATGATAAATCTCTTTTCGATTCTGTAAGAATTAACATAATCAGGGTCTGAAAATAGTCAAAGACTATTAAAAGAACCAATTTTGAATAATTTCTTTGCCGTTCGAGTATAATTTTTGGATAATTTCTTGGCCTTTTTATACCTGTCATGAAAATGAAATGGTATATTAAGTTTGTCACGAATCTCAAAAATGTAAGTCCTTAAAGGAAAATAGATAGACCCACCAATAAGTATACCGAAATGATCAGGATGAAGAGCTGAGTTGATTTAGCTATGTCCGTCTGATTGTTCGTATGCAAACTAATTTTTGAGGTATCTTCATAAAATTTGGTGGACGGGTATATTTAGGTATCCTGTTATGTTGGTCATAAGTGGGAACCGACCGGATAGGACCGCTATAGGCCCCATACAACTGATTTTTCAAAAAAGGGGATTTTTGTCATATCTTTCTCAATTTATCAGGTTTAAGTTTCAAACTTCACCATATGCTTCCGTATATCGCACATATTGTTGTCTGAAAAAATGGATAAGATCGGTTGTATATATAGCATATATCTTTTTCGTAATTACTGCCCCATTTTAACAGCTAAAAAATAAATAAATGTAAGGCGCGATAACCTCCGAAGATATTTTAGGCCGAGCTTCTCTTACAATTTGCGTCGTGTTCCTTATTAATTTTTCCTATTAATTGGCGGGACGGGACCTACTCGTTTTACGCCGAATCCGAACGGCATCTGCAAGGCAGATGGGTTTTCACTGAGAGGTTTTCATGGCAGAAATACACTCGTAGTGCTTGCCAAACACTGCCTAAGGGCGGCCCGGCTTAAACATTTTGTCTTCTATTTGAAAAGCCTTGTTTCTGAAATTTTTGATGTTGCTTTTCCCGGGGCGTGAACCCAGTATCTTCGGTGTGCTAGGCAGAGCACGCTACCATCACACCACGGCGGCCGCCCTTAACATCTTAAAAGCTCGATCGGTTGTATATATATTATATATCCATACAACCGATTATTCACAAACTGTTCGTAATTTCTGCCCACTTTAACAGCTATAAGCTTCAAATTTCACCAAATGCTTACGTTTACGTCATATATCGTTCAGATAAGTGATTCATGGTCATAGCTATTTCATACAGACCACAAAAAACATGAAACTTTGCATCCTCACACAAAGTACCTACCTAGTTATACCTTTCATGAACATGAAATGGTATATTAACTTTGGTCCGATGTTTGTAACGTTGAGATATATAGAATATAGACTCACCATTAAGTATACCGAATTGATCAGGGCGACGAACAGAGTTGATATAGCCATGTCCGTCTGTCCGTCCGTCCGTCTGTCTGTTTGAACGCAAATTAATCCCTCAAATTTTGAGATATCTCAATGAAATTTGGCAAAAGGATGTATTTTTGCATCAGACATTTGTCGGATCCGGTAGGATCGGTCCACTATAACATATATAACGTTCAGACAAGACGATTTTGGTCATTCCTGCCGCAATTTAGAAATTATAAATGTGAAACTCGGTGATATATATTCTAACATATCATAGAAGATATCCGGAAAAAATCACTTTGATCGGAGCTATATATAGTATATATCCCATTCAACCGATCGTTCAGATAGAAAGATTTTTGGAAATTTCTCCCTTAATTTCCAATGTAAAAACGTTAAACTTGGTGATATATATTCTAATATATCATAGAATATTTCCTGTAAAAGTCATTTCGACCGGAGCTATATATAATATATATCCCATACAACCGATTGTTCAGATAGAGAGATTTTTAGCCATTTCTCCCTTAAATTCCAATGTAAAAACGTTAAGCTTGGTGATATTTATTCTAATATATCATAGAAGACTTCCCGAAAAATCACTTTGATCGGAGCTATATGTATATAGTATATATCTATCCCATACAAACGATCGTTCAGATAGAAAGATTTTTGGCCATTTCTCCCTTAGTTTCCAACATAAAACATGAAAGTTGGTGATATTTATTCTAATATATGATAGAAGATTTCCTGTTAAAATCATTTCGATCGGAGCTATATATAATATATATCCCATACAACCGATCGTTTAGATAAGGATTTTTTCCCATTTTTCTTTTTATATTTATCTTAAAAATTGTTTAAGTATGTACATCTGTTCACTATATATTCCTTATCTTATACATCCGATTATTTGGAGATTACGAACGGGATAAGATTACACAGGTCAACAAAATTAAAGTATTGGTTTGGTGCAGCTCTACTTGTAACCAAATTTTGGTAGTACTCGGTACCATGATAAAAAATGTATACTTACTTTTTTAATGCTACGTATGGTTTTCTAGATAGGGTCAATAACACCTTTTTATGAGATTAAGGCATGTATGCCCAATAACTTTGTTTCTTTTTATTCTATCAACACAGTTTTGATGTCGTTGAAAAGAGTACATTTCGCCGCTTCTATCAGTATACAAGTTTTTAATATGTCTTCACAAACGTCAGATAATTGCCAAATGAAAGTTTTTGTTAAATTTTTTCATTTTTAATCACGGTTTTCTCGAATAATTTGTCAACCAGTGCATATGTAAATTATTTTAGAACAATCTCCTTTAATTCCGTTTTCAAAACCAATAAATTCTACCAAAAAATACGGCGAAAGACGGAAGGTTTTAAGACCGGGGCAAACTCCTGTAGGAATGAAAGCGGCGACCTTGTAACTGATGTCCAGAGAGTGCTTAGATTATGGAGGGAATACTTCTCTGCTCTCCTAAATGGAGGCAGCAATTCACCGCGCAGAGATGAAGAACCCGATCCCGCAATCGATGATGAAGGAATATATGTCCCCCCGCCCGATTATGACGAAGTTAGAATAGCAATAACCAGATTGAAAAACAACAAGGCCGTGGGCGCTGATGGATTGCCTGCGGAGCTATTCAAGTTCGGCGGCGAGGAGTTGGTGAGGCGCATGCAGCAACTTCTTAGCAAAATATGGGCGGACGAAAGCATGTCCGACGGTTGGAATCTCAGTGTTCTTTGCCCAGTCCACAAGAAGGGGGATACTGCAAAATGCACCAACTATCGTGGAATCAGCCTTCTTAATATCGCATATAAGGTCCTTTCAAGTGTATTGTGCGAAAGATTGAAGCCCACCGTGAACCGGCTGATTGGACCTTATCAGTGCGGCTTCAGACCTGGTAAATCTACCATCGACCAGATTTTCACAATGCGCCAAATCTTGGAAAAAACCCGTGAAAAGAGAATCGACACACATCACCTCTTCGTCGACTTTAAAGTCGTCTTCGACAGCACGAAAAGGAGCTGCCTTTATGCCGCTAAGTCTGAATTTGGTTTCCCCGCAAAACTTATACGGCTGTGCAAAATAACGTTGAGCAACACCATCAGCTCAGTCAGAATTGGGAAGGACCTCTCCGAGCCGTTCGAAACTAAACGAGGTTTCAGACAGGGTGACCCCCTATTGTGCGATTTCTTTAATTTGGTGCTGGAGAAAATTATACTAGCTGCAGAACTTAACCGCACTGGAACAATCTAATATATAAAATTCTTCTGTCACGATTTTAGAGGCTGAATTCCTCCGAAACGGCTGAACCGATTCTCATGAAATTTGGTAAGCATATTGGGTACGTCTGAGAATCGGCCAACATCTACCTTTTTTTTCTCTACGTGTCTAGGGTCTTGAGATCAAAACGTGGGCCTGGGTACCACTAGAATATGTTTATACAATATGGATATCAAATGAAAGCTGTTGATGAGTGCTATAGTACGGGATAATTTTCATACAACTGGAAGGCTAGGGTCTCGAGATATAGCCCAAAACGTGGACCCGGTTACCCCTAGAATATGTTTATACAATATGGATATCAAATGAAAGCCGTTGATGAGTGCTATAGTACAGGATAATTTTCATACAACTGGGAGGCTAGGGTCTCGAGATATAGCCCAAACGTGGACCCGGGTACCCTTAGAACGTGATTATACAATATGGATATCAAACGAGAGGTGCTGATGAGTGCTATAGTACAGGATGATTTCCATACCCCTGGGTGAATAGGGTCTCGATATATAGGCCAAAACGTGAACCCGGATACCCCTAGAATGTGTATATACAATATGGATGTCAAATGAAAGCTGTTGATGATTGCTATATTACAGGATAATTTTCATACAACTGGGAGGCTAGGGTCTCGATATATAGCCTAAAACGTGGACCCGGTTACCCCTAGAATGTGTTTATACAATATGGATATCAAATGAAAGCTGTTGATGAGTGCTATATTACAGGATAATTTTCATACAACTGGGAGGCTAGGGTCTCGAGACAGAGCCCAAAACGTGGACCCGTGTACCCCTAGAATGTCGTTATACAATATGGATATCAAATGAAAGCTGTTGATGACTGATATTGTACAGGATAGTTTTCATACAACTGGGAGGCTAGGGTCTCGATATATAGCCCAAACGTGGACCCGTTTACCTACCCCTAGAACGTGTTTATACAATATGGATATCAAATGAGAGCTGTCGATGAGTGCTGTAGTGCAGGATAATTTCCATACAATTGGGAGGCTAGGGTCTCGAAATATAGCCCAAAACGTGGACCCGATTACCCTAGAATGTGTTTATATAATATGGATATCAAATGAAAGCTGTTGAACAGTGACTTAGTAGAGGATAATTTTCATACCCCTGGGTGACTGGTCTGGAGATATAGGCCAAACGTGGACTCCTGAACGCCTAGACAATGTTTTTACATTGCGGGTATCAAATTGAAGCTGTTGATGAGTGCTTTAGTACAGGGTAGTTTTCATACCTATTGGTGACTAGGGTCTCGAGATGTAGGCCAAAACGTGGACCCGGATACACCTAAAATGTGTTTTTACATTATGGGTATCAAATTGAAGCTGTTGATGTGTGCTATAATACAGAGTAAGTCTACACCGCTGAGTTACTAGGTTAACGAGATATAGGCCAAAACATGGACCCGGATACCCATAGAATGTGTGTGTATTATGGATATCAAATGAAAGCTGTTGCTGAGAGCTATAAAGTTCATTGTGATATTCGATTTAGTCGCATCAACCTGGAAAAACTGATAAATATTCATGCGAAGCCGAAATAAAACAAGAATTAATAATACCCACATACCTATTTACACACGTCCTATTCGATTTGCCTGAAATTTCGTATATAAATTTGCCTATGTTAGTATTTACGATGCTTTTTTCCAGGAAGTATACCAGAGACGGACTGGGACTGGGATTAGGACTAGGACTGGGACTGAGGCTGAGACTCGGAATGGGACTGGAACAAAATACATACCACCACCTGGGACTGGCAATAAGAGATGAAAAAGAAGGAGAAAAACTTGAGGGAAGAGAAAAGAGAGAAGGAGACTGAGAAAGAGATAGAATGAGACGAAGATGGAGATGAAGCGAAAAAGACGGGGAGATGAGTGAATAAAAAGATTAGGAAAAAGTGTAGAGGGGTAGGGCAGAGTTGGTCGGAAAAAGCTTATTAAATTGTATTCAGATAGGCCAAATTTAGGGCAGAACAACGTCTGCCGGGTATGCTAGTATACTATAAAAGCATGCAATTACTGGCATATGCTGATGACATTGATATCATCGGCCTAAACACCCGCGCTTTTAGTTCTGCTTATTCCAAACTGGAAAAAGAAGCGGTAAAGATGGGTTTGATGGTGAATAAGGACAAAACGAAGTACCTGCTGTCATCGAGCAAAGTGTCAGCGCATATGCGCCTTGGCAACCACGCTACTGTTGGCAGCCATAATTTCGAAATAGTAAAAGACTTCGTTTATTTGGGAACCAGCATCAACACTAGCAACAAAATCAGCACTGAAATCCAGCGAAGAATCAATCTTGCCAATAAATGCTATTTTGGACTAGGTAGGCAATTGAAAAGTAAAGTCCTTTCTCGGCGAACGAAAATCATACTCTAAAAGTCACTTATCGTACCCGTCCTGCTATATGGGGCAGAAGCATAGACCATGACAACAGCAGATGAATCGGCTTTGGGAGTGTTCGAGAGAAAAGTTCTTCGAAAGATTTATGGACCTCTACGCGTTAGCGATGGCGAGTATCGACGAAGATTTAATGATGAGCTTTACGAGCTATAATCAGACATCAACATAGTCCAGCGAATTAAAACGCAGCGGCTGCGCTGGTTATGCCATATTATGCGAATGAAAGATGATGCTCCGGCCAAGAAAATGTTTCTATCGGAACCCGCCTAAGGAAGCAGAGGTAGAGGGCGGCCCCCACTCCGTTGGAAGGACCAGGTGGAAAACGATTTAAACTCCCTTGGTGTGACTAATTGGCGCCGGTTGGCGGAGCGAAGGAGCGACTGGCGCGCCTTGTTGGACGTCCATAACCGTTTAGACGGTTAAGCGCCAATTAAGTAAGTAAGTAAGTAAGCATTAAAAAAGTAAGTATAAAGTTTTTATCAGGGTATCGAGTACTACCAAATTTGGTTGCAAGTAGAGCCGCACCAAAATCATTATTGACCAGTGTTATTTTGTCATTCTTATTGTTATGATAGATTTTTTCTTAATTGAAAAATTATTAAATTAGAATAGAAGAAAGAAAAAATTTAGACAACTGCCAAAGCTCGTTGTATAGATCAATTTCGGGAACTGCTAAATTCCTTCATCGGCAACGTTCAGGCGCCCTTGCTATAAACATTCAGCCCACAGCGGTTTTTTGTTTGTCTTCATTAATCCCACTTCCGCTTTGGCAATCCTGAGCATCTGATTGTACCTTGCCTAGCGAGTTCATCTGACATTCTGTTTCCCTCGATGTGCCTATGTACATGGACCGATGTGTGGTGGACCATCTCTTTAAGAGATCGGCGCAAATTTAGTGACAGTTCAAGATTTTTAGGTCGCTTGGCTGTCGCTGAAAATAAAGATTTCTTTGTTGACGTTGTGTGTTCCTATACTAACTGCGGCTTCCATTATAGCTGAAACTTCTACCTGGAATATGCTGGGTAGTCTGAAGGAGAGCTGGAGGTCAAGTTCCCTTGAGTATAGTCCACTTCCAACTCTATCGTTTAGCTCTACCCTAGATATGGAAATATGGTCGAAAATATTTGTAAATATCATTATATTAATGCAAATGATTATTGTTATTATGATTACAACTATTATTATGAAAAGTTAACATAATGATTATTGCATTTTAAATGTAATTTCAAAATGTTACAGATTTGATCAAAAGCCGATTTTATAATTGCCCTGCAAATAAGCAGACCAATAAATACTCACATTAACCAAATATAAATGTATGTATGTCTATATAAAACTATTTTAATAGATAGTAAAGAGAGATATTAGCAAATTGTGCATGGAAAATTCGGCATACAGTAGCGAGTATGAAAATAGCAGTGAACACTTTAGTCAGGGTATGAAATCGAATAAAATAAGGTTCCGGTGCAGGTTTGGAATTTTTAAAAATTAAAAAAAAAAAAAAATAGATGTTCTAAGAGCAGATTTGAACCATCTTGTCGCGATATTTTCTGCGTATCCGAAACCTGACTTGAACCTACAGTGAAGAGCGCGTATGTTAACATAAAGGACGATCTACTTTATTGGAAGTACAGTTAGTGCCATGAATATCTGATACCTTTACTGAGCAAATGAAAGTTCATTTGCCTTGCCAATGATTGAAAATTAAGTAAAATAATAAAAAAAAAAAAATTTAAGTTAAACGGTTTTATTAAAAAAAATACTTAAATGAAGTAATAATAATACAAAAAGCTAGAAAATAGTTAGGTAGTTCCTAAGTACTATTGATCACACTCCTCCGCAGCGCAACGCTTTTATTTAATTGTCTGGTCAAAGCCCTAGATTGATGAGGAGTGTGACGACTAGTACCTAGAACCTACCTAACTATTTTCTAGCTTTTATTATTATTATTACTTCATGTAAGTATTGTTTTCAAAAAAACCGTTTAACTTATATATTTTTATACTCAGCGTACTTTGCACACAGAGTATATTAACTTTGATTGGATAACGATTGGTTGTACATGTATAAAGGAATCGAGATAGATATAGACTTCCATATATCAAAATCATCGGTATCGAAAAAAAATTTGATTGAGCCATGTCCGTCCGTCCATCCGTTAGCGCGATAACTTGAGAAAATATTGAGATATCTTCACCAAATTTGGTACACTAGCTTTTACGTACCCAGAACGGTATTGAAAATGAGCGAAATCGGATGATAACCACGCCCACATTTTATATATATAAAATTTAGGATAACACAAAACACCTTATAATTTAGTAAATAATACACCTAGAATGTTGAAATTTGACTTGAGGACTGATATTGAGACTCTTGATCAAAATTTGGAAAAAATTTTTGAAATGGGCCTGGCACAGCACACTTGTGATAAAATCAATTTTACAAATAATATTAATCATAAATCAAAATTCCTTAAACCCATCGTAACAAAATTCGGCGTAGAGGTTGCCTTTACTATAGGGAATTATTTGAAGAAAAATTAACGAAATCGATTAAGGACCACGCCCACTTTTATATTAAAGACTTTTAAAAGGGTCGTGGACGAATAAAATATGCTATATCTTTGCAAAAAAGAGCTTTATATTCATTTCCCAAGTGGATTTATAACAATAAAAAGGAAAAACTTCAAATTAAAAAAAAAATGGGAGTGGCACCACCCCTTTTATGACTAAGCAATTTTCCATGTTTCGGGAGCCATAACTCGAAGAACAATTAACGGATCGTAATAAAATTGGGTAAAAAAATTTTCCCTATAGCGGAAAATATTTCTTGGAAAAATGGACGAGATCGGTTAAAGACCACGCCCACTTTTATATAAAAGATTTTTAAATGGGTGGTAGACGAAAATAATAAGCTATATCTTATCGAAAAAAACTTTGCGTCAATTGAATTTTACTTTCTAAATTGAGTTATAACATTAAATTGGGAAACACTAAAATTTTTGAAGTTTTTTTTGTACATATATTTTTCTTATAGCAGAAAATATTTCTAGTAAAAATGGACGTGATTACTTAAAAACCACGGCAACTTAGATATAAAACAAATTTAAAGGGGTCGTGGACTAGAATAATAAGCTATAACTTAGCAAAAAATAGTTTTGGATCAATGATATGTCACTTATCAAGTTTTATTGTAAGAGGAAATGGGGAGAATTTTTTTTTTTTAATGGGTGGTGCTCACGCTGCGTATATAATGTTCGGTTACACCCGAACTTAGATATTTTTACTTGTTTTTTATTATTTTATTTTCAAGTTCTTAGTATTTATTTAATTGCCTATTATCTCATTCTATTTAGTTCATTTAGAGGCTCATTATTACAAGGGCTCTTTCCTGAAAATTTATTAAAATCTCAGTCCTCTATTCATAATCCTTCCAAAGTCTTTACTCGACTCAGCGCCACGTATGCTTGTCCGTCCTCGAACTCCAAAATATTTTGATGTCACTTCTGCCGGACTGTATGTAATATTTGTTCCAAATACGAGTCAAATCGGAAATACGGATTGATTGTCTCGGCAGGAGCCGGCGGTGTGTGTTGCATGTTTTAAGTCCGTGTTATATTGGGTATATGTATCGTTACCCTATTATGTATTACAAATATGAGCCAAATAGGACTACAAATCCGATTTTTCTTGAAAATCTCCTTTCGCCACCTGGCGGAAATTTTTTCATAGGTCGCTTTCTATTCTTGTATGTATTATGTGTTCCAAGTATGAGCCAAGTCGGACCACAAATAGGATTTTTTTGAATATCTCGATCCCCACCTAGTGGCATTGTCATCGGGTTCGGAACTATATTCCCAGTGTCAAGCTTGTAGCTTATCGGGAAATTAGTTAAATTTCAATTACAAAATTCGTGCCAGCCAGCCAACCAGCCAGTCTGTCAAGTTAAGCTAAATAAAACCGTTTAAAAAGGAGCACGGCGCAAATTGGCAGAAAAGCTCGGCCTTAATCGATTAGGAGGTAAATCGCACCAAGTATTCAATTATTTTTTATTATATTAAGTTGAGCAATTATTTGGTTTTGAGGATTACGCAACGCATCTCATGCAGAGCTATCTGACGGGTAGATCTGAATGTGTCAAAATTGGTTCTGAAGCTTCTGGTCTGAAAACAAACCATACTGGCGCTCCTCAAGGGTACGTGCTGGGTCCGCTTCTAGTCAGCCTCTTAATCTTTTCGCGCGATAGCATATGTATGCAAATTCCATTTATATCCAGCTGTATCTATGCGGGAATTCAAAGGACACATATGTTATTTTCTAAAAACGGTGACTCAGCATCCATCTTGGAATGGGCAACGAAAAATTATTTGTGTCTTAATTGTGATGAATAGCATGTACATATATAGCTTAAAAACGGGTAAATTGACAAACACCTAAGACTAGTATCCAAAGTAACCATCCTTGCCTTTATTATTAATACACTTTGACTTGTAATGATCAAATAGAAACAACGCGACATCTGGATGGTAAGGCGATATCTGTTTCGGTTTCTAATATAACACTTTGAGCTGGTCGGACGTGTTTAATTTTGCTCTTGGAATTTATTTTAGAGTATGGCCAAATCAATATAAAAATAGACTATATATTGTTATAAAAGCGAGATAGAGACTCGGGAAGGTGACGAGAATGTTCTATTTAAAATCATGTGATTGTAAATATCAATAAACTGTGTAAATTTTAAAGTATTGTGAGAAAGTGACCCAAATAACTAATTAAACACATACATACGTATGTAGGCATAATCGGCTAACGAGATACATATACCTATAAATAAAATAGAAGAAAAGCGCGCAGTTTCAAAGACGAAATGTGGGAGACAGGTGTCAGGTGCTTGGGGCTTGGGTGTTTGTGGAAAGGTACACCATTCTGCACCAAATGTTCTGCGTTGGATAGCTACAAAGCCAACGTAATATGATCGCATCCAATGGTAAAGTTTATCTGTGATGAGTGCATGACATGCGAGACATGCAAGAGGGTGTAAACAAAAAGTGTGTACTTAAAAGAATATAAAAATTAATTTGAATTGGCAATACAAAACAGGAAGAGAGAGCTAGAAGGTGTAATGAAAGCGATGGAAGACAAATATAATGAAAGGTTAGCGACCCTAAAAATGCATCAAGAAATGTACTTAAAAAATGTGGCAGAAATAAAGAAAGTGCGGGAGGTCGCGGAACAAACGATAAAACAAGTTGAAATAGTGGGAAATTAAAACAATAGTGAATGATAAAGGACCTGTGACGCAGCAGCAAAAATCATATGCAAATGCATTGAAAATCAGTGAAAATACACATACACATAGGGACGTGCCGGAATTAAAGAAACGTACTCCTATCATTGTCAGGCCGAAAGCAAAACAAACGAGTGAAAAAACAAAAACAGATTTAAACAATAAAATTAAAAATAATTAATATCAAAGCTGGCCAAAATGTTGTTATTGTGATTGATATCATAAATGGAAACGAAAGAGATAAAACTAAAGAAATTATGGATAAAGAAATAAGTGATGAATACGAAATAAAGATCCCACGGGACTATAAACCAATAATATCTATAACTGGTATGCACTTTGAAAAAAATAATAGTGAATTAATTGAGTGTTTAAAGAACCAAAACAAATGCCTAGAGCAGGGAGAAATAAAAATTATTAAACAATATAATGTTAAAACAAGCACCAAAAACTATTATAATGCTATTGTAGAACGGATGAGGGTATGTTCACTAACGTTATGAAGTTAGATAAATTAAACGTAGGATGGGAAAGATGCAGGCTTTATAATGGTGTAAACCTGACAATGTGTTTCAAATGCAAAGGATACAACCATAAAGCGACCGAATGCAAAAGTGAAGCGGCGTGCAGCAAATGTTTGGGTAAACATAAAACCACTAAGTGTAATGAGACACCTAAAAACAATTGTATAAATTACATAAAGGCAAATGAAAAATTGAGCTTAGAGCTAGGCGTAAATCACTCGTGTATTAGCCGACAATGTCCGGTCCTTTTAAACCACTTGAGTGCAAAAATGCATATGCTTTGTTATTAGCAACTAACGCACCAAACACAAATTATAGATCAACTTGAGGAATATATTCCCGCAAAAGTCAACCAAAAAAGCAAGTCGGTAGATGCTGCCAACAGTGCACTAAAATGTATTTACTTAAATATTAATAGCATAGTTGCAAATAAAATTGAATTAGAAGTGATGGCGGAAGTTCTCAAGCCGGCGATCATATTATGCTCTGAGACATGTACAACAAATGATATTGAAAATAGCGAACTAGAAATAGCAACTTATAACATGATAAGATGTGAATCCCACAGCAGGAATACTGGCGGAGTACTAATATATGTACATAGAGAAATAAATATTTATATAATATATAATGGTAGTGTAAACATGAGCTTGTGGTGCATCGTAATAAAACTGAAGAAACTTAGTAAAAAGTGGCAAAAGGGCTGCTCTATCACTCGCCCAGTACAAATGATGCAGCTTTCTTAGATTATTTAAATTAAATATTAATTGATAAGTATGAAAAAATTAACCATAAAAACTAGTTGGTGACTTTAATATTAATATGAATCACATATCAACATACAGTACAAAACTGAATGAAATATTTTCTGTGATGGGTATGGTTCAAAAAGTAGATTTTAATACATGAATAACGGATACAACTGAATTTAAAATTGATCTCATATATTCAAATTCAGAAGAAATAAAGTGTAAGTTTTGGAAGCGTATAAAATTTCCGATCACGAAACAATAATATTTAATGTTCAAACATCTAAATCATGAGAGTGATGAGAGTGTCTAAGAAAATAATTGCTTGGAATAAATATAGTAAAGATATTTTAAACCTACTTAGGTCGTTTAATTTTAATTTTGATGAAAATTTATTAATCGATGATAAAGTTGAACTGGTGAACCACATTTTAACACAAGCGATGGAGAAATTAACCTATGGAAAAGAAGTACATATAAAACCAATGAATAAGGGGTACGATAGAGAACTTGCGCAACTGAATAAACATAAATTTTATATGAATACATGTGCTATACAGACAGGACTGTGGAATTAATACAAAAATATTAATAAAATGTATAAAAACCTAGTTAAAGTAAACAAAATTAAATATATGGAAAATAAAGTTATAATGAATGAAGACAACGCCAAAGAAATGTGGAAGTACCTTAAATCTACGGTTTGTCTAGCGCGGGATAACGATGGTATTAATAAAGCGGTAATCGATGGTATTTTGATAGAAGATGAACTTGCCTTGGCAAATGTTCTTAATAAATATTTTATAAATAGTGTGATAGAAATAAATAACAATATACAATATATCGATATAAAACTCAGTGGTAGTCACGCCAATTACAAATTTAAGTTTCCAAAAATAATGACCGATGAAGTTATAAATATCCTGTAAGTGTTTAAATAGAAAATAGGCGGCAGGAAAGTTTTGTCTGACGGCGTAGTAAAAGACTCTAAAGTGTACACAGGCTGTGTCTGCGCTGTAATAATTAATAACACTTTAGAATATGGTATCGTACCAGAAAAGTGGCAAATGTCAACGGTGATTCCAGTTGAAAAGGTTAAAAACACAATTCAGCCAGAAGAGCTTAGGTTCATAAAATATCATACCAAGTGACGCTAAAATACTTGAAGTCTGTGTTAAAAATCAATTGGTAAGACACCTAGACTCAAATAAAATACTTGTAAATCAACAGTCGGGTTTTAGAAAAAAAAACATTCGTGTGGAACTGCTTTAAACTTTGTGTTATCGGAGTGGAATGATGACCTAATAATAAGAAGGTGGTGGTTGCTGTCTTTCTTGACCTTAAAACAGCCTTCGGAACGGTTGACAGGGAAAACCTTATCAAGAAACTTCAACAAATAGGTATTAAAAACATATAACTTGAATGGTTCCGCAGTTATTTAAAACATAGAAAACAGCGAAAAATTATAAAAACAGCAATATCTGCTGAATTGGAAGTACCCATAAGCTTAACCCCAAAGCTCGGTTCCAGCACCAATATTATTTTTATTATATATAAATGATATAGTGAATGCAATACAAGACTGTTAGATGAAGCTATTCCCGGCTGGCGCATTACTTATGATCAGTGATAATAATATTACTACTGCGGTATCAAAAATGCAAAACGACCTTAATAACATGTACACTTGGCTATGCGCGAATAGGCTAAAGCTTAATATAAACAAAGCAAAATATATGGTCATAACAAGAAAAAATATTAATGATGAGGACTTGAGCGGGCTAAAAATAAATAGTGAAAGCATACAAAAAGTTAATAGCATAAAATATTTAGGAATTATAATTAATAACAAACTGAGATTCGAAGAGCATATAAATTACGCAGTAGAAAAAGTTGCGAAAAAGATTGGTGTTGTGCAGAGGACTGCTAAGTATATACAAGAAAAATATAAATTAATTATTTATAAATCTATTATCGAAGTAAACTATGTGTATTGTCCATCAATCTTATATATAATAGCAGACAAAGAAATTGATAAACTACAAAAGCTTCAAAATAGATGCATGAGGTTTATTCTTAAAAAACGTAGAGATACTAGAAGAGCTTATATGCCAAAAAAGTTGATCTGGTTGAGTGTCAAACAAAAAATTTACTTTTACACCATGAAGTTAATATTTAATATAAAACATGGAAATGTACCCGAGTATTTAAGTAATAAGAGAAAACACATAATATAAATTCTAGAAATAGGGCTAATTTCAAATTCCATTGTTTCGAACAGAAATAGGTAAGCAAAACATTTTTTACAAAGGGCTACAACGAGCTCCCATTGAATATTAAAAGCTGCAATGAAATCTTAGTTTTTAAGGCAAATATATATGAATTTTTTAAAACTTTATGTATAAGATAGGATAGTGCTAATTGTATCTTGAATTAGGTTTTAAGCCGTAATAAATAAATAAATAAATAAATAAATAAATAAATAAATAAATAAATAAATAAATAAGTAAATAAATAAATAAATAAGTAAATAAATAAATAAATAAATAAATAAATAAATAAATAAATAAGATTAACCCTTGTTAATTTCTGCAAAGCATTTTCTCCCGGGTTTGGGATTCGAACCCGCACTTTTGCAATAGTTAAATAAAGAAAATATCAAATACACTGTGGAAAAAATGCTAAACTTCAATTTGAATAATCAGAGACCTACAACTTGTACTTTGCCAAACTAAAATTAATTGGGCTAAAAAACTGCTAACTGGAAAAAATTTTAAATCTCTGAAAACAGTCACAATTACAGTAAAACCTTGTCGAATTTTAAATTTTTTCCGAGATTAGTTTACATAGTTGCAGTTACAAAATTCATTAAAAGTTTTTATTAACTTATCGAAAATATAAAAAGAGAATCTAATTGACAAAATTTAATAAAAAAGTGTATTTTCGGGTATTTTCGTGTTCGCTGCTGTACATATATACATTTGAAATTTGTAGTTCTGTTACGTATACGCAGTGCTGTACGCAATGAAAATCCTTGAATCCATTAACTTCGCTCAAACAATTGGCAATTGCTATTTGAATATGTTAGTCAATCTTTGGCAAATGCAATATTGTTTTCCTTTATATATTCTATACATTAAACAGTTTTGACTTTAGCTTAATGGAAGCAGCCATTTTAAACACACATACATATGTAAATTTTTTTGTGTCCTCATACCATAACCGCTTAACTCGATATAAGAAAAAAATGAATGACAATTCTGAAAGAATGCGCAAAGACTTTTTTCAAAACTACTGTATTGATTTTTTGGGCATACCTTTTGTTCTTCGCGGTACGGCCAAATATTCGCCTTTCCAATACAGATTTTTAATTAAAAAATTGCAAAATTTATTTAAAAATCAGTAGCGAGCTTCAGCGAAAGCTATCAGTGCAGAGAAAAATGTCATTTCATCAACAAAAATATATTTTATATAAAGAACAATATTAAATTTATTAAAATTTTTTTTTATAAACGAGTTATCTGTTTGTTATCGAAAATTTTTCGATTAATTATCTAAAACCAATCGATTGTTTATAGAGAAGTTAGCGATATTTTATCAAAATTGCATCGATTTGATAACGAAGAGTTATCGAACTGTTATTAAAAATGTATCGCTTTTTCTTCAAAAAGTAATCGATTATGTCTCGAAAGAATTATCATAAATTTACTTGTTGGAGTGCTACTCATATTTGACCGACCTGCTATGGAAATTTCATCGATTTACTATAGAAAAATAGTCGTTTTATTACCAAAAATTCATCGTTCGATTATCCATAATATGTCTATACATTGCCGGAAAATATCGATTTTATATGAAAAAAAAAAAAAAATTAATAGATATGTTATCAATAAGTTATCAGAATGTTTTACAAAATTTTTTAATAATAAATTTATCTATTTGCCTACAAAAACCATTGACTCGTCATACATATTTTGTAATTTTTTCAAAAATTTTGCTTGTTTCGATTTTTTATCGAATATTTATATGATATCAATAAGCTGAGGCCTTTTATCGAAAAGTTATCGCCTCGTATATGGAGTATCACCAATGTGTTATCGGCGCGTTATACATATGTTATCGATTTTTTATGAAAAATTATCGATTTGTTATCAAAAATTTATTGACTTTTCATCGAAAAGTCATCGATTACCTGTCAAAACATAAGCAATTTAAACAAACGGATTAAAATAAAATAAAATTAACTAAAAATAAATAAGTTTAAAATAAAATAATATAAAATCAAAAAAAGTAAAATTAAAATAAAATAAAAGAGAATAAAGTGAAGAAAATACAAAAATTAAACTAAATAAAATAAATAAAATAAAATAAATTAAAATACAATAAAATTAAATAAAAAAATAAATAAAACTAAATAAAAAATAAATGAAATAATATAATCCCAAATTATTAAATTATATAAAATAAAATTAATTAAAACAAAACAAAATAAAAACATTAAATAAAATAAAATGAAATAAACTAAAAATAAATAAATTTAAAATAAAATAATATAAAATCAAAAAAAGTAAAGTCAAAATAAAATAAAATAGAATAAAGTGAAAAAAAATACAAAAATAAAACTAAAGAAAAAAATAAAATAAATAAAATAAAATAAAGTAAAATAAAATAAAATAAAATAAAGTAAAAAATAAATAAAATTAAAATAAAACTAAATAAAAAATAAATAAAATAATATAAAACAAAATTAAATAAAACAAAACAAAATTAAAACATTAAATAAAATGAAATAAACTACAAATAAAAAAATTAGATACTGTAAAATAAAATAAAATAAAATAAAATGAAATAAAATTAAATAATGTGAAATCAAATAAAATAAAATGAAAAACAAGGGAACAAAAAAAAAATTAAATAAGCTAAAATAAAAAACTATGGAATGAAAAAAATGAAATGAAATAAAATAAAAAAAATTTGGATAATATAAAATAAAATTTAATATAATTTAGTGAAAAAAATATTTAAATAAAAATTGTAAAAAAAAATGTTAAAACTTGAAGGTGCCTTGACTAGAAAAGCGTTACCAACACGGATTGGAGACATCCTCCAATATTGATGAACGCATCTAGTCAATATCCGAATTGCAACGTGACCTCAATAGACGTAGAACCAAGTATTCAACATCCATTTCCACAAGGTATACTTGATGGTAAAACCGGGGGGGAATGGTACTTAGACTGAAGCACGTTTAGTTCGGTATGAGACACACACTGACTTTGAGCTTTCTAACTTCACGTGTACTTAATACGTCTTTTTCACATAATGATAACTGTTCCCATGTTTCACATAAAAGTTTTATGTTCGCGCAAACATTGCTCTTCTCAGCATGTATCTGAAAATAAAGCTTGCAATCAAGCAACAAAGTTTTGTCATCAAATCTGAGAGAGGCACATGAATCCGCACAGTTATGCTCTTGACATAAATTTGCACAGTAAAAGAGTATTTTCTCTGGATTGTATTTGCTTATGCAGAAATAAATCAGGTTATAAGGCAAATAAAATTGTGTTTACAAAAAAATAGTGCAAACAAAAGTAAAACAAAAACAACAACAGAAGAAATAACAATGTCAAAATCAGCAAAAACAGCATGCATAATTCAAAAACGAATTCCACAAAAACAAACAGCAATCAATTTGAAGGAGTAAACGTTTAGCGAGTTTGATTGTTGGTGCTCTGTAGCATTAAAAATAAAAGTGAAATTTATTTACTATCTTTTATCTTGATGATGAAGATGTTGCTGTAAAATAGTTGTTGAGCATAGCGAGTGAATTTTTAAACGCTGCTGCTTATATATAAAAACAAAGTGTGTACATACATAGATATGTGATTTGTGAGTATTTCAGAGACCGACATACATATATGCCATAGAGGTTTGCAAAGAGGTCCTCGGGATGAAAAGCAGCATATAAACGAAATACCAATAAAAATATGCAATGAAAAAATCACTACAACAAATACAACATCAACGGGCAGTTGGAGACAAATGACATTTGACAAAAGTGTGATTTGATAGTAGAACTGACCTACATAAAAATCGTTTTATATTTTTACTTTGTTTTTTGTTTTGTTTTTCGCGCTTTTAGCTTAGATTTAGTTGTCATGCTTTCTTATAATTTTCTGTTTTTATGTTTAAGTGTTTGAGTAAAAATGTTCTGCATCAAGACATTAATGGTGTAGAAGTTGTGGTGCTTGTATGAGCAGTAAACAAAGAAGACGGATCGAAAAGGGCGCACAAGGTATTCAAATCCAACAAAGTTGGACGTTTATTCATACCAACGCAGATTGAAAAGAACTTTGGTGAAAGTAGCAGCAAAATTCCCACTTTAATATACCTTTCAAAGCGACACTGCTGAGGCTACCGAAATGGAGGAGGCTACAGTTAGCTAAGAGAGAATAATAAGTGCAACAGTCGCTGTCTTCCAGCTAGCTAGCAATGTCTGCATAACCCTCTTTAGGACAGAAACCTATTTTGGTACATAGAAATCATCACAGTTGTCAAATAACTGCAAGGGGCGGGAACATACAAATCGGAAGAAGCTTGAAACCAATAAAGATAAAGTTAAAGAGAAAAATAACATTCTTGTTGCTTCAAGTGAATTTATGTCACCCCACCTTGGTTTGCATTGGACAAGCTAGATACTCAAAAGCCTGCATGTGGTCCAGCAGTTGAGTCAAACATAATTCTGAACAATTTACCGCAATTTCACTATTATCTACTGATAGACCCCCTATCGCAAAAAGGTGCTCATATGAGTCTGAGAAATTTGCTGGAATAAAACCGACCAAGCTAAATTAAAGAAAACACTTTGACTTAAGAAAAAGCATATTATGCAGAGGCAGTATAGTCGGTTGGTTGCTCTGCCGCCCGGATACCAAAGACCTGGGCTCAAGTAGCGTATGGAGCGCCATTTTGATACACATTTCTCCTTAAACTAATTGCTGCTGATTTAGTAGGGCTAGTCGGTTATCTGTAGGAACCATTTGGACAATGAAACTGCTGAACGTTTTTGCAAATAATTTGGCTACTTCGTTAAGCTCTGGCAATATCTAACTGGCCATGGTTTGCGGAGTTAATGCCCAACTCGCACCCCCAATACCATAAAAATAGGGCAGTTTAAGCTATTGTATTATGTCCTTGTTAGTTAACAATACCAGCTCCATTTTACTTGAACTTACGTTTAGGCCGCTTTTGGCTAACCAGGAGTAAAGTCTTAGAAGTACATCTTCTAGCATTTCACTAAAAGCCGGGGGAAACGGACCTGATAAAGGAATTATTAGAGGCTTCATATATATATATCTAAAAAGGCAGCCAGATTATATTCACTGTAGTATATGGACACCTCTTTAGAACTTTTGAGCTCATGAAGGGAAGTGTGGGTAGAAAGTTTGGGTCTATAGAGGAGCCCCCTCCAATATGGATATCTAAGAGCCTTTCCAGAAGCTTCAGCATGATGGAAGTAAAGCTTATTGGTCTATAATCTCAAGCGTATTTATGTGATTTTCTGCCTGCTTTGTATAAGAAAATGACTTTAACCCTTCTCCAGCTTTAAGGTATATAGGCTAGAGCAATGCTTTTTCTATACAACCTTTCCAGCCAAAGAATAATAGGCTCACCGACTTTCTGGAGCATCATGGGTGTGATAATAGCGAGTTAATAGCGAATCTTATTTTTTCCCTATTAACGACCGAGTCCAGGTTTAAAAAAGCAGCGGGCTCCACGTATATACGTCAGCGATATGAGTATTCAAAAGGATGTTTATTGATTCCTCAGCAGATTCCGTTCATACCCCATCTTCTCCTCTCACATAATGATCGTTGTGATGTTCTTGCTGAGCCCACATGTCTGTCGTTAATCGAAGAGCAGAAGGATAGCATTAGCATTTCTTTATTACCTTCTTGTGTTTCTTTTATAGTTTGCATAATTTTGATCTAAGAGCTCTATGTTCACATAGGTGGTAATTTTTCCTTTTGAATGCTGATTAGGGTAGATTTCCAATAGGATATTGTAAGAGCGCCGTGTATATTATCTATCTCATCATCTGGCTCTTTAGAGTTGATGATAATATGGTTAGAACTAGCGCGTTCGTGGGGCTTTCATGTTGAACTAATGAATTTATCGGGAGCGCGTTATTATTCTATATTACAAAAATTCTGAGTGACAAAATTCGGCAAATTGCAAAAAAATCTGCGTGAATAAAATTCTGCTTTTTCAAAGTTCTGCATGTTTAATTCTGGAAGTGAAAATTCCGGAATCATGGCATGGCGTAGCCGGTGTTGGATCGCCTACGCAGAAGGACATCACCGTGGCGGTAGACACGGTTATACCACACAACCAGACTTGGCATGGCGTAGCCCAGGGTTATTTGTTATAAGCGCGGCCGAAGGCCGCCTATGCAGAAAGGTGTTCTAAGCAGAATTACTGTGCATGGCGCACTTTTTCAAAATATATATATATTTTAATACATAATTTTGTAATACCGAATTTTGTAATAAAGAATTTTGTAAAACAGAATTTTGAAAGCAGAATTTTAGAAAGCAGAATTTAAAAAAAACAGAGTTTTAAAAAGCAGAATTTTGTTTTTAGAATTTTGTACATACAGAATTTCGACACCTACCCGAATTTATCCCATTTCGTTCTTATGGGGTTTCTGTAGCGGAGAGGAGGGTTAAAACTGAACTTAAGTCGAAGAAGATCCAACGATGGACAGAAAGTGAGGTATTATGTGACACCCGCCACTTATCAAACAATATCGAACAATCGTACGAGGCTAACGTGAGATCTGGCACTTCCTCGCAGCCATAAGATCTTTCCAAACTGGATTATGTAAAGGCAAGTTTAGTTCCCCAGAGGCAGCATAGTTGTATAACATTTCTTAGAATTATGTTAATATAATGCTGTTCCATATTTTTGCCCTTCTTCAAAAAAAAAAAAAAAAATCATACTAAATATTTGTAGCGTGAAAATTGTCAAATGTATGCAATGCTTTCATTCTACATACGAAACCAAACTGCATCAATTCTGCTTATGCGCCACAAAGTATGCTGGAAATTTATGTAAACGCATACAAAAAAATGAAAATTAAACAAACTCAGAGAGCTTGCAACATGTGAGTGTGCAAAACGAGAGTGCTAGTATTAAAAACTACCAAGAGAAATTTTGAAACTAAGAGTATTTATATGCAGCAAGAGCAAGTACTAAAGCGCAACAAGGATATGAAGAGAAAAAAGCAAAGTTAGAAATGTTGCAGAGAGCAAATTTTAACTCACTCACTAGTTGTATTCTGCACACTTACTCACACTTGTGTGCTCTATACACTTTGGTCTTGACCTACAACGCAAACAGCTGTGCATATCTTCTCAACATGTTGCACAACTAACTCGTTACTGCTCAACCAACGAATGGGATACAAAAACGAAGCAATGTATCGAGTAATCAGCCGAAAATAACGTGTACGGAGCTTTTTACTGTATATAACATCGAAACTTTTCAACATTAAGCGCAGAGCAAACGCAACAACTAAAAATTATTTAAAAAGGCGACGAAACGAGTCGCATACAAGGCACGAAGCAGCAAACGATTTAATATGAAACGAACAAACAGGTCAACTCGTGCTTCACCTCGTGACTAACACAATTCATAAACAGTTACAAAACTTAGTTGGCGCTTAGTTGGTAAGAAGAATCCTGCGGCTACGGGCGGTACAAAACCGAAGGAAGCAGGTAAACGGCGGTACGTGTGTGTTCAAAACGCAAAAGAAATAAAAGCAAATGTGTAAGGAAAACAAAAAGCAAAAAAACAAATAGAAAATAAAGCAAGTCAGAGCGTAAAATTGGAACGTACTTATGTAGTACAATGAAAATCGTATAAGAAACAACATAAATCATAACAAAAATATTGATATCTATACTGAAGTGAAAATTATTAGTGTAGCTTGCTGTTAGTGAAAGAAATATGTTCTAAAAATTTCTTAATGCATTCTTGAGTGGGAATTTTGTAGTGCGAGAAAAAAAAACACATCACAACACACATAAAACCGCTGGCATTTGAGTGGCGGCAGCACAAATATTTGAGTTGCATGTTACGTATACGCCATGGTGGGCACTAAATGTGTGGCTGAACTCATGCAGTGTCAAATAATTAGTTTCTTGTGAATTGCGCGACTAAACACCCGACGCGTTATATATCTCAAGCGTCTCAAGTACCAAAGTATTCATGTTACACATTTTTGTTATCGTGTATTGCTAATTTGACTGTCGTCGCGTTTGTGGTTTGTGAAATAAGAAACAAAAAAACGCTGCTCTAATTTCAACTGAAAATTTGGAGTGTTATCAAATTTCAATACAAAATTTGTGTGCACTTATTTAAGTATTTTAATTTACTTTGACAAACTCTCAAGTGCATTGTTTAAATAGAAGAAAAACAACAAATGTAATAAGCAACACGCGCAATTACAACAACAATACAAAGAATGTGTTTCAGCTAATCACAAACTTAGAAAAGTAGGGTTTCTTCCTCCTGCAGCTTGCTTCAGATTTTTTTGTTATATCGCCAGTTATTTGTTATTTGCTATAGCTGATTATGGAATTTTGTGCTTATATTTACTATACTTTCTTGTTTTGATGTGATGAGTTATTGCTAAGAAAATCGCAAATCCCTGTATACACACTAAACACATATTAATCTATATATATAAAAAGAAGTGTACATTTTGATTGTCACTCCATAACTCGAGAACGGATAGAAAGATTGCCATGAAATTTTTAGGAAAGATACAGGAAGGAGAGATGATGTTTAGTTGATTTTGAAATCCCAAATCTGTTTAGTCATATATCTATATATATAAAAATGAATGTTTGTATGTATGTCATCGATTAACTCAAAAACTACTAGACCGATTATTATGAAAATTGGTATATATATATGTATTTTTCCACGGGGAAGGTTTATATAAGGAGTACTTTGATACCGGGTGACTAGGGTCTCGAGATATAGGCCAAAACATGGACCCGGGTAACTCCAGGAAGTGTTAGTACAATATGGGTATCAAATGGAAGCTGTTTATGAGTACTTAGGCACTGGGTATTTTTCGTACCCCTAGGTGACTAAGGTCTCGAGATATAGGCCAAAACATGGACCCGGGTAACTCCAGGAAGTGATAGTACAATATGGGTATCAAATGGAAGCTGTTTATGAGTACTTTGGCACTGGGTATTTTTCGTACCCCTGGGTGGCTAGGGTCTCGAGATATAGGCGAAAACATGGACCCGGGCACCCCTAGAATGTGTTTATACAACATGGATATCAAATGAAAGCTGTTGATGAGTGCTTTAGTATAGGGTAGTTTTCATACCTATTGGTGACTAGGGTCTCGAGATATAGGCCAAAACGTGGACCCGAGTACCCCTAGATATGGATATCAAATGAAAGCTGTTGATGACTAATTTAGTGCAGGGTAATTTTCATACCTATTGGTGAATAGGGTCTCGATATATAGGCCAAAACGGCGACCCGGGCACCCCTAGAATGTGTTTATACAATATGGATATCAAATGAAAGCTGTTGATGAGTGCTTTAAAACAGGGTTTTTACATTATGGGTACTAAATTGAAGCTGCTGATGTGTGCTTTACTACAGATAATTATTTATACCACTGGGTGTCTTGTGTATCGAGATATAGGCCAAAACGTGGACACGGATACCCCGAGACAATGTTTATACAATATGGATATCAAAGGAAAACTGTTGATGAGTGCTTTACTACAGGGTATTTTTCATACCTACTGGTGACTAGGGTCTCGAGATATAGGCCAAAATATGGACCCGAATACCCCTAGAATGTGTGCGTATTTTGGATATCAAATGAAAGCTGTTGCTGAGAGATTTTAAGTAATTTTCATTGTGATATTCGATTTAGTCGCATCAACCTGGCAAAACTGATAAATATGCATGCGAATCCGAAATAAAGTCATGAATTAATAATACCAACATACCTACTTATATACGTCCCATTCGATTTGCCTGAAATTTGGTATATAAATTTGCCTATATTAGTATTTACGATGCTTTTTCCGGGAAGTAGACCAGAGACGGACTGGGATTAGGACTGGGACTGAGACTGAGACTCGGAGTGGGACTGGGACTGAGACTCGGAATGGGACTGGAACAAAATACATACCACCCTCTGGGGGGCAATAAGATATGAAGAAGAATGAGAAAATTGAGAAAGAGATAGAATGAAACGAAGATGGAGATAGATGAAGCGAAAAATACGGAGGGAGGAGTGAATACAAAGTTTATGAAAAATTGTAGAGGGGCGAGGGCAGATTTAGACGGAAAAAGCTTATTAAAATGTATGCAGATATACCAAATTTAGGGCGGAACAACGTCTGCCGGGTCTGCTAATTTTTATGAAAAGGAAATTCGTTGTTTCTTTACTTCTACTTTAGTATGTTAAATGTGAATATATTCACGATTACTGTAAGCCCTAATGTTTTGATAATACTACTCAACAAATTTTGATCAACTTTATTCTCCAAGAACAAAATAGGCCTTTCTAAAGTGAAATTTTCTCCTGATTCCGCATATGACTTCCTTTTTCCTGTGGTAGATCCAGTTTCCGAGATATCGGCGAAAATATGAAAATTCCTATTTTTGCAGAACACTATTTCATATAGGTACGGCAAAAATTTGTATTTTTAATTTTTCTCATTTTAAACTGTTGAATTATGCATTATACTAATTCCCGTAAAAATTTCTTGCCTTCACCTCCCTTAAGTATCTTTAGTTTGGCCACTATGTGAAAAAACGTTGAAAAAATTTGGAAAAAAAAGAAATTTTTTACAAAATTTCAGATTTAACCACTTTAAAATCGGAAAAATTCTATTGGCGAAAAAAGTTAGTCCTTTCCTGTTGTAGGTAAATTAATTACGAAAATTTTAAGCATAACAGTACAACAATCAGACGGGCCGTTGAGACTATAGCCCCGTTAACTTGCAAGCGTCATCCTACAATTTTTTATACAGACAATTTTTTTTCAAATTACGTTTTTACTTTTTTTATAAAGTTTTATTATAGACATATGTTTGCACCTTAAACTGTATTCAATTGAGTAATATGAGTATAAATCAGCAATTCAGTAAAAAACAACAACGACAACAACATTAAATACATACATATATACACCTAAAAAAAAGTCAAATTGAGCGATTTTACCGTGGTAGTCAATAGTGAGGGACGTGGGTATTTTTAACTACCCGTTTATAATTTTCTGGGATTGTCTCCCATATTATTGTCCAGCAATAATGTCCCATCATTTCTCCATTCCAAAAACCTTGGTAACGCTTTTCATTTTGAGGGACGTGTTGCATTTCATAGCACTGTTGTTTTTCAACAAGGTGTTTACCATCTCCCTATAGTTGAGATCTTTGTTGTTGCCAAGAAATCCACTAACGACTTGTTTAAGGCTGTCCCAAGCCGCTGCTTCTACTGATGATAAATGATTCGCAAAATTTTCGTCTTTCAGCAACTTTCTAATTTGCGGACCAACAAATATACCTTCTTTTTATTTGGCTTGAGTTATTTTGGGGAAAATTTTCGTTAGGTACTGGAAGGGTGACGCGTCCTTGTTTAAAGCATTTACAAAATTTTTAATTAATCCTAATTTGATGTGAAGTGCTGGCAAAATAACTCGTTCGGGATTTACTAAAGGCAGTTTTGCGATATTGAAGGCACCTGCTTCGTACTCAGCTCTTGGTGGCCAGTTTTCCTGAATATAATGGGTTTCTCTAGCACGGCTGTCCCAAAGACAGAGAAAATAGCAATATTTAGTGAAACCTCCTTGAAGTCCGAGAATTATAGCTACAACGTGGGATGTATTTCATATACTATTTATTTTAAATTGTACCACCGAAACTGCTTACCTTTAAGTCCGCACAAATTTTCCAATTAAATTGTTTATATTGAATGAGCTCAAGTAAATTGGATATGCTTAAATAAGTGCCTTTAGTATCCTCAGAATATGCCACTGGTTTTGACGGTAACGAATTTCCTTTATAGTGTAATGCTGCTTTTAAACTATGCTTTGAACTGTCTATAAACAAGCGCCAATCATCCACTTTATTTTCTAATTTTAGTGCTTCAAATAAACCTTGAGCATCATTGCAATAGCAAATATTTTCACTTTTAGTAAAAAAAGAAGAGAAAGTCTTGTGTCTATTTCAAAATTTTTAAGTACTTGTCGAAGGGCCCAGGCTGCCCTATTGCTGCAAATGAGATCCTAGAACTTTGCTATCAAATTTCGATAATTTCAAATCTCTGGCCAAGTCATTAAGTTCGGCTTGTGAGACTCGATGTGGGACCTCTCCCTTTTGTTCACTGTCTGAATTATTTGCTTTGGAGTCACTTTCGCTTCAGGCTTCAAAACTTATAGGCGGCCCAGGTATGAGTAAGTTATGGTCATATAGTTTTGGTTTTTTAGCTGATGTTAAGCAAAAATAGCACTGGTCGTGGTTAAAGGATTCAGTCCAAATCATTGGAACACCAAACTTCATGGTATGACCTACACCCGATACCCATCTCGTTAAAGTTAATCTAAAGGAGGCGAAAGTAGAATGAGGTGTCCAAGATTTCTCGAGATTTTTTACACGGAAACCGAAATAATGAAAGTATGCATCTTTGACAGAATTAGTTATTTGCCGAGCTGAGTTTCCGAACATATAATGTCCGCAAGTAAAGCAAAAATTATCCGGATTATTTTTGCATTTAAAAACTCTATTGCAACAAGCCATTTCGTAAACACATCTACCGATATAGTATGTATAAATTTGCACTACAATTGGCAAAACAAAATTTACAACAGACAGTAATGACAATTAAATACTTGATGTCTTTTTAAGTTTATTAGATTCTAAGGTAGAGTGACCAAATGAAATGTCTCGTCAATTTTATCAAAGTAATACTAACATTTTAGGATAGACGCTTGCAAGTTAACGGGACTACAGTCTCAACGGCACGTCCGATTGTTGTACCGGTATGCTTAAAATTTAAGTTAAATTACTTACAACATAGGAGGGCTAATTTTTATCATCCATAGATTTTTTCCGATTTTAAAGTGGTTAAATCTGAAATTTTGTAAAAAACTAGCAGACCCGGTAGACGTTGTTCTTCCCTAAACTTGGTATATCTGCATACATTTTAATAAGCTTTTTCCGTCTAAATCTGCCCTCACCCATCTACATTTTTTCCTAATCTTTGCATTCACTCCTCCCTCCGTATTTTTCGCTTCATCTATCTCCATCTTCATCTCATTCTATCTCTTTCTCAGTCTCCTTCTCTCTTTTCTCTTCTCTCAAGTTTTTCTCATTCCTCTTCAATAAGATATGCCAGCCCCAGAGGGTGGTATGTATTTTGTTCCAGTCCCAGTCCTAAACCCAGTCCCAGTCCGTCTCTGGTCTACATCCCGGAAAAAAGCATCGTAAATACTAATATAGGCAAATTTATATACCAAATTTCAGGCAAATCGAATAGGACGTATATAAATAGGTATGCGGGTATTATTAATTCATGACTTTATTTCGGAATCGCATGCATATTTTTCCGTTTTGCCAGGTTGATGCGACTAAATCGAATATCACAATGAAAATTAATTAAAAGCTCTCAGCAACAACTTTCGTTTGATACCCAAAATACACACACATTCTAGGGGTATCCGGGTCCATGTTTTGGCCTATATCTCGAGACCCTAGTCACCAGTAGGTATGAAAACTACCCTGCACTAAAGCACTCATCAACAGTTTTCCTTTGATATCCATATTGTATAACCACATTCTAGGGGTATCCGGGTTCATGTTTTGGCCTATATCTCGAGACCCTAGTCACCAGTAGGTATGAAAACTACCCTACACTAAAGCACTCATCAACAGTTTTCCTTTGATATCCATATTGTATAAACATATTCTAGGGGTACCCGGGTCTACGTTTTGGCCTATATCTCGAGACCCTAGTCACCAATAGGTATGAAAACTACCCTGCACTAAAGCACTCATCAACAGCTTTCATTTGATATCCATATTGTATAAACACATTCTAGGGGTATCCGGGTCCATGTTTTGGCCTATGTCTCGAGACCCTAGTCACCCAGGGTTACGAAAAATACCCAGTGTCAAAGTACTCATAAACAGCTTCCATATTGTACAAACACTTTCTGGAGTTCCCCGGGTCCATGTTTTGGCCTATATATCGAGACCCTAGTCACCCGGTATCAAAGTACTCATTATATAAACCTTCCCCGTGGAAAAATACATATATATACCAATTTTCATAATAAGCGGCCCAGTAGTTTTTGAGTTAATCGATGACATACATAAAAACATTCATTTTTATATATATAAATATATGGCTAAACCGATTTGGGATTTCAAAATCAACTAACTATCATCTCTCCTTCCTGTATTTTTCCTAAAAATTGCATGGTACTCTTTCTATCCATTCTCGAGTTATGGAGTGACAATCAAAATGTACACTTCTTTTTATATATATAGATTTCTTTTTTTTCTGAAAATTTTTTCAACGTTTTTGGGCATAGTGGCCAAACTAATGAAAATTCTGAAAATAGGTGAAGGCAAGACATTTTTATGGGAATTAGTATAATGTATAATTCAACAGTTTAAAACGAAAAAATGAAAAATACAAATGTTTACCCTACCTATATGAAGTAGTGTTCTGCAAAATTGGGAATTTTCATATTTTCGCCGATATCTCGGAAACTAGACTTGCCACAGGAAAATGGAAGCCATATTCGGAATCAGGAAAAAATTTTACTTTAGGAAAGGCCTATTTTATTTTTGGAGATTTTTTTTGTCGAGTAGTGTAACAACAAGCACCCGCCAAAAGCTTTTTATGGTTTAGACCACCTTCAGGAGCAAAAATCAATGTTAGGCAGGGACATAATAATTATAAGTTTTATCGAATAAATGCGTAAGTTTATACACTACTTATTCAAACGCGGGGATAAGCAGTTGGTTTAAAGTTAATGCATTAATGCTTTTCCATAGTACGTTCCCATGCCTCTCGTGCTTGAACTAATTCTTAAGAAAATCAATCACGAAAACAACAGGTTAATATACTACTGTCATGCGAAAGATTGATGCCCACAACACCTTTGCCACCTGTTGCTAACGAAAAAAATATTTATCGTTCATAATAATTATCAAACAGCGAAAAAAATCAACGTTGACGTATTATTATTATAAATATAGAAAACTTATATTTTTGTTTGAAAGTCATTATAAATCAATGGTTTTGATAAATTTTTGAATTCTGGCAACGTTTTCAGTTTGAAAGTTTAGGGATTTTGAGAAAATTCATAACAATTGCTTCAAAAATTATACATTAGCATATTTATTAAAAATTTCTCGAATTTTTTAATGGAAAAATAACGTCAGTATAATCATTTGAAAAAAGCCTCTCTCACGGTCGATTTCAGTTAGTACGCAGTGTAGTGGCACAATTCTCATCTGACTGCAATGAACGAAACTATTTTATTATAAATAAACGATTAGCTATAGCTTGACGTAGGATTTTGCTAAAATTCCCAATTTTCTGAAAATTGTGAAGAATTGCGCAAAAAATGACGTTTTCATCTATGTTTCTGACGGTTCTTATTGTAATAAAGAAAGTATGCCTTCTAACGCGAAAATGCTACGTCAGTCATAAACCAATAAATTGACAAAACATTGATTTAAATAAATGTGTCAAGTATTGTTCAAAACGCACTACATACCGTTTTAAAAAACTTTGTTTCGAGAAAAACCGGTTTAATATTTACGAATAACCAACCGCTTGGAAGCGCATGGCTCAAGTGTAATAAAATCGCTTTTCCGATCAAATCGCTATAAATTTTTATACTTCGTGTATTCTGAAGACTATAAAATAGCATTTCGAGAAAAAAAAATGATTTTATTTAAGTTCCAAAGGGGCGTAACCCCTTTAGTAAGATACCGGTTTGAAATAACATTAGTTTTATATAAAATACTTAGAATATTTAATGGGATTTACAATTGGAAAATCTAGTTTGGCAGACAAATTTAAGTACAAAAAATCTCTTCCGTTGTCATATAAAATTAAAAGAAATAAAAATAAGTTCTCATCTAAATTCTTGCGTAAATTGTTTAACAAACAGGGGCTGTATGAAGTTGAAAATGAAAATTGTTCGCACCTTGTTTTTTTAATGGATTTGAACACAGTAGCCGTGTAAATTATTATTCTGGATTTTTTCAGAACGCTCGCTGGTAGATTTGTATAAGAGTGGGCTGCAATATGTAATATTAGAGATTACTTCAGCCAGCTTCCTACACTCTTAACAATTATAAACTTTTAGGTATACAATTTTATAGAGCTTGGGATTAATATGGACAGCAAATTTTACTTCAAGCTTCAACGTACTGCGACTTTTTATAAGGCTAGAGGTGGTCTAGCATTTGTAAAGTGATGGTTTAAAAAATTTAGCGACCCGTACGTTTCTTAGGCTCCTTTTACAACGATAGCCATGCCGATATTAGAATATTTTAAAATAATTTGGAACCCGAGCTACCATATTCATATTTATCGGCTAAAATCAATCCAAAAACAATTCGTACTTTACTCCTTAAGAGATTTTCATTGGGATTCTAAATAATTGCAACCCTACACTAATGGCCTAAACTTATTAATCTCCCCACACTTGCTAGACGTAGGGAAATGCTTGGGATTGTATTTTCGATTAAATTACTATATGGTTCGATCTCTAGCTTATTGCTACTGTGCGAAGTAAACTTTAGTGTCCCTTCCCGGCCATCAAGATGAACTTCTTCTCTTAAAACATTGTAGAACAAATTTTTTACGATCCTTTTTTCCCGAAAGAGAACCAAAAACAAGTTCTGTTCTTGGTTTGATTTACCTGAAATTGAGTATATATGTAGCCCTTCTCCTAGATGATTATTTCGGGAAATGAAGCAGGAACCGACTGGGACTGGGATTGGACTGCGAATTTGACCTAGACTGGGTCTGGGACTGCGACTTTGACTGGGACTGGAACTGGGACTTGGACTTCGGGTGTGACTTGGACTGGGAAAAAGGAATGGAGGAGAACTGGAGAGACGTGAAAAGAAGGAAGAAGAAAGAGGTAGAGTTAGAAGATATAGTTATGGATAGACGGAACGGCAAAGAAGGAAGGGAGAAGACGGAGAGGAAGAAAGAGACGCAGAAAATGATAAAGGCAGAGGGAAGAGTGAATAAAAAGATAAGGAAAAAGGGGTGAGAAAGGAAAGGGAAATAATAGGTAAAAACTGCTTAAACGTTATGCAGAGAGACCAATGCTAGGGCAAAGCAATGTCTGCCTAGTCTGCTAGTTTGATTAATAACCGAACTTACATGAACACTACCTTATGCCGGCAGAGGCCGCAATCTTCAGCAACATTTTAACATATCAGCTACATTCAATAATAAAGCACATACACTAACAAACAAAAATTGTCAAAAAATTGCAAGCAAAATGATACATAAGTTTGAGATGATCGAAGCAAAAAAACTTCTATCGTGCTTCCGGTAAATTAATAAAGTTGAATTGAAATCTTTATTTATCTATTTTTATTTTGATCAAAATCTAAGCGATAACAGCATAAGTTTGAGATACATTTAAGTGCAGTAAAATACCGCGAGCCTCCTTAGCCCCTTACTTAAACCTTGGAACAAGTAAAATATGGTCCTTCGAGCCGGAGAGACTGGACACCAAGTTTTGTACAACGGTTTTATGCACTTTAGGCGATACTGTTTCGGGTATTATTTTTACTCCTGTAATAAAGTTTGAACGTTA
This sequence comes from Eurosta solidaginis, assembly GCF_040869045.1. Taxonomy (NCBI): domain Eukaryota; kingdom Metazoa; phylum Arthropoda; class Insecta; order Diptera; family Tephritidae; genus Eurosta; species Eurosta solidaginis. Next base: position 227,423,223 of record NC_090320.1, on the reverse strand, counting down.
TGACGACATAGGAATGAAAGAAGATGTTTTTGAAGACACACTTTAACGTCAATTTCTGAGTTGATGGTTTCCATCGCAAAGAACGGCGTAGATTTATTATATTTATTTCCATTTGTGTTTGCCAACGTGGTCTCATAGCGCTTACGTGCAACAAAAATGCCTTTAAATGTTTGTTTTTCATTTCGTTTTGGAACATTTTTCTTTCTGTACATTTTTATACCATTTCTCTGTTTGATTCGTGCCACTTTTACATGGGTGCTTTTGGCTATTTTGGCAACATCACTTGTTGACATGAATCGGGTTTTCCTAATTAAATATCCAACTGGGCCAGTTATCTTTTGAAGCGGAAGGTAGGGACCTAAATGCATAGAAATGTGTCCATACCAGTACAAAATTTGGCGGAAAAAGTTAAGACACCTTTATGTAAATATGATAAAAATAGTGAAACAATAACGATTTTTGAAATCCATTGGGAAGCAGGAAATATAAAAACAAATTGCAAAAGGACTGATATTAGGAAAACAGAAAAATCGAAAAATGTACAAACGTTCGATGGTAGTAAAATTTTATTGAATTTTTTAAATTACGTCGGATTTAATTTTATCTGAATATGCTTGTCTAAATTTTTTTGTTTCCATTAGAAGAAGTTTGAAGCAAAATCACAAGCAAAATAAAATGTGCACTCTCTTTTCGGAACGATCCTTGAGTTACGGTATAACTAAAATCAGATTAAGGTTGAGCTTCTCTCAGGGCCGGCTCTACCATATACGCGAACTAAGCGACCGCCTAGGGCACCAAGTTCTAGGGGGCAGCAAATTCGATAAACTTTTTTGTACTATACATTTTTTTTTTGCAAAAAACAAAAAAAAAAAAAAAAGATAAAAAAATTTTAAAGACTACCTTTATATAAATGGGCCAAAAAATAGAAGGCAATTTTTCCTTTAATACACACATAATCTTGTTGAATTTTGACTAAAAAAATTTAACAATAGCTCTTGTAAAAGAATTTTGGGATTTAAAACTATACAGGTGGAGCACAATCTTTAAATTTAAAGCAAACCATGTACTTGGGATTAACTAGTTGATTATTTAAAATTTAAGTACGCGCTCTACCTTTATAATTTTAAATCCCAAAATTCTTTTACAAGGACTATTGTTAAAGTTTTTTAGTCAAAATTCAACAAAGTTATGTGTGTATTAAAGGAAAAATTGCCTTATATTTTTTGGTCCATTTATATAAAGGTAGTCCTTAAAATTTTTTTATCATATTTTTATTTTCACTTTTTTAGTGCTGCCTACAAAAAGGCATTTGGAATTTTGGGTTCTAACTCACGGCCCAAGTTTCAAGACTCTAGCTCACCGGGAAGTTACTTAAATATCAATTCAAAGTCTCCCCTCGTTTTTCAAGGATTTGCTGTTATCTTGACTAGCGCGCAACCTAGCGGAAATTTGTATTCTATAAGTAGTATTGTCACTAGGCCTATAACTAAGTGCCAAGATTCAAGTCTCTAGGTAACCGGGAAGTCAGTTAAAAATGGATTGAAAGATTCCAAAATGAAAACTAATTCTCGTAATATCTCGATCCATGTGCCACCTAGCGAAATTTTTTTGATCAAATATTGCATTGCCAGCGGGTCCTGACTCACGGCCCAAGTTTCAGGTCTCTAGGCCACCGGGAAGTTACCTAGAAATCGATCGCAAGATTCCCTCCGTTTTTTCAAGGATTTTCAGGGATTTTCGTTTATCTCGATTCGTCTGCCACCTGGCGGCATTTTGTTTTCCACGAATTGTAGTGGCATCGACTCGCAAACTATGTGCTAAGTTACAAGTTTCTAGGTAACCGGAAAGTTAGATAAAAATGGATTGAAAGATTCCCAAATCAAAATTAATTTTCTTAATATCTCGAACCATGCGCCACCTAGCGAATTTTTTTTGATAAAATATTGTATTGTCACCGGGTTCTGACTCACGCCCCAAGCTTCAGGTCTCTAGCCCATCGGGAAGTTACTTAAAAATAGATCGCAAGATTCCGTTTTTTCAGGGTTTTTAGGGATTTTCGTTTGTCTCGATTCGTCTGCCACCTGGCAGCATTTGGTTTTCCACGAATTGTAGTGCCATCGACTCGCAAACTATGTGCTAAGTTTCAAGTCTCTGGATAACCGAGAAGTTAGTTAAACGTCGATCGCAAAATTTCCATTTTAAAATTAATTTTGTGTATATCTCGATCCGTGCGCCACCTAGTGGATTTTTTTTTTTCACTTGCATTGTAATGTCTCCCAGATCTGAACTATGCTCTGAGTATCAAGTGTCTAGCTCGACGGGAAGTTAACGAAAAAGACTTTTCCGTGGGTCAAAAATTCGTATGGAAATGAGAGGACACACATGAAAGCGAATTAATATAAAGGTATAAAAAAAAGAAATTTTGTAGGGGCCCTATATTTCGTTTCATTAAGAAAAATGTAATTTTCACCTTAGTTATATTTTACAACACAACTTGTCTGGTCTCATGCCCAATTTAGTATTTTGTTGACGATACCAATGTCGGTTGCGAGTGGCGAGCGTAACTTTTCGAAACTGAAATTAATCAAAACGTTCTTGCGTTCGGCCATGACTCAAGAAATGCTTGTCGGTTTAGCATTGCTATCAATAGAGCAGGAAATTGCGCAATAATTAGATTTAAGTAAAATTATATCAACTTTGTCTGAGTTGAAGGCGCGGAAAATGAAGTTTTAGTAAACTCTAAGATAATTAGAAATACTTTTGTGTGTTATATTTTCGTTCTGTATTTAAATGTATTTAATATGCAAAAGGAATATTTTTTTGTTTTATTGACACTAAGTTTGAATTTAATATTTCTGATCTCTAATTTTCTGATCTTCTATAAATACGGGAGAAAGGGACGGCAAATAATAGCTGGCCTAAGGCCCCAAATTCTCTTGAGCCGGCCCTGGCTTCTCTTATAATTGGTGACGTGTTTCCTGGGGTATAGTTTTTAGTACAAATTGGTACTCTTTTTCCTCTCCCAAATCAATTGTTACTCAAGAACTGAGAAATGTGTACTAAAAAATTACAGGAAATTATGTTGTGTAATTTTCACGCTAGTTAACTCGGAGTCGAGGTGTTCAACTTCCCAGTCTAGCGTTCTACCCATTGAGCTCACTTGCACATGTAAATATTGTGGGGAGGAGTATTCAAACAAACTAATACGATAGAAAAATGGGACAACTAATTTGCTTTAACGACATTAAAACTTATTATTATTTCATGAATTATTCCCTTTTAAAATACTTACTTACTTAGTTACTTAATTGGCGCTTAACCGTCTAAACGGCTATGGCCGTCCAACAAGGCGCGCCAGTCGCTCCTTCGCTCCGCCAACCGGCGCCAATTGGTCACACCAAGTGATTTTAAATCGTTTTCCACCTGGTCCTTCCAACGTAGTGGGGGCCGCCCTCTACCTCTGCTTCCATAGGCGGGTTCCGATAGAAACACTTTCTTGGCCGGAGCATCATCTTTCATTCCATAACATGTCCTAGCCAGCGCAGCCGCTGCGTTTTAATTCACTGGACTATGTTGATGTCTGTGTACAGCTCGTACAGCTCATCATTAAATCTTCTTCGGTACTCGCCATCGCCAATGCGTATAGCTCCATAAATCTTTCGAAGAACTTTTCTCTCGAACACTCCCAAAGCCGCTTCATCTGCTGTTGTCACGGTCCATGCTTCTGCCCCATATAGCGGGACGGGTACGATAAGTGACTTGTAGAGTATGATTTTCGTTCGCCGAGAGAGGACTTTACTTTTAAATTGCCTACCTAGTCCAAAGTAGCATTTATTGGCAAGATTGATTCTTCGCTGGATTTCAGTGCTGATGTTGTCGGTAGGGTTGATGCTGGTTCCCAAATAAGCGAAGTCATTTACTATTTCGAAATTATGGCTGCCAACAGTAGCATGGTTGCCAAGGCGCGTATGCGCTGTCTCTTTGCTCGATGACAGCAGGTACTTCGTTTTGTCCTCATTCAACATCAAACCCATCTTTACCGCTTCTTTTTCCAGCTTGAAGTAAGCAGAACTAACAGCGCGGGTGTTTAGGCCGATGATATCAATGTCATCAGCATATGCCAGTAATTGCACGCTTTTATAGCATATTGTTTCAGTGCGGTTAAGTTCTGCAGCTAGTATAATTTTCTCCAGCATCAAATTAAAGAAATCGCACGAAGGGTCACCCTGTCTGAAGCCTCGTTTAGTTTCGAACGGCTCGGAGAGGTACTTCCCAATTCTAACTGAGCTGATGGTGTTGCTCAGCGTCATTTTGCACAGCCGTATAAGTTTTGCTGGGAAACCAAACCTTTTAAAATGACTTATTTCGTTGTTAGCCATGCAGAATTAACCAGTTATAGTTATTGTGAATGCTGAAATATTGTCAAAATTATATGATGCCGTCTGTTGCATACACTCATTAGTGCCTATGGGAAACCTGCAATTAGGTTTTAAGCAATTCCGCAGCCATCTTGACATTTCAGCTGATTGAATCATCCTTTCCGTTTTCCATTCAGCTTCAGGAGCAAGGCATGTGTGACAAGGAGCAATGCCATTTAACAGCAATCTCCACATGATGGTCTTCTATCTCTATTTTTCTCAGTACCTCTCCACTACTCTACTCCTCAAAAGATCCTCATGGCTCAGCCGTATACCGTTCTATCTTTATGACAAATTTGCGTTACAAAACCGTTGTTGTTTAACTGCCCTAAGTATAAAAAAAATTGTATACATATATATATTTATATCTTTATGTTATTGGTGCTATTAGGGAGCATTGTGTTGCTTCATTATGATCATTATTTTTTACTACTTTTTTGGTAGATTGTTGAATAATTTTTTTTTTATATTACTGCTTACTTTTTACTTATTTTCTTTTGATCTCATTTATTCATTGATTCATTTAATTTGTCACTTGTTGTGGTCATTATGTTCAATTAATATGCTGATTTCAATTGAAAACTTAATTCGTTACGTTGCTTAAATGAAGGACATTGTTGCAGCGATTTAATAATATGTATGTATGTGCGTACATAAAAATCGTAGTATGCATTATGTCGGTGTATGGAATGGATGGAGGGTGAACCTATGAGTGCCTACAAATTGATTAAATTATACTGGTCTTTTAAAGTATGTTTATTTACGTATTTAAATATTCATGTATATAAATTACAGTATGTTCGAAAAGGTTTGTTCCACTTGAATGGGCTGGTTGGGAAAGCTTTTTGCTAGAACTTCCTACCAAAAATTGGCTGACAAGGAAATGCACATCATAATTTTACAGTTTTTATTGTGTTAAGTTTGACATATTTAATAATTTGTTATTTATGTCCGATGTACTTGGTTTGTTGGTCGCTGTGCTGCCAGATCGCAGATACTGGACCCAAGTATCGCTCTAGGTGCACCTCGGTCAGGCAGCACAAAACTGCCTAGAATTCAGAACTGGCAGATGAATTGGGTGACTGTCTCCTTAAACCCATCCACACTACAGCTCGTGCACCTGTATTTAAAAGGACTCCTATTTTCTCATTGTTGCGCAATGGTGGCTGTGATTCTAAATATATCTTTTCTAGGTACATTCGGTAGAGACTCTGCTTTTTTCTAGTTGTAGGCAGGTCATGTCAATCTTTATTGATGCTTAGAAGTTCTCTAATGATGCACCGGCTTTCGTCAATTCATCCGCAGTTTCATTGCAATCAATGTTCTTATGTCCGGGTAACAAAATGAGCAAGAAATGGTCTCACTTAGAATTAAAAGATAGTTCCGAAACCACGTGGGATTGCAAGGTTTGCTGCTTCGCATATCTCCATCCTTCAGTTTTGAATGGCCTTTGAGGACGTATTTTGTATATCTAATGCTTTTTGTGTGTCCTAGTATATGCGCCTCTCACTGTCGCTTATCCGATTATCTAACACAAAAAACAGACTCTCTATATAATTTAATCTCAGTTCGGAAGATACTAGCTCAGTTTGGAATTCGCATGGCACTTTTAGCTGTTCGGTGAGAATCTCAGCACCGACACCGCAGGTCATTTGGACCTGTCAATGTAGAGTGAGGTAACTCCCTCTTGTAAACATTGTCGACTGACCAATCCGATCTTGAAGGAAACCTTACCTTGATACATTTTTCAAGTTCAACGTGGGTGATAGGTAATCGGTTTCTGCGTCCATATTAGGAAGCATTCCTTGGATACCGCTGTGGTCATACATCTTTTCACTCCAGATTCTATACCCCCCCTAAGTGCGATGGGTGAGTTAGTAACTGTCAATCCTATGCGAGAGTTCAATGGCAGCTATTTAAGAATCTCTTTTGGCGCCTCCGGTGGAATAGACCTAAGTGCTTCTAATACACCCACCTGCTGTTTCTTGTTTAATTTCTTGATGCTTTATTATTTGTCCAGTACGCCCGGTACGCTAAGATGGGCCTTATTGTCGCTACCTAGAGCCACATCATAAGCTTTTGGCCCCAGTTCCTGCTAACTATTCTCCTACGCAAGTAGTTACAATGTATGACTTATATTCTGTCGATATTTACTATTCAGCTTAGCTTGTTGTCTATATCGACGCCAAGGTATTTTACTTTCGTAGCGAGGAAGAATTCAGTTGCATCCAGCGAGGACATTCGAAATTTAATTATCGGACCTGTTAGCAAAGAGTGTCAGTCCATTCGTGCTTGGGTTGACATTGCCGCCCAAATTTGAAACCTCTTTATCCTTGGTTAAGTTTGAAAAGGAAGATAGTTCGGTGTCTAAACAAACATGGTCCTAAAGATTTGGAGAAAATCGACACTGGTTTTGGCACAACGCCGAAACCGGTTTGTCTCAAAACCAAATTTGAAAAGGGACGATGGAAAATTTTTTCAATATACATCATTTTGAGATCCAGTTGACTTTCCGCAAAGCCATTGCCCTTATCTTATGTTCCACGATTTTCCTCGGGAGAAAACCCAGCGGCCATTGCATGGAGCTTCCCAATTCGCGTTGGTCCATTTCAAAACTTTTACTGACCATATCATTTGCAAATTCATTGTCTTTATATCACTGTGCTGCAAAAAGATACATTGTAGTGCCTTATGGAGGCGAGCGAAGCTGGACACCTCCGAAAAATATCCAGTTTTACACGTTGGACTCTTATACGTTTAAGGCGACCTGACTGTCGACAAAGATTGTTACATTGGTTTCTGAGGCCGTACTATAATGGCGCAGTTTGGCTACGCTCTCTATGGTATAGATCTGTGCGTGCCAGTTATGCAAGTGTTGAGAATTCAGTACGATTGATTCACCTACATATGCTTTGAGTACGTTCCTGCTCCCGTCCCCTTTTGCATTTTCGAGGGACCTTTGTAGGTTGTTATGCACCTACCGCTCTCTAAGCCTTCCTTCCGTTCGCATCTTGAATGACATCTTATCTTCTGCACCTGGAAGTACAAAAACGCCTTGTTATGGTCGGTGTCGAACATTAGGTCAGTTATGATGACGTAATCGTCCCCTTTTCCCGAAACCTTATATCGTTTCTTGTCGGTATTTGGTTGACTTCGACATGTAGTATTTTCTTGGGCGTAGAACCGCTTTCGTTGCCAATCCCCACGGCACGAGCACTTGAAGAGGCATCAGGTGAAAAATTACGATTAATCTTTCTGAGCCTAGCTTCTCACTACGAATAACACTCCCAGGCATGCTAGCCCTTGCATCTTCCCAACCACATGTTGAAAAAATGTTACGTATACGCAGCGGTACCCGTCCTTTCAGTTGGTACGGACATGTTTCTGTGTAACTGTTTGGTTTTTAATTGAACACCAAGTTTATTTCTATTAACCAAATATGCCAATATGAATAAAAGAAATATTTTTGAGTAGGGTTTATTTTATTCATGTTTTTGTACTATTATATATATCGTGAATGTGTGGCATTTTTTAGCCACTTAAGTCACATCGAGCTAGGCTCTTTCACAAAAGTACCTACTATAAAATCTTTTAAGTACCAAAACTTTTCGCAATAATCCACCTTGTACCCGAATTCGCTGCAGATTATATTCATATACGAACACATACACACACTCGCATATTACAAATGCTCAATACTGTGCAAAAGTGGGTGTGTGGCATGGGCGCTTTGGTGTGACTGAATATAAATTGATTTAATTAAATCGTATTCATTTACGTATTTAAATATTTTTAAAGATAGGCGTATGTTTGCATATATGTATATGGGTATATTTTTATAACTTACGTAAAAATTAGCTACATTTTTAAAGCGACTTAAATAACAAAACCTGAGTAATAAAAGCATGTTATAAAATATTATCGAAATATGTTAATCTTTTGTGGTTGTGGAAGAAGATAACCATACGTAATATCTAATATAAAGTAGCAACCCTACTAAATATTATTTTTCTAGAATGACGATGTAAAGGCCTTTCGTTTGCGATCCGTATTGCCATATTTCATATTATATTATATACTAAAACTAAATTAAAACTAATAATCTGCTAAGAACATAACTAACGTGCTTTGTTTACAGGGTGGTGTGAAAATTATGTCTGTAATCAATATAAGTGTAATGCTAATTAAAAACAAACAGAAGTTCGTTGAGGCATCGCAGACCCACCAAATTTTTATTCCGTATAATATAATAGCAATCAAAACCAAGCATACATTTCCATTTCGTCTGTACGCTTTCACTCTTTTTGGCTTATATGTTAGATTAGCCTCATTCCAGGCCTTGATCACTTCTTCTGCTTGCCAACTCATCTGACGGACAATTATAACCACTATTTCAGGAGACATTATATCACGAAAAATAGTCACTTGATTCGGCAGAAATCTATGAGCAGCGCCCACTGGTCTGGTACTGGTAAACCGGTTCCAATGGCGTGTTATAGGTGCTATCAGTTCCTTTTTCCAAAATATATTTTCAGTTTTGCACTCGTAGTATTGCTTTTTATCGCCTAGTAATCGTTTAAATCCACTTTCAAGATTTAAAACACTAGGCCCTTGTTCGATTACTTCATCCCATCTAACTTCATAAATGTCTTAGTTTTCAGGCAATTATTCTTCGACCTCAAGGTTATTCTCATTATTAAATAGCTTTCCGTCATCAAGAGGAACATAATCCTGATCATCATCGTCGTCGGTGACATACGGATCATTTTCCTCATTCTCCGCTGCAATAAATATTGTAACGAATTTACTGCAATTCCTCTTATTTGCAAGCTTTTGCTAACGTTCGAATCACTAAACTGTTGAATAAATAACTCCACTATTCAATAATGCAAAATGGTCTTTATTAAAGTACTTCAGAATAACACTACTATTACTAGCCAGATAGCGTCTTAAATCAAACTGATTGTCGCGCTCTACTGTTGCTGCTTTTATATTGTGCGGTTTCCCCTTTGACATATTTCTAGGCGCTTCCATTTCCAGAGCTTACTAGTTAGTAAACAGCTATAAAATTACTCGGCTGTAACTACAGATGCATGATTTTATAGCTTCTCTCATACCCCATGCGCGTATATATGTGACCGATACTTGCACAACCATTGCATACTTTCGGAAGTATCTCAGATATATGCATGTGGTTGTGCGTTGCTTCTCCACTGCGTGTACGTACATGTGTGTAGACATAATGATTGATTTATTGATGTGCATACAAGTTACTGCTTAACATCGGCTTAGACATGATAGTATCCCTTAGTACTGCTAATATTCATCACAATATGCCCAGCACTTCCTCATGATGGCGCAATTGCTCACTTGATAGACGATTACTACTTCTACCGATAGCAAATAGAGGCCTATTTACTTCGTCTAAAAGTGACACGTGACATTTCTGTTCCGGCACAATATAAAACAAAAAACTTTATGAATAAAACAGATCACAATTTCAATTGTAAATAAATACTTAATTTTCTTCGCTCAAACAAAAATAATTGCATAAAGCAAAATCTGTCATACACAATGAAAATGTGCACCTGTAATAAATACAAACAAATTCAATTCTAATATAACGGCGCCTGTTATCGTGTTTTTTTTACTAAATCTAGTAAAACTGTCGAAAATGCGCTGAGAACGAGGGAATAAAAAAAATGTCAACTTCTAACAGAGCCTAGTTATATTCGCTATTTCGTGTACTCTAACTAGTCAGAAGACCGAGTACGGTACGTGACTACACCAAAATTGCAGTGGTGGCCTGTGCAGGCCACTAACCGTAGCATATGAAGTTTCCAGAAGCTTTAGCTAACAGATCTGTATGGTTTATAAATCGAAATGGCCTGCGTAGGCCACATCACACTAACTCTCCGTTGTGTGAGCTATACATGATATTAATACCGTAATTTCGAGATAACAGCAAACATGCAAGGTAGGGCTCTTAAAAATATTCGAACCACTAGATTATTCGATTATTCGGCTTTAGATATTTGAGCGTTTATTAATTGAATTTTATTATTCGAATAGTCTATTTATTTCCCTTATTCGAACAATCGTAAATCAACGATTATTCGATTTTCGCGCGTAGATTTTGTATGAAATGTTCAAAACAAAAAAATTACGTATACGCCATGTATGTACCACATATATCTTCTCTGTTGAAGTTTTAGTAAAGCTTCAGACATTGGTGCTTTATCGGTAACCGTATCGGTAACCTTATAACAGCTGATTCGACCAACCTTATGAGAATCAATGCAATCGATTATTGGTGCCGCTAAGGTTGTAACCGTATCATAGCCAACCAATTGGTTTTTGGTTTACCGTCGCAACGATTAACAGCTGATTACGTTAGGGATACGACTACAGCGATACGACATACGGCACCAATGACTCCCGCTTAAATTGATCGATTTATAGATCTTGACATCTTGCAATGGTATGTCTCAGAAATGGTGTACCCAAGTAAAGTTTTTCGAACTTTCTAATTTCGGTGAGAAAATATATACAAACCATTTCGCAGAAAAATCAATATTTTCGTAAAAAATTCAAACAACTTCAAAAATCGACAATTTTTACAATTTATGGAAACTTATTTGTCGTCATCTGGCGGCCGCCATAATGTGGCTGCAGGTGGTAGTGTGCTTCGCCTACCATACCGAGGATTCTGGGTCCACGCATCGCGCAAACTAATATCGAAATTTTAGAAACAAGTTTTTTCAATTAGAAAAACTTTTTCTAAGCGGATTCGGCCCTCGGCAGTGATTTGGCAAGCACTGCGAGTGTATTTCTGCCATTAAAATTTTTCAGTGAAAACTCATCTGCCTTGCAGATGCCCGTCGTATTTCGGCGTGAGACAAGTAGGTTCTTTCCCGCCAAACTGTAGGAAAAGTTAAAAGGAACACGATGCACATTGGAAGGAATGCTCAGCCTAGAATCTCTTCTGCGGTTATTCGCGCCTAACATTTATTTATTTTAAATTTTTTTGCTTGCGGTCATCCCATATATTTCTAGCTTTAAAATAAACTGATCTTCACACGATCAAATGTACGCTCGTGATGTGATGAGTGCCAATCGGCTTTGAGCAACAATTTCTAGCCTACAGAGATCTTGACATCTTGCAATGGATACAAATAAAAATGCGGCGATTTTTGCAACTACATTGTTTAGTGAAAAGAAGCGAAATATGTACCGGGGAGTGGCAGTTTTAAGAGCCAATGAAATACTAGCAATGCATGTTTTTTTTTTTTTCAGAGATACTATATCACCGCTAGTTTTGAGATTACTTTCAGAGTATTTCTCCTTAAATTCGAGGATGTATATACTTACTTACTTACTTAATTGGCGCTTAGCCGCTTAAACGGGTATGGCCGTCCAACAAGGCGCCAGTCGCTCCTTCTCTCTGCCAACCGGCGCCAATTGGTCATATCAAGGGAGTTCAAATCGTTTTCCACCTGGTCCTTCCAACGGAGTGGGGGCCACCCTCTGCCTCTGCTTCCATAGGCGGGTTCCGATAGAAACACTTTCTTGGCCGGAGCGTCATCTTTCATTCGCATAGCATGGCCTAGCCAGCGCAGCCACTGCGTTTTAATTCGCTGGATTACATTGATGTCTGCGTATAGCTCGTACAGCTCATCGTTAAATCTTCTTGGGTACTCGCCATCGCTAGCACGTCGAGGTCCATAAATCTTTCGAAGAACTTTTCTCTCGAACACTGCCAGAGCCGTTTCATCTGATGTTGTCATGGTCCATGCTTCTGCACCTTATAACAGGACTGGAACGATAAGTAACTTGGAGAGTATGATTTTTGTTTGCCGAGAGAGGACTTTACTTTTCAATTGCCTACCTAGTCCAAAGTAGCATTTATTGACAAGAGTGATTCTTCGCTGGATTTCAGAGCTGATGTTGTTGTTTCACTATTTTCAAATTGTGGCTGCTAACAGTAGCGTGGTTGCCAAGGCGCTCATGCGCTGTCTCTTTGCTCGATGACAGCAGGTACTTCGTTTTATCCTCATTGACCATCAACCCAATCTTTACCGCTTCTTTTTCCAGTTTGGAGTAAGCAGAACTAACGGCACGGGTGTTTAGGCCGATGATATCAATGTTTTCAGCATATGCCAATAATTGCATGCTTTTACAGAATATTGTTCCAGAGCGGGTAAGTTCTGCAGCTAGTATAATTTTATCCAGTATCAAATTAAAGAAATCGCACGATAGGGGGTCACGCTGTCTGAAACCTCGTTTAGTTTCGAACGTCTCGGAGAGGTCCTTCCCAATTCTGACTGAGCTGATGGTGTTGCTCAACGTCATTTTGCACAGCCGTAGAAGTTTTGCGGGGAAACCAAATTCAGACATAGCGGCATATAGGTAGCTCCTTTTCATGTTGCCAAAAACGGCTTTAAAATCGACGAAGAGGTGATATGTGTCGATCCTTTTTCGCGGGTTTTTTCCCAAGATTTGGGGCATTGTGAAAATGTGGTCGATGGTAGATTTACCAGGTCTGAAGCAGCACTGATAAGGTCCAATCAGCCGATTCACGGTGGGCTTTAATTTTACCGCGATATGCGGTCTCTTACCCCATCCATCCTTAAATTATCCCAAGATCACCACGAAATGGTCGCAAATTGGTCCTGAAATTATCCCCAGAACAACTCTCAAATTGTATCCAAAGAAATATGAAGATACGGACTTTGTTTTTAAAAATGCCTAAAACATATTATTTTTCAATTTATCAAATATGTAATTAAAATTATGGTTTTGACATGAAAAAAATTTTAACTTTGCAATATTCTAAAAATGTTTTCTATATAAAAAAAGATAAAAAATAATGCAAATTTTGCACAACTTCCAAGAGCTGGACTGAAATGTTACATTTTTAAGCTATTGCATAGAATTTATCGCGGGCTTGGCGACTAATTTAAAAAAAAATCGTAACGGATATTTGTCAAAAAAGGTTCGGTGTTAGCATCAGGCCAAATACATAAAATTGGATCTCTATCATAAAGTTAAAGTTAAAGTTAAAGTTAAAGTTAAAGTTAAAGTTAAAGTTAAAGTTAAAGTTAAAGTTAAAGTTAAAGTTAAAGTTAAAGTTAAAGTTAAAGTTAAAGTTAAAGTTAAAGTTAAAGTTAAAGTTAAAGTTAAAAGTAAAACTAAAGGTAAAGTTAAAGTTAAAGTTAAAGCTAAAGTTAAAGTTAAAATTAAAGTTAAAATTAAAGCTAAAGTTAAAGTTAAAGTTAAGGTTAAAGATAAAGTTAAAGTTAAAGGTAAAGTTAAAGGTAAAATAAAAGTTAAAGTTAAAGTTAAAGTTAAAGTTAAAGACACTGAATAAATATAGTTGGTAAAAAGGAATAGAAGTAGCAAATTTGCCAGTCAAACAAACCACCGCTGTATAGCTAAATGGTTAGCACAGCATGCCTAAAGCATACTGATGATGAAGGCTTAGCACCCTTCGAAATGAATCTATCTGCGCAGCTATGGCAGGTTGTCTGAAAAATTTTCTACTAAATATTCCAAAAACAAAATACAATTTTTCAAATTTAGAAAAATTAAAAAATAACAATAATTATCATTAGAAAAAAATTATTGTTCTGGCCTTGAGCTCGATTCGAACCTTGAATGGTTAAAGTTAAAGTTAAAGTTAAAGTTAAAGTTAAAGTTAAAGTTAAAGTTAAAGTTAAAGTTAAAGTTAAAGTTAAAGTTAAAGTTAAAGTTAAGGTTAAAGTTAAAGTTAAAGTTAAAGGTAAAGTTAAAATTAAAGTTAAAGTTAAAGTTAAAGTTAAAGTTAAAGGTATAGTTAAAGTTAAAGTTAAAGTTTAAATTAAAGTTAATGTTAAAGTTAAAGTTAAAATTAAAGTTATAGTTAAAGTTAAAATTAATGTTAAAATTAAAGTTAAATTTAAAGTTAATGTTAAAGTTAAAGTTAAAGTGAAAGTTAAAGTTAAAGTGAAAATTAATGTTAAAGTTACCTGCAGAGGATATCAAGTCTCAAATGTATGTTTCCTATTTCAGTTACCATAAACCTGTATTTTCAATTATAAATATGCCTGAATAACCTGCGTATGTACATATCTTGTAAGATAATAATAAAAAAATTTTAACCAGTATTAACTTCTCATTTATTCAATAAAAGTAAAAAATTTGTTTTCTTAAAAATTTGTTGCTTAAAAAGTGTAACTTGAATTAATATCAAAGACAAAACTTGAATTAATAGCAAAGAAAACAAAATGTTGCATAAATATTATAATTGCATAAGTTAATAATATGCAATAGCTTTACCGCGGCAGCCCCGGGTGCCACACGTCCTCTTTTTGTTCTTCCTGAAGTACGTTGTCATACCTCGAACGACTTCTGAACTCCAGCATACTCAGGTTGAGTATTCCCTACATTAGCAAGCAAGCAGGGAAATGTTTTCGTCTATGCAAAGGCTAACATTTGCTACTTCCATAACAACATCACTTATGCCATCATCATATACACAATCGTCAACATGTATTTCGGCTAAGGATATCTTTTTCTTCAGGAATTCGACATGAATTTTTAAGCAAAATCCTACCGTCTCGAATTTTTATCAGTGACTGCCATGATCCGTATGCACCCATTCTTTCTTAGATGACAGCAAGTAATTCATCTTATTCTCATTTAACACAAGACCCACTTTTTTTGCTTCGTTGCCTAATCCAAAAAATGCAGAAAAACGCGTATTTAGTTATGTCTATCATGGAGCGATATACTTCGCTACAAATTGCAGCGGAGATGCGCCGCCACTATGCGTTGGGTTACTTTTGATATTTTCTGCCAATTAATAAAACTGTGTGGATATTTTATGGGGATTTCGAATGTCATATTTTCACTAAAAAGTTTTTTAGGACAGAAATATACTCAGAGAACTTGCTATTCCCAGTATTTCCTAAGTGCGTTTCCGTTTAGAAAAAATTTTAATTGGTTTTAATGTTTCTTCTCCACCAGCACACTACTCCTACATCACGCGACCATCCATGCTATTTTCTGTCAACATTTATTATACCTTTCATGAAAATGAAATGGTATATTAATTTCGTCACGAAACCCAAAATTGTAAGTCCTTAAAGGAAAATAGATAGACCCACCATTAAGTATACGGAAATAATCAGAATGAAGAGCTGAGTTAATTTGGCCATGTCCGTCTGTCTGTCTGTCCGTCTGTCCGTCTGTCTGTTTGTATGCAAACTAGTCCCTCAATTTTTGAGATATCTTGATAAAATTTGGTGAGCAGGTGTATTTGGGTGTCCGATTAGACATTGGTCGGAACCGGCCGGATCGGACCACTATAGCATATATCCTCCATACAACCGATTTTTCAGAAAAAAGAGGATTTTTGTAATATCTTACTCAATTTAACAGATTTAAGCTTCAAACTTCACCATATACTTTCGTATATTGCACACATTGTTGCCTGAAAAAATTGATGAGATCGGTCGTATATATAGTATATATCCCCCACAATCGATTGTTCAGATAAGAAACTTTTCGTAATTACTGCCCTATTTTAAGAGCTAGAGGCTTCAAATTTCAATGAATGCTTACGTATATAGCATATATTGTTGTCTGAAAAAATCATACAGATCGGTGGTATATATATTATATACTTCATACAAACTGTCATTTTTGCCCCTTTTTAACGGATAGAAGCTTCAAAATTCATCAAGTTTCATAAAATAGTTACGTTTACTTCATATATTGTTGAAATACGTGATTCGTAGTCGTAGTTTTTACATGCAGACCACAAAAAACGTGAAGCTTTGCATCCTCACACAGAGTACCTACCTATTTTTATACTCAGTTGAGCAGAGCTCACAGAGTATATTAAGTTTGATTGGATAACGGTTGGTTGTACATATATAAAGTAATCGAGATAGATATAGACTTCCATATATCAAAATAATCAGGATCGAAAAAAAATTTGATTGAGCCATGTCCGTCCGTCCGTCCGTCCGTCCGTTAACACGATAACTTGAGTAAAATTTGAGGTATCTTGATGAAATTTGGTATGTAGGTTCCTGAGCACTCATCTCAAATTGCTATTTAAAATGAACGATATCGGACTATAACCACGCCCACTTTTTCGATATCGAAAATTTCGAAAAACAGAAAAAGTACGATAATTCATTACAAAAGACAGCTAAAGCGACGAAACTTTGTAGGTGAGTTGAGCTTATGACGCGGAATAGAAAGTTAGTAAAATTTTGGACAATGGGCGTGGCACCGCCCACTTTCAAAATAAAGTAATTTAAAATTTTGCAAGCTTTAATTTGGCAGTCGTTGAAGATATCATGATGAAATTTGGCAGGAACGTTACTCCTGTTACTATATATACGCTTAATAAAAATTAGCAAAATCGGAGAAGGACCACGCCCACTTTTAAAAAAAATGTTTTTAAAGTAAAATTTTAACAAAAAATTTAATATCTTTACAGTATATAAGTAAATTATGTCAACATTCAACTCAAGTAATGATGTGGTGCAACAAAATACAAAAATAAAAGAAAATTTCAAAATGGGCGTGGCTCCGCCCTTTTTCATTTAATTTGTCTAGGATACTTTTAACGCCATAAGTCGAACAAGAATTAACCAATCCTTTTGAAATTTGGTAGGGGCATAGATTTTATAACGTTAACTGTTTTCTGTGAAAATGGGCGAAATCGGTTGATGCCACGCCTAGTTTTTATACATAGTCGTCCGCCTGTCCTTCCGCATGGCCGTTAACACGATAACTTGAGCAAAAATCGACATATCTTTAATGAACTTAGTTCACGCACTTACTTGAACTCACTTTATCTTGGTATGAAAAATGAACGAAATCCGACAATGAGCACGCCCACTTTTTCGATATCGAAAATTACGAAAAATTAAAAAAATGCCATAATTCTACACCAAATATGAAAGAAGGGATGAAACATGGTAAGGTAATTGGATTGTTTTATTGACGCGAAATATAACTTTAGAAAAACTTTATAAAATGGTTGTGACACCTACCATATTAAGTAGAAGAAAATGAAAATGTTCTGCAGGGCGAAATAAAAAACCCTTAAAATCTTGGCAGGTATTACCTATATAAATAAATTAGGGGTATCCAACAGATGATGTTCTGGGTCACCCTGGTCCATATTTTGGTCGATATCTGGAAAACGTCTTCACATATACAACTAAAGGCCACTTCCTATTAAAACCCTCATTAATACCTTTAATTTGATACCCATATCGTACAAACGAATTCTAGGGTCACCCCTGATCCACCTTTATGGCGATATCTCGAAAAGGCGAACACCTATAGAACGAAGGCCCACTCCCTTTTAAAAATACTCATTAACACCTTTCATTTGATACCCATATCGTACAAACAAAGTCTAGAGTCACCCCTGGTCCACCTTTATTGCGATACCTCGAAAAGGCGTCCACCTATAGAACTAAGGCCCAATCCCTTTTAAAATACTCATTAACTCCTTTCGTTTGATATCCATATTGCACAAACGAATTCTAGACTCACCCCTGGCCCACCTTTATGGCGATATCTCGAAACAGCGTCCACCTATGGAACTAAGGATTACTCCCTTTTAAAATACTCATTAACACCTTTCTTTTGATACCCATATTGTACAAACAAATTCTAGAGTCACCCCTGGTCCACCTTTATGGCGATATTTCGAAACGGCGTCCACCTATAGAACTAAGGCCCACTCCCTTTTAAAATACTCATTAACAACTTTTGTTTGATGCCCATATCGTACAAATGCATTCTAGAGTCACCCCTGGTCCACGTTTATGGCGATATCCCGAAAAGGGGTCACCCATACAACTAAGGCCCACTCCCTTTTAAAATACTCATTAGCACCATTCGTTTGATGTCCGTATTGTACAAACAAATTCTAGGGTCACCCCTGGTCCACCTTTGTGGCGATATCTCGAAACGGCGTCCACCTATGGAACTAAGGATTACTCCCTTTTAAAATACTTATTAACACCATTCGTTTGATGCCCGTATTGTACAAACGCATTCTAGAGTCAACCCTGATCCACCTTTATGGCTATATCCCTAAATGGCGTCCACCTATAGAAGTATGGCCCACTCTCTCATAAAATACTCTTTAATGCCTTTCATTTGATACACATTCCAGGGTTTCCCTCGGTTCATTTTCCTACATGGTTATTTTCCCTTATGTCGTCACCATAGCTCTCAACTGAGTATGTAATGTTCGGTTGCACCCGAACTTAACCTTCCTTACTTGTTTATTTTATATTTATCTTAAAAATCGTTTAGGTATGTAGATCTGTTCACTAGATATTTCTTACTTGTTTTGTTTAAATTTATCTCACCGTGATTAAAGCCATACTATTATCAGTAATTAGCTGTCAAAGTAAGTGTAATTTGTATCACCGAATTCCCGTATGATTTAAATTTCTAATTCCATAAAATGTATACCTACATACATGAATTTATAATTGCCCACCAAAAAAACGCTGATCTTATATAAGTTTTATAAGGCTTCGTGACATCTGTTATGGGCTTTCTGACTTCCGACACTCTAGCTTTCTTTCAGGTACGACTTTATCCTTGACGGGACAGCTTATTGTGTGCCGATAACTGCTTCCTGTGCAACCTTTACCTAAGTCACTCATACAATATGTATGAATGCTAAACGCTTGAAAAAGTATGTAAGATAGCTATTTGTTGAATTAAACATATATTAGTTCATACAAAAGGTATGCGTGCTGTATTAGTGAAAAGGTATGAACAATTCATGGGTACCCGAGTTGAAAATATAAAACAAAACCATTGTATAAAGCAACAGGAGCGTGTCTTACTAATTAAATACAGATATTAATATTGATATAGTAGTGAACAACGGAAGTACTGCTTATAAAAGCAATGATATTAACCCAATGTTACTAAGCTTTCGATAGTGCGCGCCCATAAGTATTCGACACAATTCGGGTTAAAAACATATAGAATTAGTATGTACCTAATGGTGTATAAAGGAATAGCAACAAAAAGGCAATTATTGATATTATTAGGCCTGGAAGCACTGCGTCCTTTGTGCAGATCTATTGACCTTTCAGCCTAATTTTGTATGTGGAGGCTTTTGATTTGTATAATTACCCCTTCAGGCTTTTTACTCCATATCACATAGGGGCTAAGGGTCCCATCACCAAAAAGGCAATATTTAGAGACGAATTGCAAAGAGAGCAGGAGGGCATTCATATGGCTGAGTGGATAAAGAGCATCTGCCCTTACACTAGTATAAAGTATGAATGTTGAAGATTTCGAGCTCAATATTCAGCTCCCGAAAAGCTAGCTGATGAAGAAGTGAAATGCAGAAATATGTCCTAGTAACCATCGCCGTTTGTAAACTTTGTAATTTTTCTCTAACATCAATGAAAATACATGCATGAAATACGGATGTTATAACAATGATCATTTGTTTGTAAAAAATACTTTTCTGAATTTTTCGCATTGAAGACTTCTTGATTTTTTTTTTATTGCCATGAAAAATGTATTTGTATTAACGAAATTTATGTACAATTCGTTTTCCTCGGAAAGAAATCCAGGATATGAATAACTAATGAGAGATTGGGCAACTTGGAGTTATAAACTTAGAATATATCGAATGATGACCGCCGACCGTTTGGCCCGGGATGATTTGCCGTCATTGAACTGTTGTGAAGGCAATTTTCAGAATTGTGCGTATATTAATGGTCCATATTATATTAATTTTATTGTAATTTCATATGTAGAATGATTTTTTGTTGTTGTTGTAGCGATAAGGTTGCTCCCCGAAGGCTTTGGGGAGTGTTATCGATGTGATGGTCCTTTGCCGGATACAAATCCGGTACGCTCCGGTACCATAGCACCATTAAGGTGCTAGCCCGACCATCTCGGGAACGATTTATGTGGCCACATTAAACCTTCAGGCCATTCCCTCCCTCCATACCCCCAAGTTCCATGAGAAGCTTGGGGTCGCCAGAGCCTCGTCTGTTAGTGAAACAGGATTCGCCGCGGATAGGTGAGGTTGACAATTGGGTTTGGAGAAGCTATATATTGCGCTGGCAACCTGAAAGGTTGCGCTACACAGCCCCTTGAATCTGGTATTTTAGTCGCCTCTTACGACAGGCATACCTACCGCGGGTATATTCGATCCCCTAACCCGCTGGGGAGAGAATGATTTCCTAATGGTCGATGCAGGGATAGTGCTTACGTATGTATGAAACGTACGCATATGCATACGTGTTTTCCTAGTGCTATTGTATGCCTCCAGAATTATTACAAAAAGATCCTTGAGAAACTACACGTCTTAAAAAGAAATGAACGTGCATTTATACTGGCATGCATACATAGTTCCGCAAATATCGATTTTTCATTCATACATAACTGTGTATATGAGGCAACGTACAGCAATCGAAAGATTTTTCCAAATTAACATACTGTAACGAGTTTTGTGAAATTCTGCTTATATGAAACCTTCTGCTAACTTTCGAATCGCTAAACTGTTCAATAAATCACTCCAATATTTATTATTGAAAACTAGTCTTTACTTAGATTACTTTGGGAGTAGTATTTCACAATTATACTTCACAACCAATAGCGTGCTCAAATCAAAACTGATTCCTTATTACTCAGCTTGCGCTTGTTTTATACTATATGTTGCTTCGGTCGCATATTTCTCCAAAGGTATAGATGCTTCACCTTCTAGAACTCTTGAATCTCATGCTTGGTAATTAGTTATATGCCCGTGTATGCGTGAGTAAGAACTTCGGCTGATGATTACATTTGTGTGTGTGAGATAGCCCTTCGTCGCCTGCTACATAAGTGTTGCTAACTTTAGTGTGTACATATTCATAAGAGGGGCAGCTTCATGTTTTTGTTGTTGCATGGTTATTTACTAAGAGCCTAGTGATGTCAACATTCGCCACAATACATTTGAAACTTCCTTTAAATAAGTTAATTTATTTTAAATTTTTTTAATTTTAGGTAAATAAATGTGAAAATAGTAGCAAGGCAAGAAGACCTTCCGAATGATATCACGTCTAGGGCTTCTGGAATAAGTGACAACTGAAATAAAGATTTTTAAAAAAGATGTGAAAATACACGTAAACTGAAAACCATGAATACTAAAAAATCAGTAGTTGGAAAATAAAAAAGTTCAGAAAATTCTTTAACGAAACAAGTGTTGCATTTAGAATGAAGCATTTATGTACATTTATATAAAAATTATTATCAAATCACTTAACGCTTTTATCGAAAGAAATTAATATTAAATGCCAGAAAAAACATAAAACTTGAAGAAAATAAACAAAAAATTTAAGGAATAAAACAAAAATTTAACATATTACACACACAATCAAATACATATATACGCGAACTAACACAAATCCAACTGCCACCAAAAAATCCACAAAACTTTTCAAAGCGTAACGTGGCACAACAAAAGCCATCATATCTAAGACCGCGATCTAAGTAAGCACCCCAGCTGGTCAACGGCCGCTCGCTTTTTGTATATAAACGGAAACAATAATCACAAAACAAAAGGTATTAAGTTAGAGCGAGGCAATAAACAACTTACCACCCAACAAAAGTAAAAAAACAAAAAACACAAAAAAAGAAAAAAAAAAAAACATAGTGGAAATGCATAAATAAAATGAAAGATTAACAAACAAATGACATTAAAAGCAGTAGTGACCAACAACAATGGTGAATACGACGATGATTCGTACAACGTGCGTGGTTGTAATAATTTTCGGCAAATAAGGTTATATACGACATAACAGACAATAAAATCAACATACATGCATACATATAAACGGATGTAATTTCAACAGCGAGCGCATGAAGAAAAATTAACCGCAGAGGAGCAGCAGCTATATAAGTAAAAAAGAAAAAAATAAAATGTCGTGTACGTGGCATGACGGAAGTGCCTCCAACAGGGCGGTCATAAAACTGTTCATTATCGGTAAGTTTAACTGAGACAATTAAAGTTTTTTATGATCCTCTAAAACTCAGCATACGTACGCCCTGTTTAATTCGACGAGCGCACAGTGGCACGCACACACACTTGTACACATATGAGCATAAAATATATGTATATGTATAAACGCATACTACATATAAGACTTACACAGTCGTATAAGCTGCAAAGCAGTAAAGCATCAAAGCAGAGTTTAGCAATCAAAAATGAGGGTCACCGGGGCACATGAGTGTTGAGCAATTGATAAAAGCGCTAATATGACACACAACAAGGTGTGTGTTTGTTAGGATGGTTCTAAAAAATTATAACAACTATTTTCTAGTCTCTTTTCTTAAGCAGGTAATAAAATATAAAAAAGTAAATGTAAGGCGCGTTAACCTCCGAAGGGATTTTAGAACGAGCTTCTATTCCAATATGCGTCGTGTTCCTTTTTAATTTTTTCTCCAACCTTACGGGACGGTACCTACTGTTTTCATGAAGATTTCGAACAGGGTCTGCAAGGCAGATGAGTTTTCACTGAGAAGCTTTTCATCGCAGAAATACACTCGAAGTGGCGACCCCGTTTAGAAAAATTTTCATCTTGATTAAAAAACTTGTTTCTAAAATTTTGATGTTGCTTTGCCACGGGCGTGAACCCAGGATCTTTGCTGTGGTAGGCGGGGCACGCTACCACCACCCCACGACGTCCGCCGGCAATGCCTAGGGTAAAAATATCACATATGAATTTTTCAACCGATTGGAAATGGTTGAGATGGGTCGTACAGGGGTCAAAGTAAAGTTTGCGCTATGGAGACGCAGAATGACGACCACGGAACACGTACACGGACTACGATTTAAAAGACCAAGATTTGAGAGCATGTACCTGCAGTATCCGAGGTCTTTTGCTAGAAGGCACCGAAGCCCGACTGTTTTGCTTGATTTATGTCCTTTTCTAGGCAAAGGCCAGCATCACAACCATACAGGAAGCACGATGGATGGGGTGAGGCTGAAGAGCGATAGGAATTTGCGACGTCTACTAAAATTGCTGAATGAAAAAACACAAAATTCGAAGCCAATGCGGTGGGTTGATTGTGGATGCTATAATACTATCATACACGGCTGCGAACAAGCATCTCGGCGCGATCTGTATTAAGATGAACTTTTTCAAAATCTCATTTATATGTGCTTATGCACCTCTAGAGGATGCTAGCGAAAATGGCAAGGACTACCTCTCTGAGAAACTATAAAAGACATGCGATGACGGCCCTCGCCAATAATATTAAAATCATGCTGGGCGACTTTAACGTCAAAGTGGGCGAGGAAGAGATCTTTGATCTTACAGTCTAAAAATTTAGCCTCCACGATATTACATCTCCCAATGAGAGAATAACTCTTGCCCACAAATGCTACTTAGGACTGAGTAAGCAATTGAAAATTAACATCCTCTCTCGAAGAAAAAAAACTTGCGCTCGACAAGTTGCTCATCATACCTGTCCTGATGTATGGCTTGGAATCATGCACGTTGTCGAGAGAAGATGAGATGACTTTTGTAGTGTTTGAGAGAAAAGTTATCCGAAAGATTTATGGTCCTGTAAGTGTTGCCGATGGCGAGTATTGCAGAAGATGTTATAATGATAAACTGTATGAGCTCGCCAAATTTCGGTTTCAATAAGAATTCGATAACACATTAACTTGTCGTTACTATTTTTGTTTGGTTACTTTACCTCTGTTCCGTTTACATTTAAACTCCTGGTTGAGATTAGATTTATTTTACAACATTTTATAAGAAATGGTCAAGTCGTGTCCTTCACCAGGCGCATCTATTTACATTTAAGTTAACAAAAAAACTTATGTGTGATATTTCAATTTGGAATTACGGTTTGAAGGGCTGATGTAAAAGGATATTTTCTATTTCATTTATAAGGACAACCCTAATATTTTTTAAATAAGTGTATTTATAGGTGGTTATTGTGGTATTATATATTTGTAAAATCGTAAGCCCCTTTGTATCGTACTTTAACTGCAGGTGGTATGCTAGGCGAACAATCATATCAATGCGTATATTCCTTCTTCCCTTTTTGCGCTTATGTCGATTATAGCTGGATAGCCAAGCAATCGTACTACTACATCATATGCCGACCTTTATCACCTTTCTTGCCATTAGCTATCCATTGCTGATGCAATAAAGCTCAAATGCGTGATCGCATGACCGAAACATTCACATCAATAGCATGCGTACCTATACATGCTTATGGTAGGAATTGACACATGCTGTTAGCACATGCCCATCTAGCCATGTACTACGTACAGATAAATACGTAAGTAAGTGCGTCATCTATGCATATCACAGCATAATATCGCTTGACCTTAGACTTGTTTATGAGAGAGCAAACTACGCGCAGTGGCTGTGATGTTCCTTGATATATACAAATTTATGCGGATGAGCATAACTTAATTTTGCACATGCCGTTAATACAAACGTGTATATGCATGTATCACCAAAACTCAGTTCAGTTCTAAATGAACTCATACGCAGGATTGAGTGGCATAAATTTCTCAAAACGAATTCCAAACGGAAAATGATAGTTTGAGAAAAATGTTTTGAAGTGGTGATTCGAATTCAGAGAAATGGTTTGCATCATGGACACATCACATATATTTTCTACTACTTCACGTATTATGGGTGTTCTTCTGCTTAAGCAGAGAGTTTACACGTAGGTCTGTGATTGTTATTATTGGTATGCGTGATTGGGAATGGGAAGCAGATGCTGTCGTAGTCAGTCAGTTACGGTTATTCCTTCCAAGCAGTCGCTGAAATTTATAGTAGTCTTTCAGAGTAAAAAAAAAACAAATTTTATAAGGCGCGATAAACTCCGTAGAGGTATTAGGACGAGCTTCTCTTACAACTTGCGTTGTGCTCCTTTTAATTTTTTCTACAAATTGGGGAGACGGGGCCTACTTGTTTCATGCCGACTCCGAACGGCATCTGCAAGGCAGATGAGTTTTAACTGAAAAAATCTCTCAATGGTTATACATGCGGTTTTAGTAGTGCATTTCAAAATATGTGAATACTGAAAGGGGGCCACGACTCTCCCTTGTTATGGTTGCGAGCGCAGGCACCTTTTTGTATCAACTGGCAGCTTTATGTGCAGCCGAATCTCTTCATAGAGTTTACGGGGACTTCAGTTTATCCATTTGAGTGAGGGAGTTACTCCGTGTTGCTATATAAGTTATCTGCTTTGCTCTTCCCCAAAGTGCATGGACTGCGGTAAGCTCCTAGCGACTTGAGGATTTTGCTATGAGGACGCACTATGAAGGCAGTTGCTGATGTGTTCGTACTTAGGTACAAATGTTGTATGCTTTTCAGAAATATTTACGTCAGTCAAAATTAAGGGACGTCGTAATCGCTAATATCAAGAATTTGGCATGTTGCTGCGTTGTGGAACTAGAAAAATCTCAAACCTAATTTAGCATGTTAGAAATATAGCAGTCATAATATTTGCGATAAGTTACCTCAGGTAAGGCGCCCTTTTATGTAAACAGTCACTAACCAGCGCTAATGCACTTAGATGAGGCGCGTGCGAATGAGTAATTCGATGTGGTCAAGCTAGCTGAGTGAGCCACATCAAACACCATACACATACATATGGTAATATTCCTCACGCCCAAGCGTAAACATGGCATGTCCAAACGTAAAGTTGTTGACAAGCACGAAAACAATCAAATTGAATATTTCATTAATGAGTGCGCATGGGAGATGTGTGGGATGTGACCTGCTGCTAAGTAGCACAAACACAAATACCTTTTATATATATGTACGTATGTGTGTACTAACATAAACGAAATTATAACAAATATTTACCATTTTCAAGCACTTAAACACAGACCCTAACTACCGTTATAGTATTGCCGCTAGCAAAGTTTATTTGACACTTGAATGGCTAACAGTTTGTAAGAGCTTAATGTGATGTGATTGAAGTTGATGTGATGTGTGCGGCAAATTGTTTATTTTATGAAATGAAAGAAAAAAGTTTTGCTTGCTTGATGTACTTATATATTGGATAATTTATTGCAAAGTAGCTGTGTGGGTTCAAAACCTATTACATATGTACATTGATATATTTCTCTCGACACATTTCAGTGTGTTTTTTCAATTCGTATGTCCCACTTATTAGAATGCCTCATTTCCTTTAGTTATTTTGCTTTGTTTTTATACGATTTGATAAGCATCAATCTTTTTTTTAATGAACGTTGCTTTAACATTGTCATGCGTAGTTGTTCAAGCCTACAAAGATATGAAAAAAAAAAAAAACATTTTACAAAAAAATAGTCATTCATTTTCCGTGCGACTATGGATTCTTCCATTTTGCACATTCAAACATCTATCCTTCCATCCATCCATCAATGTATGCGAACATCAATTAACCTGAACATTGGTACGACTAACTGCAATCTTTAATCCTGAATTTGACTTTCCAAGAGAATGGGTTCATGCTTCATCGATACGTTAATTAAAATGGATAAACTGCGCGCGGACAATGCTTAAATCCAAAGAACTATGCAATCTTGCAGAAATGTCATCAACATGAGGTATTTTTACAATAAATTTGTTAAGGTGACTGGAATGTACTCATTGGTATTTCAAGTTGTTTGAGCTCTTTTCACTAGCAGGTGATAACTTGGATATATGTACATAACAGGGTCGCATATAGAAAATTTAGGCTTATTATTCACAAAGGCTGTGTAGGGGTAACAGAAGCTGCGGTGTAAATGTCTTCTCCTTACAGCTAAAAATGGAACTATTCCTCCGTCTCCCAAACTCAGCTAGTATCATGCAAGCAGATATATTGTAAACGGATCTTCAAGAAAGGAAGTCCTTTTTAATGACGGGTGTGAGAGTTGTGGCCAGGAGGGTTGGAAACAAGCGGTCTCAAATTTCTGCTGCGAGTGTTAGGCTGCAACGAATATCAGGGACGGACCGAATTTTAGGGATGTTTTGTATACCAATGTGAGCGCAATAAATAATGCTTTGCTTAAGGAATAACAGGTACATATAATAATCTAACCAATTGGTTTGAGTAATTACCAAAGTGCTGCCTTTTGTGCCAATTGCACATAGAAAATTTAGGCTTATTCTCTTCGACTCTGCCACGAATCACTGATAAAAAATCCTTAGAAAAAGTGTGAAAATTTGTGGCTGTTGGAGTCATGGTGCTTAGACCATTGAATCAGCATATACTCGCATAGTAGTAAAAAAAAACCTAATAACGTAATGAGATTTAGTAGCATGAGACTTAGCAGCTGGACGAACGCGGCCCAGTGAACACTTTAATAGATTATTTGACACAAATCCTTTTGTTATTAAGAAAGTCCTTTTGAAACTATATACATAGTTTTTAGAATTTATGTGGTAAATACCCTTTAGTTCTCTCCCCTAACAAATAAATTCTGCAGAAGAACAGCGACAAGTTGGCACAAAATAGTAAACACTGTCACAACAGCAACGACAGTTTTGCCAGACGGCATAAGCTAAGCTTTTCGGTTGATTGTTGTTAAATATTATCGAAAAGCTACTGACTTGCTATCTATTTGTTGTCAAGAGGCTACCAATATTTCATCCACATGTTATCGATTTGGAAAAGTGATCGATTTATTGAAAAAAGTAATCAATATTTGTATATGATAATTTGTGGTCGAAAAGTTATCGATGTTATTTGAAAACTTATCTATTTTTTTATCAAAAAGTTATCGATTTCGTATCGAAAAATTGCAATCGGAATTTTACTTATTTGTTATTTCATTTCATTATCGCCAATTTAACGAGTTTTTGCAGAAAAGTTATGAAATTTTTCGAATAGTTATCGATTTGTTACGAAATAGTTATCGATTTATTACTTTTCTTTCGAAGGTTTATCGACTTGTTAACAACAAGTTAACGATTTGATATCTAAAAGTTATCGATTTGCAATCGGAATTTTACTTACATATTTGTTACCGTCGTGTTGACAAGTTGTTGTCGAAAAGATGTCGACTTTTATTCGAAAAGTTATCGATTTGGCTTAAAAAAGTTATCGATTATTTATCGAAAAGCTATTGACTTGCTATTGATTTGTTATCAGGAAGCTGCCAATATTTCATCGGCATGTTATCAATTTGGAAAGTTATCGATTTATTAAAAAAAGTAATCGATATATTTAAATTTATTATCGTCGTGTTAACAATTTGTGATCGAAAAGTTATCGATTTTTTTTGAAAGTATGACAATTTCTTATCAATAAGTTATCGATTTGATATCGAATGGTTGCAATCGGAATTTTTCTTCTTTATTATTTCGTTTCCTTATGGTCATGTTAACAAGTTTTTGCAGAAAATGTATCGATTTGTAATGAAATAGTTATCGATTTGTTACGAAATAGTTATCGATTTATTGCAAAAGGTTGTCGATATGTCATCGAAAATTTATTTACTTTTCTTTCGAAATTTATCGGCTTTTTAACAACAATTTAAAGATTTGATTTCTAAAGTTATCGATGTGTTATCGGAATTTTACTTACAGATTTGGTGCCGTCGTGTTAAGAAGTTTTTATCGAAAAGGTGTCGACTTTTATTCGAAAAGTTATATATTTGTTCTAAAAAATTTATCGATTGTTTGTCGAAAAGTCATCTATATTTTATCAGAAAATCATCGATTTTCTATCGAAATGTTACCAATTTGTTATCGTTGTGTTAAAGATTTGTTGTGAAAAGTTATCGATTTATTTTCGAAAAGTTAATGATTTTTATCAGAAAGTTATCGATTTAATACCGAAAAAATATCAACTTGCTATCGGAAATCGTTACCGTCGCATTAACAAGTTACAATAGAAATGTTATCGACTTTTTTCGAAAAGTTATCGATTTGTTACCAAACAAGCATCGATTTGATATCAAAAAATTACTGATCATTTATCAAATAGCTATCGAATCATTATCAAAAAATATCGAAGCGAAATCAAACCGATAACTTGACGATAAGCTATCACTTTACACCTCCGTAAATCGCAACTAACGCCCCGATTCTAGTGTGGCAAAAACATTCTTCACCACGTTAACGAAATCATGTGGCAACTTTTACACCATTTTGGTATTCTACCCGCGAAAGTAGCCGTATAATTTTTTACCCACAAAGGTAGGTGGTTACATCGAAATAACCACAACACAGCTGTTGCTTAGAAAAAGGCAAAACTGAAAAATAAAGAAATGTAAGCGCAAATAAGTAATGATAATAGTAAAAAAATGTTGCCTCTTGCTATACATATTTGTTTACATTATGTACTTTCACAGAATAAATTACAATATACCTATGTACAAACTTATCATGCATAATATGCATATACACATCGTCCCGTTTATTCGTTTACCTCGTATCTACAAGTGAGACATTTTCTGTAAAGCGAACACGGTTGCCACACCGCGTTTTCATTTGGAACCAAAATTCATCAAAAAAAAGGCCCAAATTTTTCTTTTATTTTATTAGTATAACATACAAAATTTTAGGATGTTTCCATATAAAATTTTACTAAACATAGTGAAGACTTTCCATTAATTCAAGCTGAACAAATAAATATATGTTCATGCAACCAAAAATTGTACTATATTTTGACATAGGATAAGTCTATGTCTTTCACCAACCAACCGTTGTGAACCAAGTTTTGGTCACAAAGCTCTTGGTTCTAGCATTATGTTGTTGTAGCATTGAAACGGTTCAAAATTTGCGTTCTGGTGTTGCCGAAATATGTATGTGGAAAACTCAGTAAATCATATTGGAAGTAGGCAATTTTGTTAGTGCCATTTTTTAGACGCTTACTTTTTCCCTTAACGTTTAAACTTCATATAAGAGCCTGGGTTCAGTAAATTTGAGTTTTGATCCCAGGCCTCAGGGGTTCTGCTAGCACCTACGGGAATAATTTTATACAAAACAGTTCTTCCGAAATCAAATCTCTTTTGCATTTGCTTCCTTCTGTCTTCAAGCTAAAATATTTCTTGTTCCAAAATACTTAGTTTTCAATTACCTTACGTGGCTTAACACCACAATAGCCCTGGAATTCCTTGAACTCATTGAGCTTGGCGAGAAAAATTTAAATATCAACGTGCCAAATGAGAATTAGTGCATAGAATTTCTTTGTATAAGGTTTAAAAGTGTTAGGCTCACGGCAGAGTGCTCGCCATGAGCTATGCTATGCGAGAAGCAATTTTTGTTTATTTTATTATTATAAAATTTTCATATATTTTACATAGTGTTGTATAACCGATCGAAATATCTAGCCGTTATTAATAACCGTGTTTTTTTTTACACGCGTATACGTTTCGTTTACGCGTGAAAAAAACTTCTATTCTCGCTTAGATAATGCTTAGGAGATCCATCTAGCGGCAGTGATTAAAAAACTAGCTACAGCACAGGGTGTATCGAAAAGCGAGGACACAACCCTCTGTTGTATTTTTGTGTATAACATATTGCTGAATCAGTTGTGATAAATAGTGGGCGCGCATAGAATACATAGAATTAGAGCAGACATAGAATTAGACACATATTTCAATTACATCTGAGTATAATGCGTACTGAAATTTAGTAGTACTAATTTTATGCGTAGCAATTTCAGAGGTGTATTTAAAGTTTTTCGCTTAGCAGTCCATATAAAAAAAGAGTTTTTTTTTGATAAGTCGGTTATTTCATCAACAATTAACGACAATGTGTTTGCCAACACTTTTCTTTTTAATGCCTGGTATAACTTATATTCTAGCTGAAATGTTATTGTTCTGGTACATTGTATTGACTGAGCAATTTTTTATGGTGAGATTTCCATTGAAGTAAATTCAAAATTATATGGGGGCTAACGAAAGTGTGACGAATTTTTGGGCAATATTGTGAATTTTTACCTGAGTGAAAAAGAAAGAAAAGTACCAGTCGTGGCTAATGCCTAAAAAGGACCAAAATTGAAGAAAAGGGACCAGCGGACCAAATGGGGTTGGAAGGGACCATTTTTGGTCCAAATGGACCAAAGTGGCAACCGTGAAAGCGAAGAAAACTACCTTTCAAATTTCTCCACAGATACTGGTGAGTTTTCCGGTGATGACAGCGTTACCACTTGGGCCAGAATCGCGGATAAAAGAACTGGTAACCATATTCGGTTACATAATGTTCTGGGTACTATTTTACCGGTAACGCTCAGAATCGGGGCGTAAGTGTCAAATATAACAAAGAATAGGATCGGTGCTAGTTACTTTGAAGTTAGCAACTTACTTCGAGGGATGTCCACGCTCAGAGCAAAGTTTGCTTCAGTATCATTAGTGTTACATGCCACGTGACTTAAACATGTAACCCTTGGCATGTTAGGTCACAACACCAGCACTAGACCGCGCTATCTAAATAAGTTGTTTACACATCGAACGCCATGGCGTATGAGTGTTATGTGCTTATCACAATGCCATCGTCACTCAAATATTTTTGTATACATACATACATGCTCACATATACATATAAGTATGTATGTGTGTAAACAAAGTTTGTAAATTGATATGTTGTCGTGCTATTTTTGTCTCATGTATTAATTAGGTAAATACTTACGTAGGTTTGATTTTTTTTTTCGTTTCCCGTCAGTGCGTGCACACAAATAGGATTTTGTTTGCTTGTGATTTTTTCAAGCTGTGCTTTAGCCAAAATGCTTGCGTGTTATTGATATTGATTGGACGTGTGTGTGGATATTCATATAGGCATACGTTTATTAGCTCCTTATATAAGAGGTTATACTTGATATGCTCGTTCAGAAAAGCCTATTAGCTGGTTTTCATACACATGTACATAAACAAGTTCATATGTATGTGGCTGAAGAAGCTTAACAATAATTTAGTCTCTCTTGATGAAAGCACCATTCATTCAAATAGATGGTTTAGTGAGTTGTCATGAGTCGTCACAGCTCCAGAATTATATTTCGCTGAATATCTTTATTTGATAATCTAACATAATATTGGAAAGAAAATTTCTAGCTGAACATCACTGGCACAAATCTTCGAAACTCTCTATGAGCACATCCTATAAGGGATTTAATATGTATATTTTTAAAGCAATGAATCGGTGCTGAAATAAGAGCAAATTGCATGGCTGAATATTGCAAGATCGCGACGAAGCCCTGCACGAGCTGGAATGCCAATTTGGTAAATGACGTACGAAGCCTACCACAGTAGACGCTTTCCCGTTATTCAAGGACGAGACGACATATGTCACTATAATCGCGGAAATTGATTTTATGAGTCAATGTATTGTGTCCTTAAAGGCTTGAAAGTGTTTGGCTTCCCCGTACATCTGCCAAGGAGCACCTGGAAAACCCAATAGTGGTACATTGGATATAAGATAAGTTGGTGAAGTCGATTCTCTTCGATGGCGTTCTGCTCTAGTGAAGATGACTACACACTTCGTGCACGGTCATAAGGTCGGAAGCAGTGCAGCGATTGTTGAGGGTTGGAATAAGCGGGTTCCATTTTACCCCAACTATACTGCCACCTAACGCTAAGTTTGCACTTTGTTGATATCGCGGGCGAAATGAGCGCAACCTGGTTAGTAATACGGACTTGTTATGTGGAACAAAAGCTTGTTAATTGCTGGCATTCCAGAATTGTGACCAGTTCAATTACGTCCCTAATGTGCGTTGGCTTCCGCTCATGTGCCAAACTCACTCATATTACCTGAAGGGAGAAGTGGAGTGTGGAGTTAATTTGGGACGAAATTCTGGTGAAAAACTTCACGGATTCATCCAGGCTGAACGGGAGGGATGGGGATGAAGTATTCTACCACAAGATCGGTTTTAGTTGGAAATTTTTAGAGCAACTTACAAACATACATACGTTTTTTGGTAACAGTTTTAAAAAATGTTATCTCACAAAGCATGAAAAATTTCATTAAATAGGGATCCAAGTGGTTATGTAGTGCAACGTAAAGCTTCTCCAACTTAATTTTTAACCTTACCTACCCGTGATGTATTCTGTTAATTTGGCAGGCGAAGCTCTGAGACTACAAGTTCTTCAGGGAAGAAGGAGTTTTAATGACTGTTCAAAGTGGTTCTATAAAATCATTTCAACGATGGTCGGCCCAGTACTTTAATGATGCTTTATTCCGATAAAGGACCAATAACATCGTAGAAAGTACGCAAGACGTTCGGGAAATATCCTTATGTCTAGATGAAATTTTAAATCAATAAAATTAGTTTTACTTTAACAATATTCTATTTTACACTCTGGGGAATATTAGTAGTTTCCATACGCCTATAGCAATAAACAAAAACAACAGCAAGGCAAGCCACATACACATAAACGTGAAGGCCATAGATGATGTGAGATGTAGAGATGTACAGTGCATATTACTCAGGCATATACACATATATGCATACATAGAAGGCGACGGTGAATATGAGATGAAGAAGTATGAGCTAAGTAACTTAGCAATTAAACGAAAAGGCTATTCGAGACAACACTGGAATAATATACTATAAAAGCGTGCAATTACTGGCATATGCTGATGACATTGATATCATCGGCCTAAACACCCGCGCTGTTAGCTCTGCTTACTCCAAACTGGAAAAAGAAGCGGTAAAGATAGGTTTGATGGTGAATGAGGACAAAACGAAGTACCTGTTGTCATCGAGCAAAGAGTCAGCGCATATGCGCCTTCGCAACCACGCTATTGTTGGCAGCCATAATTTCGAAATAGTAAAAGACTTCGTTTATTTGGGAACCAGCATCAACACTAGCAATAACATCAGCAGTGAAATCCAGCGAAGAATCAATCTTGCCAATAAATGCTACTTTGGACTAGGTAGGCAATTGAAAAGTAAAGTCCTCTCTCGGCGAACGAAAATCATACTCTACAAGTCACTTATCGTACCAGTCCGGCTATATGGGACAGAAGCATGGACCATAACAACAGCAGATGAAGCGGCTTTGGGAGTGTTCGAGAGAAAAGTTCTTCGAAAGATTTATGGACCTATACGCGTTGGCGATGGCGAGTACCGAAGAAGATTTAATGATGAGCTGTACGAGCTATACGCAAACATCAACATAGTCCAGCGAATTAAATGCAGCGGCTGCGCTGGCTAGGCCATGTTATGCGAATGAAAGATGATGCTCCGGCCAAGAAAGTGTTTCTATCGGAACCCGCCTATGGAAGCAGAGGTAGAGGGCGGCCCCTACTCCGTTGGAAGGACCAGGTGGAAAACAATTTAAACTCTCTTGGTGTGACTGATTGGCGCCGGTTGGCGGAGCGAAGGTGCGACTTGCGCGCCTTGTTGGACGGCCATAACCGTTTAGACGGTTAAGCGCCAATTAAGTAAGTAAGTAAGTATTCGCGCCAAATCTAGACAGGCGAATGAGGAAACTGAGAGTATAAAAATAGCGTAAGCTCGGAAATAGTCATTCAGTTCGACTTTAAAATGTTGTAAGTGAAGTACGCGAATAATTTATTTTGAAATACTTTACCATAATAGTGTTTTAATTAAAGAAAATTTTGCTTTGTAGAAAATTTGCGTTTATTTATTAAACAGTTCAGATAACAGAAGGCGCCGAATTATTGAAAATTTCCTAAAAATTTGCTTTAATACATACATTTAAACGCACCTGCTCACATAAATTATTATAGACATTCAGATAATCACTTTAATGGAATTTGTAATTTAATGAGACATGTGAGAATTTCAACCGCGACTTTTTGCGGTTTCACATTAATTACATTTATTACAAACATATATTTGCATACGTATACATACAAATATTTACATACATTACGTACATTACATACATACGTTCATTCATATTTTCTAAAATTTTCATATTTATAAGATAGCTCTTATTAATTTTCTATTATTTAAATTAACAAAGAATTTACAAATTAGGCCTTTCTCTCATTTTTGTCTTTATACCCAGTACTGTCTAGGTCATGGACTGCTTTAGGGGTCATTAAAAATATTAAATAAGATTACCAAGAATGGGAATCAACACCTTGTACATTTTTAAAAAAAAAAAAAGACAGAGAGACTTGTATTATTCGTTTTGTCACCCTAGTTGTCATATAGTTCTTTTTACTTAAGAGTCGTTTTTAAAACGTTCGTGGTACAATTTTAAATCAATAATAACATATTGTAACGAATTTTGGGAAATTCCTGATAATTATACACCTTCTGCTAACGTTCGGATCGCTGAAGTGTGGAATAAATAACTCCAATATTCAGTACTGCAAAATGGTCTTTATTAGATTACTTTGGGAGTAATACTAAACTTCACAACTTATAGCGTCCTTAAATCAAACTGATTACTGATTCACTAGCTTGCGCTGCTTTTATACTCCCAGTTGTCTCGTTCATCAGTTTACGATCATGTGGTCTAGAATAGCTGCACCTCATACATGGTTACCCAGCTATATACATTAGAACACCCACAGAATGTATGGGATTTGCAAAAGTATCAAATTATTTCGCTCTCCACGCATTTTCTGAAAGAATGGGTATAAAAAAAAGATCTGTAAAAAAATGTGACCATCTGTAGTGAAAATATTCCATGAAAATTTGACCTAAAGGCTAAAAATGCACAAAAAATTGTATATGCTTTTATTGGCTAATATCTCGTAAACCAGTAAAATTAGGAGAAATAATTACAAAAGGACTTTTATTTAGTTTGGAGTCAGGAGTGAAATGCCCATATAAATGTTGTACCTGCGAGTGTCCTTTCAAGGACTTTTAGTAAGTCGAAATAATTTTTTTATTTTTTATTATTTTGTAATGGTCAAATAAAATACATGCAAAATACTAGATTAGATAAGCTATACATCGTTTGGTAGGATATTAACCACAGTTGCATTCTAACATTGCATTTTAATTTTATTAACATTTTTGCAATGGTGGGATGGCGTAAAACTAAGTAAAACGGTTTTTAAATTTCTAAAAATATACAGAATGAGATAATCAGGGGTAAATTTCTAATCTTCTTCGCTCCACATAAAAGACAAAATCTGTAAAAAAATGTGTAGTGAAAATATTCCATGCGCTTTGGACCCAAAGGCTAAAAATGCACTAAATATAAAACAAAAAAAAAATTATAAAAATTATAATAAAAAAACTTCAAAACGTTTCATATTATTATTTAATTTGATTCTTTGCTTAATATTGCAACGAATTTAGTGAAATTCCTCTTATGTGCAACCTTCTACTAACGTTCCAATCACTAAACTGTTGAATAAATAACTCCACTATTTAATAATGCAAAATGGCCTTTATTAAAGTACTTCACAATAACACTTATACTTCGTAACTGATAGCTTGCTTAAATCAAACTGATTGTCGTGCCTCTACTGTTGCTGCTTTTATACTGTGTAGTTTCCTCGTTGACTTATTTATAGGTGCTTCTATTTCGAGAACTTACTAGTTAGTTATCAGCTATAAAATTACCAGCTACATATAACTACGTTTATCGCTTCTCTACTTTTGGGAGCATCTCAAATAAGATATATGCATGTGTTTGTGCGTCTCTCTCCGCTGCGTGTACGTACATATGTATAGCCATAATGATTGATTCATTTATGTAGATACAAGTGACTGCCTGTTTTATTGTTGTTGTGGCTTCATTTACTTAGCATCAGACTAGTGATGTGAGTATCACTTAGTGTCACTAATATACGTCCTACTGCCCTCCACCTAAGTCTGATCGTTCCGATCAGACAAATTTCCTGTTCTACACGCCGCTAGCAGCTCCAAATGAACCACTCTTCTATTTCGTGGTTTCCCAATGGCTTGTATGCGGTAGATGGTACCACTCATATTCTTCACAACTTTGTACGGACCTCCCAACTGCACCGAAATTTGGATGGAAAACCTCTCCGCCGGTGAGGTTTGTATAACAGTACCAAATCTCCCTCCAAGAACCCTTCCGAATTGTTGTTCTTGTCAAACATGTGTTTCATTTTACTACTCATTACCAAGGATCGAAATATTCGCAAAAGTTTTATTTGTGGTCCGATTTGGTCCATATTTGGAACACATAATACATACATGAATAGAAAGCGACGTATGATGTCCGGTTTGGCTCATATTTGGGACAAATTTTACATAAAGTCCGGTAGAAATGGCATCAAAATATTTTGGATTTGGAGGAGGGACAAGCCTACGTGACAGAGAGTCGAGTAAAATCTTTGGAAGGATTATGTATTGGGGACTTAGATTGTAACAAATTGTCAGGAGAGAGTCTTTGTAATAATGAGTCACTAAATGA
The DNA here is from genome assembly GCF_040869045.1 of Eurosta solidaginis. Classification (NCBI taxonomy): domain Eukaryota; kingdom Metazoa; phylum Arthropoda; class Insecta; order Diptera; family Tephritidae; genus Eurosta; species Eurosta solidaginis. The sequence continues at coordinate 227,385,504 of NC_090320.1, read as the reverse complement.
ACTAAATAGAATGACAAATAATGGGCTATTAAAAAAAGACTAAAAACTTGGAAATAAAATAATTAAAAAAAATTTTAAGTTAAACGGTTTTATTGAAAACAATACTTACATGAAGTAATAATAATACTAAAAGCTAGTAAATAATTAGGCAGGTCCTAGGTACTAGTCATCACACCCCCATCAAACTTGGGCGTTGATCAGAAAATTAAATAAAAACGTTGGGCGCGTGAAATTTCTAAAAATGTGAAGCGTAGCATAACCTGATTAAGGTGCAGTTGTTCTTATGTATGACTATCAATACAAATTTGACGCTTTCAACGCTTGTATTTAATTGTCTGATCAACGCCCTAGATTAATGAGGAGTGTGATGACTAGTACCTAGGACCTACCTAATTATTTTCTAGCTTTTAGTATTATTATTACTTCATGTAAATAAAGTTTTCAATAAACCCGTTTAACTTAAATTTTTTTTTTAATTATTTTATTTGTTGTTGTGATTATTTACTAACAGCGTATTGCTGTAAACATTCGCCACAATATACTCATCATTAGCTATTTGGGACGTCTTGTAAAAAGTGACGCCAGCTATTCCTGTTTCCCGATAACTGACGCCAATTGCGAGCATCAAAGGAGTTCAAGTCACCTGCCTCTCCCAACTAAGTGGAGGCCTCCCTCTTCGTCTGCTTCCAAACGGCTGTGTCCAATGGCCGCCTGAGCGTGTTTGTCCGTTCGCATTACATGACCTAGCCAGTGAAGGATTTGGTTTTTAAACGCTGCACTATCGTCATATCTGCGTAAAGCTTACACAGCTCATCATTACACCTCCTTCGAATATCGCCGTCGGCATTGCGAACAGAACCCATAATCTTCCGGAGAACTCCAAGATCCATCTCATCTCCTTTCGACACATTCCACGACTCCGAGCCATACATCAGGACAGTCTACTAGTCCAAAGTTGTACTTGCTTAAAAGGGGGTTTCTCCGTTTGATTACTAGGCTGACATTGTTTTTGCTGTGGTCTCAATAAATAAAGAAACCTACTTTTGAAATATTTGTATATGTATGCGGAAAATTCCAACCTGTTTTCAAAAATGAGCATTATGATATTTGTCACCTATTTAATATGCGGGAATAAAGAAAATGGTTGCTGAAGGTACTATTTCAAATTTATTTGAGAAAGAATTTATTTTTTCTATGCCAATTTTTTGCTTGTTTAAGGCTCTTTTCTTAAGCTGATACTTATTTTAAAGTCTTCTTCGTATTTAAAATATATTGGCATTGAAAGATAATAAGCACAGCAGCTCGAAAATCAGCGAAAATTTACTATTTTAGATGAAACGCCCGATATATTCAAATCACTAAAAGTGTTGTGTCTTTACGTGTCTTTTCATATAAATATAGTTAATATATAGATGTGTATAACTACTAAATACTTTGCACACAATTTAGCTAAAGATTTGCTATTTTCAAAACGCAAACCAGCCACACCCGCAAAATTTTCGTATGTACATTTGTATATATTGATACTGTGTATGTAGCTCTTTACATGCAATATCTAGTGTGTCCTGAAAAAATATTTTTTTGCGTATCTTGACACCTTATTAACTTACATATCAATATCTATATATGACTTTTTCGAAAAAGATTTAGATTGAAAAAAAGTTCCCGGCGAGAGTAACTAATTCTAAATGTAACCGGGCTTTGAAAAAGTAAAAAAAGACTCGATTATTTTGTATCCGGGCTTAAAAAACGCCTAGCTCTTGAAATGTTCACAGTTCCAAAAAGTACACGGTGCGAAAAAGCCCCTGGTTCCGGAGAAGAATCCGGTTCAAACAGGAACCGGGTTTTAAAAAAGTACACGGTTCGGAAAAAGTACCTGATCTGAAAACGTACCTGACTCTTTAAAAATACCCAGTTCCAGAAAGGTATAAGGTTTGGTAAAGTATCGGATTCCGAGAAATTCAACAAACCCGGCGAAAAAAACGGTTCCAGAAATCGGACCCGATACAAAATGAACCAGGCTTTCAAAATGTAACCTGTTCTAAATAAGTACCCGGTTTTAAAGAGTACCCTGTTCTAAAAAAGAAGTATTTGGCTCTCAAAAAGAACCGGTTGCAAAAGAGTACCAGGTTGTAAGAGAGTTCCCGGTTCTAGAAAAGGTCTGATTAAAAAAGTACTGTGTTTTGAAAATGTGAGTACCCGGTTCTTAAAATTTCCCTGTTCTGGAAAAGTACACAGTTCAACCAAATACCCGGTCTTAAAAAGTGCCCGGCCCGAAAAGAACTCGGTTTAAAAAAAGTATTCGTTTCTGAAAAATTATCTTTCCTGTAAGAGCAGCCAGTTCTAGAGAACTACCAGGTTCTGAACAAGTAACCGGTCCACGGTATAAAGATGTACTCGGTTCTCAAAAGCACTTACTTACTGAATTGACGCTTATTCATTTAAATGGTTATGGCCGTCCAACAAGGCGCGCTAGTAGCTTCTGCGCTCTGCCATCTAGCCTCCTGGTCCGTCCAGCATCCTGTTATGAAAATAGTCTTCTTCAAAACGTTTTTGGTTCAAAAAGGAAAGCGGTTTTAAAAAGCTTTCGTTTCTAGCAGAACCGTGTTATGGAAAAGTAACAAATTCTAAAAAAAGTACCTGGTTCAAAAAAGTACACCTTCTAAACAGTACCCGGTTCTTAAAGCACCTTGGTCTGAAAAAGAATCCTAGTAACCGATTTTAAAAAAGTACCAGGTTATGAAAAGCACTTACTTTCTGAATTAGCGCTTAACCGTTTAAACACAAGGCGCGCCAGTCGCTTTTGCGCTCTGTCATCTAGCGCCAATTGGTCACACCACGGGAGTTTAAATTTTGTTCCACCTGGTCCTTCCAGCATCCTGTTCTGAAAATAGTCCTCTTTAAAAAAAACGTGACCGGTTCAAAAAGGAAGTGGTTTTAAAAAAGTATTCGGTTCTGAAAAAGTACCAGTCTTGTAAAATCCGGGCTCTGAAGAAGTAACAATTTCTAAAAAGTACGGTGTTATGAAAAATTAACAACTTCTAAAAAAGTAACTATTTCAAAAAAGTATTCTTTTCTAAAAAAGTACCCGGTTCTAAAAAGTGTCCGGTTAAAGATGGAACCCGGTTTTAAAAAGTACCAAAAAAAAAGCCGGTATTAAAAAACTCTGGTTCTAAAAAAGTAAACGGTTCGTAACTGATGTTCAATAACACAAATTTGTATGCTTCTTGGGATAGCAAATCTGGGAGAAAAATATTTCTAGTCTATAAACGGCATCCCCTAATATACAATACTGTGCTTTATGTAAATTACAAATTTTAGTATCTGTCACTCCATCAATCAAAAGAATTTGTAAAACATAATATCGCAACATAATACGGGGTGATATGATTTTACTGTTCACACATGCACACAAACATTTTTTTATATATTTAGATAACTGTTTAGAGTGGTAAGCAATTTGTTTTGAATTATATAACTGAAGTGTGGACAAAATAAAAAAAGTGGTTCTTTACATTATCACATACATATGTTCATAACTGTATGTATATCAATAGGTTAATATTAAGCCTATTTTTTGGTAGGCGTATACGCTTATAAATTGAAAATTCACGTGGTACATATTTTAATTAAATCAATAATTGGCCTTTGTTAAGCAGATATTGTAGTTCTTAGTTTAGATGTTTTATATATGTAGGTGAATATCAGAAGTTGGGTGGTTGTAAGTAAAAGTAGCACATCACCTGTGTGTGCCAAACCACCAAGATTGCGAGTTTCGTGAGTCGTACAAATATCGCAAATTCGTATGGAAAATAATTTTATTTGAGGCAAGGGTGGTGTGTCTGAGTGGGGGCCTTTTACTTTATTACTCCATAAGACCTTTTTTCAATATGCTCTTCGCATTGTTGAACTATTTATACTCAGCTGAGCAGAGCCCACAGAGTATATTAACTTTGTTCGCATAAGGGTAATCCGTAACGGCATAAACTAATCGAGATAGATATAGACTTCTATATATTAAAATGATCTGGGAGAAAAAAGAAATTCATTTAGCCATGTCCGTCCGTCCGTCTGTCCGTCCGTCTGTAAACACGATAACTTGAGTAAATTTTGAGGTATCTTGATGAAATTAGGTATGTAGGTTCCTCGTCTCAGATTGCTGCATAAAATGAATGAAGTCGGACTACAACCACGCCCACTTTTTCGATATCGAAAATTTCGAAAAACCGAAAATGTGCGATAATTCATTACCAAGGACGGATAAATCGATGCAACTTGGTAGGTGCGTTGACCTTATGACGCAAAATAGAAAATTGGAAAAATTTTGGACAATGGGCGTAGCACCGCCCACTTTTAAAAGAAGGTAATTGAAAAGTTTGCAAGCTGTAATTTGGCAGTCGTTGAAGATATCATGATGAAATTTGGTAGGCACGTTACTCCTATTACTATATATGTGCTAAATAATAAATAATAGTTTAAAAAAACTAAAAAAACACGCTTTTATAGCTAACCGAACTAAAAAATAGAAAATAATTTTCAATTAAAAAGAGTTTATACAACAGTAGTAGAAGGTCAAATAATCATTTATAGTTAATCACCTCAAAATAAAATTATAATAAAATTAAGTTATTAACAGAATAACTTAATTCACAGTAAAAAGCGTGGGCTGCATTTGACTACATTTCATATCTTTCCTCTCATATAGTTGCCAATGGATCTATGCAACGAGCTTTGGCAATTGTCTAAATTTATTCATTCTTCTATTCTAATTTAATAATCATTTAACGTTCGAATCGAGCTCAAGGCCAGAACAATAATTTTTGTCTAAAGATAATTATTGTTATTTTTTAATTTTCCTAATTTGAAAAATTGTATTTTGTTTTTGGAATAGTAAGTAGAAAATTTTTCAGACAACCTGCCATAGCTGCGCAGATAGATCTATTTCGAAGGGTGCTAAGCCTTCATCATCAGTACGCTTTAGGCATGCTGCGCTAACCATTTATCTATAAAGCGGTGGTTTGTTTGACTGGCAAATTTGCTACTTCTATTCCTTTTTACCAACTATATTTATTCAGTGTTGCGCCATCTGGTGCAAAGCACTGATAATGCTGGATTTTTGTTTATTGTCAATTACTTTGTTTGACATTCCCAAGTGCTCATGGTTTATTAACAATTGTTTTTGTTTTTATCGGCCTATTGATAAATCATTCAAGGTTCGAATCGAGCTCAAGGCCAGAACAATAATTTTTTTCTAATGATAATTATTGTTATTTTTTAATTTTTCTAAATTTGAAAAATTGAATTTTGTTTTTGGAATAGTAAGTAGAAAATTTTTCAGACAAACTGCCATAGCTGCGCAGATAGATCCATTTCGAAGGGTGCTAAGCCTTCATCATCAGTACGCTTTAGGCATGCTGCGCTAACCATTTAGCTATACAGCGGTGGTTTGTTTGACTGGCAAATTTGCTACTTCTATTCCTTTTTACCAACTATATTTATTCAGTGTTGCGCCATCTGGTGCAAAGCACTGATAATGCTGGATTTTTGTTTATTGTCAATTACTTTGTTTGACATTCCCAAGTGCTCATGGTTTATTAACAATTGTTTTTGTTTTTATCGGCCTATTGATAAATCATTCAAGGTTCGAATCGAGCTCAAGGCCAGAACAATAATTTTTTTCTAATGATAATTATTGTTATTTTTTAATTTTTCTAAATTTGAAAAATTGAATTTTGTTTTTGGAATAGTAAGTAGAAAATTTTTCAGACAAACTGCCATAGCTGCGCAGATAGATCCATTTCGAAGGGTGCTAAGCCTTCATCATCAGTACGCTTTAGGCATGCTGCGCTAACCATTTAGCTATACAGCGGTGGTTTGTTTGACTGGCAAATTTGCTACTTCTATTCCTTTTTACCAACTATATTTATTCAGTGTTGCGCCATCTGGTGCAAAGCACTGATAATGCTGGATTTTTGTTTATTGTCAATTACTTTGTTTGACATTCCCAAGTGCTCATGGTTTATTAACAATTGTTTTTGTTTTTATCGGCCTATTGATAAATCATTCAAGGTTCGAATCGAGCTCAAGGCCAGAACAATAATTTTTTTCTAATGATAATTATTGTTATTTTTTAATTTTTCTAAATTTGAAAAATTGAATTTTGTTTTTGGAATAGTAAGTAGAAAATTTTTCAGACAAACTGCCATAGCTGCGCAGATAGATCCATTTCGAAGGGTGCTAAGCCTTCATCATCAGTACGCTTTAGGCATGCTGCGCTAACCATTTAGCTATACAGCGGTGGTTTGTTTGACTGGCAAATTTGCTACTTCTATTCCTTTTTACCAACTATATTTATTCAGTGTTGCGCCATCTGGTGCAAAGCACTGATAATGCTGGATTTTTGTTTATTGTCAATTACTTTGTTTGACATTCCCAAGTGCTCATGGTTTATTAACAATTGTTTTTGTTTTTATCGGCCTATTGATAAATCATTCAAGGTTCGAATCGAGCTCAAGGCCAGAACAATAATTTTTTTCTAATGATAATTATTGTTATTTTTTAATTTTTCTAAATTTGAAAAATTGAATTTTGTTTTTGGAATAGTAAGTAGAAAATTTTTCAGACAAACTGCCATAGCTGCGCAGATAGATCCATTTCGAAGGGTGCTAAGCCTTCATCATCAGTACGCTTTAGGCATGCTGCGCTAACCATTTAGCTATACAGCGGTGGTTTGTTTGACTGGCAAATTTGCTACTTCTATTCCTTTTTACCAACTATATTTATTCAGTGTTGCGCCATCTGGTGCAAAGCACTGATAATGCTGGATTTTTGTTTATTGTCAATTACTTTGTTTGACATTCCCAAGTGCTCATGGTTTATTAACAATTGTTTTTGTTTTTATCGGCCTATTGATAAATCATTCAAGGTTCGAATCGAGCTCAAGGCCAGAACAATAATTTTTTTCTAATGATAATTATTGTTATTTTTTAATTTTTCTAAATTTGAAAAATTGAATTTTGTTTTTGGAATAGTAAGTAGAAAATTTTTCAGACAAACTGCCATAGCTGCGCAGATAGATCCATTTCGAAGGGTGCTAAGCCTTCATCATCAGTACGCTTTAGGCATGCTGCGCTAACCATTTAGCTATACAGCGGTGGTTTGTTTGACTGGCAAATTTGCTACTTCTATTCCTTTTTACCAACTATATTTATTCAGTGTTGCGTACTGATGATGAAGGCTTAGCACCCTTCGAAATGGATCTATCTGCGCAGCTATGGCAGTTTGTCTGAAAAATTTTCTACTTACTATTCCAAAAACAAAATTCAATTTTTCAAATTTAGAAAAATTAAAAAATAACAATAATTATCATTAGAAAAAAATTATTGTTCTGGCCTTGAGCTCGATTCGAACCTTGAATGATTTATCAATAGGCCGATAAAAACAAAAACAATTGTTAATAAACCATGAGCACTTGGGAATGTCAAACAAAGTAATTGACAATAAACAAAAATCCAGCATTATCAGTGCTTTGCACCAGATGGCGCAACACTGAATAAATATAGTTGGTAAAAAGGAATAGAAGTAGCAAATTTGCCAGTCAAACAAACCACCGCTGTATAGCTAAATGGTTAGCGCAGCATGCCTAAAGCGTACTGATGATGAAGGCTTAGCACCCTTCGAAATGGATCTATCTGCGCAGCTATGGCAGTTTGTCTGAAAAATTTTCTACTTACTATTCCAAAAACAAAATTCAATTTTTCAAATTTAGAAAAATTAAAAAATAACAATAATTATCATTAGAAAAAAATTATTGTTCTGGCCTTGAGCTCGATTCGAACCTTGAATGATTTATCAATAGGCCGATAAAAACAAAAACAATTGTTAATAAACCATGAGCACTTGGGAATGTCAAACAAAGTAATTGACAATAAACAAAAATCCAGCATTATCAGTGCTTTGCACCAGATGGCGCAACACTGAATAAATATAGTTGGTAAAAAGGAATAGAAGTAGCAAATTTGCCAGTCAAACAAACCACCGCTGTATAGCTAAATGGTTAGCGCAGCATGCCTAAAGCGTACTGATGATGAAGGCTTAGCACCCTTCGAAATGGATCTATCTGCGCAGCTATGGCAGTTTGTCTGAAAAATTTTCTACTTACTATTCCAAAAACAAAATTCAATTTTTCAAATTTAGAAAAATTAAAAAATAACAATAATTATCATTAGAAAAAAATTATTGTTCTGGCCTTGAGCTCGATTCGAACCTTGAATGATTTATCAATAGGCCGATAAAAACAAAAACAATTGTTAATAAACCATGAGCACTTGGGAATGTCAAACAAAGTAATTGACAATAAACAAAAATCCAGCATTATCAGTGCTTTGCACCAGATGGCGCAACACTGAATAAATATAGTTGGTAAAAAGGAATAGAAGTAGCAAATTTGCCAGTCAAACAAACCACCGCTGTATAGCTAAATGGTTAGCGCAGCATGCCTAAAGCGTACTGATGATGAAGGCTTAGCACCCTTCGAAATGGATCTATCTGCGCAGCTATGGCAGTTTGTCTGAAAAATTTTCTACTTACTATTCCAAAAACAAAATTCAATTTTTCAAATTTAGAAAAATTAAAAAATAACAATAATTATCATTAGAAAAAAATTATTGTTCTGGCCTTGAGCTCGATTCGAACCTTGAATAAATAGAATAAAATAAAATAAAACAAAATAAAATAAATAAAATAAAATAAAAGAGAATAAAATAAAATAAAATAAATAAAATAAAATAATATAACATAAAATAAAATAAAATAACACAAAATAAAATAAAATAAATAAAACAACAAAAATGAAATAAAATAAAATAAAATAAAACAAAAGATATTAAAATAAAATAAAAAAATCAAATAAAACAGAAAAAAATAAAATAAAATAAATAATATGTTGCTTTGGCGGGGCGTGAACCAAGGATTTTCGGTTCAGCAGGAGAAGCACGCTACCAAACAACACTGCGACCGCCGTAAAATAAAACAAAATATAACAAAATGAAATGAAAGAAAACAAATTTTGTTAATTAAAAAAAAAATCAAAAAATAAAATAATATTATAAAAAAAAATTAAAAAATAAATTAAGTCGGTTTTTAGTTGACGGAGTTATCGGTATGTTATCGAAATCTATTGCATTGGTAGCGAAAATTTGTCGTTATGTTATTAAAATGTTATCGATTTGATGCCAAGTTCCTATTGGAGTGTTAACGAAAAATTATTGATTTAATGTATGTATGTTATCAATTACTTACAAAAAAAATATAGATATGTTATCTAAAGTATATCAATTTGTTTTTGGAACTTACAGATTTGTTAACAGAGTGTTACCTATTTGTTATGGGCCTGTTGTCCGTTTGTTATCGATTTTGCTATAAATAATGTATCGATTTGTTGTCGAAAATTTATTGATTTCTTTTCGTAACAATAACTAGTTTGCATCGGTTTAAAATGATAAGAATCGGACGAAACTCTTTTCAAAAGCTTGTGACTATTTGGTTCGGTCAAGCTAACTTCGTTGTGATTTAACTTCAACCCCTAATCCACCTTTGCTTAACTTAAAAAATTATTTAATTACACATCGAAATTATATAAAATGTAATATTCGCAGCATCCCGTAAGTGCCTATCGGTGTATTTGCTTGTTCGCATTTACAAGCATTTTGTGTATTTAAGACATATTCAATTGAACAATGTGCAGCGAATGTTTTCAATCAGACAGTCGGCAGTCTATTGCTAAATAACGCTGCCCCATCGGCCTCACATCCATATATGTGACCCGGCCTATGAAAAGGTGGCTTATGGCTAAAAAAAACTACTACTTCTAAGAAACTGAAAAAATGCATTTTTTATCTTTACCAGCTGCTCATAGCAATTTCGTTTTTGAGTCATAAGCCACCTTTTCATAGGCCGGGTCACATATTTTATTTATTTCAGACAGGTAGATATTTTTGTCTACAGATAATATTTTTTTTTGTATTTACGAATGTTAATCACTTCTGGTTGTTGGTGCTTAATGCAGGATGAGGCAGTAAATTTCTATATAAATGAGTGTTAATGGAAAACAATGTCCTCAAATGAATTTGAGTTAAACACTTTTTGTGTAGGTCTTATTGAATGACTATTTGTGTCATTAGTGACACAAAGATTTGCCATTGTTCTGAATTCAATGCGTACATATTGGGGCATATGTATAGTCTATGTTACATAAATATTTGTGTGTCCTAAATTTTAATGCTTTTTAATTGATAAGCTTTAAATTGATTTAAAAATTGAAACACCAAGAACCTATCAAAACTTCTTTCAGTTTTTCAATCAGCTAACTGAATATCAAAACTCCAAAATGTATAGAATATTAAATTTCTGAACACAAACATGGACACTAGAGATTACAAACAGCGAAATGCTTTTTCATTGGACTCTGATCAACGTTCGAAGTTTCAAGTAATAATCTGCATGGGAAATTAGTTGAATAATTTTAAGATTTCCGAATTCGTAGAAATATTCTTAATATATTGCTGCGAATTTCGAAAATCCTCAATAATTCTTGCTCTCTGTAGTGGCTCGAATGACTGAACTATCGAATAAATAACCCTAAATATTTTGAATGGATTGCACTGTTTTTCTGCGCTCAGTTGCTTCGGTCTAGATTTTTCGCTAACAGCTTTCTCGATAAGTTGTTTATTTACTTCTCTCATCTGCTGTATCCCATATTTTCAATCTACATGTATGTATATCTACATCAGCGATGAGCAATCTATCACACGCGTTTGAGAGCTCTAATGAGCTTTCTTACATACTTGTTTACACGCAAACAAATTTCGCTCGCTTGAATATTAGTTTAGTTGACGTTCAGCGACCGACCCAGAAGGCTAGTTGCTGCTCGTTTAACCGCTGAATAGCACTCACTGGAGTAGGCACATTGTCGTTGGTGTGAGGGCTTAGCCGAGCTCCATAGCGCCCGACTATGAGGCGGAGCTGTTTAGGACTGACATCTACACCGTTTCGCCTCATAGGAGGGCGGCGGGATGTCGGTGGCCAAGAACTGCCAACCACCTAATCCATGGTGTTATGCGGACCGTGCTTATTGGACGATTTGCAGCCAGGGGAAAAATTCGGCAGTATTCGAACGGAGCCTTCCCGATACCGGGGCCCGTCGGGAGGTATTGATGGCCTTACCACAGTACGAGGCGCTGCAATGGTGCTGCGAGTCCTAATAATAAACCTCTAACACAGTAAAGTGGCGTCGAGAGAACTCCTCCTAACCCTTGAGGAAGGTTCATTTGACGTGGCGCTGTTTCAGGAGCCGTGCCTCTCATCGGGAGGAAAGGTTTCTGGACTTAGCGCGGGCGGGTTTGGCGTTTACTACGCGCAATCGTAGGGACGGGTGCGAGCTGTAGTAATGGTAAGGAAACAGCTGCATTCATATATGCTGCCTAATTACAGTACTGGGGACCTCGTACTGGTGGCCGTTGAGCAAAAGAATAAGCAGGCATTTATCTAGTTATCTTGCTTCATGGCCCATGTTGCGGAGGTCCCACCGATGGAGTGCAAGAAGTTAGTACAGGAGGAAGGGCGCAAAGGGCGGTTGGTCATAGGCGCAGATGCAAATGCGCACCACAATGCATGGGGAGGACCAGATACGAACGAGAGAGGCGAATCTCTATTTTGTTACATCCTGCAAACCAATTTGCAGATAGCCAACAGGGGAAATGTTCCTATATACATTGGTCCAACATCCAGCAATGTTCTGGATATTACATTGAGCTCCGAGTGTGATATATCAAGGTATGATCCTTCTCCGACCATGCGTATATCAGCTTCAGCAGCCTCCTAAAGAGGGTAGAGAAAGCAGGAACCTTTAGAAACCCTAGGTCAATGAACTGGACTAAATCTACGGCCTTGTTTAATTGCTGTCTCGAGAACTGACAACCCTGCTGTCCCTTGTAGCTGTAGCCTTGACCTTGACGAGCGTAGGACACGAACACAGAATATTATCAAGCGTTTCTTCCGGCAGCTCGTACTTCCTACATCTGCTGCTACTGACGAGGCCTAACTTATGATATTGTGATGCCAGTTGTATTCCGATCGTGAGCCTTAAGTCTTCTTTCTTTAGAGAGTCTAACGTCGGAGGATTTGCAGAGTATATTAGAAATTTTGAAGCCCTGCGCTTCTGTATGCGCATTTCTGCTTGATATGTTGTTTCTCACAAACGGGTTGGGACACCTATCGTGGATTCATTGAGTGATGCACTTTCCTTTGCCAACTAATCGGCCATTTCGTCACCTAGCATCCTTTAATAGCTGGAAACCCAGTGTAGATGTATGGTTCGCCTTGACCGAAGTCTCTCCAATGTTTCCTTGCAATCCTGGATACTTATTAGTGAAGTGCTGTTTTATATTATTGCCTTGCTCACCGCCTCACTACCAATATATATATTGACGCGGATGCAGCTTATTTAAGATTCCTCTAGAGCTTCTGTTGCCTTGTTGTATGCTACAATTTACATCTGAGAGACACTGCAGTGATCTGGCAGCTGGTAAGATGTACTTATTTCGGGATCGACGCAGTAAGCAGCAGACCCGAATCCTTTCATTTTCGCACCCTAGTGCCTACCCTCCGGCTCTATTGTCGCTCCAAGATGTCCTTCGAAGATCAAGCCCGATACCATGTGGTACTCCTTCAGCCCGCCGGGCCTAAGCTTTATTGCAATTAGTAACGCTATATTTTTGGCCATTTGGACTGCAGGCGGGATGTGCAGAATGGCTTGCATTGCAACTGTCGTGGTAGTTTTTAGGGCTCCCGTTATGCTTATCATTGACTTACTTTCTCTGGGTTTTTGGTATACGTGCATGTCTACCAAGCAAAGGCCCCATAGTAACGTATGGACTTGACTATTAATAAATACTCAAAGAGAAAGTATTGATATTTTGTGCTGTATTTTTCTTGTAGGGTTATATCTCCAAGTTTGAACTTAGTCCAGTTAGGCAGTTATATTTTCTAGTATATCGGTTTTTCTGGGTTACCGATTAACCCAAGTCCACATGCCCAGGCATGTAAATTTCGATGCGCATGCCGCTTCTGATGACTGAAATTTCATCTGCATTCGCCGTGAGTTTGACTGGTCCTCTTTTGAACTGCCCAAATAATTGGTTGATTACCATCTAGCTCATTTTGATCAATGATCGTTCCGCGGCTCAGCATGGACTGTCAATTATTGCTCGTTTCGCTACATTGTTGAATGCACCGGCAGTATCCAGGAACACACTTAGGGTATATTCTTGGTCTCGCAGGGATTTCTCAATGTTCATGACCACCCTATGAAATGCAATATCGACTGATTTGCATGAGATGTAATCATTTTGTGCTGAAGAGAATAGTACTTCATTCATGTTTAATCTAAGATTGCTTATGGAATAATGATTTTTTTTAGAATGCGTGGGACAGCCTATAGCAAATACATATGTTCATACGCATAACCACAAAAAAACAAACAAAGCAAAAAAAAATTCTCAAAATATCAACGATTATTCTAGTGATTTGAAGATGGAGTAGGAAATGTTGAGATAAGCGAAAGCAAGTGCGGAATCAATCATGCGGAAGCTTTTGAAACATAAGGTTACGATAAAAAGAAAGACTTTCGGTATTTTATTATGAAAGGCAGGGGGTGGGGAATGAGGGGAGGTGGTTGGGAATGTATGATTGAGCTCAGTATGCTTGTTGTATATGTTTGGGGACATAAATAGATATGAAATTATATATATATATCAGCATATATGTATATGTATATGTGATAACAGAGTATTCTTTGAGTGATATGAAGTGAGACAGGAAGTTCGAAATTGCGCTTCACAAATGACAAATATAAATAAATATGATTATATATATATATATATATCAGCATATATGTATATGTATATGTGATAACAGAGTATTCGTTGAGTGAGGTGAAGTGAGACAGGAAGTTCGAAATTGTGCTTCACAAATGACAAAAACTCAGCAATTCATAGACTATTTGAACGATGCTTTTGAAATGAAAAAATATTTAATATTACAAGAGAGGGGGGATTTGCAAGTGCAAAGAGCATAAGATATCCTTATATGTAGGTATAAATGTGAAAATGGCCTAGACAGTGGTAGTGGCATTACAATATACACGGACGGCTCATAAATGGAAAAAGGAAATCGGAGCTGGAATATACTCAAAGTGTCTGCATATAAATAAATCGCAGCGACTTTCTGTCACATGCAATGTCCTCGAGACAGAATTATTTGCCATAGAGAGAGGAGCCATGAAATTTGGTGAGCCGGTATATATAGTTGTTCGATTAGTTATTTGTCGGAACCGACGGGATCGGTTCACTTTAGTCTATATATCCATGCAGCAAACTATTTGGATAGGAGGGTTTATTTTTTTCTCAATTAAATAGCTAGAAGTTTGAAGTTAAACATGGTACTTTCAGACGTATTTTGCTGTCAGAAAAAATTTGATGATGACATCGGTCATATATATAATGTATATATTCCGTACAACCGACTGTTCAGATAAAAGGAATCTCGTTACTTCTTCCTCATTTTAACAGAGCAGCTTGAAATTTTACAGGCTACTTGCATGTATGCGGTACTCACCCAACTGAAAACAAGTAAGGTAGGCTAATTTCGTGTGTAACCCAACATTACATACTCAGCTGCCAAATTACAGATTGTAAAACTTTCTTTTAAAGGTGGGCGGTGCCACGCCCATTGTCCAAAATTTTACTAATTTTCTATTCTGTGTCATAAGGTCAACCCACCTACCAAGTTTCATCGCTTTATCTGTCTTTGGTAATGAATTATGGCACTTTTTCGGTTTTTCGAAATTTTCAATATCGAAAAAGTTGGCGAGGTTATAGTCCGATTTCGTTCATTTTAAATAGCGAGCTGAGATGAGAGCCCAGAAACTAACATACCAAATTCCATTAAGATGCCTCAAAAGTTACTCAAGTTATCGTGTTTACGGACAGACGGACGGACGGACGGTCGAACGGACGGACATGGCTAAATGAATTTCTTTTTTCGCTAAGATTATTTTGATATAGAGAAGTCTATATCTATCTCGATTAGTTTATGCCGTTACGGGGCATCGTTATGCGAACAAAATTGATATATTCTGTGAGCTCTGCTCAGCTGAGTATAAAAATATCCATGTACATTTTTAAGAAAATTCTTTGTCTGGATTGAGAGAATGTCTTCTAGGGCGGAAAATGAATACCAATTTTTCTTATTTTAAAATATATTTTCCTTTTTTTGTTAGTATACTTGAGCTGCAATCAGCTTCTCTCTCTATGTTATAGCGAACAGGGATACAGCTTTACAATTTAATCCTCCTCCCCTTTTTTCACACATATGTTGAACGCACTGCTGTTGATGCACCCTTTTACCGCCTTTGTTTACATTTACATTTACACGAATGCTTTTAGAATTGATTTTCTTTCTAGTTTTCTCATCCTTTTCAATCTTATAAATTCCTGCACTCTGATTGACTTCCGTTCTTGATGCTTTAATCGACTTTGCACCCAAAGGACATTTTGTTTGATTGCGGTTGGCTGGGTGTTGATGTCGGTTTTAGAAATGTGACGCACACTTAATACAATACCCACAAAATGTGCACATATTGTGTCGTTAGTGCTTTGCACATATTTTTTTCTCTTTTTCAATAGAAATATGTGTAATTGTTTTATAATTTGTGTATACTAACTGAAAAATATGTAGTACAAGGCGCCAAATACCTCGGAAGAGACTTAGTCCGAGCTTCTCTTCTAAATTGCGTTGTGCTTCTTTAATTTTTTCTACAAATTGGTAGGACGGGACCTAGAAGTTTTACGCTGACCAAGATGGGTATTTGCAAGGCAGATAACTATTCACTGAGAAGCTTTTCATGGCAGAAATACACTCGAAGTGTTTGCTAAATCACTACCAAAGTGCGAACACACTTAGAAAAAGTTTTTCTAATTGAAAAAATGTATTTTAAAATTTTTGATTATTTCGTTTGCCTGGACTTGAACCCAGGATCTTTCGTGTGGTAGGCGTAGCTAACACCTCGCCACGGCATTCAAGTCCAAATAAAAAGTTCTAAATTTCGCTAAAATTTTTACGAATTTTCGATTTTTTTTTTCCAAAAACGTTTTTCAGTTGACTCATGGGTCAACTATATGGTTGGATCATCTCATCAGCTTATTAAATTTTTTTCATTTCACTGGAGTAGGGATTGTCAAAAAGAGATGGCAAACTCAAAATGAAACCAACACATTGACAACATTTTCTTACAACACACAAAAACTGCTAAGTTTTATGTTTTCATTCGATTGCATTCGCCTACACCAACACGCAGATTTTGACAATCTGAACAAAGATATGTTGTTGCTGTAGAGATGAGCCAACCATATAGTTGAACCATGGATTGACTTGTATAATTCCAATCATAATACAAGAAAACAAGGCAAATTCACTTTGACCTCTCCGATATAAATTGTATTAGTTGTCAGAGATACAATTTGTCGGATGTACGGGAAATAAGTTTCAACCCCGTTTTATTATCGTTTGAATTATGCAACAGGTTCGGCACATCCTAAGACTTCAACTCACATGGGATTCTTGCCTTGCCTTTGAATGTTAGGAAAAACTCAGCCTTATCAATACACTTTCATTGTTTTGAAAAACATCTGCCCATGGGACCTACTGCGTCTAGTAGCGTCACAGTCAGAAACTGCTTTGTCGCTCGATTCATATTCTTATGAACAACTGCAGGCTCGTTGTTACCATGCTTAAGCTCTTCCAACACCTCGTAGCAGCAGCACCCTCTGCTGCGAGAAGGTCACCATTTTTTCGCAAGCAGCGGCTAAGCCACTCAGCTAAATAGTAGGGCTAAGCTTTAACATCAGTGAAAAGCAGCCTGTCCTAACAAACGCTTAGTATCCAATAGTGGAAAAAAATTAATGTATGTTTGCAGTGGGTTACATTCGGAGCAACTGAATACGAACGATCGATATACATATTTTCCGACGGACGCAGTTCTTGTATGTTCTTGAACAGGTATTGGATTCAATACCTGTGAGGAACAGATTTTTAAACTTCAAAGAATAGACCAAATTTGGAAAGAAGGAGACAAGTAGATAGGATAACGCTGTTTCAAAAGAGAAACACAGTTTATGTCAAATGACGGCATTGGCAGAGAAGTAGAAGTGCAGCTCTATATTTGTATCATATTAAATCATTCTCATTTTTTTTTATTTTTATACTCAGTTGAGCAGAGCTCACAGAGTATATTAAGTTTGATTGGATAACGGTTGGTTGTACATATATAAAGGAATCGAGATAGATATAGACTTCCATATATCAAAATAATCAGGATCGAAAAAAATTTGATTGAGCCATGTCCGTCCGTCCGTCCGTCCGTCCGTTAACACGATAACTTAAGTAAATTTTGAGGTAACTTGATGAAATTTGGTACGTAGTTTCCTGAGCACTCATCTCAGATCGCTATTTAAACTGAACGATATCGGACTATAACCACGCCCACTTTTTCGATATCGAAAATTTCGTAAAACGGAAAAAGTGCGATAATTCATTACCAAAGACAGATAAAGCGACGAAACTTGGTAGATGAGTTGAATTTATGACGCAGAATAGAAAATTAGTAAAATTTTGGACAATGGGCGTGGCACCGCCCACTTTTAAAAGAAGGTAATTTATAATTTTTGCAATCTGTAATTTGTCAGTCGTTGAAGATATCATGATGAAATTTGGCAGGGACATTACTACTATTACTATATGTACGCCTAATAAAAATTAGCAAAATCGGAGAAGGACCACGCCCACTTTTAAAAAAATTTTTTTTTTAAAGTAAAATTTTAACAAAAAATTTAATATCTTTACAGTATAAAGTAAATTATGTCAACATTCAACTCCAGTAATGACATGGTGCAACAAAATACAAAAATAAAAGAAAATTTCAAAATGGGCGTGGCTCCGCCCTTTTTCATTTAATTTGTCTAGGATACTTTTAACGCCATAAGTCGAACAAAACTTAACCAATCCTTTTGGTAGGGGCATAGATTTTATGATGTTAACCGTTTTCTGTGAAAACGGGCAAAATCGGTTGATGCCACGCCCAGTTTTTATACACAGTCGTTCGTATGTCCTTCCGCATGGCCGTTAACACGATAACTTGAGTAAATTTTGAGGTAACTTGATGAAATTTGGTACTTAAGTTCCTGGGCACTCATCTCAGATCACTGTTTAAAATGAACAATATCGGACTATAACCACGCCCACTTTTTCGATATCGAAAATTTCGTAAAACCGAAAAAGTGCGATAATTCATTACCAGAGACAGATAAAGCGACGAAACTTGGTAGATGAGTCGAATTTATGACGCAGAATGGAAAATTAGTAAAATTTTGTACAATGGGCGTGGCACCGCCCACTTTTAAAAGAAGGTAATTTAAAATTTTGCAAGCTGTAATTTGTCAGTCGTTGAAGATATCATGATGAACTTTGGCAGGAACGTTACTCCTATTACTGTATATACGCTTAATAAAAATTAGCAAAATCGGAAAAGGACCACGCCCACTTTAAAAAAAAAATGTTTAAAGTAAAATTTTAACAAAAAATTTAATATCTTTACAGTATATAAGTAAATTCGGCGGCCACGGTGGTGTGATGGTAGCGTGCTCCGCCTATCACACCGTATGCCCTGGGTTCAACTCCCGGGCAAAGCAACATCAAAAAAAAATTTTAGAAATAAGATTTTTCAATTAGAAGAAAATTTTTCTAAGCGGGGTCGCCCCTCGGCAGTGTCTGGCAAGCGCTCCGATTGTATTTCTGCCATGAAAAGCTCTCAGTGAAAACTCATCTGCCTTGCAGATGCCGTTCGGAGTCGGCATAAAACATGTAGGTCCCGTCCGGCCAATTTGTAGGGAAAAATCAAGAGGAGCACGACGCAAATTGGAAGAGAAGCTCGGCCTTAGATCTCTTCGGAGGTTATCGCGCCTTACATTTATTTTTTTTTTTATATAAGTAAATTATGTCAACATTAAACTCCAGTAATGATGTGGTGCAACAAAATACAAAAATAAAAGAAAATTTCAAAATGGGTGTGGCTCCGCCCTTTTTCATTTAATTTGTCTAGGATACTTTTAACGCCATAAGTCGAACAAAAATTAACCAATCCTTTTGAAATTTGGTAGGGGCATAGATTTTATGACGTTAACTGTTTCCTGTGAAAATGGGCGGAATCGGTTAATGCTACGCCCAGTTTTTATACACAGACGTCCGTCTGTCCTTCCGCATGGCCGTCAACACGATAACTTGGGCAAACATCGACATATCTTTAATGAACTTAGTTCACGTGCTTACTTGAACTCACTTTATCTTGGTATGAAAAATGAACGAAATCCGACTATGACCACGCCCACTTTTTCCATATCGAAAATTACGAAAAATTAAAAAAATGGCATAATTTTATACCAAATACGAAAAGAGGGATGAAACATGGTAAGTTAATTGGATTGTTTTATTGACGAGAAATATAACTTTAGAAAAAACTTTATAAAATGGTTGTGACACCTACCATATTAAGTAGAAGAAAATGAAAAAGTTCTGCAGGGCGAAATAAAAAACCCTTAAAATCTTGGCAGGTATTACATATATAAATAAATTAGCGGTATCCAACAGATGATGTTCTGGGTCACCCTGGTCCACATTTTGGTCGATATCTGGAAAACGCCTTCACATATACAACTACCACCACTCCCTTTTAAAACTCTCATTAATACCTTTAATTGAATACCCATATCGTACAAACTCATTCTAGAGTCACCTCTGGTCCACCTTTATGGTGATATCTCAAAAAGGCGTCCACCTATAGAACTAAGCCCCACGCCCTTTTAAAAATACTCACTAACACCTTTCGTTTGATACCCATATTGCACAAACTAAGTATAGAGTCATCCCTGGTCCACCTTTATTGCGATACCTCGTAAAGGCGTCCACTTATAGAACTAAGGCCCACTCCCTTTTAAAATACTCATTAACTCTTTAGTTTGATACCCATATTGCACAAACGAATTCTAGAGTCACCCCTGGCCCACTTTTATGGCGATATCTCGAAACGGCGTCCACCTATGGAACTAAGGATTACTCCTTTTTAAAAAACTCATTAACACCTTTCTTTTGATACCCATATTGTACAAACAAATTCTAGGGTCACCACCTTTATGGCGATATCTCGAAAATGCGACCACCTATACAACAACCACCACTCCCTTTCAAAACCCTCATTAATACCTTTAATTTGATACCCATATCGTACAAACACATTCTAGAGTCACCCCTGGTCCACCTTTGTGGCGATATTTCGAAAAGGCGAACACCTATAGAACGAAGGCCCACTCCCTTTTAAAATACTCATTAACACCTTTCTTTTGATACCCATATTGTACAAACAAATTCTAGGGTCACCCCTGGTCCACCTTTATGGCGATATCTCGAAAATGCGACCACCTATACAACAACCACCACTCCCTTTTAAAACCCTCATTAATACCTTTAATTTGATACCCATATCGTACAAACACATTCTAGAGTCACCCCTGGTCCACCTTTGTGGCGATATTTCGAAAAGGCGAACACCTATAGAACGAAGGCCCACTCCCTTTTAAAATACTCATTAACACCTTTATTTTGATACCCATATTGTACAAACAAATTCTAGGGTCACCCCTGGTCCACCTTTATGGCGATATCTCGAAACGGCGTCCACCTATGGAACTAAGGATTACTCCCTTTTAAAATACTCATTAACACCTTTCATTTGATACCCATATCGTACAAACGCATTCTAGAGTCACCCCTGGTCCACCTTAAGGCGATATCTCGAAAAGGCGACCACCTATACAACAACCACCACTCCCTTTTAAAACCCTCATTAATACCTTTAATTTGATACCCGTATCGTACAAGCACATTCTAGAGTCACCCCTGGTCCACTTTTATGGCGATATTTCGAAACGGCATCCACCTATAGAACTAAGGCCCACTCCATTTTAGAATACTCATTAACACCATTCGTTTGATGCCCATATTGTACAAACAAATTCTAGGGCCACCCCTGGTCCACCTTTATGGCGATATCTCGAAACGGCGTCCACCTATGGAACTAAGGATTACTCCCTTTTAAAATACTCATTAACATCTTTCATTTGATACCCATATCGTACAAACGCATTCTAGAGTCAACCCTGATCCACCTAAATGGCGTCCACCTATAGAACTATGGCCCACTCCCTCATAAAATACTCTTTAATGCCTTTCATTTGATACGCATGTCATAATAACACATTCCAGGGTTTCCCTCGGTTCATTTTCCTACATGGTTATTTTCCCTTATGTTGTCACCATAGCTCTCAACTGAGTATGTAATGTTCGGTTACACCCGATATGTTATAATAGATATTGCTTATAATACAGAAAAACAATTCACTAGTCAACTTTTTTCTAGTTTTTTTTCTCTTTTTAACTTTTGTGTTACGAAGTTATTTTCTTCAATCAAAGTAAGTTGATTGTATTGACCCATTTCCACTATGACTACAAATTTCTTGCTTTTATGTTGCAATTTATTTAAATAAATTTGACTTTTTCATTAGCACTATGGCTTATGTAAGTGCATGAGAAAATTGCTAACGAAGACAAATAGGTATTTTGCTGTGAAACAAAAACTAGTTTTTTCTTAATAAATATATTCCTTTCAAGGCTGAACCCAAGATTTGCTTCATCAATTTTATATGCTAAACGACAAAATGCAATCTCGCTATAGAAATTGGTTAACCGAATCTCAACTTTTTTGCAAACTTCACCTTTTTCATACTTTTCTTGTTTTGATTTTTTGATGAAGTGTGCGACGGGGCACTCAAATGGCTGATTGGTTAAGAGCATCTGACTTAACATTAGTATGAATGCAGGTGTATTCCAGTTTAATCCTCGGCACGCGAATAGCTTGTGGATGAAAATGTGAAATTCAGAAATATGTCCTTATAATCAACGCCGTGTGCAACTTTGAAATCTTTTTCGATTATCCAATGATAATTATTGTGAAGAGTTTGTTTGGACCAATTTTAAATCTTATGGTTTGCTGGGTTGAGCTTATTGGTCGTCTAAATAAGCAAAATTTGTTTTTGTTTGATTTGCTTCAACGCGTTTCAACGCTTCATGCGTCATCCTCAGGAAGCTATTTATTGAAATATTTTAATAGTTTAAAATTTTTTTAACAACAAACATGAAATTATTACTTACATTGATTAATTTACATAAATGGTATTACATTTTTTTACTCTGTGTACAGAATACATATATATAGGTACCATAATGTTGACATTTACTTGTTTTATTTTCTTTTCGCACAACCGCAGTATAGACTTTACTTATGTTGTTTGTATCTTCTTTGAAGTTCATTACATTGTTTATCTTTTGCTGTATTCTTAAGCTCTCTAAAATTAGTCTTGTCTTTTCTCTTTTTTCTATATCTAATATTTGTGCATTGTCAAAGTCCGCTATATGGTTACTCTTAGTCAAATGTTGCGCGAGAGCTGTGGTCATTTTCTTGTTTTATGCATCCGCTCTGTGTTCGTTTAGCCGTATACCCAGTTGTCGCTTTGTTGTGCCCACATAGTACTGATCGCATAGTACATAGTACTGATGTCATTTTATTAACGCAAATGACATATATATCAAATACATAAATAAGTATGTAGATGATATATTCGCTATCATAAAGAGAAAGGACGTGGAAGAAATTTTAAGAGTATTGAACGCACAGCATAATAGTTTAAAATTCACAGTAGAAAAAGAGCAAGAAAGTAAGATAGCCTTCCTAGACTTACAAATAATTAGAAATAATAAAAAACTATTAACGAATTGGTACGCAAAAACCATTGCATCAGGAAGAATAATTAACTACCATTCGAACCATCCTTACAATCAAAAACTAAATACAGCGACAAGCCTTATTAGGAAAGCCATAACGCTTACAGACATCGAGTTCATGGCAGAAACCCAAAACATTATAAAAAGTATTTTATTTAAAAGCAGCTATCCCCAGAAGCTCATTGACAGGCTTCTAGAAAATACAAAGGAAAAAATACGCAAAGAGGAAAAGGAAACGTCTAATTGTGAAAGGGAAAAAAACCAAAAATTTATCGGAGTAACATTTATACCGGGCTTAACGGATAGCAAAATACTCCAAAAAACCATAAAATCTCAAAATATAAATTACGCCCACAGACCTAACAACACTATACGACATATTTTTACCAAAACAAAGGACAAAGTGGAAAAAGAGCAACAAAATAACGTAGTGTACCAAATAAAGTGCAACGGCAAAGATGAGGAAAAATGCGATCAGTACTATGTGGGCACAACAAAGCGACAACTGGGTATACGGCTAAACGAACACAGAGCGGATGCAAAAAACAAGAAAATGACCACAGCTCTCGCGCAACATTTGACTAAGAGTAACCATATAGCGGACTTTGACAATGCACAAATATTAGATATAGAAAAAAGAGAAAAGACAAGACTAATTTTAGAGAGCTTAAGAATACAGCAAAATATAAACAATGTAATGAACTTCAAAGAAGATATAAACAACATAAGTAATGTCTATACTGCGGTTGTGCGAAAAGTAAATAAAACAAGTAAATGTCAATATTAAGGTACCTATATATATGTATTCTGTACACAGTGTAAAAAAATGTGATACTATTTATGTAAATTAATCAATGTAAGTAATAATTTCATGTTTGTTGTTAAAAAAAAATGTTTAACTATTAAGATAATTATTGTTATTTTTTGATTTTTCTAAATTTGAAAAATTGTGTTTTGTTTTTGGATTAGTAAGTAGACAATTTTTCAGACAACCTGCCATAGCTGCGCAGATAGATCCATTTCGAAGGGTGCTAAGCCTTCATCATCAGTACGCTTTAGGCACGCTGCGCTAACCATTTATCTATACAGCGGTGGTTTGTTTGACTGGCAAATTTGCTACTTCTATTCCTTTTACCAACTATATTTATTCAGTGTTGCGCCATCTGGTGCAAATCACTGATAATGCTGGATTTTTGTTTATAAAAAAGTTATTGTTCTGGGCTTGAGCTCGAATCGAACCTTGAATCATTTATCAATATGCCGAAAAAAAACAAAAACAATTGTTTAGTACAAAAACTTTCAGACTAAGGTACAAACCTTTTGATTTCTCTATCAGCCTTTCAATGGTTTTGAGCAGAAAAATATAATAATAGATGTGTACGCAAAGTCCATTATGGATGAAAAACTGTTTCCCAAAATATATTATGCCTACACCAAAGGCTTTTCGGTAGACACGGCACTGCAAAGGTATGTTAACAAACATAGAGAAAGGCTTGAAAAACAAGGAGTATGCCTTAGGTGTCTTCTAAGACATTTCAGGTGCTTTCAGCAATGTCTCTAAATAGGCGATAATGGATGGTTTTAATTACATTGTAGTATATCCTGTCATAACCAGATGGATCGGTTGTATGGTAAATTGCCGGAAGAATACCTCACAAACGGGTTGTATGAGACCACGAAATTAGTGGAAAGGGGCACTTAGTAGGGTGAGTTATTATAATTTCTGCTACGGACGCTGGCTATCAACCAACTGTTAAGGCTCTTCGACGAGATTTTACGGCATACTTAGATAACGTTGCAGTTATTATAAGTGAAAAGGCATTCCAACAATTAGCTCTTTGATTAATTGTGCGCTTCGGTATATACATATCTGGGCATCCATCTAATGTCCGGTTGACCCCCAACGCAGAGAAAACGGATATGGCCTTGTTTACTAAGAGGTGCAGAGCTCCGAATAATAGTGTTTTTCAGGAGGAAGTAGCAGCCGTAACTAAAGCAGTAGAAGCACTGGGTGAAAACAGTGTAAACTGCAGCCGCGTAAACTTTTACACTGACAGCTAAGCAGCAATTTAGGAAATAATCACGCATAGCACAATATGCCTTAGAGTGCTAACAATCTCTGGAAATAGTCGGATAAGAGAAAAGTATTCATTTTTATTGGTTCCCATGGCATCTGTTAATAAATGGAAATGAAAAATCGGATGAGCTATCGAAAAAGGGCGCATCCATCGCATCCCTCGATATTCCGTATACGTACCAAACAGATCAAGCGAGATTAAGAGATAGCGAGACTTGCAAATGATCGACCAAATGGAAAGGCGTTGTTGTAAAAGGTTGAAGATCATTTGTTGGTATTACAACCTTAAACTAGCAAAGTGACTCTTATCATTAAAATCATGAGCTGTAGGCTTATGACGGATATTCTGACAGTATTCTGCCTTTTGTCGGCACATGCTTTCAAATAAGGCCTAGTCAGTGATAGCAAATGTAGGAAGTGCGGATTGTAGGAGAAAACAATAAAGCACGTTTTGTGCTCATGCCCTGCGCTGGCAAGGGTGGGCTCCAGCTGTTAGGAGTAACACAGCAATCAGATCTAGAAGCATCAAGTAGCATAGGTCCTATAAAGCCTCTAGTATTTGCCAAATGCTTTTGGATAAGTTTTTTCAGGTTATTCGCTGATCAAACTTCTGGTAGCACTGTGCACTCATGCGGTCTATGTGTGGTCCAGCCAATTCAACCTAACCTTACCATCCATCATCTACCAAAACATGATCATGTGCAACTAATATGGATTTCTAGCTCATGTAACTGATTAAGATCTCTGTCGTACAGGTTTCAAGGAAAAACACTTGGCGTAAAATATCTCTGTAAAAAATCGGGTGATAAATCTCTGAAGACAGTGGTCTACGATTGGTCTGTTTTGTCTGATTAGGGGTATAACTGAGCCCCTCTAGTCCGTTTTAGGTACAGTTGGGCATAGTCATTTTGAAATTTATGTAGCCAATTTTAAGAAAAATCGGATGCAAGACGACAACGAACTCCCTTTAAAAAATAAAATCAGTTTGGTCGTTCTTCAGCCACTATGGTGTCATCGAGTCACAAAGGCAACATACCGATATCCAAACATCCCAACTTTCACGTTTAAAATAAATCCATGGTTCATGTAGCTTTGGGTCTAAATAATTTTTGAAAAGTAATGAATTGTGGGGATAATTAAGTTTCGGAATAATTACTTGACCATTTCCATCTTGTTTTGTTAAGGGATATTTCTAGAACACTATGGATCATTTTTTGGCTCTTTTCAGGATAGTTTTGAGATAATATTTTGGACTCCTTCAAAACTCTTTCCAGCATTCATCATCATCATTAATTGGAGCTTAACCACCTAAAGCGCCAAATACACCACACGAACATTTCCGCGAACATTCCCGTTATGTCATGTTTCTGGTACCTTTTCTGTCGTGTATGGTGGTGTTTGCCAGTTCGCGCAAATGTTCGCCAAAAATCAAAATATTTAAATTTTTGGCGAACATTTGCGGGAACTGTTCGTGCGTGTATGGCGAAATAGCTCATAATCGTAGTAATTTCTGAACGGAACAGACGTGCGCGGAAAAGTAAAATGGACAATAAAAAATTTCTGAGTGAATTTATTGAAATGTATAAATTTTTTTTACGCTTAATTGCCACAGCGAGCAATATTGCTGCAGCACAATTGCTGTCCGTATTCATCGCTGTCTGAAAGAGAACTAATGTTCGGCCAAAAGTTCGTATGGTGTATGGCCAAAGCTGCGAACAAGATTGTGGAATGTTCGCGGAAATGTTCGTGTGGTGGCGCTTAAGCGATTTGGGCTGTTTCGTAACAAGTCACGCAATCTCTGATTACCGATAACTGACGGTAATTCGGAGCACCAAGGAGGGTCAGGTCTTGCTCCACCTATCTCTAGGGGAGGTGTATTTCCTCTGCTGTCAAACTGCGGTGTCGACTGAAATAGTTTTTTTTGGCCAGAGCGTCTCTCCGAACTCAGTAGAGTTGTCCCATTTCCTCTGCTTTCACACTGCGGTGTGGACTGAGCGTCTTCGTCCATTTGCATAACACGGTCTAGCTAGCGAAGCCTTTGGAATTTAATTCGCTGCACTATCGTCATATATCCATAAAGCTTATTCATATCATCACTGTACCTCCTTCGATACTTGTCGTCGGTAATAGGACCCATACATCTTCTGGAGAACTTCTCTCTCGAACACTCTAAAAGCCATCTCATCTTCTCTCGACACCATCCATGATTTCGTGCAATACACAAGACATGTCTGATGAGCGAATTTTTAAGCGTGATTTTTGTTAGTCAAGAGAGGAATTCAATTTTGTATTGAATACTCAGTACAAAGAAGCACTTGCCTTTGGTTTCTAGGCTGAAATTGTGTTTGCTGTTAGTGCTGGTTGTAATGTAGGGGAAATCTTGCACAGTTTCAAACTTATGTTCCTCAACAATGACGTGGTAACCAGGGTGCGAATACGCTGATTCTTTCTGATTTACCGCAAGACACAATTTTTTCCTTCTATTCGGAGAAGGCAGAAACCACAACGCGTTTGTTAGGGCCAATAATTTTAATATCATCGGCATATGCCAGTAATTGTACGCTGTTTTTATATATTGTGCAATCACGGTTTAGTTCTGCTGTTAGAATTATCTTCTCCAGCAATATGTTTGAAGCATTGTATGGTTTTTAGTGGCTCGGAGAAATCCCTCCCAGTACTCAGAGAGCTGGTGTTGTTGCTTTTTAGAGCTTTGCTGACTTTTATGGAAATTAAACTCAGAAATAGCAGCACACAAGCAGCAGGCTGCTTTGAAGTCGACAAAGAGGTAGTGAGTCGATTCTATTATCGTGAGTCTTCTCCAGGATCTGGCGCATAGTAAAGTTCTGGTCGATAGTAGATTTACCAAGCCTGAAGCCTCACTGATAATGATCAATTACTAGATAAACAAGTAAGGAAGGCTAAGTTCGGGTGTAACCGAACATTACATACTCAGTTGAGAGCTGTGGAGACAAAGTAAGGGAAAATCACCATGTTGTAAAAAGAACCTAGGGTAACCCTGGAATGTGTTTGTATGACATGTGTATCAAATGGAAGGTATTAAAGAGTATTTTAAGAGGAAGTGGGCCATAGTTCTATAGATGGACGCCATTTACGGATATCGCCATAAAGGTGGACCAGGCCTGACTCTAGAATTTGTTTGTACGATATGGGTATCAAATGAAATGTGTTAATGATAATTTTAAAAGGGAGTGGGCCTAAGTTCTATAGGTGGACGGCTTTTCGAGATATCGCCATAAAGGTGGACCAAGGGTGACTCTAGAATTTATTTTGTACGATGTGGGTATCAAATGAAAGGTGGTAATGACTATTTTAAAAGGGAATGGGCCTTAGTTCTATAGATGGACGCCGTTTCGAGATATCGCCATAAAGATGGACCAGGGGTGACTCTAGAATTTGTTTGTACGATATGGGTATCAAATGAAAGGTGTTAATGAGTATTTTAAAAGGGCGTGGCCTTAGTTCTAAAGGTGGACGCCTTTTCGAAATATCGCCATATAGGTGGGCCAGGGGTGACTAGAATTTTTTCGTACGATATGGGTATCAAATGAAAGGTGTTAATGAGTATTTTAAAAAGGAGTGGGCCTTAGTTCTATATGTGGACGCCTTTTCGACATATCGCCGTAAACGTGGACCACGGGTGACTCTAGAATGCGTTTGTACGATACGGGTATCAAATTAAAGGTATTAATGAGCGTTTTAAAAGGGAGTGGCCCTTAGTTGTATATGTGAAGGCGTTTTCGAGATATCTACCAAAATGTGGACCAGTGTGATCCAGAACATCATCTGTCGGGTACCGCTAATTTATTTATATATGTAATACCACGTACAGTATTCCTTCCAAAGTTCCAAGGTCTTTTGATTTCGCCCTGCAAACCTTTTTCATTTTATTCTACTTAATATGGTAGGTGTCACACCCATTTTACCAAGTTTTTTCTAAAGTTATATTTTGCGTCAATAGACCAATACAATTACCATGTTTCGTTCCTTTTTTCGTATTTGGTATATAATTATGGCATTTTTTTCATTTTTCGTAATTTTCGATATCGAAAAAGTGGGCGTGGTCATAGTCGGATTTCGGCCATTTTTTACACCAATACAAAGTGAATTCAGATAAGTACGCGAACTGAGTTTAGTAAAGATATATCGATTTTTGCTGAAGTTATCGTGTTAAAGGCCGAGCGGAAGGACAGACGGTCGACTGTGTATAAAAACTGGGCGTGGCTTCAACCGATTTCGCCCTTTTTCACAGAAAACAGTTACCGTCCTCGGAGCTAAGCCTCTACCAAATTTCACAATGATTGGTTAATTTTTGTTCGACTTATGGCATTAAAAGCATCCTAGACAAATTAAATGAAAAAGGGCGGAGCCACGCCCATTTTGAAATTTTCTTTTATTTTTGTATTTTCTTGCACCATATCATTACTGGAGTTGAATTTTGGCATAATTTACTTATATGCTGTAAAGATATTAACTTTTCTTTTAAAATTTGAATTAAAAAAAATTTTTTTTTAAAAAGTGGGCGTGGTCGTTCTCCGATTTTGCTAATTTTTATTAAGCAGACATAAAGTAATAAGAGTAACGTTCCTGCCAAACTTGATCATGATATCTTCAACGACTGCCAAATTACAGCTTGCAAAACTTCTAAATTACCTTCATTTAAAAGTGGGCGGTGCCACCCCCGTTGTCCAAAATTTTACTAGCTTTCTATTCTGCGTCATTAGCTCAACTCTCCTACCAAGTTTCATCGCTTAATGCGTATTTGGTAATGAATTATCGCACTTTTTCAATTTTTTGAAATTTTCGATATCGAAAAAGTGGGCGTGGTTATTGTCCGGTATCGTTCATTTTAAATAGCGATCTGAGATGAGTGCCCAGGAACCTACATACCAAATTTCATAAAAATACCTCAAAATTTACTCAAGTTATCGTGTTAACGGACAGACGGACGGACATGGCTAAATCGAATTGTTTTTCGATACTGATGATTTTGATATATGGAAGTCTATATCTATCTGGATTCCTTTATACCTGTACAACCAACCGTTATGCAATCAAAGTTAATATACTCTGTGAGCTCTGCACAACTGAGTATAAAAATACAATAGATAAAACCTTTTTTCGCGATGTTACTCAGACTGATTCCCTTGTTTAAGGCGTTTCCTGCTCGAAATCCTTCCTTCCCAGGTTTATATCAGGGCTGTGTCACAATAAGTTTGACAGGGTATAAGGAGATTAAACAGGTAAAATTTGTCTGTCCAAATTACAGCCTCTCCAGGATCACTCTAACCCATATAAAAAGATCGTAACTGGCTACAGTCACAACAACTCATCTTGAATTAATCCTAGACTAATCGCATTTTTTGCAGGATTATTATACTTTGTGCCAGGCGTCTTTATGCATTTCATTTATATATTTTCTATATGTAGAAAATTATTTTTGCCTTCACTCAATTCATATTTCGATTAACTCTTCTATCTTGATGGCATATTTTATTTAATAGACTTCAGCTTGTTCTTCCACAAAACTCAATTAGTGCGACAATAGGAATATAAAATATGTAAACATAAAAAACCAAATATAAAATCCTGATAAAATAGATGTGAAAAAAGGGGTAGAAAATTGTTATTGAACATTTGACCCAATTATATTGTTGAGTTCAATTTAAGTTGAAGTGGAAATCAAACCGAAATTGCTGCTCACATTGTTTACAATTAATTGTATTAGTGCAATTATGGTAGCAAATTTTCTCTAATGAGGGAGCAATTTTAAATGAATTTTCTAATTAATTACTTAGTTTCAATGAAAATGGGAGTTGAAGAGCTTTAACAATGGAGTAGATATTTGAGCATATGCTGGGCAGATTCATTTGCTATCGGGTGCTTTTTCTGGCAGAAATACAATCAGAGGATTTGAAAAAACTTTTTTCTGAATTTTCAATGTTGTTTTGCCCAGGATATTCGGTGTGGTGGGCCCCGCATGCTATAATTATATCACGGCTGCCTAAGGCTGTAATAACTCTCACTTAATCCAGTGTGAAGTAAAGATTCCTAATAAAACACGGTATTAATGTGTTAAGTACGAATACTCACACACACACACACGGTGTTAGGTGAGTTAGGTGTTAGGAGAGCAGCAACTATTCACCTAAGTGTGTAAACTGCGAGAGGGCGAGGTGACCTGGCTTGGCAATATGCGACGGACGGAGCATTTGAGAGCGGACGGTGTTGGAGATAATTTCTAAGGTGAGGTTTGCGGCAGTTGGCTAATAGTCTGAGCAAGGGAGGGACAAGAGATCGATGGTTTGCCTTGAAATACTTGCCAATTCTTCACGTGTTGTTTACGGTAACTACCTATTTGGCGAGGTCAACATATTTAGTGAGAGCTACGAGTTTACTCCTAGCGCACTTGCCGGACAGCACTGCCTCCATGTTTTTGCAGTGGTGGGATAGAAGGTGGAGTTGGACAAGTCTGAGATACCGTGGGCCGATCCATAGATGAAGCGCATTTAGCTCTCGCATCGATCTACGGCTGAGTGGAAAGTGCCGGGTGGTCACAATGCGGTGGACATGGACGTTATAACCTGAAGGGGCGGCGCGTTGCGTCGGAAAGCTTAGGATAACCTGTGCCATGTAAGCATCCCATTCCATTCATCTTATGCTCACCCTCTCACCCCCTATTCGCACACTAAAGCTAAGTGCCAGTGTACCAGCACTGTAAAAGGAGGTTCGGGAATTGCAGAGCGAAAACGAGCTTTAAGGCAACGCCACTCCGCAACCATAAAAATGGCTCGTCCGAAATTAAGGCATCCGTAACACCCACCACATTAAGCTAAGGCAGCACCTGTTCCGCTCATACAGCCAGGAGTAGAGATCTGGCTGCCTTTGAAAAGGATGTGGTTTCTCCGAATTACCTCAAAAAAAAATAATAATTTCCAACAGTAATTTCATAAATTTTACTCGTATTTCATATAATCGAGTTGAGAAATGTACTGTGAATTTTGCAATTTGTTCGCAAGCTGCGGTGTGCTTTGTTATAGTTAAACAATTGAGAGATGTTCTCCATGTATAAGTTGTTGCTCGCTGACCTTTTGACTGTAGTATAGTTTTAGGTATAGGTGGTCATGCTGATTTTAACGCCACTTTAGAAGTTGGATCCCTATATGATATTTCTTTCTTCTACACCGTGGTGTGATGGTAGCGTGCTCCGCCTACCACACCGTATGCCCTGGGTTCACACCTCGGGCAAAGCAACATCAAAATTTTAGAAATAAAGTTTTTCAATTAGAAGAAAACTTTTCTAAGCGGGGTCGCCCCTCGGCAGTGTTTGGCAAGCGCTCCGGGTGTATTTCTGCCATGAAAAGCTCTCAGTGAAAACTCATCTGCCTTGCAGATGCCGTTCGGAGTCGGCATAAAACATGTAGGTCCCGTCCGGCCGATTTGTAGGGAAAATCAATAGGAGCACGACGCAAATTGGAAGAGAAGCTTGGCCTTAGATCTCTTCGGAGGTTATCGCGCCTTACATTTATTTTTATTTTTATAACTTTCATGAAAATGAAATGGTATATTAATTTCGTCACGAAACTGAAAATTGTAAGTCCTTAAATGAAAATAGATAGACCCACCATTAAGTATACCGAAATAATCAGGTTGAAGAGCTGAGTTGATTTAGTCATGTCCGTCTGTCCGTCTGTCCGTCTGTCTGTTTGTATGCAAACTAGTCCCTCAATTTTTGAGATATCTTGATAAAATTTGGTGAGCGGGTATATTTGGGTGTCCGATTAGACATTTGTCGGAACCGACCGGATCGGACCACTATAGCATATATCCTCCATACAACCGATTTTTAAGAAAAAGAGGATTTTTGTAATATCTTACCCAATTTAACAGATTGAAGCTTCAAACTTCACCATATACTTTCGTATATTGCACATATTGTTGCCTGAAAAAATTGATGAGATCGGTCGTATATATAGTATATATCCCCCACAACCGATTGTTCAGATAAGGAACTTTTCGTAATTACTGCCCCATTTTAAGAGCTAGAGGCCTCAAATTTCAACGAATGCTTAGGTATATAGCATATATTGATGTCTGAAAAAATCATAAAGATCGGTGGTATATATAGTATATATATGGTGGTATATATAGTATATATATATAGTATATATATATATATTTTCGCAAATTTTAGCCCCATTTTAACAGCTAGAAGCTTCAAATTTCACCGAATACTTACGTATATAGCATATATTGTTGTCTGAAAAAATCATAGAGATCGGTTGTATATATAGTATATATCTCATACAACCGATTGTTCAGATAAGAAACTTTTCGCAATTTCTACCCCATTTTAACAGCTAAAAGCTTCAAATTTCACCAAATGCTTAAGTATATAGCATATATTGTTGTCTGAAAAAATCATAGAGATCGGTTGTATATATAGTATATATCTCATACAACCGATTGTTCAGATAAGAAACTTTGCGCAATTTCTGCCCCGTTTTAACAGCTAGAAGCTTCAAATTTCACAAAATGCTTACGTATATAGCATATATTGTTGTCTGAAAAAATCATTGAGATCGATGGTATATATAGTATATATCTCATACAACCGATTGTTCAGTTAAGAAACTTTGCGCAATTTCTGCCCCTTTTTAACAGCTAGACCATTCAAATTTCACCATATGCTTATGTATATAGCATATATTGTTGTCTGAAAAAATCATAGAGATCGGTGGTATATATATTATATACTTCATATAAACTCTCATTTTTGCCCCTTTTTTACGGCTAGAAGCTTCAGAATTCATCAAATTTCATCAAATAGTTACGTTTACGTCATATATTTTTGAAATACGTGATTCGTAGTCATAGTTTTTACATGCAGACCACAAAAAACGTGAAGCTTTGCATCCTCACACAGATTACCTACCTATTTTTTTTATTTTATATTTATCTTAAAAATCGTTTAGATATGTTCAAATTTCACTAAATGCTTATGTGTATAGCATATATTGTTGTCTGAGAAAATCATAGATACCGGTGGTATATATAGTATATATCCCATACAACCGATTGTTCAGATAAGAAACTTTGCGCAATTTCTTCCCCATTTTAACAGCTAGAAGCTTCAACTTCCACCAAATGCTTACGTGTATAGCATATATTGTTGTCTGAAAAAATCATTGAGATCGATGGTATATATAGTATATATCTCATACAACCGATTGTTCAGTTAAGAAACTTTGCGCAATTTCTGCCCCTTTTTAACAGCTAGACCATTCAAATTTCACCATATGCTTATGTATATAGCATATATTGTTGTCTGAAAAAATCATAGAGATCGGTGGTATATATATTATATACTTCATATAAACTCTCATTTTTGCCCCTTTTTTACGGCTAGAAGCTTCAGAATTCATCAAATTTCATCAAATAGTTACGTTTACGTCATATATTTTTGAAATACGTGATTCGTAGTCATAGTTTTTACATGCAGACCACAAAAAACGTGAAGCTTTGCATCCTCACACAGATTACCTACCTATTTTTTTTATTTTATATTTATCTTAAAAATCGTTTAGATATGTTCAAATTTCACTAAATGCTTATGTGTATAGCATATATTGTTGTCTGAGAAAATCATAGATACCGGTGGTATATATAGTATATATCCCATACAACCGATTGTTCAGATAAGAAACTTTGCGCAATTTCTTCCCCATTTTAACAGCTAGAAGCTTCAACTTCCACCAAATGCTTACGTGTATAGCATATATTGTTGTCTGAAAAAATCATTGAGATCGATGGTATATATAGTATATATCTCATACAACCGATTGTTCAGTTAAGAAACTTTGCGCAATTTCTGCCCCTTTTTAACAGCTAGACCATTCAAATTTCACCATATGCTTATGTATATAGCATATATTGTTGTCTGAAAAAATCATAGAGATCGGTGGTATATATATTATATACTTCATATAAACTGTCATTTTTGCCCCTTTTTTACGGTTAGAAGCTTCAAAATTCATCAAATTTCATCAAATAGTTACGTTTACGTCATATATTTTTTAAATACGTGATTCGTAGTCATAGTTTTTACATGCAGACCACAAAAAACGTGAAGCTTTGCATCCTCAAACAGATTACCTACCTATTTTTTTATTTTATATTTATCTTAAAAATCGTTAAGGTATGCAGATCTGTTCACTATATATTTCTTATCTTATACATCCGATTATTCGGAGATTACGAACGGGATAAGATTATTGTTCAGCCCCATTCATGAAAGGTATGAAGTCTTCGGCACAGCCGAAGACAGTCCCGTTCTTACTTGTTTTATTTATTTATAGCACAACTCTGCTAATTGAACACTGGAATGTATACCCGTACTTCACTTATAACATGTTAACTGATAGCTATCACTTGGGCGTCGCCGCTTTTATACACTCAGTTGTATCGTTCGCGTATTTCTCTCAGTGTCTAGACTTTTCGCGAGCAGCCTTCTCGATTAGTTACTTATTTACTTCTCTCATCTGCTACATATTTTATTCGCTGTTGTCTTTTATGCATATTTGTGAATAATGTCGTCTGTGCTCTTTCATGCGGTGTAGATGTATATGTAATGTCATATACGCTCTTAGCTGCAGTGTTCGTGTGTGCTTATCTATGTCTTGTCTCATCTGCTTACATTGTAGTTGTGGTTTTGCAGCATTTATTTACCAGTAGGAAGTGGCCACAACAGTTTCATATTACATATGTTTGTAAGATAAGGCAGACAAAAATTCCGCTAAATTAGAGCATTTCGCTAGGGGCCACGGGAGAAGGCAGTATTCGTCATAGGTCTGCGTGCATAAATAAGTCAGCGATTAGGATAATACAGAAAAAACATTGTGGTACTTAGCAATAGTCAGGCAGCTCTCAAGGCAGTGTCCTCTACTGAAATTAAATTATCACTGTTCCTGGACTGTGCCGGAAAACGGAATCGCCTGGCACACCATTGGCCTGAGTCGCAGGTCAAAGAGGGTGAAAAGTAATGAGAAAGCAAACTATCTAGTCAGAACAGCAAGAACTTCAAAACTCGTAAGACCCAAACCCTTCATAACAATAGAAACTGACACAACAAAGGATGAGCACAGGAGGAAAGAGGATTTTTGAGGGCTGTTCTGCTTGGACGAGATACTATAAAGAGAAGGGGACAAAATATACCCACTGGTCGTAGTGCCTAAAAGAATTCTATTATGAAAAATTGAGCCGCGGTTATTCAAATACTTGAAAACGAGCAATTATTCGAATAATCGACGATTATTTGATTTTAGCAAATCGAATTCCGAAAATCAAATATAATAATTCGATTAATCGAATATATCGAGCTCCACAGCATATAAATAATCTGGGTATACATCCACAGAGTCGTCATCTACGACGTACCTCCACTAACCACTGGTTACTTGGGAGTCGATCCACGGATTCGTCATCGTCGCCACCAACCGCCTATCCAAACATCCCTCTACTGATCCATAAGACACGTGCCTATGTTCCCCAGTGTATTAGGGGGCTGAGAATATACCAGCGGCAAGTATGTATGTTGTAAGAGGCGACTAAACCTCCAAATTAGTTCAAGGGCTTGTGTAGCGCAACCATTTCAAGCGTTTGCCAGCACAATTTATAGCTTCATTAACACAATAGTCAACCCCATCTACCCGAGCCGAATCCTGTTTCTTTAGCAGCCGACGTTCTGGCGACCCCAATTTCCTCATGAATGTAGGGGATGGAAAGGCGTTATGACTTAGGAGGTTCCAAGTATTCATACCAAATCGTTCCTGAGACGGTACTTCAATGGTGTTTGGTACCGGAACGTGCCGGATCTATATACGGAAAAGAAGCATTTACATCGATAACACTCCACACAACCTTCGGAAAGTGTCTTTATCGCTACAACAAAAACAGCAACAACAACACTAGTCTTGAACGCCTGTCTTCCCTACCATTAACGAGGGACGTGTTTACAGTTCACCTACAATATTACAACTAGACACAACTCTCCAGCATGGTGCATTCGTGTGTACGTCTGAACCAAATACCACCAACAAAGTAACGTGTATTCATTTGGAAGAGAAATAGTTGCCTCTTCGTTTCTGCGTTGACTGACTTCCACCCCAGCCTTCGATGAAACCCACATAACACTACATTACGCTTTCATTCTTGATACCTCGTTACCATAGTAAATTTTACCAAGTAGCACAACTAACAGCTTATCGGTGAAATTCGCACATTCACATGCACAGTTCTCGACTCAGTTTCAAAAAAAAACTTTAGATTATTTAGCTTAAATTTTAAAGTGAGATAATCCTTACCAATTGATATATATATTGAATATATAAGGCGTTTTTGATGTTATTAAAAGAGTCTTTTTATTTATATTAAAGTTTTTATCATTTATTTTTGAACTTTATTTTAACAATTTCATGCGTGTTTAAAGCATTTTCTTGCATATAAATACAACCATGTGCATATACGTTTTCACATTACATTTCATAAGCTGGAGACATTGGTGCTTTATCGGTAACCTTATAACAGCTGATTCGATCAACTTTATGAGAATCAATGCAATCGTCTATTGGTGCCGCTAAGATCGTAACCGTATCGTAGCCAACCAATTGGGTTTTGGTTAACCGTCGTAACGATAAACAGCTGATTACGTTAGGGATACGGATACAGCGATACGACATACGGCACCAATGACTCCGGCTATACACGTTCGTATTTTCCATTCTCATTGTTTCTAAATTCGTTAATA
Organism: Eurosta solidaginis; assembly: GCF_040869045.1. NCBI lineage: Eukaryota > Metazoa > Arthropoda > Insecta > Diptera > Tephritidae > Eurosta > Eurosta solidaginis. The sequence goes on along the minus strand of NC_090320.1, from coordinate 227,347,600 downwards.
ATGACTGCGGATATGCTGTGTGACTTTTCGAAAAAATGTATTATTTTTGTGAAATTTTATACTTAATGTGTGGTATGTGGTGGTCAAAAAGATTTTATGCAAAAATACTTAGCCTCACAACGCGACAATGTATTTCGTAATGTCGAAGTACTTATATGTATATGTATTTGATGTGGAAGCTTGCCTTTGATAACGCAGTTGCCACTTCAGTCCATTTGGACCAAAAATGGTCCCTTCCACCCCTATATGGTCCGCTGGTCCCTCTTTCTCAATTTTGGTTCTTTTTCGGCACGGTTTCGGTACTTTTATTTCTTTTTCACTGAAACAAAACACTGCTAAAAAAATTGCCGCAAATTTATTACTCACATATAATTTCCAATTTACTCCAATGGAATTCTTACCACGAAAATTGCCCTATCAATAAAATGTAGCAGAAAAATGACATTTCACTTGGGAGATAATTTAGGCGAGGCATTAAAAATGAAGTGTTGTATGTTCGGACATACACATTGTCATTAATTTTTGATGAAACAACGCAATTATCAGAAAAATACTTGTTTTAGTGTTTAGATATTTCGATCGATATTCAATTATTATACAGTTGAAACTTTTAAGACGCTTCATTTTTAGTCTGAGTTCAAAACTCACACTTACTGAATCTAGGCTCTGGTATGAAGTTTAAACTGTGAGTGAAAATGAAAGCATCTATAAAAATAGCATTAATCCAATTGCTTAGTTTCATTTACGATTTATTGAGTTTGCCACAACGCAAATTTTTTAACCGTTCCTTACTAAAACCTAACTGCGCTATACATTTTATTTCATTGCTATCAAGCAAAACTAGGTTCACAACGTTAGATTGGTGAAAGACATAGTCTTGTCCTAAAAATTTTAAAATGTGATACCTAAAGGTACACTTTATAAACTAAAGCCAAGTATCTCCTTTATTAAAATTTTATATAGGACACCCCTGAAACATCCTACAATTTTCGCTTTTTACAACAAATATGATACTCTAGTAACTTGCCGAATTGTTTGTAAACCAATAAAATAACACTAAAATTCGTCCTTTTTTTTAGGTCTGGTCCTTTTTCGATAAATTTTGTCCCAAATGACAACATAGTTTGGTAACCGTGTTTGAGAATTCACGTGATAAGGTTGCAATTTTCCGAACTTAATTTTTTTTTAAATAATGAAATAGTAGTATGCAAGCGACTGCCATAGTAGTAGACATGTACGTGAATATTATGAACAAAGTTTAAAGCTAAAAAAAAATGTCTTTGAAAGATAATCTAAAAAAAGATGGACACGAGGCGTAGCTTCATAGACGCGTATTAGGCACAGCATAAGCAATCTTGAGGTATAGAGAGATCTTAGCTGTATGCCATATTTTGCAGGCGTCTACGAAGCTACGCCTCTTGTGTATCTTTCCTAAGTTCAACTTTTTAGGAGATTTAACATTTTTAATTAATATTGATAAGTAACACCTAAAGCAAATACGCTTATGGGGATTTTTGCGTCGTTTTGGCATTTGCGTTGCGTCTACATCTGACTTTGAACACACGTGCTTTAATTGCTTCAATCCATAAGCAAAGCAACGCCAACGTCAAAACAACACACAAATAATTAAAAACTTACGTTATTATTGAAGTTTCTTCCATTTTAGAAAAAAAAAACCGATTTTCTATCGCCGTTCAACTAAATAAAAAACATAATTTTGTATTCATGTCGATTTCGTGATCGATCAGGAGAGACGATGGAATATATCCTCCTGGAACGCGACGCAATCTGATGAGGGCACAATAGATCAACGGTCGCAGTGCAATCCCCAATAAATTTTCTATCTATCTTCATGTTATAAAAATAGTTGTATTTCATTTTTCCTCATGTGACAGGGGAAATTTTAACGTCCGTTATTTTAAAGTAACCCTTATTTGACGAATCACTGAACGATTTCTTTTAAATAAAGTGTTTGTTAGCGTTCACCGAAGATGTTGAAAATGGCTTCTGGAATTGTTATCTTATATAGCCAAAGAAAGTTATGCATAAGCAAAATTTAGTCAACACAAAACGAAAATTTTAAAAATAATGCATATGTATAAAATGCATGCAATTTATGAAATCATTTTTATTATATAAAATTAGTTTGACATATCAGATTTGTCAATATTATTATAGTCCTGCTACTTTTAACACATTTATAATATTTAAGAAGAATATTTAAGAAGTAAGAAACATGATTAATGCTTACATTAATACGTGTTTCATTTATTTTCATTGAGGAATAAGTTCGTAAAAATGAAAAGCACGTTTTTATAAAGTGCATGTGAAGCTCCATAGATAAAATGAGTAATAGAAGGAACATTGGTTTGTATATTACATTTTTAAAATGAAAATCTCCTGCTAAAAAAGGAGCAAAACCTAACTACATTTTTTTCATTTTCGTACATAACTACACTCCCTTTTGTGATTCAGGATTTCGGGCAAATTTTGAAAAAACTCCGAACATCAATTCCTTCATTATATGACATTCGACTGCCTAGTCCACTGCCTTCCATTCTATTCGCAACATAAGCTCTATTGAAGCTGCCAAACTATATAGTAAACAATGCTCTTTACTGTGAGCAATGATGCTTATACACCAAAAATATGAACGCAATATACAAAACACAAATTCTTATGTGCAGAACGATTATTCAACCAGTGGCCCTTTTTTCCAAGATAAATCTCATGTGTAATTATTTATCAAAAGATTTTCAAACCCATTTTCTCCTACTTTAACTATCAGTTTTGCATGCGTAACCCTTCTTTCGTTATACATCGAAAAAAAAGCTTCACCGCATAAATCGTTTACCAAGAAATTAACATGTTCGCATAGTTAATTGCTGGAAAATACACTCAACAAATTTTGAAAACGCACAGTCTGTGTTTTATGCATTCGCAGTTATCACCAAGTTTCATCTTCTCTGTAAAAACGAAAAAGTTTACTAATAGCGAGTGAGAGATAAATGTAAAATTGCACTAAATTAGCCTCATTTGCAATATGTAGGGATATGCCATGCAGGCACACACTAATAAATCTACGCACACACATACATAAATAATCACAACCATTGAGTGCAGATACCTTGACCCATTTCGTGTACACTCGCTTAGCATTCCCATTAGCAAGTCATTTTCATCTCAATGTTGTATGCGCTACTTCCAACTCTTCTTCTTGGTTGACTTTGGAATTAAAGGATTTGTGTTTTTGCAGATTTTATTCAGAAACATTTATTTTACTATAATTCTTGAAAGTACGAGTAAAAATCAAGTTACATTTATTTTGTCTCAGAGTTTTTTTTGCTTACAATGGATTTATAGCATCCTCCAGCAAATTACAATTCTTTTTACATCTAATTAATTCCAGTTTTTACATTGTGTAGTGCAACACAGCTCTTGTGGCAAGGGAGTGAAAGTATGAAGAGAAATAGCTACGGAATGAATGAAAATGAATGTAAAATATTAAAAATTAAATTAGTGTTAAAAAAACTGAAATAAGATTTTTAAGAAACACACAATTTGCAACAAAATATAACATTAATAGAGTAAACGGCATTCTTTGTTCTGCCTGAAATTTGATTTTCCTACATTATAACATACAAATGAGTATAGCATTACCTGTTCACTCCCAATCACGTTGTCTGCTACTTAACCCTCCACTATTCTTCTTTTTTCTGTCATATCTACTCCATTTATCTTCCTCCCACTCACGAACCCATTCCCATTCTCACTTCCAGTCTCATGCCCACTCCCACTCCCACTCCCCCCCCCCCCCTACCTCTGCTTCCACTTCCACTCCAATTCCTACTCAAAAATCCACTCCCAATTACACTCCCGATCCCACTCCGTATCACATTACCATTCTCGCTCCCACTCCATCTACCTCTCTCACTTCAATTTCCTCGCACGTAGAATCTCTACACGAAAAATGGAATACCTGGTTCATTTTACCGGCCAATTTCAATATATTTGTTTTTATAGACAAATACGAAACTATATATATATTTTTCTGATAATCACATTTTGTGCTCTCTAATTCCAGGTAAGTCTTCCATGGTATATTTGATGTGATAAAACTAAGAAGGTAATGATCATGGTTATTTTAACAAAAATATGTAAGTATGAAATAAACTTTTATTCAAATAATTAACCAAAAGCTTAAATTGCATCATAATGAATAATTTTTATAACAACTTTTACTGCTTAACCGCTTTATAGTTTAGTATACTTGTACAGGTAGATTTGTCAGTATTACTCAGACTCCTAGGAGGCTATAAAATCCATTAAGAAGTGATGTATGACAATTATTTTTTCGCGTTCATTGCTCTGGGACTGGGTCCTCTCTGCCTCTTGAAAGCAGGCTTGCCGCATTCCGCCGAACTTTGCCAAACCTGAAGCCGCACTGGTCCTACAGCTTAAGGCCTACTTGTATTGTCTATGCGGCTGCCCTGCCTCGTTGCTCTGGGACTGGGTCCTCTCTGCCTCTTGAAAGCAGGCTTTTCGCATTCCGCCGAACTTTGCCTTTTCATTCTGCAATTCAACGTTTCTCCCTCCTCGTACCGAGGGTTTCTCGCAGCAAACCTTTTGAACTGCCTTCGACCTACTTCTACCGCCTCATGAGCCCACTCCAAGCTCTCGATCTCCACTTCTGTTGCGTCGACCAATGCTCCCAGGCATTTGAGAATTCTTAGTACTGCACGGTGCTGCGACAGAGCTCTCTTTTGTCCTCTGCTCCGTACCCTTCTCCACACTACTATTCCGCTTTCATTTGTATGCTTTTCCACAACGAAGCTCCTTGAATCAACACTACTCTCGCTCCCCGAGTCCGACGCATTGCTTAATACATTTTTGTAGTCCTTGGCTTGCGAATCAGTCCTCCCCTTATCATCGTCCTTACTACAGTTATATAATCAGTCCTTCATCTTAGTCGTACGACCACCTGCCCGACAAGACGGGCTCAGCGGTCCAGTATTATGTACGAGGAAAGTACTGTCCGCCACAGCAGTGCCCCTTACTGTGGTAAGGCCATCAATTCTTCCCGAGGTGGCTCGGTATCGGAAAGGCTCCATTCGAATACAGGCGAATCTATCCCCTGGCTACAAATCATACAATAGGCACTGTCCGCATAACACCCTGGATTAGGGGGGTTGGCAGTTCTTGGTCCCGCCGCCCTCCTATGAGGCGAAACGGCGTAGATGTCAATACTAAACCGCTACACCTCATAGTCGGTAGCTATGGAGTTGGGTTAAGCCTTCACACCAACGACAAGGTGCCTATCATAGTTGGGGTAATGGTTACAAGGACATGTTTCTGAATTTCATATTTTCATTAGCAGGCTTTTCGGGAGCTGAGGTTTGAGCTTGAAATCTACTACATTCGTGGCAATACCGTGTGCAAACTTTGTACTTCTTCTGTAATATTTATAACAAAGACAATAAAAAAAGGAATGCATAAAGCAATATCAGCTTGTCCCGCTTATTAAATACAGAAATATTTTTTCTCATTTTGGTAAGTGGTTTTTCAAAGTGTAGGCTCGTGTCAGTGTTCATGCATGAATTATTTTGCGTTTTATCTTTAGCATAAACACTTTTTGTTATTGTAAGCAAAATATACGTTACTGTCAATAAGTGCCACATTATCCATATACACCGGCACGTGCCAAGCATTTTATCCCAAGATCAAGAGATCCAGTACCTAGCTTTCTTCATTATCACTTAATATAGCGATAAGGTATATATTCCACTTCATTGGCATTGAGTAGTGCATAAAAAAGGTAGAAGTAGATCAAGTTGCTAATCGAGCTTAAATGGGTGCAGAGACCACTACTAAAATTAATTTGAAAATGTTAAGCGCAATTAGCAGCTGTTGCTGACCCCTTTTTGCAGGCAAAACTAAGATATTCATTAAATTCACACATTTTCAGATACCAAATTGTCAAAAATTAAATTAATTAATATTCTAAAGAGAAAAGTTTTACCCATAGCCTTTGTCTTGCATACATATTTGAAAAAAGGATGTAAATTTGTATACAGTGCGGTCGAAAAGTATTAGAACAAGATGGAACAAGTAAGGAAGGCTTAGTTCGGGTGTAACCGAACATTACATACTCAGTTGAGAGCTGTGGAGGCAAAGTAAGGGAAAATCACCATGTTGTAAAAAGAACATAGGATAACCCTGGAATGTGTTTGTATGACATGTGTATCAAATGGAAGGTATTAGAGAGTATTTTAAGAGGAAGTGGGCCATAGTTCTATAGATGGATACCATTTACGGATATCGCCATAAAGGTGGACCAGACCTGACTCTAGAATTTTTTGTACGATATGGGTATCAAATGAAAGGTGTTAATGAATATTTTAAGAGGGCGTGGGCCTTAGTTCTATATGTGGACGCCTTTTCGAGATATCGCCATAAAGGTGGATCATGGGTGACTCTAGAATGCATTTGTACAATATGGGTATCAAACGAAAGGTGTTAATGGGTATTTTAAAAGGGAGTGGGCCTTAGTTCTATAGGTGGACGCCTTTTCGAGATATCGCCATAAAGGTGGACCAGGGGTGACTCTAGAATTTTTTTGTACGATATGGGTATCAAATGAAAGGTGTTAATGAGTATTTTAAAAGGGAATGGGCCTTAGTTCTATAGGTGGACGCCTTTTCGAGATATCGCCATAAAGGTGGACCAGGGGTGACTCTAGAATTTTTTTGTACGATATGGGTATCAAATGAAAGGTGTTAATGAGTATTTTAAAAAGGAGTGGGCCTTAGTTCTATATGTGGACGCCTTTTGGCGATATCTTGCCATAAACGTGGACCAGCGGTGACTCTAGAATGTGTTTGTACGATATGGGTATCAAATTAAAGGTATTAATGAGGATTTTAAAAGGGAATGGCCCTTAGTTGTATATGTGAAGGCGTTTTCGAGATATCGACCAAAATGTGGACCAGGGTGATCCAGAACATCATCTGTCGGGTACCGCTAATTTATTTATATATGTAATACCACGAATAGTATTCCTTCCGAGATTCCAAGGGCTTTTGATTTCGCCCTGCAAAACTTTTTCATTTTCTTCTACTTAATATGGTAGGTGTCACACTCATTTTACCAAGTTTTTTTCTAAAGTTATATTTTGCGTCAATATACCAATACAATTACCATGTTTCATCCCGTTTTTCGTATTTGGTATATAATTATGGCATTTTTTTCGTTTTTCGTAATTTTCGATATCGAAAATGTGGGCGTGGTCATAGTCGGATTTCGGCCATTTTTTACACCAATACAAAGTGAGTTCAGATAAGTACGTGAACTGAGTTTAGTAAAGATATATCGATTTTTGCTCAAGTTATCGTGTTAACGGCCGAGCGGAAGGACAGACGGACGACTATGTATAAAAACTGGGCGTGGCTTCAATCGATTTCGCCCTTTTTTACAGAAAACAGTTATCGTCCAAGAATCTAAGCCTCTACCAAATTTCACAAGGATTGGTAAATTTTTATTCGACTTATGGCATTAAAAGTATCCTAGACAAATTAAATGAAAAAGGGCGGAGCCGCGCCCATTTTGAAATTTTCTTTTATATTTGTATTTTGTTGCACCATATCATTACTGGAGTTGAATATTGACATAATTTACTTATATACTGTAAAGATATTAACTTTTCTTTTAAAATTTGAATTAAAAAAAAAAAATTTTTTAAAAGTGGGGGTGGTCGTTCTCAGATTTTGCTTATTTTTATTAAGCAGACATATAGTAATAAGAGTAACGTTCCTGCCAAATTTCATCATGATATCTTCAACGACTGCCAAATTACAGCTTGCAAAACTTCTAAATTACCTTCTTTTAAAAGTGGGCGGTGCCACGCCCATTGTCCAAAATTTTACTAGTTTTCTATTCTGCGTCATAAGTTCAACTCATCTACCAAGTTTCATCGATTAATCCGTATTTGGTAATGAATTATCGCACTTTTCGAATTTCCGAAATTTTCGATATAGAAAAGTGGGCGTGGTTATTGTCCGATATCGTTCATTTTAAATAGCGATCTGAGATGAGTGGCCAGGAACCTACATACCAAAGTTCATCAAGATACCTCAAAATTTACTCAAGTTATCGTGTTAACGGACAGACGGACGGACATGGCTCAATCGAATTTTTTTTCGATACTGATGATTTTGATATATGGAAGTCTATATCTATCTCGATCCCTTTATACCTGTACAACCAACCGTTAACCAATCAAAGTTAATATACTCTGTGAGCTCTGCTCAACTGAGTATAAAAATTGTTTTTGTCACCTAGTTCCATCAAAATATATAAGAAAACAGTGAATATGTTACTTTAAACGATTTTCTTGAAAATTGCCACCTTTTTGTTTTGATGACTGCAGGGCACAGTTTCAGCATTCTTTCGATGAGTTTTTGAAGAGTTTGATTTGGAATATTATTCCACGCATCATTCAAATAATCCCAGAGGTCAGGAAGGCTTATTGGCTTTAGATCTCTCACACGTCGATTCAATGTTTCCCACAATAGCTCGATGGGATTTAAATCGGGGGATTTTGGTGGCCACTCCATTGTGTCAAAGTCACCTGAGTCCTTTTTTCGTTCTAAATAAGAAGTGCAATGTTTTGATGTATAATTCGGATCGTTGTCTTGTTCGTAAATGAATCCACAAGCAATCAGATCTATGCCAGATGGTATTGCATGGCGTTGGAGTAAAATATGATACTGCGCTTTTTTCATAATTCATTAAATTTTTTTTAGTGGACCAACGTAACCGTAGCTGAAACAGCCCCAAACCATCACTGAGCCACCACCATGTTTCACAGTTTGCAAAATTCAATCTGCTTTGAATCTTTCATTGACGTTTCTGCAAACATATTGACGCCTATGGCTACCGAAAAGTTCGACACAATGCGTCCAACCATTCCTTTTCCTTTAAGCCGGCCTTTTGTCGTGAGCGATGTTGGTGTATTCAAGTCTTCATTGATTTCAGCACGAATTTATGATACAGATTTCCACCGACTGGCCTTACTTATTGCATATATTTTGTTGTCAATTCATTGATTTGTCTTTCTTGGTCGACCAGATCGTTTTCTGTTAGTATTTTGTCCAGTTTCCCCATATCTTCTAATGTCCGTATGAACTGAACACAGAGATATTTTCAAAAGTTTGGCTATTTCTCGATAGCTTTTCCCTGTTTTTTGCAAAATAATGATTTGGGTTCGTATTCCGATAGATATTTCCATTCGCTTGATCATTTTCAATCTGGAAAAATACAATTCTGACGCTATTTCAACATCAAAATCTTTTTTTATCTTGTTCTAATACTTTTTGACTGTTTGTAGGTCTATGAACTGCCTCATTAAAAACGCCTACTTGCAGTTGTGCAAACCATTTCAAATTTTAATTTCTTGATACAAAATTATATGTATTTAAAATTCAAAACTTAAGTTCACAAAATATAATCCATTATAACGCTATGCATATAATTATGTACTTATATGCATACATATTAGCAAGCAAGCATCCCTCCATTACATTCAACCACCAACCAACCATGCGCCCATTACGAAAAGTTACTTAACAAATTCATGACCCATTTAAACTCGACCTAAGTGTGTAGGTAACAGGCAGTTAGCGCCACTCAAATGACTCGAAAAGCATCTCCACCGCTACCACTACCATCACAACTGCCAGCAGCAGCAGCACACTTCAATAACGTAAAACTCTTAACGTTGCCACTAAAACAAAAAAATGTGCGAAAAAAAATATTTTTACAAAAAAAAAAGATAATTTTATAATTGTGCATAAATGTTATGCAAAAGAGAAAAGTTTAAAGCATTTACGCTTTTTGCTGTGTTGTTGCTGTTGGTATGCACGCGCTAATTGTAACCCCAGTGAGGCGTGTATGCGGTGGATTTGCTTAGCAGTTGGCGCTCGATGGTTGACGTTGACGATGTTGGCTTGTAGTCGACAGGCAGGCAGGCAGGCAGGCAGGCAGACGTCGACATGCATTACATTTCAATTAGCTTTTCGTTGACCTTTCTTTGCTTATTAAGCGGCTGGTTGGCTGACTCAGCTTCACTGACGAACTAACTCGTTAGTTGTCTGGCTGGTTGGCTTAAATTTTGTATGCAACTCACATGTGGCATGCAACACGTGCCAACACGTTGCATTACCGCCAAGCGTCGTTGACATTAAAATTTGCTTACTTTTTGAGTAAAGACGATATATATATATATAAAATTAATACATAAATTATAATCGCTTGCACGACAGAGCCTTATCGTTGACCGACGCATTACAAGCAGGACATGTGTTTTGTATGTCGGGGTTGATTCTGGATAGTTAAGAATTTAACCTGTTACGAGTACAGTATCCAGATCGAAGTTGCGCTAGAGTGACTCGCATTTCCCTAGAGAGTGTGTTCTTCTTCTGCTAGTTCTGAGTATTTTTCTTTAAGTACTGGATTCGCCGTGCAATTCCCGGCATAGTAGTCCGACATCTGCCTGTGAGGACCTGCTTGTGTTTTTTAGCTTCATACGGCTATGTCCTCAGGGGACGTATTTCCTCATATTGCCTACGGAGATGACTTCTTAAGGACCTGGGCTGTGTTGGCTCATCAATTAGATGACTGTTGGGATGCCCAGATTTCTGGGTATTCAACAGGAACTGTGTTGGTTCATCAATTAGATGACAGTTGGGATGCCCAGGTTTCTGGGTATTCAACAAGAACTGTTTGGCTAGCATTTCATTTCTCTCCCTAATGTGGAGTCTTCTCACCTCATTATGTAGATGGTGTTCTGGGGATATAAGACAACCCGTGGCGGTTCTGAGGGCGGTATTTTGGCAGGCCTGTAGCCTCTTCCAGTGAATAGTCTTTAGGTTTGGCGACAATATCGGGGACGCGTAGCATGCAATCGGCTGGCCAATTGCTTTGTAAGTGGTAATGAGCGCTTCTTTACCTTTACCCCAAGTACTGCCAGCAAGAGATTTGAGGATTTTATTGCGGCTCTCGAATTTCGGTACGATTTCGGCTGCATGCTCACCAAAATGTAGATCCTGATCAAACGTCACACCCAAGATTTTGGGGTGTAAGGCATTCGGTAGCGTAGCGCCATTGACGTGGATGTTCAAAATGGTCGACATTTGGAACGTCCATGCTGTAAATAAGGTAGCCGATGATTTAGTCGGTGATAATGTCAGGATTAGCGAGGCGAAAAAACTAGAGAGATCAGGGAGGCAGCCGTTTATTTTGTTGCAAAGCTCATCGATCTGTGGGCATGGGCCTGTGGCCATTATTGTGCAGTCATCGGCGTAGGAAACGATAGTGACTTCTTCTGAATATGAAGAAGTTAAACAAAAGTGGGGATAGGACAGCACCCTGTGGCACCCCTTGTTTCATTCTTCTTGGTTTGGATGTTGCGTTCCTAAATTGCACCGATGCTTGGCGACCACCCAGATAATTTGCGGTCCACCTTTTAAGACTAGAGGGAAGGGTAGACACTTCAAGATTTTGCAGTAATGTGCCATGGTTGACCGTATCGTTTTTATGTGCCTTGTTTTTTGTGTCCGTGTCAAGGTCCCGCTTGATTTCTACGAAGTAACTTATTTGTTGCTACTCTTCTGGGTCAGTTAGCATTTTTACTGTAATGTTATCGATAGCGATTTGCCCGACTCTTTGTCGGTTCGGACTCCATAGCGAGTGTACAAATATTTTTTAAAACACTCGTAGCCGGAGAAAGTTTGGGTATCGTAAAAGTTTACCTCGCCAAAAGGGTTTACAAAGCTTCCGGTGCTCCATGTTTCAACACCTGTTATTACTTCTGCTGTCCATCTGCATCGTTGTCCATTATCCTTGAACCAACTTTAATGTGTTTTCGCTGCTGTTGGTGCTAACGAGTTTCATGCGCTCTTGACCATTCTACTCTTTTGTTTCCCACAACCTTCTTCTTTCCAGCGCTTATCGGTCGATGGAATCTTCTGTTAATCGCTTGCACGGCTGGTTCTGATATAGTGCGATAACTTGAACTGGACGGTCAATAAAGACCTCCTATAGACTCAATGTGTCAATAGTTGTTGCTCTTGTTATTTTGTAGCGATAAGGACACTCCCCAAAGGCCTTGGGGTGTGTTATCGGTGTTGATGGTCCTTTGCCGGATGCAGATCCGGTACTTTCTGGTGTTACTGACGAGGCCTATGTTTTTGAGCATGTGACGCCGAAAAGCAGTGTCCAGTTAATATACCCATCGTGAGCCTTAAATCTTCTCTCCTTGTAGATATAAGCAACTTTGCGAGTCTTACTTCGAAGGATTTGTAGATGATTTTAGAAATTCTGAAGCCCGTGCTTATGTCTACGCCTGTCTTGCTTGATGGATTATAGACAACTTCTGTCGCCTTTTGGTTTCTCCAAAACAGATTGAGACGTCTACCGTCAATTGCACCCTCCTTTGCGTACTCATCGGCCAACTCTTCATTTATGACAGGGAATTCAGGATAGAGCAAAGTCCTACCAATGTTTCTTTGCAATCTGGGGCACCTATTGTAGAAATACTCTGAAAGATTATTGGCCGTTCACCCAACAATGACTCCATAGTAAATTATTTGCTTGAAAATTGCCGTAAATGCATAGTGGCAGAGTTTGGTCTATAGACCCCGCATGCATCCTGGCATTCTCTTGGAAGTATACAGTGCCAGGGAGGATTTCTTCGTTATTTCTGCCATATGAATTTTCCATGACAATTTACTATCTAGTATAATTCGTAATATTTCGTGCTGTGGGTTATACTTGCAAGCTCAATCCTCGTCCAATCAGGGACTTAATACATCCTAGCTAGATTAGAGTTTTGGCATTGGCGGCCAACCCGAATCCAGATACCCAGGCATGTACACCTAGAAGCTGATTGTTGGTAGATACCCACTGCTTATTATGACGGAAACATCATCTGAAGACGTGAGTTGGCTGGTCCTCTGTCGAAACACTTAAGCAATTGTTTGATTGCCAGCGTTCTAAACATTGGAGATAATACTTCAAATTCTGGCGTTCCGCTGTTGCGACGTGATCATTCTGGAACTTTACATCGAGCCAATCCATTTACTGAGGCCGGATGTACTATAATTGAGTTGCGACTATACACGATTGCTCATTCCTTCTGCTACCTGTAGTATAACAGAGAATATCCCATCTTGCGCCTGCGATTTGAACTTGGCAAAATTGTTTATCGCCCCTTTGATTTTGATATTTTTCACCAATCCTGGTGCAGCTCGATTTGTATTTGGAGTGTAGATGCTGTTACACAACTCTTACGCATCAAACCCTGATGGAAAATGTGTGTAAAGTAGCGCCTCCAGGGACTCAGTCCCTGTATTGGATCTCCTTCTAAAGGAATTTCCTCATGCTAGCCGTTTCGGTGGAGAGTTCTATGTCCACAGAGGAAATTATTCATGATACCAACTTCGACCTGCTGACTTCTCATTTATTATCCCCTACAGATCTCTTTATTTATCCAGCACTCCTTGCTTTACCCAATTTTTTTGATTGAAAAAATTCAGGCCTTATCTATAACAAGTAAGGAAGGTTACGTTCGGGTGTAACCGAACATTACATACTCAGCTGCGAAATTACAGCTTTTAAATTATCTTCTTTTAAAAGTGGGCGGTGCCACGCCCATTATACAACATTTTACTAATTTTCTATTCTGCGCCATAAGCTCAACCCACTTACCAAATTTCATCGCATTATCCGTCTTTGGCAATGAATTATCGCACTTTTTCGGTTTTTCGAAATTTGCATACCAAATTTCATTAAGATAACTTCAAAATTTACTCAAGTTATCGTGTTTACGGATAGACGGACCGACGGACGGACGGACATGGCTAAATGAATTTCTTTTTTCGCCCAGATCATTTTGATACATAGAAGTCTATATCTATCTCGATTAGTTTATGCCGTTACGGGGTACCGTTTTGCGAACAAAATTAATATACTCTGTGAGCTCTGCTCAGCTGAGTATTAAAAAAATATCTTTTTTATCTCCTCACAGCGTGGCCAGTTCCACCTGCTGGAAGGCTAAATTTTTTAAGTCTAATTCATTTGAGTTATTTCTTATAAACTCAGCTCTGATTCTTGACACCCCTGCGACCTCTTACTGTGTTAAAATACCTCATTTTCTATTCCTTGTCCTGCCTTCCTAGTATGTTGACATAAATGTCAGTGCGTGTGTATCAGATTTATGAAAATACCACACCAACTTGCAACAGCTGGCTGTTTTACTACATGGCTGTTTCAACATTCAAATTTCATATATGTCATATTTGTTGCATATATTGCATGGCTGCAACCTATCGCTCTGCTTGCTACACGCGCTGTTCACATAAAAACAGAGAAATGGGTAAAACATCAGCTTTTCCGGTATTTTACGTGTACACATACTCGTGGGTATGTGTGTGTGATACGGCCCGCTGTGTTGGTAGTTGGTCCACTGGCTAATGCTGGTGTGGCTGCTGCATGCCACATATCAACAATGGATGCTCTTGCATTACAAACCAAGCACCGTGTTGTACCGTAACGCTCGCTCCACTTCTTCTTCCGCTTTAGTTGCTGTCAGTTTTTATGCGTTATGAATTTTTCATTTGCATTCCTTCAACGTCGTCAACGTTATTTCGTCGACACTTCAGCAATGTTGCAAGTTACATTGGTTGTTGCAAGATATGCGCTGAGCTGAAGCTAGGACGTAAGACTGAGGTAAACAAATAACAGGAAAAAGTTAAACAAAACCCATACCTACATACAGACGCACATGTGTAAAACATACATAAATAAATGTGTCTGTATGTAAATATTTAAGCATCACAGTATATTCATGCGGAAAAATGCCTATTTTTTATGCATTTTTGTTTTCTGTTTTAATTTCATTTTCATTTAATATTTTACTGCGTTTTGTTTTGCCGTTGCATGCCACGCCATGTTGCACCAACTGTTGTCGAAATTGGGTCGCCTGGTCGCTAGTTTGCTGGTTTTTTTTAAATTTATTTTTCCTACTTTATGTTGTTCTACCTTTTCCTTTTACTATTATTGCCAGGCAGGGAAATATGTGTAATTGACGCCCTCGCTAGCTGTTCTCGGCGCTTTCATGCATTCGTAATGTGTATGCGTGTGTGCGTTAAAGAGAAGCAGGCATTATGGGCGTGCCGCCTAAGTGCAAGTAATGCATACAGACATCCAAGTTTTCTGCATATTTTACCAACTTTTTTGAGATACTAAAGTTTTGCTTTGGTGGCTCACAATCTTAAATTTTCCTTAATTATCGTCGATATCATATCGGAAATGTAGTGGGCAGTGAGATTGTAATATGGTTTCACCACAGATATGTATATCTACGTTGTATTTTTATACTCAGCGTGCTTTGCACACATAGTATATTAACTTTGATTGGATAACGGTTGGTTGTACAGGAATAAAGGAATCGAGACAGATATAGACTTCCATATATCAAAATCATCAGTATCGAAAAAAAATTTGATTAAGCCATGTCCGTTCGTCCGTCCGTCCGTCCATCAGCATGATAACTTGAGTAAATATTGAGATATCTTCATCCAATTTGGTACACTACCTTATCTGGACCCAGGATAGATTAGTATTGAAAATGAGCGAAATCGGATGATAACCACGCCCACTTTTATATATATAAAATTTTGGAAAACACAAAAAACCTGATAATTTAGTAAATAATACACCTAAAATGTTGAAATTTAGAATGTGGACTGATATTAAGATTCTTGATAAACAATTTTTTAAAATGGGCGTGGCACCACCCAATTGTGATAAAATCAATTTTACAAATAATATTAAACATAAATCAAAAACCGTTAAACCTATTGTAACAAAATTCGGCAGAGAGGTTGCCTTTACTCTAAGGAATGCTTTGAAGGAAAATTGACGAAATCGGTTAAGGACCACGCCTTTTTATATAAAAGATTTTTAAAAGGATCGTGGACGAATAAAATAAGCTCTATCTTTGCAAAAAAAGAGCTTTATATCAATGGTATTTCATTTCCCAAGTGGATTTATAACAATAAATAGAAAAAATTTCAAATTTAAAAAAATGGGCGTGGCACTGCCCCTTTTATGACTTAGCAATTTTCTATGTTTCGGGAGCCATAACTCGAAGAAAAATTAACGGATCGTAATGAAATTGTGTACACATATTTTCCTTATAGCAGAAAATATTTCTAGTAAAGATGGACGGGATCGGTTGAAGACCACGCCCACTTTTATATAAAACAAATTTCACTTATCAAGTTTTATTGTAGGAGGAGACAATTTTTTAATGGGCATTGCCACGTGTTATGTAGAAAAGAAATTTATCTCAAATGAAATGTACAATAGAAGCTAACGCTGAATATATAATGTTCGGTTACACCCGAACTTAGCCTTCGTTACTTGTTATTACTATTTTTGTAAAAGCACCTCACGCCGCCCTACGAGATCATCTTAAGACAGTCTTTGTAAGCGCTATTTAAGGCAAAGTTGATTCATTTATTTATTTTTATTTATTTTTTTATTTAAAATCAACAACAGACAAAACTCGGTCGATATAATTCGATAAGAAATATTTGTAAATTTAAGAGCTAACATTAAGGTTAAATACATTAGAACTTTAAGAACTAAATTCAACTCTAAACAAAAACAGAATTAAATTTTTTTAATTAACAAGTAAAGAAGGCTAAGTTCGGTTGTAACCGAACATTACATACTCAGCTGCTAAATTACAGCTTGCAAAACTTTTAAATTACCTTCTTTCAAAAGTGGGCGGTGTCACACCCATTGTCCAAGATTTTACTAATTTTCTAATCTGTGGCATAAGGTCAACCCTCCTACCAAGTTTCATCGCTTTATCCGTCTTTGGTAATGAATTATCGCACTTTTTGATGTTTTGAAATTTTCGATATCGAAAAAGTGGGCGTGGTTATTATCCAATTTCCTTCATTTTTAATAGTGATCTGAGATGAGTACCCACGAACATACATACAAAACTTCATTAAGATACCTCAAATTTTACTCAAGTTATCGTGTTCACGGACAGATGGGCGGACGGACAGACGGACGGACGGACTTGGCTAAATGAATTTCTTTTTTCGCCCAGATCATTTTGATATATAGAAGTCTATATCTATCTCGATTAGTTTATGCCGTTACGGGTTACCGTTATGGGAATAAAATTAATATACTCTGTGAGCTCTGCTCAGCTGAGTATAAAAATCAGTTCAGATATGAGAGTATTGAATTATGCAAAGCAGTAAAAGAGCATTCCGTGCTGACACAGTTATACAAATCATTATAGTGCAAGCGCCAATTACGCAAGGGATAATTTTTACCAAAATTTTGTCGCCAAGTTGATAGGTAAAAAGCCACGTAGTGTCTAAATGTTCTTCTGGGGACAACGAAGTTTAGGTGACTGACAAGGTAAGAGGAGTCTATCTCACCGATGATGAGCTTATGAAGTAACATTACCACAAGTAATATTTTTCGGTTTTGAAAAGTAGGCAAACTCTTAAGAAGCAGTATAGTTTTGTATGATGGTAGATGAAGGTTTGGACCCCACTTAAGGCGACGGAGTGCGAAAATTATAAATTGTTTTTGAACCTACTCAATTCGTTGTATATAATATTGATACCACGAGCACCAAACACACGAGCAGTACTCAAGTATTGGACGTATTAAAGATGTGAAAAAGAGCTTTGTCAAGTACGGATGATCAAACGCTTTAGTCCACCGTTTCACAAATCTAAGTTCCCCCATTTCTTTCTTCACAATTGATGATATATGCATATTGAAACACAGTTTCGGATCAAGGAGAACTCCTAGATGAATTTTTTTTTTTTTTTTTTTTTTTTTTTTTTTTTTAATGGACGTTGTGGCAGCACGCTGCCCTCAAGTGGCCCAATGAAACCAGGCTAATCCTGTTCACGCGATCGATTTATATATATATATAATAACTTTTTTTTTTTTTTTTTTTTATTTTGCCGAGTCTTTGATGGGCAGCGGTATGTCAAGCGTCACGATCTGAGACTGCTCAGCTACAGAAGAAATTTCATCAGCCAAGCGTAATACTTAAAGAGAACAGAAGCAAACGTATTATACATTAATTTAGAGAGGTGAGAACAATCTTTTTTATAGAAAAAAGGGAGTCCGAGCTATCAAATGTGTTTGAGTGAGAGTTATAATCTTGGCATAAACGCCGAAAAGGTTCATTTTGTTCGAAATTCGTTCTACATTGTTTCAGCAGAAGAGGTTTGAAGTGTCTCGATGTCCGAGAGGGAACGCAAAAGTTCACTTCATTCAGAAGGAATGGGCTCGAAATTGATCCATTTAAAAGTTTTGTCATAAATATCACACCAAGCATTTCCCTTCGACTAGCAAGAGTTGGAAGATTGATAAGCTTTAATCGATTAGTATAAGGTGGAAGATTAGTTAAAGAGTCCCATTGGAAATTTCTTAAGGCAAATAGTAAAAATTGTTTTTGTATTGATTCGAGACTGTCTGCATGGACTTGATAACGCGGATTCCAAATTATCGAGCCGTATTCTAATATTGGCCTAACTAATGTTGTAAAAAGTGCTTTAGTTATGTAAGGGTCGTTAAATTCTTTTGACCACCGTTTAACAAATGCAAAAACACCTTTGCCTTTATTCACTGTAGCATTAATATGAAGATTGAAACTAAGTTTGGAATCCATCATGACTCCCAAGTCAATAAAATTATTTACAGTTTCTAGACTATAGTTGTTAATTGTATATGAAGCTGGTGGCGAAACTCTCCGAGAAAAACACATGAATTTACATTTTTTGAGATTGAGCGGCATATAATTTACATTGCACCAGGTAACCAAGTGATTTAAATCCATTTGAAGCAAGGAATGTTCCTCAACCGAGGCACATGATTTGAAAAGTTTTACATCGTCTGCGTACATCAAGATTTTTGAGTATTTAATTGTACCAGATATATCGTTTATGAACAACAAGAACAGAATCGGACCAAGATGGCTGCCCTGAGGAACACCAGAAGAAACATTGATGACCCCAGAAAGTGTATTTTTAAAGATTACTTTTTGCGTACGATAACCAAGATACGAAGAAATCCAACATATAAGACGGGGTTGAAAACCGAGTTGACTGAGCTTATGAATAAGTAATGGGTGTGATACTTTGTCGAAAGCTTTACTGAAATCGGTGTAAATTACATCAGTGTGAAGGCCTTTTCTAAATCCATTAGAAACGTGGGTGGTAAATTCTAGTAAATTGCTGATAGGTGATTTGCCCTTACAGAACCCATGCTGCGAGCTTGCAATTATGGGGGAAATAGGGAATGTTAGGTGGTGGGTAACAATAGCCTCAAATAACTTTGGGATAGCGGATAACTTTGCTATGCCCCGGTAGTTTTCTATTGAAGACCTGCTTCCATTTTTATGAAGCGGAATAAGAAAAGATTCCTTCCATATTGTTGGGAAAACGCCATAAATTAAAGATAAATTAAATAAATCTGTTAGCGGCTGATAGATGTTTGCGGCACATTTTTTAAGAAAGTGTGTCGGGATCCTGTCGGGGCCGTATGAATATGATACTTTTAAAGTTTTTAAATAAGATAATACATCTTCTGAAGATATAAATGGAGCTCTGATTGAATAACATGAATCAATATGGTATGGGTATTCATTAGGTGAAACGTTGGTCTCAATAGAGTAATTTGATTTGAAAAATTCCGCAAAGAAGTCGGCGATCTCTTGATCATCGCTGGAAATATTATCTTGGAATTTCATGGATGATGGAAACCCTTTCACCCTGCGTTTAGAGTTTACGAATCCGTAAAATGCCTTCGGGTTGCAAGTTATATTTCTTTTCATTTTACAAAGATAAGCTTTGTAACACTTTTTGTTCAATTGAAAATACTTGCAGCGTAGAATCGAGTACTGTAAGTAATGGTTATGTAAACCCGTCTTTTTGAACAACTTGAAAGATCGAGACTTTTTATTCTTTAAAATTTTCAGCTCTTTAGTGAACCATACTTGGCTTGTATCGGAATGTACACAAATCCGCTTAGGTACGTATTTTTCAAAAAGACAGTAAATGGTATTGTAAAAGTGAGAAACGCTTTGCTCCACATCAGCATTAAATATTGGCCACACTATTCGAGATAGATCACGATTTAATTTTTTAAAATTGGCCTTCGCAAAGTCGAAGCGATAACTGGAGTCGTATCGTTTATTTCCGCTGTTACAAGCATAATTTACAACTTCGTAAACTATTTTGAGGGAAGGGTGGTAAGCATCTTCAGGTTCAATAATGGGTTCGCATCGACTAATGGAATATTTAGATTCATCATCCACAAAGGCTAAATCCAACACTCTTCCGAATTTATTCGATTGGATGTTGATTTGTTGAAGGCATAGCTCAGACATTCCGTCTAGAAATTCATTGTTGGAAGACTTTGACGAAACTGGTACGATATTAAAGTCAGAGATGCACCATGATATGTGTGGCATATTGAAGTCACCCAAGACAATAATGGAATCGGAAGGCTTTAGCATCGAATTAACAGTTCTTAGCAAGGAAATGTGATTCATATAAACGGACAGTTCAGAAGATGGCGGGATATAACAGATGGCCAAATAAATGTGGATATTTGCTAGTTGTGTGCGTATGCACAAGAACTCAGTTGTATCGGTGGCGGTTACGCAAATCTCTTCAGATGGTATTGAGGAGTGTACAGCAAGCAGAACCCCACCTCCAACCCTGTTCAGGCGGTCATTTCGATATATCTGGTAGTCATTACAGAGGATCTCTGAGTTAAAAACATGAGGTTTCAGCCAGGTTTCGGTTAAAGCAATTATATCGTAGCTTGAGTTAAATGATTTTAAAAACAGTTCTGTTAGCTTGGTGTTTAAGCCTCTAACATTTTGGTAAAGTATATCTAAAGCAGATTTTTCGTTCAGTTTTTTGACTCAGTGTTATTAACAGGGATCTTTGCCAAGTTTGGAACACTCTTATTCCGCCTATATTCAAATTCCCGCACAAGTGCTCCAGAGGGCCAAAAATCGTTACTCAAGATAGTGTCAAAATGGTCAATAGGTACATCTAATCTAAAGGAAGATACGTTTCTTTCATAACTAAAATTAAATTTCCGAATTGTTACGTCATAGGTTTTCCTTTTTGAGAAGATATACGATTTCAGATCCTCCTCAGTAGTATCCCTCTCGAATCTTGACACGAATATCGATTTTTTAGGAGGGACTACAACCAACTTCCTAGTTCCAGGCTCAGTCGCCTGAGAACGGTTTGCAGGTTCAATATTTTTTCTAGCTGCTAGTTTTGTTGGAGGTGCCTTTGATGTTGAAGGCTCTACTGTAAGAGGACTCGGAGATGCTAAGTTTATTAATTCTATCGTGCTAGGTGTAGGAACGATTGGGTTCTGGATGTTTTGAACGGGGTCTAGGGTCAATACGCCAGCCGAGACATCAGTTCGTTTTCGTTTGCTGTCACGACTGTCGCTGTTAGCATTAGCAGCTGAATCGGTAATACATTTGAAAGTTTTAAACAAGTTTTCATAATACTTGAATTTATCCCCTAATGTAGAAAGTTCCTTACCGATTTCGGAGAATGCGTTTCGGGTATGTTTGAAAAGCTTAAAAAGATCCACTTCGGTGGATCTGCATTTCAAGCACGACCAACGCACACCCTTGTTATCGTTGATCGCATCACACACCCTTGCTGTCAAACTAGCGCACTTCATATGAGCAAGCTCATCACAAAGCCAGCACGACACGAAACGCTCGGTATCACCTTTCAATTGGCAGTTAACAAAATTGCAAGACATTATAAGTTAAAGTAAAATTGATTAAACAGACGGAGGCAGTGAAAATAGTTTGGAGATCACAGTAAGAAAATCACTGTTTGAGCAGTTTGAAGATCACTGTATGAGCAGTTTAAGATCGCTATTAACTGACGCTTAACAACACACAATGCAAACAGCTGTGGCAGTGAAAAGAAAATGAAGTAAATGTGCACGAGCAAATAACAATTGAAAACTGAAAATATATAAATGCCAATCAAATGCAACAACAAATATGCAAAGTGACTCGGCAAATATGTATGTATGTATGGATATACACACTTTATCAATTATTTTTAAGATACAATTTATTTTAGTAAAAGAAAAGCAGAACTTTAAAATTGCCAATGCAGTACACAACGTGTTTACACTTATTTTTAGCACAATAATTATTTAAACAAACAAATTTATTTATTTAAGACAAAATAAGGCACAGTAGAAATCAAAACACAACTTCACAGCTTGACGTTCGCACTTTGCAACAGATATACGCACCAAGAGCGTGCTATTTAACGTGTAAGATGTCAACATTGGCTTTACACGATGAAATGTCATCAGCTTGCATTTGGAATAGTTTAAATCTAGTAAATTCGCTGCACACCAGCATTGGAAAGGGTCCAAGTCGGCCTGCAAAAGATGGAAAGGGGATAACTGAGAGGGCAGGTGTGCATAGCAGAGTTTAACATCATCGGCATACATAAAAGTTCGGGAATATAAGATAATTTTTGTAAATCATTTATGAACAGGGTAAAAAGTAATGGACTCAAATGACTACTTTGAGACCTATTGGCGAGACAACTTGCAGGCCATGCTTCGGAAACCCAAGAAAATAAGAAAATCAAGTTTAACACGGTAAAGGTTTTCTAAGTTCGGGTGTAACCGAACATTTTATACTCAGCGTGAGCTTCAATTGCACATTTCATTTCACATAAATTACTTTTCTACATAACACGTGGCACCGCCCGTTTAAAAAAAATGTCTCCCCACATCCTTTTACAATAAAGCTTGGTAAGTGAAATATCATTGATTCAAAACTATTTTTTGCTAAGTTATAACTTATTATTCTACCCTACGACCATTTTAATCTTGTTTTATATCTAAGTTGCCGTGTTCTTTCAGCGACCCCGTCCATTTTTACAAGAAATATTTTCTGCTGTAGGGAAAATTTGTGTACCCAATTTTATTACGATCCGTTAATTTTCGTCGTTCCAATTTAATGTTATAATTAAATTTAAAAAGTAAAATTATATTGTTACAAAGCTCTTTTTCGCTAATAGAGAGCTTATTATTTTCGTCTACGACCCTTTTAAAAATCTTTTATATAAAAGTGGGAGTGGTCTTTAACCGATCTCGTCCAATTTTTGTAGAAATATTTCCTGCCATAGGGAAAATTTTTGCACCCAATTTTATTACGATCCATTAATTTTTCTTCGAGTTATGGCTCCCGAAACATGGAAAATTGCTTAGTTATAAAGGGGGCGGTGTCACGCCCATTTTTTATAATTTGAATTTTTTCTTATTTATTGTTATAAATCCACTTGGGAAATGAAATACCATTGATATAAAGCTCTTTTTTGCAAAGATATAGTTTATTTTATTCATCCACGATCCTTTTAAAAATCTCTTGTATAAAATTGGGCGTGGTCCTTAACCGATTTCGTTAATTTTTCTTCAAGGCATTCCTTATAGTAACGGCAACCTCTCTGCCGAATTTTGTTACGATAGGTTTAACGAGTTTTGATTAATAATATTTGTAAAATTGATTTTATCACAATTGGGTGGTGCCACGCCCATTTTAAAAATTTTTTCTAATTTTTGTCAAGAGTCTCCATATCAGTCCACAGGTCAAATTTCAACTTTCCCAGTGTATTATTTACTAAATAATCAGGATTTTTGTGTTTTCCAAAATGTTATATATATAAAAATTGGGCGTGGTTATCATCCAATTTCGCTCATTTTCAATATCTATTTTTGGTCCAGATAAGCTCGTGTACCAAATTTGGCGAAGATATCTCAATATTTACTCAAGTTATCGTGTTAACGGACAGACGGACGGACGGACAGGGCTCAATCAAAATTTTTTTCGATACTGATGTTTTTAATATATAGAAGTCTATATCTATCTCGATTCCTTTATACCTGCAAAACAAACCATGCGTGAAAAACACGCAGAGTATAAAAATTAGAAGTTAACGATTGACAGATTCAAAGGCTTTACTGAAGTCAGTGTAGTTCACGTCAGTTTGCCTTTTGTTTAAAAATCCAGCCATTATTAAAGAGGTAAACTCCAGCAAGTTGGTAGTGGTGGAGCTTCGAGGTGCAAAACCATGCTGGGTAGGCGATAGTCAATAGCTGCAGATGTGCTGAATTTGGCGAGTAATTATTTGCTCGACAGTTTTGGGGATAGCTGAAAGCTTAGCTATGCCCCTATAGTTCTCAATATTAGACCTACTACATACCTTTTTTGTGCAAAGGGATGATACACGACTGCTTCCAAATTAATGGCAATGAGCCAGATTCAATGGATAGCGTGAACAATTTGGTAATCGGCTCAGATAAATTCACGGCACAGTACTTAAGCACACACGAATTTACACACATCGTTCGAGAAATATTTATAAAGCACTAGCAGAGCCGGCAGGCGTTGTTCGGCCGTAACGTAAGTCAAGCTACATAACTTTTAAAAAGTGTTTACCACTTACCCTCCCTACTCCATTCCTTCTCTTTTCTTTAGACTTCCATTTTATCCTACCTCTACCTTTCTCTATCTTTGCGCCTCTTTCTCCTTCTTCTTTTTACTTACTTACTTTTCTCTCTAGCTCCAACTCCTTCTCCCTCTCCCGCTTCATCTGTCTCTATCTCTCTATCAGGTCAGCTATTTCCAAATATTTTTTTCAAATTTACTCCCATTTTAAACCTTTCCTGGACTTCCTTAAATAGTCCAAAACCAAAATTATCAAAATCGGTTAAGCCGTTCTCGAGTTTTAGCGAGACTAACGAACGAGATCGGATTTATATATAAATAAATTAATCCTGGATAGGCAAGAAAACAATCAATTGAACGACCTAGCTGGAAAAGGTGCATAATTTACGACGGTCATCCATGTAGTAACTGACTTGTTTCTGAAGTTTTCAAGTCTAGCGGCTGTTTAAAGTAATGCATATGTAAAGTTTTGGAGGGGTGACATAAGGTCAAAGGTCATAACGTCAATTGACTCTATGGGAACTTCAAGGAATTTAAATAATTGAAGTATATAATCAAGGGATAATGGGTATGACGTAAGTGGGGTTCTCTCCACTAGCCGGTCGATTGTAAAGTATGTATGCCTTGGATATGGATGGAGGAGACGCAGTGTAATAGCTAGTGTTTAGTCTGCTTATGGTTCTAACCCCATGTAATTTTTATTTATATTTTTCTAGACTACCGGTTACGAAGTGCATACTAAAGTGGTAGTAGCTTCAGCTACGAAAGTCCGACCAAGACTATAAAGATGGTACCACGCATAGAAAATAGCCCTAGGAGCTTGTTCCGTTTAATTTGGAAAAGGCCATTCGGGAGCATCGTGGTGGTTGCAGTTGATATCTGGCTGCAGTATCCGTCATCAATTGGACCAAGATAAGCGTGCTTTGACCAATATGAATTGGTGTATTGTTTGGTTAAGACCGATGACGGCAGGTAATTACGTTATATCGATGATTTTCAAATGGCCACAAAGTCATTCGACTTTTTCAAAAAAATCATTACTTGTTCTACTTATTTGCTTCCTTAATTGGCGCTTAACCGTTTAAATGTTTATGACCGTACACCAAGTCACATCAAGGGGTTTAAATCGTTTTCGATCTGCTCCTCCCAGCAGATAACGAAGCTTTTTTCAAACAAGTAACCTTTTTCAAATAAGTAAATTTTTTCATTAAGGCTAGTTTAGGTTAGAGTGGCCATCGATGTAAGCACCAGTGCATTTCGGACCATAAAGGCCCCGTTGTGATACCACGTTAATATCTCCCCTACTCAAGCTAACAGGTCGATTCGGGAAACGTCTGGAATTTCCAATTTAAACAGATCGCAAAGATCGTCAAAGAAGGGAGATCCCAGAGATTTCATCCTGTTTTCCAAAGCGCAGGACAATCGCACAGAAAATGCTTGACTGTT
The DNA here is from genome assembly GCF_040869045.1 of Eurosta solidaginis. Classification (NCBI taxonomy): domain Eukaryota; kingdom Metazoa; phylum Arthropoda; class Insecta; order Diptera; family Tephritidae; genus Eurosta; species Eurosta solidaginis. The sequence continues at coordinate 227,321,523 of NC_090320.1, read as the reverse complement.
TCTATCTCCTCTTCATCTTTGCAGCTCCTGCAGTGATCATTATACAGAGCACGCATGCCTACCGATTGCTATGTGGCTGGTAACAAGTCCAAGAATAAGCAGACTTCTCGTGCGTCTCGCGTTCCAATCAGGTCACACGAACTTAGTGTGGTAGCATAATTCAAGATTTCTCCATTTCACATCCGCTTTCCTAAGGAAAATCCCTTTCAAATTGCGCTAACATGTAGCGAGCGGCATGCTCAATCCCTTCCAGGATGAGGAAAGCGGAACGGATGTGCCCCCCCTTGCAAGTTTGTCAGCCACCATCTCATTGCCCGGTATATCCGAGTGTCCAGGCACCCATACCAGACTAAAGGAAATTTGCTCAGCGATCTCGTTAAGAGATTTGCGGCACTTCTCTATTGTCCTGTACTTACGTGTAACCGAAGCAAGCGCTTTTAGTGCAGCCTGGCTGTCAGCGTAAATACAAATTTGGTTATAGCCGTGAACAGCCTTTCTCAGGTGATTAACGGCCTCGTCAATAGCAGACACGTCCGCTTGAAAGACGCTGCAATGTTCTGGTAGGGTAAAGGATATATTTCACCCTAGTTGAGGTGCAAAAACACCGCACCTACCTTATTATTCAGTTTGGAGCCGTCAGTATATATCTGCAGTCTATTGCTCAGGTGGGGCGGCTCCTTCATTTAATACTCCCTATCCGGGATAACAAACTCATACTTTATATCGAAAAAGACAGTCGGAGGCCAACAGTCCGACGAAGGCGAATCCAGATTGTTAAGTATGGCTGCACGGCCATCCACATTGTCTCTTCAGGCGGATAACTCTCGTAACCCCAGAGCAGAAAAGGCCGCACATTACTTGGCCATTAAACCTATTAAAAACAGTGTCCAACGCCTGCGCTGGAGTGGTGCGCAAAGTACCCCCAACGCAGACTGGAAGTGCTCTTCTGGAATAAAAGTAGGTTTGATTTAGTACCTAAACTCGTCCACCAAACCAATGCCCCGTATAAAGCGATTAGTCTAACCACAGCATTGTAGGGCCACAGGTTAGGGGGCTTAGAATATACCCTCTGTTGGCATGCCTGTCGTAAGAGGCGACTAAAATACCAAATTGATTTAAGGAGCTGTGTAGCGCAAACCTCTCTAGGCGTTGCCAGCGCAATATATACCTTCTCCAACCCAATTGTCAACCTCACCTACCCGTGGCGAATCCTGTTTCGGTTGGTCTCTGGCGACCCCGAACTCCTAATGGACCTAGGGTGTGAGAGGGCGGTATGGCCTCGAAGGTTGCATTTGGTCATACCAAATCGTTACCGGGATGGTCGGGCTAGTCCTTTACCTTGTTACCGAAACGTACCGGATCTACATCAGGCAAAGGACCATCAAATTCGATAGCACTCCCCAGGCCTTCGGGGGTTTCCTTATCGCTACAACAGCAACAAAAACAACATGGTAATATCCGGTGATAGTCCACATCTTCGGCCGTCAGCTCCCCTACAGCTGTACTGTGCCACCATTGTTTCTTTCCTATGCTAGGTATTTGGCAGAGTCCTTCAGTTTCAGGGTGCAACGCAGATATCTTATATTTCCTGGTGAACAGGTCCAGTTCAGTTTTGGCTGAATTGACCGATTGAGCTTTACTCCTGATCCAGTTCTCCACCAGTCTCAGCATAGTTTTTCATTTAACTTTTGAAATTAATTGATAAGTCTGAATTTACCATCTGATTAGCCGCATTCTCATTAACAAAATTTTTCAGTTCATCTCGTTCGCTTTCCAGTTGAATACACTCAGCCACGTATATACACTATAATTTTTGTATACTCAGCTGAGCAGAGCTCACTCCTCGTAACGGCATAAACTAATCGAGATAGATATAGACATCTATATATCAAAATGATCTGGGCGAAAAAAGAAATTGATTTAGCCATGTCCGTCCGTCTGTCCGTAAACACGATAACTTGAGTAAATATTTAGGTATCTTAATGAAATTTCTCCACGCCCACTTTTTCGATATCGAAAATTTATAAAAACCGAAAAAGTGCGAAAATTCATTACCGAAGACGGATAAAGCGATGAAATTTGGTAGGTGGATTGACCTTATAACGCAGAATAAAAAATTAGTAAAATTTTGGATAATGTGCGTAGCACCGCCCACTTTTAAAAGAAGGTAATTTAAAAGTTTTGCAAGCTGTAATTTGGCAGCTGAGTATGTAATTTTCGGCTACACCCGAAAATAGCCTTCCTTACTTGTTGAGATTTGCTGTACTTCCGATAAGCAAATCAATTCTGTATTTTTTTCTTTATTCATTTCGTGACTTCCATTGTATTTGAGCTGTACTGTTTTGTTTCATTTGTTCTTTGATTTTACAATTTGTTTTTGTCGTATTCTATTATTGCTTAGCAATGTCATTATGTGTGTTATGGTTTCCGGTGTCAGGATGTACATTCCATTGCAGCAGTTCGATTCATCTTGATTTGTAATTATCCACTGATACTAATGTAACGGCACATGTGAAGTGAGAAATGTTAAAAGAAGCTTTGTAATACATTTGAAAGTTCGTTATAAACTTCTTCTGCATGAATGTTTAGATTTGATACCACATTAAGAATTAGTAACCCCTACTATTGATACTGCTTCTTAGCAAAGATATAGTTCCGGATGAAATAGGCATCGACCCTGAAACTCTTCTACTGAAAATCAGCCAAATCTATACCGAGATATTTACGCTTTGTCTTGGCAAAAACAAATGAAAATACTTGATGATTCTACCTCTTCATGACGCAAGCCGTTAAACAAGCTAATGTAGACCAAAAATTAACTGGTTTTAATACGGAAATGTCTTATTAAATTTCAGTGTACGGCAGCGAGGTGAAATTTAGTAATAATGTGAAGTTAAATTGATCACTTCGCTCCTATATCTGGCCAGACAGACAATTAAACCCAGACAGACAATTACACAAAGATCAATTTATTATTCTTATTCCTGCAAAGGATTGGCAGGATGTCGGTGCGCCCTGGCACACCACCTTAGTTGAGTGGGATCCGAGTTGAACATATTTAAAGTGGCGTAACCAAAAAGCGATCAACGTTGCAATCAAATGCTCCTAAAACAATATTACAACAAAGTCAGCACAGCATTGGCAGTGAGCAGAGAGAGCCACTCTCCTAGCGTAACGTTGTTGCAGTCAACTTCGCCTCTTGGGAGTAGGTAAACTGTTAGCCTGAGTGACACAGACTCTACCATGGCTCTTACTCCGCTTCTGGTCCGCTTTCCGTTGCCTTACTTCTGCTGTTGGATGCCCGTTACTCCACCATTGACGTCTGCTTTATCAACCGCCCCTTAGTTTTTCAGTTGAACCATCTCTGCTACTCGGGCCATTAAGCGTCCGCTATTATAACGCCGCTTCACTGGTGTCGTCTTGCTGCCACCGTTGGTAGCCCGTTATTAAGCTGCGGCCATCACTCAGCTGTTGCCAAGCACCGATCATCCTTGTAGTCTCCGATGCCGTCCGTCGCATATTGACTAGCCAAACCATTTCACTATCGCGCTCCTAACATCCTGGTATGAAAAGCTTCTGACTTCCCAACACATCTTGCCTTAAGGGGATGTGTGCATATTCAGGCATAATACTTGAATACTGTGTTATTACTTAGTGGCGGTTTGTAGAACCTATAATTGACGCTGTATTGACTGAGTGCTACCTCAGTCCTCGAAAAAATCCACTTCATACATTAAAGGATGGTAATCAAATTAAGTCTTGCACACACCTTGGAAACCGGCCACTTAGTTATGTGCAGGTTTCGTTGAGCAGCACTTTTTTATTTGGATTTTCATTACATCTTCATTGCTCTCTAGTTATAAACCAACAATTTTAATCAGTAGTTATAAATTTTGTACTTCCACTCTATTGCGAGTAGCACTAACAACATGACACTTGTTATTTCGTCCTTAGTTTATTGCTCTTTTGCTCTTCCAAGTTGGTATTTCATTGAACGACATGAAATTGACTTGTTCATAACACGTCATTATTATAGTTGTTATTTCTGTTGTTGTTGTTGTTTTCGTGTGTCATTTGTTGCAGCATATTTAACATGTTACCTTTGTTGATTGCTGTTTTGTTCTTTCGCTCTTTGTTATGAAGATGTACTTTTAGTTGTTTTTTTTTTTTTTTTTGCTTTTTACAGTTACTTTTTATACTCAGCGTGCTTTGCACACAGAGTATATTAACTTTGATTGGATAACGGCTGGTTGTACAGATATAAAGGAATCGAGAAAGATATAGACTTCCATATATGGAAATCATCAGTATCGAAAAAAAATTTGAATGAGCCATGTCCCTCCGTCCGCCCGTTAACACGATAAATTGAGTAAATATTGAGATATCTTCACCAAATTTGGTACACGAGCCTACCTAGACCCAGAATAGATTGTTATTGAAAATGAGCGAAATTGGGTGATAACCACACCCACTTTTTATATATATAACATTTTGGAAAACAAAAAAAAACCTTATTATTTAGTAAATAATACACCTAGAATGTTGAAATTTGACGCGTGGACTGATACCTATCATAACAAAATTCGGCAGAGAAGTTGCCTTTACTATACGGAATGTTTTGAAGAAGAATTAAGGAAATCGGTTACGGACCACGCCCACTTTTATATAAACGATTTTTAAAATCGTCTTGGACGAATAAAATAAGTTATATATTTGCAAAAAAGAGCTTTATATCAATGCTATTTCATTACCCAAGTGTATCTATAACAATAAATAGGAAAAACTTCAAATTTTAAGAAATGGGCACGGCACCGCCCCTTTTATGACTAAGCAATTTTCTATATTTCGGGAGCCATAACTCGAAAAAAAAATTAACATATCGTAATGGAATTGTGTACACATATTTTCCTTATAGCAGAAAATATTACTAGTAAAAATGGTCGGGATCGGTTTGAAAGCCACGACAACTTAGATATAAAAGAACTTTAAAAGGGTCGTAGTTTAGAATAATAAGCTATAACTTAGCAAAAAATAGTTTTGAATCAATGACATTTCACTTATCAAGTTTTATTGTAATAGGAAATGGGGAGACATTTATTTTTAAACGAGCGGTGCCACGTGTTATATAGAAAAGTAATTTATCTGAAATGAAATGTACAATTGAAGCTCACGCTGAGTATATAATATTCGGTTACACCAAACTTAGACACCTTTACTTGTTTCAACTTAAGTTCCTTTGTTTGCAATTATATTTTTATGCTTTTCTCTTTATTGTTGCTCTTAGGTGCGTAAATAGTAATAAACAGTTTTTGTCCGTTGTAGTTTTATGATTTTTTTTGCTTTCTTGTACAGCTTTTGTTCATTTTATTTGTTGCCCTCAGTGTCAGTCGACCTCTTTACATACACACTTTTATTGCACTTTGTCTTTGTTGTTGTTGTACATTTTTTTCAATTTCTCTTCAATTTCGTTCTTAAGTTGCTTGTGTTGTTATTATTGTTTGCACACTGTTCTGTATTTGCTTTTGTGTCGCTTGCACTTGCAACTTTCACTTCACACACTATTCTTGCATAATACAAAGGCAAATAGACAAATGAACTCAAAAAACAAAGACGAAACCCATTTTGTAAACCAACACAAATTAATCCCGACGTTTTTGTTACTCATACGCCGTGTCGTCCAGCAGAAGACAATTAACGTTCTACATTACACGATACACTGAGAGAAATTGTGTTTGCATGCACTTACACTTACACCTTCTGCCATTGTTCCAATCGCTGTACTGTCAAAAGAAATAACTCAAATAATTATTATAGCAAAACGTTCTTTATTTAGACTACTTTTGGTAGTAGTAATTCACAATTACAACTATCGGGTACTTCACTAATAGCGTGTTTAAATTAAACTGATTCATTATCGCTTGCACCGCGCTACTCTTTTGCTCTCAGTAAGCCTCGTTCACCTCTCTCTTTCTTCTTCGCTCTTACCTGCTGACTACATATGTGTATGTGAAGAAATCTCTTTGCTTCAAGCTGCTAGTTATGTATGTGAAATATTCTTCATTGTCTTCTATGTATGTATGTTAATGGCTTACTGTCATTGTGTTTGATTACTACAGCATAGTGATGTTTGATATGCTAATATTCGCCACACTATTATTATTATTAGCGTTATAAGGACGATTTTATAGTAATACTTCATTATGAATCTACCCCACAAGAGCAAAACACGCTTTAACGCTTTAACGTTTGTTCGCTCTAACGTTTCTCGCTTACGCGAATTTACCTTAATACGTTCTGGCAATCATAAACTTTCACGCTAATACGAGTTTACGTTCACACGCTTTCGTACTTTTACGCTTTTAACCCTATTCTGGCAGGGTTTACCATAAATTACGTTAGTTTGTTCCCACGACGATAAGCGTATGATATGAAATAACGCCGATACGATATCGCCCTTTTACGCTTTTGAAGCAGTACGGTACTACATCTTTAAGCTAGCTCGCTTTTACGCCTATACGCGTGTACGATATAATGCTTTCGTGGCTATACGCTCTCGCATTTTTTTACACTTACGCTAATACGCTTTTGTGTTTCCGCTCACACCTGTTAAGTTTACATACTTTTGCCCATACGACTATGACGACTCCGATTACCTCCATTTAAGGCTTATTTAGGCAATCTTTACGTTAATACGCTCTTACGCTAGTACGCTCTTCCGCTAGCGCGAATTTACGTTAATACACTATAGCGCCTATAGGAGTTTATGCTTATGAGAACTAACGCTAATATGACTTAGCGCTGATACGACTTTACGATTTTTCGCTATTGTGTTAGCACTCTCCTACTCTGTATACTTTTCCACCACCATGCTTTTAAACTACTTCGTTTTTACGCTTTTACGCTTTTACAGTACTACGCGCATGAAGACGATTGCATTTATATACTTCTACGCTTTAGACTATTACCGCATTTTCATCCACCACTCCTGAGAAGTGAGAAATGTTGCGCGACAGGTAATCTTGTCATAAGAGGCGACTTAAATACCCAAATATTTCAAGGGGTTGTATAGCGCAGTTTATAGGTTCTCCCACCCAATTGTCAAGTTCACCTACCCAAGTGGACTCCTGTCCATTTAGCTGGCTTACCTCTGGCGACCCCAAGTTCCTCATGGAAATAGGGGTTGGGGGCGCGGGATGGCCTAGAAGGTTAAATGTGGTCATAATAAATCGTTCCCGAAATGGTAGGGTTTTTATCTTAATGGTGATTTTTATTGAAACGTACATGCTCACATCTGGAAAAGAACCATCAGTATAGGTGAGACTCTTCAAAAACTTCGCATAGAGTCTTTATCGCTTCAACAAGCACAGCCACCTTTTTATGTCCGGAAACTAAAAAAAAAAGCAGACTAAAATATCCCAGATGTAACGCTCGTTGTCGACTTCCAGGCCCTAATAAAAGCATAAGAATACAACGTGATAAAACAGGAGATCTTACAGAGATCTTAAGCCTTGCTGTTTTCCAAACACACTTAAATATCTCCCTTCTCTGGGTCCCAGGGCACATCGATATTGAACGAAATTAATTAGCAAACGAGATGACCAGAAAAAGTTCTGAAATGGTTATAACAGAGGCAGTCAACTCCATACGACCATCGCTGGGTTATATCCTGAGGAAAATGGAGGACCAAGCAGGATTTTTAGGAGGTCTCAAAGTACATATTTATGGATATGTTTGAATATAAAAGCAGTTAGCTTCTTTCTCAAGCTTAGCAAATCTGAAATGATAATACTCACGGTTGCCATCATAAGTCATTGCGCCAATGCTCAAACCGTATCAAAAACCAACGAGCTCCCTCCCCTCTGCAGAAGCTGTCACGGTTAGGAGGAAGAGGAGCCGATTAATCATTTTCTTTGCCGAAATCCAGGAATACAAACATGATGACTCAGATTTATGGTCGCACGGTGGGAAGGTGGATCTTTGATTCATCTAAGGTTTATGAGAACAAGTAAGGAAGGCTAAGTTCTTGTGTAACCGAACATTACATCCCCAGCTGCCAAATTACAGCTTGAAAAACTTTTAAATTACCTTCGTTTAAAAGTGGGGGCTGCCACGCCCGTTGTCCAAAAGTTTACTAATTTTCTATTCTCCATCATCCCACCTACCAAGTTTCATCGCTTTATCCGTCTTTGATAATGAATTATCGCACCCTTTTTTCGGTTTTTCGAAATTTTCGATATCGAAAAAGTGGACGTGGTCATAATCCGATTTCGTTCATTTTATATAGCGATCTGAGATGAGTGCCCAGAAAATTACATACCAAATTTCATTAAGATACCTCAAAATTTACTCAAGTTATCGTGTTTACGGACAGGCGGACGGACGGACGGACGGACACAGCTAAATTAATTTATTTTTTCGCTCAGATCATTTTGATATATATCTATCTCGATTAGTTTATACCCTTACGGGGTACCGTTGTGCGAACAAAATTAATATACTCTGTGAGCTCTGCTCAGCTGAGTGTAAAAAGAAAATTGTTAGTTGAGGACGTAATCTGATTGGGCGAATGTGCCGCTACTCGCCACTCACTGAGCGCACTCACAATAGACAAAAATGTTTCCGGGTAGAAATCTGGGAAATTCCTGCGCACAATCTCTTTACCTAACCTTACCTAGCTTATAGCAATTCGAAGCATTTACAATATGAAGTTCTGCAATTCCTGTCTTACGCATTATTTTGCTTCCTCTCATCTACTTTCGCTTTGTTCTTCTAACACCATGTTAACTTGCATTTATTGTTATTTTTAACTCAACACCTTGAGCTCTACTTACTCTATGATCTTAGTTGAAGCATCTCTTGCTGCTCTGCTTTCTTTTGTTGTTCGCAGCATATAATTATTGTACAACACGCTAGATATTCCTTATAGTCCATGGTGCTGTTGCTGCTGCATCTTCAGAACTTACCTGACAACACATAAATACTTTTACTTCGGTTTTTTTGAAGTTGTTCGTATTGCTGTCGTCGCTGGTGATGTTGTTGTTGTGGTTCTTGTTAAACTGTAGTAACAGCTGTTGTTTTGTTCAGCTCATAATTTTCTCATACCTTTGTTCTAGTGGAATCATTTTGCACTTTTCCAGCCACTTCTTCACTGCACTTTTCTATTGTCTTTCTTGCGCCCCACCTGCTTTCCTTCCCTCTCTTGCATTGTTTTCACACCAAACTGCAGCATTTTCTTCGAAGCCTTTGAAATTTTGTGTAATTTACACCGTGCGACGATGCATGCTGTTTATGTCACGCATGCTGCTTCTTCTTTTTTGTTTCTTCTTCTGTCTTTTGCTAACTTGCTTTATATTCTACACATAGGTTAGACGTTGAACTGCCTCCATGGCCTTTTGCACCTTAACACCTCGCACTTTTAAACTTAGCAAAATCTTGGTTAAGGCAGGTGTACAAAAAATTCAAACAACAAAGGATGCGCCTCAATGATGAAGCCCAAAGCGATAGTAAAAAATCGCTGAGCTAGTCTAAGTAGTTTGCAGATTGTATACCCGTCATCATACTACACGAGAAATGACTTTTTACCAGAACTTTCTTTCAAGTATATCATTTGAAAACGATGTCAACAAGCAAGGCGACTTTAGTACAAGGTGGTGTTATCCCATCAGCTGATTGCTTCTTAAGGATGACTTCCATGCAATGCATTAGTTCTTTATGGCAAATAGGGTTCCATTCGCTTTGCTATCACCTTGTATAGGTTTCTATTGCAAACAGTTCAGGAAAGCAGACAAAACCGCTTATAAGGAATTAAGTCAATCGGAATTCAGTAAAAGGTGGTGTTATTCCATAATCTGATTGCTTCTTCTTGAGTTAATTTATATCAATGCAAATTTTTTTTCGACTTGACATTCTTCTGCACGGCGAATATGCTTGAATTTGCTTTACCTTTTTTAGATTTGACTTGTGTGGTATTATGCATGATACCTACTTATGTCAATATGTTTGTAGTATTATGCATCATACTTTAATACCCTAATATGCGAATGTACTTTCTATGCAGACCACCCATATTGCATGCACATTACAATATTGACCTAAATACATTTCGTTTACCCCTACACAGCGGGAGTTCAACTTACTTACTTACTTACTTACTTAATTGGCGCTTAACCGTCTAAACGGTTATGGCCGTCCAACAAGGCGCGCCAGTCGCTCCTTCGCTCCGCCAACCGGCGCCAATTGGTCACACCAAGGGAGTTTAAATCGTTTTCCACCTGGTCCTTCCAACGGAGTGGGGGTCGCCCTCTACCTCTGCTTCCATAGGCGGGTTCCGATAGAAACACTTTCTTGGCCGGAGCATCATCTTTCATTCGCATAACATGGCCTAGCCAGCGCAGCCGCTGCGTTTTAATTCGCTGCACTATGTTGATGTCTGCGTATAGCTCTTACAGCTCATCATTAAATCTTCTTCGGTACTCACCAACGCCAACGCGTAGAGGTCCATAAATCTTTCGAAGAACTTTTCTCTCGAACACTCCCAAAGCCGCTTCATCTGCTGTTGTCATGGTCCATGCTTCTGTCCCATATAGCAGGACGGGTACGATAAGTGACTTGTAGAGTATGATTTTCGTTCGCCGAGAGAGGACTTTACTTTTCAATTGCCTACCTAGTCCAAAGTAGCATCTATTGGCAAGATTGATTCTTCGCTGGATTTCAGTGCTGATGTTGTTGCTAGTGTTGATGCTGGTTCCCAAATAAACGAAGTCTTTTACTATTTCGAAATTATGGCTGCCAACAGTAGCGTGGTTGCCAAGGCGCATATGCGCTGACTCTTTGCTCGATGACAGCAGGTTTGTCCTCATTCACCATCAAACCCATCTTTACCGCTTCTTTTTCCAGCTTGGAGTAAGCAGAACTAACAGCGCGGGTGTTTAGGCCGATGATATCAATGTCATCAGCATATGCCATTACTTGCACGCTTTTATAGTATATTGTTCCAGTGCGTTTATGTTCTGCAACTAGTATAATTTTCTCCAGCATCAAATTAAAGAAATCGCGCGATAGGGGGTCACCCTGTCTGAAACCTCGTTTAGTTTCGAACGGCTCGGAGAGGTCCTTCCCAATTCTGACTGAGCTGATGGTGTTGCTCAACGTTATTTTGCACAGCCGTGTAAGTTTTGCGGGGAAACCAAATTCAGACATAGCGGCATATAGGCAGCTCCTTTTCGTGCTGTCGAAGGCGGCTTTAAAGTCGACGAAGAGGTGATGTGTGTCGATTCTCTTTTCACGGGTTTTTTCCAAGATTTGGCGCATTGTGAAAATCTGGTCGATGGTAGATTTACCAGGTCTGAAGCCGCACTGATAAGGTCCAATCAGCCCGTTCACGGTGGGCTTCACGGTGGAGTTCAAGATCACTCACTAATGCCGACAGCAAGAACTGTATCTGGTTACTATTCTACTGGTGTATTTACGAACCCGTTAATATCGTGACCGCGTGCCAATGACAATTCGTTAATATATCTGCCGAAATATTTCTACAGTTAAAATTTGTAAAAATAGATCGAACTAATATGCTGACTCAGTATGTAAATGTTAAGAATTCAATGTATTAGTGTTAGTGTAAATATGTATTTGTAGACTAGATAAATTTGTATAAAAGGAAAAATAATTTTAAAATAAAGAACAATCCCTTTCTAACGCTACTCATTAGCATTTTTCATTCGACGCGTTTATAACATATTACATGGAGATCTTTCCAAACTAGATTAAAATTGGCAAAACTGCTAAAAAATCTAGTTGGAGGAAGATCCTGTCAGTTCAATCTTTAATGCATAAAGTTGCCGAACAAGCAATGCAAAAAAGATCTAAACTGACCAGAGATCCTGCCAAGTTTTTTTTTCTCGCGAAGTTAAAGTCAATTAAACCTTGCCAGATCTTGCTAAGAACTAGCCGTGTTAATTTTTGTTTGATCTGAACCAAAATTCGTGTGATATAAGAGTGACCATTTACTTCAGTGTGTGACAGTAAGGCTGAGTACCTTTGTGTTGGCATATATAGTGGTTAATGTTAGTGTGACTGACTACGATCCAAAGTGTCACGGCGTCATACATAATATGGCCACTATTCATGCAGTGAAATACTTTTATTTCCGAAAAGTGTACTCGGAATAAAACTTAAAAAAAAAAAACTATACATAATGCAGTGTATTTCAGGAAATCTTCGATAAATCAGCGTCTTCTGTAATCGTTCAAATTCAATGAACTGTCGAATAAATTTTATTTTATTTATTTATTTATTCAAAAGCTAAATTTAAAATATTAAATTATAATATAGCTATAAATACATAGCAGCAGGGCCTTAGGCTAATCGAATAAATAAATTCAAATGTTCTGTATATTAAATGCTCTTCATTTTCAGCACTCCTATGCTAAAAGAACTTCCCAATTTATTCGACTTATAACGTGTTAAAATCGAAATGTATCATTATCAATTGAACTGCACCACTTTAATGCTATTTCTACAAGGTTTTAGACTTTTCACGTACAGCCTTCTCGACTAGTTACTTATTTACTTCGCTCATCTGCTGCATCTCATGTTAGCTGTTGGTTTTTTGTAGTATATGTGTATATGTGCCATCATTGCTGCTTTTTACGATGTACATGCGCGTGTTATGTCGTCTACGCTCTAAGCTGCTGTGTTCATGTGTGCGTAGCTTTTTGTTGTCTCATATGCTTACATTGATATTGTGGGTGAGCATCATTGATTTAGTAGTGGAAAATAAAGAGTAGTCTTGGAAAATAAAGAGACCGGGTGAGTGCGAGAAGAACATAAACTTGAAGGTAAGGGTACCGGAAGAGGTAGAAGGACATAAAGAAATATAAGATAATGAAAAGGAACGCCAGAAAAAAGGTATAAGGAGGAGAGTAAGAAGAAGAGGCAGAGGAAAATGAGAGTGAGAAGATGAGGGTGAAGGAGAAGAAGAGGTAAAGAGACAGGGAGGGATTCGTCAGCAGTATTGCAGAGTGGAAAAAAGGTTACGAACAGTGAAAAGAAGCAGCACAAGGAAATAAATAATAAAATAGATAGGGAAAGAAAAAGAAAGAGAGAGGCAGATATGAAAAGAAGGAGGAAGGGAACGGGTGCGAGTACTCGAGAGATAAGGAAATGGTCTAGGATCTAATAATATTATAGGTTAGGTTAGGTAAGGTTGAAGTGGCTGCCTCCGCTGTCCAAGCGGAGACTCACGTAGGCCATTGTGGCCCGTTGTGCTACCACACAGGGGGCCCTATTACCTATTTCCCTACTTCCGAAGAAGAATGTTTAGACCCCAGTTAGGCTAAACCAGCGTGTTTGTCTGACAAAACGCAATGCAGATTCAAGCTCCGCAAGGCACCCAAAGGAATGTCTGTGGAGGCATCGGTGCCTGATTTTCGACATTGCGGGACAGTGACACAGATAGTGATCTTCTCTTTCTATATCCTCTTCGTTCCTACAGCTGCGGCAGAAGTCATTTGTCTGAAGGCCCATACAGGCACCGTGAGTTTCCATGAGACAGTGAGGTGTAAGAAGGCCCACAAGTGGGCTTATAGAGATACGTGTCAACAATATCACCGATTCAGATCTCTTTTTATCCAGCTTAGTTAGGCCAGATTTGCTTGGATATACTACATGTAGGTTCCATGGCCCATCTGGCCTTTGTTTGATCCGTGAAAAGAGATGGCAGGCAGTGTTTGCAGGTGTTTAGAGAAGGGCTGTCCCAACCAGCGGAGGTCATTGTTTGCAGGTTGGTGCCTTCCCTAGCTAGCTCACCCGCAGCGCAGTTTCCTGATATGTCACAGTGGCCAGGAACCCATAATAATATTATAATATTTTATAAAAAATCCTCAAATTAATAATATTATAGCCAATGGAGCTTTAGCCTACATACAAACTGGAGCTAGTTTACCAACCAAAGTTGTGTTTGAGGCTGTTATTCCTTCAACCAACTCAGTGAGAAGTCGGAGTTGGTATGGGTGTGGGAGTATTAGAGTAGGAATAGGAGTAGGAGTAGGAGTGGGAGTGAGAGTGGGGGTGGGAAAGTAAGTGGGAGTGTGATTGCGAGTGGTAGTGGAAGTATTAGTCACACGCCACAAAAAAAATTTTTTAAATAACAAGATTTTACTTAGATCCTAGAAATAGGGTTCATCGCTGTCATAATTTGCTGGCTATGTCTTTTCGAGTTCAGACACCGCAACTGGCTATAGCAAATAATGTTTCCCCATTTAAAGAACAAACGAAGTTCGTGCGCACTTGAGGTCACAGCGCACTTATGCTCTTCCATTGTTCCTTCAATATAAATAGCGTGCAAACATTGGACAAAGTAATTACGAAGCTTAAGCATATATTTTTTTGGCATTGAATGCAGTTGCTCACTTCGCTATTTGTAAACTTTTTTTTTATTCTGAACCTTGACATCTTCTTTTCATTTTGTCCTTTGTTATACTTGACGATAAGAAGTAACTCGGCTGACTGCATGCCCATCCATATAAAGGATATGCAATATTTAAAACAGTCAGTATGTTGTTTTTACTGGTGTCTATTACAAAGTAGTCTAAAGGGTGCAGGTAAGTGCAAGCTTAAGTGTATTTGTGCGTACGTTTTTTACAGAATTTGCAATTGAAACCTGACTGACATTCCGTCAGTCATGCAGCAATGTTCGAGATCACAAAGTGAAGCGTAATTACTTGTTGCCTAGCGTCATGCAACTTAGTATGTGGAATATGTAATAAAAAATGCTTTGCATGCAAGGATGTGTGATTTGCATGGACTTTACATTGTATGTGCCGCTTTTGAGTTGAAGAAAATCATTTCTTCCTGCATGCCTCATTATTCTTACAATACTCTGTTTTTTTTTTTCTGCTTTCACATTTTTCTTTGCATGCAACCTTATTATGTTATGAACCAATGTATCGCTTGTCGCTGACAGGCAATTTTTCTCTTCCTACCTTGAGCATTCATTTTCTGTACAAACGTCTTTACGCAGTTTACAAACTTTTACTTCTCATTCATATTTAATCTCAGCTTCTTTTCATGCCATCCACTAGCTCACCTCCCCGCGCTGAATGTATACTATTTAATTTTACTTCAATCATTCGCAGGGGGTGGTCTCATATCCCATTTTCAGCTTAACTCTCATTCAGTGCTGTTATTGTTCTCTGCACTGTCTATAGGTCTTTTATATCGCTAGTACTTATTATTGCGCTTATCGCTATTGATTCGCTTTTCACTTCTCTTGCAATCAACTGTTCGATAAGTGTAAATACTCGACAATAGCGGCAACAATGAAATCCTTGAAAATCATCTTTCCTACCTTCTTTTTGTTCATACTCCTCTTCTACTAGTTGCTTAAGTAAAGTTGTTGTGCAGGGTTTTCGCATGCAGTTACTTTTAGATATCAACATACCATATGAAAATGGAGCGAACCTATGAAATAAGCCAGCAATGAAATTTCAACCGGCGATATCTGTGTGAAAAAACAGACAGGTAGGGCCAGCCAGATCAACAAAAAAACTTCTTAACTTAGGATTGAACTTGACAGAAAGCTATCAGCAATGCTTAGTATTGAAGACAGAGCTTGGTAAAGCTTTCATTGTACCATTAGCGGGAAACCGGCGTAAATTGGAGGTTTTTTCGAAAGATGATATTTTGTGCGCTTAATATAGAGGTCACGCCGACTCTATTCTCGGGAATTCAAGTATGATAGCACTAGAAATTTCCTGACTTGGTGTTGTATTAGCAGATCAAAGTCCCATAATGGAAGTAGAAGAAAACTAGGGTTTCTAACAGGCTTAGAACACACTACAATGGAAACATCGCATGCACATCGAATACTGTGGTTGATTCTTGATATTTAATTAAGAGTTCAGCCTGTTACGGTATTCAGAGCGAAGTTGGGCCCGAGTGATCGTGTTTACCTGTATTTTCTTCTACGGCAAGAGTTGGATAACGTGTATTGATAGCCGAGTTAATCGGGCGTGACCAATTTTTTTTTTTTTTTTGTACACGTAACACACTGGCAAGAGTATGAGCATCTAAGATAAATCCTTTTCCGACATATGCAGCAGAACCACAGCCTGGGACCGGGGTTAGGTTCGATAACTTCCCGGAAAAGGAGGGTATGGAGCAGTCCAGCTGCAAGGAACTGCTCCGAGGATGACAATTTGTGGGAGTGACGCAACCAATTAAATGGGGTTACACAGAAATTACAGCCCTTTTCGGGAAAAAATCCGGGTTCGCTCCAGTACATACAACCGGCTTCCGTGGGAAGCGTTTTTCGGCGTGACTCTTTAAAGGTATCTATCGACACAGTGTGGAGTAGGCTGACGGACTCCTTGTGCTTAATTGGATCAAACGGCTGGGTTGCTCGATACCAAAGCCGAATAAAGTACTTACGGGGATGTCTCCTTATTCGACTGGGAAGCGTGGCTGGATAAATAATTGTTTGCTGCGATATCGCGGTTTGTGGTAATTTAGCAAAAACAGTCTGCTCAGAATTTTATTATGCCTCTTTATATTGAGTTATTTAGCTTTACTATGAAGGTGATGTTTAGGGGTCATATGTGGACATCCCCTGGTAGTTCTGAGTGTTTTGACAAGCCCGCAGTCTTTTGCAGTGAATTATATTTAAGTCAGACGACCATACTTGCGATGCATAAATAGGAAATAAAATTTATTTATCCTATTACCTACCATGTTCTGCTGCCAAGTGACTTGCATTTTTATTGCGCTTTAAACTTTATATATCACTAGCAGAACTGGCAGACGCTGTTCTGCCCTAAATTTGGCCTATCTGAATACAATTTAATAAGCTTTTTCCGTATAACTCTGCCCTACCCCTCTACGCTTTTTCCTAATCTTTTTATTCACTCCTCCCTCCGTCTTTTTCGCTTCATCTCCATCTTCTTCTCATTCTATCTCTTTCTCAGTCTCTTTCTATCTTTTCTCTTCTCTCAAATTTTTCTCCTTCTTCTTCATCTCTTATTGCCAGTCCCAGATGGTGGTATGTATTTTATTCCAGTCCCATTCCGAGTCTCAGTCCCAGTCCCACTCCGAGTCTCAGTCTCAGTCCTAGTCCTAATCCCCGTCCCAGTCCATCTCTGGTATACTTCCCTGAAAATAGCATCGTAAATACTAATATAGGCAAATTTACATACGAAATTTTTAGGAAAATCGAATAGGACGTATGTAAATAGGTATGGGTATTATTAATTCTTGTCTTTATTTCGGCTTCGCATGCATATTTATCAGTTTTGCCAGGTTGATGTGACTAAATCGAATATCACAATGAACTTTACAGCTCTCAGCCACAGCTTTCATTTGATATCCATAATAAACACATATTCTAGGGGTATCCGGGTCCATGTTTTGGCCTATATCTCCAGACCCTAATCACTCAGCGGTGTAAAACTTACTCTGTATTATAGCACATATCAACAGCTTCAATTTGATACCCATAATATAAAATCACATTCTAGGTGTAGCTGGGTCCACGCCTTTGCCCTACATCTCGAGACCCTAGTCACCCAGGGCTATGAAAATTATCCTGTACTATAGCACTCATCAACAGCTTTCATTTGATATCCATATTGTATAAACACATTCTAGGGGTACCCGGGTCCACCTTTTGGGCTATATCTCGAGACTCTTGCCTCCCAGTTGTATGAAAATTATCCTGTACTATAGCACTCATCAACAGCTTTCATTTGATATCCATATTGTATAAACACATTCTAGAGGTACCCAGGTCAACCTTTTGGGCTATATCTCGAGACCCTTGCCTCCCAGTTGTATGAAAATTATCCTGTACTATAGCACTCATCAACAGCTTTCATTTGATATCCATATTGTATAAACACATTCTAGGGGTACCCGGGTCCATGTTTTGGGCTATATCTCGAGACCCTAGCTAGGTGGCGCAAGGATAGAGATATTCACAAAAATCGTATTTATGTCCCAATTTGGCTCATATTTGGAACACATAATACATACAAGAATAGAAAGCGACCTATGAAAAAAATCGCCGCTAGGTGGCGCAAGGATCGAGATATTCACAAAAATCGTATTTGTGAACCGATTTGGCTCATATATGGAACAAATAATACATAAAAGAATAGAAAGCGACACATGAAAAAATCGCCGCTAGGTGGCGCAAGGATCGAGATATTCACAAAAATCGTATTTGCGAACCGATTTGGCTCATATATGGAACACATAATACATATAAGAATAGAAGGCGACCTATGATAAAAATCGCCCCTAGGTGGCGCAAGGATCGAGATATTCACAAAAATCGTATTTTGACCGATTTTGCTCATATTTGGAACACATAATACATACAAGAATAGAAAGATACCTATGAAAAAAATCGCCGCTAGGAGGCGCAAGGATCGAGATATTCACAAAAATCGTATTTGCGGTCCGATTTGGCTCATAATTTGAACACATAATACATGCAAGAATAGAAAGCACCCAATGAAAAAAATCGCCGCTAGGTGGCACAAGGGTCGAGATATTCAAAAAAATCGTATTTTTGGTCCGATTTGGCTCATATTTGGAACACATAATACCTACAAGAATAGAAAGCGACGTATGAAAAAACAAAATTACCGCTAGGTGGCGCAAGGATCGACTTTTCACAAAAATCGTATTTGTGAACCGATTTGGCTCATATTTGGAACACATAATACATACAAGAATAGAAAGCGACCTTTGAAAAAAAATCGCCGCTAGGTGGCGCAAGAATCGAGATATTCACAAAAATCGTATTTGTGGTCCGATTTGGCTCATATTTGGAACACATAATACATACAAGAATAGAAGGCGACTATGAAAAAAATCGCCCTTAGGTGGCGCAAGGATCGAGATTTTCATAAAAATCGTATTTGTGGTCCGATTTGACTCATATTTGGAACACATAATACATGCAAGAATAGAAAGCGACCAATGAAAAAAATCGCCGCTAGGTGGCGCAAGGATCGAGATATTCACAAAAATCTTATTTGTGGTCAGATTTGGTTCATATTTGGAACATATAATACATACAAGAATAGAAAAAAAATCGCCGCTAGGTGGCGCAAGGATCGAGATATTCACAAAAATCTTATTTGTGGTCCGATTTGGTTCATATTTGAAACATATAATACATACAAGAATAGAAGGCGACCTATGAAAAAAAATCGCCGCTAGGTGGCGCAAGGATCGAGATATTCACAAAAATCGTATTTGTTGTCCTATTTGGCTCATATTTGGAACACATAATACATACAAGAATAGAAGGCGACTATGAAAAATATCGCCCCTAGGTGGCGCAAGGATCGAGTTATTCACAAAAATTGTATTTGTGTTCCGAATTTCCTCATATTTGGAACACATAATAAATACAAGAATAGAAAGCGACCAATGAAAAAAATCGCCGCTAGGTGGAGCAAGGATCGAGATATTCACAAAAATCGTATTTGTGATGCGATTTGGCTCATATTTGGAACACATGATACATACAAGAATAGAAAGCGACCTATGAAAAAAAAAATCGGCGCTATGTGGCGCAAGGATCGAGATATTCACCGATTTGGCTCATATTTGGAACACATAATACATACGAGAATAGAAAGCGACCTATAAAAAAATCGCCGCTAGGTGGCGCAAAGATAGAGATTTTTAAAAAAATCGTATTTGTGGGCCGTGCCGCCTACCTGTCAATTCAAGCTAAATAAAACCGTTTAAAAATAGAACTTTCGTATACGAAATTTAATGAAATGTTTAAAAATTTTAACGAAGGAGTATTTTCCATGATACGCACGCATTCTTAACCACTTATGTACATATATTGCATTAACTTGGCAACAGACATAAAAATATACATACATATGTGTAGCTGATATGAAACGAAAATATATACATACATCCATGCATACCTATAAATGTACTTTCATAGTTAAATAACGCTAGCGGATGCTGGCTTTTTTCACCGTCCCATCTTATTCAACATGTATGTGCATATGTTAGTAACAATGGCCCCCTCAAAACAAGTTTATTTGCACAGTTCACAGCAAACAAACACACGCACTGTTTTCTTTGGAAATAATGTAACCTCTGTTATAACAATTTTGCTCATATGAAGTAGAAATCAAGAATTTTTTTTATGCAGAACGACAGTGGTTTTTTTTAACTTTTACTGCAAAGCAGAAATATTGAAATCCGTTTTGATAGAGGATATGTTAACAAACATTTTATGTATATTTAATAAATCTTGGAAATTTACCACGCTCTTATAGTATATAAATTCAAATTATATTAAAAATGTCCATCTCACGTAGACAAGCTTTCAAATATTAAGAACCTTTTTAAAATGGGAGCATTCTGAATGAAGTGATGGACGTACAACGATATTTAGCGACTTTATTTTGTTAGATTTATAGATAGCGGCTACACCGACATTTTTGGCAGCAGACAACTGTCTCTTTCAACGACTCAACATTTAAAATTTCGCCGTTAGCTTTGAAAATGTTAATTGATTCCACAATCGCCTCCACTCTTAACGCTCGCCTAGAATACGCTGATATCCAACGAATCCACGAAAAAAATCCAATAGTGAAATGATAACCTCTGTTCTAAGAGAATAAGAGCAGAAAAAGCAATAAATATTAAGTGAAAAAATTAATAAATTTTGACAAGCGAAGATTATAAATTTATTTATTTTAATTTATATTTAGAGCATATTAATTTTTTATGAAAACACAATTCATCAATCGTAGTTATTATTTACGGTTCACAAATATTTTCATTGTCCTTCACACAAATTACTGCCTATTAAATATCCGTTTTCTGCTTTTTCATCTAAATGAACATACAATTTTGATTAATAGTCACAACCACAAAAGCAATTTAATGAAACTCCATTGTGTCGTAAATCATTTGCTATCGAAAAAGCACTGAATTTTGCATATTTTTTTATATTACAACACAGTACAAAGTGCAGATACAAATAAGTATTGTTAAGGGCTTATATTATATAAATGCATAAATATGTATTTTAATACAATATATACATACATATATATGCATATATTTATACTACTGTTTCAAAGAAATATTGCATACATTTTTTATTTTGGTGATGGAAAAATTCGATCACAGATTATATTGAGCATGAAATTTGATGCAATTAAAGGCTATGTACCAAATGCATATGAGGAATTTTGCACTACATACATATATGCTACATATATAGCTTCCCTGTAGGGAAAATATCTTGTTTAAACCGTTTCTTTTAGCGCATTCGGAACCACTACATTCTTTCAACTGGCGTATTTAACATGGCGATGTCCTAAGCGGTGGAAATTGTTTAGAATGTAAAAAAGGAAAGGATAGGAAAGGAAAGAAAAGAAAAGAGAAGAAAAGAAAAGAAAAGAAAAGAAAAGAAAAGAAAAGAAAAGAAAAGAAAAGAAAAGAAAAGAAAATAAAAGAAAAGAAAAGAAAATGCTATTGATATTTTATGACTTTTATTTCTCTTCGAAAAGAAAGGCGTGATAATTTTGTGCATTAAGAAAGAACACATAATTAAAATAAGGAAAACTTTCAACTGAGAAAAATTCCAATTTAGGTAGTCAGAATTTCCAACTTTCGCATAAAACTCTATATTTGCTTGATAGAAAATTGTTCTATAATTTTTTCAACCAATATTATTTGTTTAAATATTTCGCACTAATAATATCAAAATTGTTTATACGTGTTTAATTAGCAAGACTGGTTCATTGTGGGGAATAATTTTAGGCTCGGCCAACGTAGCTTGTTCAGCGAGATTGGATTTTCTAGCAGTGCAACGCTTCCGCTATTACCTTTTATATCAATACTAGAAGACCCGGCAGACGTTGTCCTGCCCTAAATTTGGCCTATCTGCATACATTTTAATAAGCTTTTTCCGTCTGACTCTGCCCTCACCCCTCTTCACTTTCGCTTAATCTTTTACTCACTCCTCCCTCCGTCTTTTTCGCTTCATCTATCTCCATCTTCGTCTAATTCTATCTCTATCTCAATCTCCTTCTCCTTCTTTTTTTTTCTCTTTTCTCAATTCTTTCTCATTCTTCTGTATCCCTTATTGCCTGTCCCAGAGGGTGGTATATATTTTATTCCAGTCCCACTCCCAGTCCCACTCCGAGCCTCAGTCTCAATCCTAGTCCTAATCCCAGTCCCAGTCTTTGGATAATATATTACTCTGTACTAAAGCACTCATAAACAGATTTCATTTGATATCCATATAGTATAAGCCCTGTCTAGGCATTCACTGGCCCACGTTTTGGCCTATATCTCGAGACCCTAGTCACCCAGGGGTATGAAAATTACCCTCTATTAAAGCACTCATCAACAGCTTTCATTTGTTATCCATATTCTATAAACACATTCTAGGGGTACTCGGGTCCACGTTTCGGCCTATATCTCGAGACCCTGTACGTCGATCGCAACCAAATCGATGTAGTAACCACCGCGTGAGGTTTTCGCTACTTGTGTGAAAGCTTGAACATAATCGACGGACACATCTCTTCAAACACCGGCGACCAACTAACACACATTTTAGCCTTTATTTTTATATATATAGATTTTTATTTTTCACATTTCACTATAATATTAAAACGAAATGCAGATATTCATTGCTTTTGAAATTCGGCTTAAAAATTGCACATGGAAACACTAAAGACTCTCCTGAATTAAAACCAATGTCATAGTACCTCTAAATCGCGGGCTCCGTCAGAATGGAAGGTATTAAACAGTATTTTAAGAGGGAGTGGGCCATAGTTCTATAAATGGACGCCATTTAGGGATATCGCCATAAAGATGGACCAGGGCTGACTCTAGAATTTGTTTGTACTATATGGGTATAAAATGAAAGGTGTTAATGAGTATTTCAAAAGGGAGTGGGCCTAAGTTCTATAGGTGGATGCCTTTTTGAGATATCGCCATAAAGGTGGACCAGGGGCGACTCTTGAATTTGTTTTTACTATATGGGTATCAAATGAAAGGTGTTAATGAGTATTTCAAACGGGAGTGGGCCTAAGTTCTATAGGTGGATGCCTTTTTGAGATATCGCCATAAAGGTGGACCAGGGGCGACTCTTGAATTTGTTTTTACTATATGGGTATCAAATGAAAGATGTTAATGACTATTTTAAAAGGGAGTGGGCCTAAGTTCTATAGGTGGACGCCTTTTCGAGATATCGCCATAAAGGTGGACCAGGGGTGACTCTAGAATTTGTTTGTACTATATGGGTATAAAATGAAAGGTGTTAATGACTATTTTAAAAGGGAGTGGGCCTTAGCCTTTTCGGAAAATCGTTATAAAGGTGGAAAAGGGTTGACTCCAGAATGCGTTTGTACAATATGGGTATCAAATGAAAGGTGTTAATGAGTGTTTTAAAAGGGCGTGGGCCTTAGTTCTATAGGTGGACGCCTTTTCGAGATACCGCTATAAAAGTGGACCAGGGGTGACTCTATAATTTGTTTGTACTATATGGGTATCAAATGAAAGGTGTTAATGAGTATTTCAAAAGGGAGTGGGCCTAAGTTCTATAGGTGGATGCCTTTTTGAGATATCGCCATAAAGGTGGACCAGGGGCGACTCTTGAATTTGTTTTTACTATATGGGTATAAAATGAAAGATGTTAATGACTATTTTAAAAGGGAGTGGGCCTTAGCCTTTTCGGAAAATCGTTATAAAGGTGGACAAGGGTTGACTCCAGAATGCGTTTGTACAATATGGGTATCAAATGAAAGGTGTTAATGAGTATTTTAAAAGGGAGTAGGCCTAAGTTCTATAGGTGGACGCCTTTTCAAGATATCGCCATAAAGGTGGACCAGGGGTGACTCTAGAATTTGTTTGTACTATATGGGTATCAAATGAAAGGTATTAATGAGTATTTTAAAAGGGCGTGGCCCTTAGTTCTATTGGCGGACGCCTTTTCGAGATATCGCCATAAAGATGGACCAGGGCTGACTCTAGAATTTGTTTGTACTATATGGGTATCAAATGAAAGGTGTTAATGAGTATTTCAAAAGGGAGTGGGCCTAAGTTCTATAGGTGGATGCCTTTTTGAGATATCGCCATAAAGGTGGACCAGGGGCGACTCTTGAATTTGTTTTTACTATATGGGTATAAAATGAAAGATGTTAATGACTATTTTAAAAGGGAGTGGGCCTTAGCCTTTTCGGAAAATCGTTATAAAGGTGGACAAGGGTTAACTCCAGAATGCGTTTGTACAATATGGGTATCAAATGAAAGGTGTTAATGAGTGTTTTAAAAGGGCGTGGGCCTTAGTTCTATAGGTGGAATCCTTTTCGAGATATCGCCATAAAGGTGGACCAGGGGTGACTCTATAATTTGTTTGTACGATATGGGTATCAAACGAAAGGTGTTAATGAGTATTTTAAAAGGAGTGGGTCTTAGTTCTATAGGTGGACGCCTTTTTGAGATATCGCCATAAAGATGGACCAGACGTGACTCTAGAATTTGTTTGTACTATATGGGTATCAAATGAAAGGTGTTAATGAGTATTTCAAAAGGGAGTGGGCCTAAGTTCTATAGGTGGATGCCTTTTTGAGATATCGCCATAAAGGTGGACCAGGGGCGACTCTTGAATTTGTTTTTACTATATGGGTATAAAATGAAAGATGTTAATGACTATTTTAAAAGGGAGTGGGCCTTAGCCTTTTCGGAAAATAGTTATAAAGGTGGACAAGGGTTAACTCCAGAATGCGTTTGTACAATATGGGTATCAAATGAAAGGTGTTAATGAGTGTTTTAAAAGGGCGTGGGCCTTAGTTCTATAGGTGGAATCCTTTTCGAGATATCGCCATAAAGGTGGACCAGGGGTGACTCTATAATTTGTTTGTACGATATGGGTATCAAACGAAAGGTGTTAATGAGTATTTTAAAAGGAGTGGGTCTTAGTTCTATAGGTGGACGCCTTTTTGAGATATCGCCATAAAGATGGACCAGACGTGACTCTAGAATTTGTTTGTACTATACGGGTATCAAATGAAAGGTGTTAATGAGTATTTCAAAAGGGAGTGGGCCTAAGTTCTATAGGTGGATGCCTTTTTGAGATATCGCCATAAAGGTGGACCAGGGGCGACTCTTGAATTTGTTTTTACTATATGGGTATAAAATGAAAGATGTTAATGACTATTTTAAAAGGGAGTGGGCCTTAGCCTTTTCGGAAAATCGTTATAAAGGTGGACAAGGGTTAACTCCAGAATGCGTTTGTACAATATGGGTATCAAATGAAAGGTGTTAATGAGTGTTTTAAAAGGGCGTGGGCCTTAGTTCTATAGGTGGAATCCTTTTCGAGATATCGCCATAAAGGTGGACCAGGGGTGACTCTATAATTTGTTTGTACGATATGGGTATCAAACGAAAGGTGTTAATGAATATTTTAAAAGGAGTGGGTCTTAGTTCTATTGGCGGACGCCTTTTCGAGATATCGCCATAAAGATGGACCAGGGCTGACTCTAGAATTTGTTTGTACTATATGGGTATCAAATGAAAGGTGTTAATGAGTATTTCAAAAGGGAGTGGGCCTAAGTTCTATAGGTGGATGCCTTTTTGAGATATCGCCATAAAGGTGGACCAGGGGCGACTCTTGAATTTGTTTTTACTATATGGGTATAAAATGAAAGATATTTTAAAAGGGAGTGGGCCTTAGCCTTTTCGGAAAATCGTTATAAAGGTGGACAAGGGTTGACTCCAGAATGCGTTTGTACAATATGGGTATCAAATGAAAGGTGTTAATGAGTGTTTTAAAAGGGCGTGGGCCTTAGTTCTATAGGTGGACGCCTTTTCGAGATATCGCTATAAAAGTGGACCAGGGGTGACTCTAGAATTTATGTGTACGATATGGGTATCAAATGAAAGGTGTTAATGAGTATTTCAAAAGGGAGTGGGCCTAAGTTCTATAGGTGGATGCCTTTTTGAGATATCGCCATAAAGGTGGACCAGGGGCGACTCTTGAATTTGTTTTTACTATATGGGTATAAAATGAAAGGTGTTAATGACTATTTTAAAAGGGAATGGGCCTTAGCCTTTTCGGAAATGCGTTTGTACAATATGGGTATCAAATGAAAGGTGTTAATGAGTGTTTTAAAAGGGCGTGGGCCTTAGTTCTATAGGTGGAATCCTTTTCGAGATATCGCCATAAAGGTGGACCAGGGGTGACTCAATAATTTGTTTGTACGATATGGGTATCAAACGAAAGGTGTTAATGAGTATTTTAAAAGGAGTGGGTCTTAGTTCTATAGGTGGACGCCTTTTTGAGATATCGCCATAAACGTGGACCAGACGTGTCTCTAGAATTTGTTTGTACTATATGGGTATCAAATGAAAGGTGTTAATGAGTATTTTAAAAGGGCGTGGCCCTTAGTTCTATAGGCGGACGCCTTTTCGAGATATCGCCATAAAGATGGACCAGGGCTGACTCTAGAATATGTTTGTACTATATGGGTATCAAATGAAAGGTGTTAATGAGTATTTTAAAAGCGAGTGGGCCTAAGTTCTATAGGTGGACGCCTTTTCGAGATATCGCCATAAAGGTGGACCAGGGGTGACTCTAGAATTTGTTTGTACTATATGGGTATCAAATGAAAGGTGTTAATGAGTATTTTAAAAGGGCGTGGCCCTTAGTTCTATAGGCGGACGCCTTTTCGAGATATCGCCATAAAGATGGACCAGGGCTGACTCTAGAATATGTTTGTACTATATGGGTATCAAATGAAAGGTGTTAATGAGTATTTTAAAAGGGAGTAGGCCTAAGTTCTATAGGTGGATGCCTTTTTGAGATATCGCCATAAAGGTGGACCAGGGGCGACTCTTGAATTTGTTTGTAATGTATGGGTATAAAATGAAAGGTGTTAATGACTATTTTAAAAGGGAATGGGCCTTAGCCTTTTCGGAAATGCGTTTGTACAATATGGGTATCAAATGAAAGGAGTTAATGAGTGTTTTAAAAGGGCGGGGGCCTTAGTTCTATAGGTGAATGCCTTTTCGAGATATCGCTATAAAAGTGGACCAGGGGTGACTCTAGAATTCATGTGTACGATATGGGTATCAAATGAAAGGTGTTAATGAGTGTTTTAAAAGGGCGTGGCCTTAGTTCTATAGGCGGACGCCTTTTCGAGATATCGCCATAAAGATGGACCAGGGCTGACTCTAGAATTTGTTTGTACTATATGGGTATCAAATGAAAGGTGTTAATGAGTGTTTTAAAAGGGCGTGGGCCTTAGTTCTATAGGTGGATGCCTTTTCGAGATATCGCTATAAAAGTGGACCAGGGGTGACTCTAGAATTCATGTGTACGATATGGGTATCAAATGAAAGGTGTTAATGAGTGTTTTAAAAGGGCGTGGGCCTTAGTTCTATAGGCGGACGCCTTTTCGAGATATCGCCATAAAGATGGACCAGGGCTGACTCTAGAATTTGTTTGTGCTATATGGGTATCAAATGAAAGGTGTTAATGAGTATTTTAAAAGGGCGTGGGCCTTAGTTCTATAGGTGGATGCCTTTTCGAGATATCGCTATAAAAGTGGGTGACTATAGAATTCATGTGTACGATATGGGTATCAAATGAAAGGTGTTAATGAGTATTTTAAAAGGGTGTGGGCCTTAGTTCTATAGGCGGATGCCTTTTTGAGATATCGCCATAAAAGTGGACCAGGGGCGACTCTTGAATTTGTTTTTACTATATGGGTATAAAATTAAAGGTGTTAATGACTATTTTAAAAGGGAGTGGTGGTAGCTGTATATGTGAAGGCGTTTTCCAGATTTCAACCAAAATGTGGACCAGGGTGACCCAAAACACAATCTGTCGGATACCGGTTTTTTATTTATATATGTAATACCACGAACAGTATTCCTGCCAAGATTTCAAGGGTTTTTTATTTCGCCCTGCAAAACTTTTTCATTTTCTTCTACTTAATATGGTAGGTGTCACACCCATTTTACAAAGTTTTTTTCTCAAGTTATATTTTACGTCAATAAACCAATCGAATTACCATGATTCATCCCTTTTTTCGTATTTGGTATAGAATTATGGCATTTTTTTTTTCATTTTTCGTAATCCTCGATATCGAAAAAGTGGGCTTGGCCATAGTCGGATTTCGGCCATTTTTTGCACCAATACAAAGTGAGTTCAGATAAGAACGTGAACTGAGTTTAGTAATGATATATAGATTTTTGCTCAAATTATCGTGTTAACGGCCGAGCCGAAGGACAGACGGTCAACTGTGTATAAAAACTGGGAGTGGCTTCAACCGATTTCGCTCTTTTTAACAGAAAACTGTTATCGTCCTAGAATCTACCAAATTTCACAAGGATTGGTAAATTTTTGTTCGACTTATGGCATTAAAAGTATCCTAGACAAATTAAATGAAAAATTGCGGAGCCACGCCCATTTTTTAATTTTCTTTTAAATTTGTATTTTGTTCCACCATATCATTACTGGGGTTGAATGTTGGCATAATTTACTTATATAGTGTAAAGATGTTAACTTTTTTTTATACTCAGTTGAGCAGAGCTCACAGAGTATATTAAGTTTGATTGGATAACGGTTGGTTGTACATATATAAAGGAATCGAGATAGATATAGACTTCCATATATCAAAATAATCAGGATCGAAAAAAAATTTGATTGAGCCATGTCCGTCCGTCCGTCCGTCCGTCCGTCCGTCCGTCCGTCCGTCCGTCCGTTAACACGATAACTTGAGTAAATTTTGAGGTATCTTGATGAAATTTGGTATGTAGGTTCCTGAGCACTCATCTCAGATCGCTATTTAAAATGAACGATATCGGACGATAACCACGCCCACTTTTTCGATATCGAAAATTTCGAAAAACCGAAAAAGTGCGATAACTCATTACAAAAGACAGATAAAGCGACGAAACTTGCTAGATGGGTTGAACTTATGACGCAGAATAGAAAATTCTTTTACAAGAAGGTAATTTAAAAGTTTTGCAAGCTGTAATTTGGCAGTCGTTGAAGATATCATGATGAAATTTGGCAGGAACGTTACTACTATTACTCTATATGTGCTAAATAAAAATTAGCAAAATTGGATGAAGAACACGCCCACTTTTTAAAAAAAAATTTTTTTAAATTCAAATTTTAACAAAAAATTTAATATCTTTACTGTATATAAGTAAATTAAGTCAAAATTCAACTCCAGTAATGATATGATGCAACAAAATACAAAAATAAAAGAAAATTTCAAAATGGGCGTGGCTCCGCCCATTTTCATTTAGTTTGTCTAGAATACTTTTATTGCCATAAGTCGAACAAAAATTTACCAATCCTTCTCAAATTTTGTAGGAGCATAGATTCTATGACGGTAACTGTTCTCTGTGAAAATGGGCGAAATCGGTGGAAGCCACGCCCAGTTTTTATACACAGTCCACCGTCTGTCCTTCCCCTCGGCCATTAACACAATAACTTGAGCAAAATCAGATATATCTTTACTAAACTTATCCCACGTACTTACCTGAGCTCACTTTTTCTTGGTATAAAAAATGGGCGAAATCTGACCATAACCACGCCCACTTTATCGATATCGAAAATTACGAAAAATGAAAAAAATGCCATAATTCTATACCAAACACGAAAAAAGGGATGAAACATGGTAACTGGATTGGTTTATTGACGCAAAATATAACTTTGGAAAAACCTTTGTAAAATGGGTGTGACACCTACCATATTAAGTAGAAGAAAATGAAAAAGTTCTACAAGGCGAAATCAACAGCCCTTGGAATCTTGGCAGGAATACTGTTAGTGGTATTGCATATATAAATAAATTAGCAGTACCCGACAGATGATTTTCTGGATCACCTGGTCCACATTTTGGTCGATATCGCGAGAACGCCTTCACATATACATTTAAGGGCCACTCGCTTTTAAAACCCTCATTAATACCTTTAATTTGATATCCATATCGTACAAAAACATACCAGAGTCACCCCTGTCCCACCCTAATGGCGATATCTCGAAAAGGCGTCCACCTATAGACCTAATGCCCCCTCCCTCTTAAAATGCTCAGTAACACCTTTCGTTTGATACCCATATCGTACAAACATTCTAGAGTCACCCCTGGCCCACCCTAATGGCGATATCTCGAAAAGGCGTCCACCTATAGACCTAGTGTCCACTCCCTCTTAAAATGCTCAGTAACACCTTTCGTTTGATACCCATATCGTACAAACATTCTAGAGTCACCCCTGGCCCACCCTAATGGCGATATCTCGAGAGGGCGTCCACCTATAGACCTAATGCCCACTCCCTCTTAAAATGCTCAGTAACACCTTTCGTTTGATGCACATATCGTACAGACACCCCTGGTGGAACACCCCCTATGGAACTAAGGATCACTCCTTTTCAAAATACTCATTAACAGCTTTCATTTGATACCCATATCGTACAAACACATTATAGAATCACCCCTGGTCCACCTTAATGGGGACATCTCGAAAAGGCGTCCACCGATAGACCTAAGGCCCACTCCCTCTTAAAATGCTCAGTAACACCTTTCATTTGATACCCATATCGTACAAACAAATTCTAGAGTCAGCCCTGGTCTACCTTTATGGCGATATCCATAAATGGCGTTCATCCATAGAACTATGGCCTACTCTCTCTTAAAATACTCTTTGATACCTTTCATTTGATACACATGTTATACAACCACATTCCAGGGTTACCCCAGATTGATTTTCCTTATTTTGTCTCCATAGCTCTCAACTGAGTATGTTATGTTCGGTTACACCCGAACTTAGCCTTCCTTACTTGTTTTAATTTGACTTTAATAGTAGTAACGTTCCTGCCAAATTTCGTTATGATATCTTCAACGACTTCCAAATTACAGCTTGCAAAACTTCTAAATTACCTTCTTTTAAAAGTGGGCGGTGCCACGACCATTGTCCAAGGTTTTACTAATTTTCTACTCTACGTCATAACTTCAACTCACCTACCAAGTTTCATCGCTTTATCCGTCTTTGGTAATGAATTATCGCACTTTTCCAGTTTTTCGAAATTTTCGATATGGTTATAGACGATATTGTTCATTTTAAATACCGATCTGAGATGAGTGCCCAGGAACCTACATACCAAATTTCTTCAAGATACCGCTAAATTTACTCAAGTTATCGTGTTAATGGACGGACGGACGGATGGACATGGCTCAATCAAATTTTTTTCGATACTGATGATTTTGATATATGGAACTTTATATCTATCTCGATTCTTTTATACCTGTACAACCAACCGTTATCCAATCGAAGTTAATATATTCTGTGAGCTCTGCTCAACAGAGTATAAAAATTACAATAAAATAATATTGCGACTTTAAACTGAGATATAACCTATCCTATATTTCAAGTTAGATCAAACAACACACGAGGTGCAAAACAAATTCAAAATCGGTTCAATAGTTTAGGAGTCCATTGGCCTCAAACATAGTGACACATGTTTTTATATATTAAGATTATTTATACATATGTATATAATAGCGTGAAATGCTCATATTGCTTTATACATTTTTTTGTAACTGCTTTTAGAGAATATTTACAAAATTTGCAAACACATAAATGGTTACTAGGATATGTTTATGAAATTCACCTCTTCATCGACCAGCTTTTCGTACAGCTTTTAAGTACTCAACAGAAACTGTTTGTCCAGTATTTCATTTCTCTCCCAATCGAAAGTACTCTCGCTTCAATGGTGTTCTGGGGACATAAGAAGACAACCCGTAGCGGTTCTGAGGGCGTTGTTTTGACAGGTCTTTATTTTTTTCCAGAAAGTAACCTTCACGCTCGGTGACCATGTTGGGGGCCTGTAGCATGCAAGCGTCCAGTTAATTGCTTTGTAAGTGGTAATGAGAGTCTCCTTATCTTAGCCCAAGAGCTGCCGCTGCCGGCAAGTGATTCGAAGATTTTATTACGGCTTCGTATTGAATTTTACACCCAGTATTTTTGGATGTATGACAGTCGGCAGCATAAAGGCATCGACGTGCATGTCCAATATGGTGCTCCATATCTATCTGAATGTCTACTCATAAGGTATAGCCCAGGTAGTACTCTTAAAAGTGTAGTAAGTTTTTTCCTACTTATGGTGTAAACGTGAGGGATCTTTTAGGATCCCATTTTGGTGGGGTTCCTTTCGATGTGTCATACTCCGGTATTCACAGCCATCTTTCGTCGACTTGACGGGGGATGTGTCCCTTTGGCAATAGCTTTAATATGGCCAGGGGCATACGCAAGCAATCTTGGCCAGGTAGATTTTGCCTGGTCGTATCCTGCCTGGCGATGCCCCTGCACCCGGGGAATCATGTGAGGTGTACACGGTTTTTTAAAGTGAACGGCGAAAACATGGGGTTAGTTCAGAATTGAAGAAGTAAGAACCAAGAGCTTTTGAAACAGTCTGGCTGTCGCTAAAAATAGAGTTTTCGTTGCCGTTATTGTGTGTTTTTATCCTAATTGCGACTTCTGTGATGGCTAGTATTTCTGCCTGGAACTGGGCACTACAGTGATCGGATAGTCTGAAGGAGAGTTGGAGGTCCAGGCTTCTTGAATAGACTCCAACTCTACTGTTTAGTTTAGGGCCGCCCGTGTATGTGAAAATGCTGCCGTCCATAGCCAGCCACCTATCCGACTTCTCGCAATCATCCCTACTGGGAATGCTTGTCATAAAATTGCTTTCCGCAACTGTTGAGGTCTCGCTGCTATTGTTCCTAGGAGGAAAATTACAGTATTTGTTTGGTATGTTTTATGGTTTAGTTTTGCAACTAGATAACTCACTTAACGCAGGGCTTACTTTGCCGCTGTACGATTATCAACTTGATCCAATGGTAGGATGTCAAGAATGATATCAAGAATTTCGCTAACTTTTGTGCTCAGAGCATCACTTATGCTGATCGTGTAAGATTTTGAACTTAGGCTGGACACCTGCGGTATAAATACATCTGCATATATTGGGGTTGAGTCGCCGAAGTAGTCATTCTGTTTCAGTTTTTGTCCAAAACGCCTAGGAATCGGACCTTGTCTTCCAGATTTAAGCGCACACCACTAAGTTATAGCAATTTAACGATGTTTCTTTGCATCGTCTGTTTTATAGGAGAAGCTCGACTATGTCGGAATTAACGCTGATCGTGGTATCTGTAGGTCCATAGGGAAACCTCTAAAAATAAATAAATGTAAGGCGCCATAAGCGTCCGAAGAGATTTTGGGCCGAGCTTCTCTTCCAATTTGCGTCGTGCTCCTCATTATTTTTTCTACAAATTGGCCGGACGGGACCTACTTGTTTTACGCTGGCAGATGAATTTGCACTGAGAGCTTTTCATGGCAGAAATACGCTCGGAGTGCTTGCCAAACACTGCCGAGGGGCGACCCGGCTTAAACAATTTTCTTCTAATTTAAAAAACTTGTTTCTAAAATTTGGCGTTCATTTGCCCGGGGCGTGAACCCAGGATATTCGGTGTGGATGGCGGAGCACGCAACCATCTCACCACGGCGGCCGCCAAGGGAAACCTCTACTTACTTTAAAAAAAAAAAGTATGAAGGCCTTTTTAACTTTAATAAATGGAAGCCTTTATATATCCCAATTCCTTTAAAACCTCGCAGCTCATCGTAATGTGATCAAGGATAAAACATACTGTATACAATTACAGCCGGGTATAAAAAATTAACCAATAAAAATGTGAGTGGTGGCAGCCATAAGCGATTATTTAATGCAATAAAAATGACATAAAATATCCCACATTTATGTTTGTTGGCTTAAGAAATAAATAACAAAACGCCCACATAAAGTAATTACATGTAAATACTCATAACAAATCGTAATCGCGGTTGCCAGACGCTGCATTTTTTTTTTTTTTTTTGATACCACCCTTAAAAAAAAGCTTACATTTCCTTAAAAAAGGGGAAAATTCAATGTTATCAGTAAGAATTTCTTATTTTTGTAAAAATATTAGGTTAAGTTGAGCTGGCAATGAAACAGGTGAAACTTTGGTGTTACCAGAAGTTTGTATAACGATCAAATTTAAAAACCGCACCAAAAAGCAGGGCCTATGTTATAAAATAACTCCATCCTCTTGGAAAATGCTAGAAGATTTCCAAGACCTATGTCACTTGCTGCTTCTAGATCTGACAGCTCTATTACCTGGAGTGTTAGACTTACAAGTTCAGAGTATGAGCAGAAAGAGTTCTCGATCGTTTCTTCCTCAAACACGCAATTCCTACACCTTTTAACATTGACCAAGCTTATTTAAAAGCATGCGATGCCAGAAGTCAGTGTCCAGTCAGACTAGCTGCATGAATCTACAGTCCTCTAGTTTAAATGGTAGAAGTATTTTAGTAAGTCTAAGCTTGTTAAATTTATACATGACTTTCGACACTTTTTAGCCCCGCACCTGGGTCCACGCCTTTCCCGTTTCGTCAGTCATGTGCAACTCTAGCCTACTCTTAATCTCTCCCAATCTAATTTGGACGTCCGCGAAGCAAGCTTCTAGTGATGCGCAACAATTTTCTCTCGCTACTATTTTATGAGGTCTGTAAAATTTGTGTTGTTATGCTACTGACTTTACCTGTCTGATTTTATTGCGTCATGCCTTTGTTGATAAATTTCCATCTCTGGGCGAGCTCTTCACCTTTGTGTTTACACATCGAGCTTCCCAATTTCTTGGTACTCACACCATTCTTATTAGAATTCCAAAAAACAAGAACAGGTAACAGGTAACAGCAGATCAAAAGATACACAGCTCTTGTCCTAAAGGAATTAAAGTGGCGTTTGTGACCTAAAAAACCTACCCCTAACGGGTTGGGGGCTTAGAATATACCCTGGCTGGCGATGTTACTGTGCCCGGGGACCCATGTGAGGTGTATACGGATTTTTAAAGTAAACGGTGGCAATTTACTGTTACTTCAGAATTTAAGAAGTAGGAAACAAGAAATTTTAAAGCAGCCTGGGTGTCGCTCAAAATATATATTTCGTTGCCATTGTTGTGTGTTTCTATCCTAATTGCGGCTTCCGTGATGGTTGATATTTCTGCCTGGAACTGGACACTACAGTGTTCGGATAGTCTGAAATAGAACATTTATTGTGGTCATATTAAATTGTACCCAAGATAGGTGGGCTTCCAATTTAATGGTGATTGTTACCGGAACGTTCCGGATCTATATCCGGCAAAGAACCATCAATATCTCTTTATGTCGCTAGCCTGGTAAACGCTGTTTTGAGGTTGGTAGTACGAAATGGTCCGCTTCTATGTGGAATGCGTCCCGGGTAGGTGGCTGCGCAGGAATATTTTCCGTCAATTGCTGTGTGATGATGAGCCTTAAGAGGTAGTCCTCAAACGAGAGTATAGTGTGCTCAAATCAATAACAACTACTGCTCCAAAATGATTATCTTTTCCTCCTTCACAATGTGAGGGACTCACCAACGCATATACGTACTATGAAATAAGTTACCTGCTACTGTGTGTGATCGCTTATATGTAAGATGGTTTTCCTTGTATTGTGTTCAAAATTTGTTCTTTATTCCCCGACGGGTTACTTTCAACAATTCTGGTTGAGGACCATAGTAGAATTATAACAATATGAAGTACAAGTATGTATATTGCGATTATCGCAAATTTTGTGTAGCAAAATGCACTTTAGTTGGCGAAAATTCTCGAAGATGATTTTCAACCGATAAAATTTCCCATAAAATTATATATGGCTACAACAACAACAACAACCCAAAGAATCTATTCCTGTTCGTCCCAACCTGTATAAATACATCCAAACATTAACTAAATAACTACCCCAGCGGGTTAGGGGGCTTAGAATATACCCGCGGCAGGTATGCCTGTCGTAAAAGGCGATTAAGGATCAAACTGATTCAAGTATGACTTAACTAGATTTTAAATTAACTGTACTTTTTGAGATGTCTGAACAACAACTATGAGCAGTGATGCCAACTGCCTTTCCGGTCATACTTTTGTGTAGGTTTCAAAAAACGCATCACTTTTATAGTGTACTATTGCTCACATTGGCAAAACTGGCAGTAAATTACAATAAATTGTGAGTAGAAAGAAATCACTACCACACTGGATTGAGCTATGTGTATGTGTATGCATTAAGGTTTGCGGTAATTCAGCAGTTATGTCTCAATCAATAACAGTATTCATTAATAATTTCCTAAGATCTTTTAGCCACTTGAAGATTGATGATTGCCGTCAAAACAAAGAAAATTTGTAATAATTTACTCAACTGTCGGTGAGACTTGGCCTACATTCAATATTTATATGCGATTGTTTTTTTTTTAATTCATTCGGCATTAAGTTGTAATTAATTAGAAAGGAGATTTCTCATAAGTACTTATATATGTATGTATGTTTTTAAAGTATGGTGCCTCAAATATGGAGCGAGTAGCATTGGTGACTAATACCAAATTGAATGGGCGATTAAAAGTTTTGCCAAGATAAAATCGTCGATTTAAGATGGGGTATTTCTTGCTACATATGTTGAAGATGGCAGGTGGAACGATTGTAGCATGGCTAAGAAAAATATTTCAGGGCTACACTAAACGGAACTACGTCCCGCAATCTTCGATAACGGTTTGAATAGTCCTCATACTGAAAACGGGAAGAACCAGTCATCTACAGGCCTATTAATTTATAATCCCTTCAGCACAAACACCCTAGAGAGATTAATAGTGGATTTATATATATTGTAACGATTTTCAGGGAACTCCGCTTATTTGCAAACTTCTGCTTACGTTCTATCGCTGAACTGTTGAATAAAACACTCCAATATTCTGTATTAAAAATGGTTTTTATTAGACTACTTTGAAAGTACTTCACAATTAAACTTCACTTCGCAACTGATAGCGTGTTCAAAACAAACTGATTCTGCTTACTCAGCGTTTGCTCCTTTTATACTTTATGCTGTGTTGTTCGCATACTTCTAGGCGTTTCTTCTTTTTGAATTTACTACTTGCTTACCAGCTATAAACTCACCAGCTATAAACTACAGATGCACGTGTATAATTTCTCATATCCGAGTGTATATGTGAGTGATACTTCCACCGATGATTGCCTGCTTTTGTGAGTATCTCAGATATATGCATGGGTTTGTGCATATCTCCCCGCTTCTTGTTTGTACATATGTGTAGACATAATGATTGATTTGTTTATATAGATACAAGTCACTATTTAGTATCGGCTTAGCGATGATAGTATGCCTTAGTGTTGCTAATATTCGTCACAATATTAAATCGAATATGAATAAAGCTTAATTCTCTGCAGCATCGCATGCTTCCACCAAAGACAAGTCGGTTGATTTTACATTGCATAGGGAGGTCATGAATATAGAAAAGGCACTGTGTTTGCGCGGCGTAGGCTGTCACCCGTCCCATCACCCTCTTGTACATACGTATAGCTATGAATTTATATATAACCCGTACCGTGTATTGTATTCGATCTCTTGAATTGTATTTTTTTTCATATTGAAATATCCCTAGAATCAATGCATTGTATCTACCCTTAACTTCCCTATTGGGAATCCTCATGGCCGTGTGGCAGCCTCCACCGCGCAAAATCCACCAAATCAAATTCGCCGCAAGGACAGGATGGCGATCTGGCATGATCGCCACCTGTCAAAAAAACCACCACCGTGTTGATCATTATATTGTGCTATCGTGCGAACTAAAGTTTTCTAAATTTGATTGGCATTTTTTTTAATATTCATTTTTTGTGATATACAAATCATCGGTTTCTTTTCCTCATGTATTTTTATCATTCCAAAGGGTCGGAATATTTAGTTTATCTTTAAAATATCTTGTATATGCTGATAGTTACACAAGGATATGCTAATTGTGTCTTAAAAGTGAATAATAATTCTCTCGTAAACCCATAATAAAGTTGATAAGCCATAAATTGATCTTCAATATAAAAACCCGAGTGTTTTGATTGGGAAAATTTGCTACAAGGTGAAAGAGTAAAAGGCGGCTAAGCAATAACCACAATTCCGCTGCTACGACCCGGAAGGTTTATGCATTGTTGGACAAGCAACGTATTGTATTTGGTATAATATCCGTGGAAGATAGTGCCAAGAGGTAAAGATCGCTAAGCAACACCCGTCTAGAGGAGGAGGAGCGACAGCTAGAACCAATTTAACAGCAATAACACTGACGCAGCACAAGCCGCCACCAGCAGCCCAAACCGCCACCAGCCCCACTAATACTGATTTTCAACCAACCGGTGAGTACCATCTCCTCATTACCTAATGGTCCTTCGTCGCCATTGACGAACCCAGCCCCCTTAAAACATAATAATACTCCTCAAAGTATATCCCCAATTAAAATTTGGCGATTCCCAAGAGCTACATATATAGATTTTCCCGCCATTTACATAAATTTCCCGCCAAAAAATACACTTTCCCGCCAGAAAAATATATACATATATACATATCGCGGTGCAGTACAGACCCAGCAAATCCCACTCATACTTTTACAAAATTAACTTGTGTCCCTTGCGGTATAAATTAAATACATATCTCCACATTTACATTGTTGACGATACCCAGCAAAAAATTCGGCCACTTTCACATAGTCTGAAATACCCAGCAGCAAATTCTGCAGGTCATCCCAACTTGTCTCAGACTACTCCCAATTAATCTAACTGGTCCTAACCTACCCACTCTTGACCGATAGGAAAGCTTCTGCCTTTGGTATTCCCTCATAAATAAACACCAGGCAGTCCCAAAAAATTCCCAAAATAGCTAAAGTAAAACTAAGCAAGTCCTTTTTTAGAATGGCTACCGTGGTCGAAAATAAATTTATATCCGAAACGGATCTCTTTTCGGATTACTGCGCTCGGTTCGGCACAACCGAGATCCAAGATAACACCGAGGCATCCCTAAAGATAAAAGATAAAAATATAGATGTGTTCTGGGAAAGGGTACAGAGCGCATATGACGCCGTCGTAGAGTCAGATGACAACGACCTTCCCGAAAACTTTAAGGCCTCAGCCTTCAATAAATACCGCGCCTGTCTTATAGCATATGAAGACACAAAGGCAAGAATAGGCGATCAGCTCCAGCTAAGGGTACTAAGCAATCCCGTCCCCGCTACAACGACCACTCCCCAAGAAAATTCCGGGATGCACCTCAAAGTACCCGCCTGTGACACCGAAGTCTTTTACGGGAGTTATGATCAATGGCCGTCCTTCCGTGACATGTTCACGGCGGTCTATATCAACCACCCCAAACTCTCGAGCGCCCAAAAACTGTACCACCTCAGGTACAAAACCCAAGGAAAAGCCGGCCAGATAGTAAAACAATTTCCACTGAGTGATGACAACTTTGCTCTGGCTTGGGAAGCTCTTAAATCGCGTTATGAAAATAAAAGAGTCCTGGTCGACAACCAAATCAAAGCCCTCATGACCCTCAAGCCCATTCCGACTGAAAACAGCGAAGACATCCAGCGATTGCAATCCTCCGTTAATAACTGCCTCCAGATATTAGCAACCCAACAAGTCTCGACAGACAGTTGGGACCCCATATTAATATATCTGGTAACCTCAAAACTGCCGGAGAATACAGTTGCGCTTTGGGAGCAATCTTTAAGCTCCAGAAGAGACCTACCGAACTGGTCCCAAATGGATCAGTTTTTGACTACTCGCTACGAGATAGTGGAAAGGGTGGATCAATGGCGACCAGCCAAAACCCGATATAACCCACCCTCCACTAATTTCTCAAAGCCTCCCACAAGTCAAAACAATCCCCAGTCCAGGCAGGCTCAAACCCCTAACCAAAGCCGCAACCCCCCGCAGAACAACAACTACTCTCAAACTCGCACAAATGCTCATGTGGCCGAGCATCAAAAAGTATACGCCTGCAGAAAGTGCAAGCAGAACTCCCACAAGCTACAAAGCTGCTTGCATTATAAAAAGCTGGCAATCCCCGAACGGAAAAAATTCGTGAGAGAAAGCAATCTCTGCGAAAACTGCCTGTCACAGACCCACCTCGTAAAAGATTGCACAAGCACAGGAACGTGTCTATACTGCCAAGGTCGCCACAACTCCACCCTCCACGATACCGGAATATCACACCAAACCAATGGCCCTCGAAGAACGGCAGCCCAAGTAGCAACAACTCAGGATGTTACCAACCCAGCTCCCAATGAGGAAGTTCCCACCACCTCAAACGCTGCCCGCATTCAATCTTTGTATGCGGAAAATGATAGCAAGATCATTCTCCCAACAGCGATAGTGTCCATAGAACACCGAGGGGACTGCTTCAGGCTCAGAGCCTTAGTGGATCAAGGGTCAGAGCGTAGCTTCATCTCGTCGAAAGCTCAAATCAAGCTAGGCCTCCCATATACCCACTCCCTATTTGAAATATCGGGAATGGGAGGCGGAGTAGTACAAACCTCCAACAAGCTATGCTCACTGACCCTAGTCTCAAATGAACACAAGGTAAAAATAAAGGCCCAGGCAATCGTGCTACCTCGGCTCACTAGGCAACTCCCAACACTCACGCTAAATAACGACCAAATGCGTAAATGGTCCCATCTCAAGCTAGCAGACCAGAACACTCAGAACCCCTCCCAAATTGATCTGGTATTAGGCAGTGATCTTATCCCACAAATAATGCTAAATGGCATAGAAAAGATCTCGCCCACACTGCTAGCACAAAACACGATATTTGGCTGGATAATAAGTGGCCAAACCCCCGAAAAGGTCGGATCACACTCCTCTCAAGCGTGGGAAGTGACGAATGTCCAGCTGAATGAACAGCTAAGGCAATTCTGGGAAATCGAAGAAATACCCAGAACGCGAGTGGAAACCCCAGAAGATAAAATGTGCGAAGACTTTTATAAAAGCACAACCACTCGCATGGATGACGGTCGATATATGGTTCGGCTCCCCTTTAAACCAACATTCCCGAACGATATCGACCTAGGTCAGTCCCGTACTGCAGCCCTACGACAGTTCCACGGCATGGAACGTTCCCTCTCAAAAAAGGGCGATCTCAAGCAGCAGTACGACCAGGTACTCGAAGAATATCTGTCCCTAGGCCACATGGAAGAATGCAGTCCCAATGAAATAGAATCCCTGGGTAAATACTGCTCATTCTATCTCCCTCACCATGCAGTCGTAAGGCCAGACAAAAAGACAACAAAAGTCAGAGTTGTGTTCAACGCCTCCAAAAAGTCGGGTTCCGGTCACTCCCTCAACGATGTTTTATGTACCGGACCAACCCTCCAACCCGATCTCCGACTTATGTTGCTGAAATGGCGAACATATAAATATGTGTTTAATGGCGACGTCGAGAAAATGTACCGCCAAATTCTCTTGCACCCCGATGACCGAGACTACCAACGGATAATATTCCGAACCCCCGAACACAGTCCAATAAAGGACTACAAGTTAAAAACGGTCACCTTCGGGGTTAACTGCGCGCCTTTCCTGGCTATTCGCACTATACACGAGCTGGCGAAAGACATAGCCGATTCCCATCCACGCGCAGCCCCAATACTAAAATCCGAGACGTATGTTGACGATATTTTATCTGGCAGTCATGATCTTCAATCAGCCGAGCAATCCCTAACAGAGACCATAGACGCTCTCAATTCAGCCGGCTTTCCCCTAAAAAAGATCACGGCAAACCATCCCAACATCCTCCAAAAAATAGCGAAAACTGATCTGCTGGAAACAAACTTTCTCGAGTTCGAAAAGACTAGCACCGCCAAGACCCTGGGCATCCAGTGGAACGCCCTAACGGATACATTCTCGTATACCGTCGACTCAAATCCGGCATCAACGGCAGCCACGAAGCGGCAAATCCTCTCCTCCATTGCGAAACTTTTCGATCCCGCAGGGTGGCTAACGCCAATTATGATCCAAGCAAAAGTCTTGATGCAAGAGCTATAGCTAGACGGGACTGACTGGGATGAGCCAGTGAAACCCCTCCGTCTCATCAAGTGGGCGCAGTTCGCCGACAATCTCCCAACGATCTCGGATATTCAAATACCACGCTGGATAAACTACCACCCCGATGAACCAGTTGAGCTCCATGGCTTCTGCGACGCTTCGGAAAAGGCTTATTGCGCGACACTTTACGTAAGAACCACCGTAGGAACTCAAGTATTCTCTCACCTTTTAGTCTCTAAAGGGAAAGTGGCCCCCCTAAAAACCGTAAGTTTACCACGACTAGAGTTATGCGGCGCGGTCTTATTAGCCAAGTTAGTCGCAGTTGTCCAATCCCATCTCGGCCTCAATCAGCGAAAGTTAACCCTGTGGTCTGACTCCGAAATCGTTTTAGCCTGGCTTGAGAAACCACCTCATTCCTGGAAAACCTATGTCTCCAATCGAACTGCGCAGATCATCGACCTCATCGGCAATGCCACTTGGCGACATGTACGCAGCAAGGATAATCCCGCAGATATGGGCACCAGAGGATGCACCCCCCTCGAGCTAGCTAGCTCATCGCTATGGTGGAATGGCCCAGAGTGGCTTTCCCGACCCCCCGAGGACTGGCCAACACCAACGGCCAGGAATATTGTACCCCCCGAACTTCGCCGAGTCGAATCACTGCATGCAGCGG
This sequence comes from Eurosta solidaginis, assembly GCF_040869045.1. Taxonomy (NCBI): domain Eukaryota; kingdom Metazoa; phylum Arthropoda; class Insecta; order Diptera; family Tephritidae; genus Eurosta; species Eurosta solidaginis. Next base: position 227,278,878 of record NC_090320.1, on the reverse strand, counting down.
AAGAGTCGGAAGACTTCTTGGAACGGTTCTCCTCCTATCCCCGCGCCCTACGCGTAACAGCGTATATGTTGAAGTTTGTAACTCGGCTGAGAACTGCTGTAGGAGGCAATCGTACCCCTAACGATCCCGCCCTCTCTTACGCCGACGTCATGCGCGCGAAAACCCGTCTGCTAAGCTTGACTCAGTCGAGATTCTTCGCTTCCGAAAGAGCCTCCCTCGAAAATTCAAAACCAATCGGAAAGCGAAGTCCCCTACTGGCACTTGACCCCTTCCTGGATACAAACGGGATTCTCCGTGCCAACGGCAGATTAGTAAACGCCGACATGACCTACAATGAGTGTCATCCTATCATTCTCCCCGAAAAGGCGAGATTTACTTCCCTCTATATAAGGTTTCTACACGAGAGCTTCCTCCATGCGGACCTCCGCCTCCTGCAACAAGCTATGAGGCAGGAATTCTATACCCCCCGACTCAAACCTCAGCTAAAAAAATGTATATTCCAATGTAAAGTCTGCACCATTCATAAGCGACAAACGCAATCCCAAATAATGGCAGCTTTACCCCCCCAACGATGCACTTCCGCGCCCCCTTCACTACTACTGGCGTAGACTTCGCCGGCCCATTTCACATCAAAGCTTCGATGCTCCGATCTCCAACCCTCGTAAAAGGTTATGTGGCCGTTTTCGTTTGCTTCACTACCAAGGCGATCCACCTGGAATTGTGTTCGGATCTCACTAGCAAGGCTTTTCTCGCTGCCTTCGCCCGGTTTGTAGGGCGTCGAGGGTACCCGAAGCAAATGATGAGCGACAACGGCACAACATTCATTGGTGCTAAGCGAGCTACCGAAGTAGAGTTCGTCACCTTCCTCAACGAAGTCTCGACAGATATTGTCAAAAAGTATGCGCCACAAGGCATCGATTGGAAATGTATACCCCCAGGCGCACCCCACATGTGCGGATTATGGGAATCTGCCGTCAAAAGCTTTAAAACCCATTTTAAAAAGGTTGCCGGAACACACAGCTTCACCTTTGAGGAATTCTCAACCCTATTAATTCGTATCGAGGCCGTTCTCAATTCTCGCCCTATCTCCCCGCTTTCCCAGGATCCAGCGGATCTCACCGCCCTCACACCCGGCCACTTTCTCCGAGGCGCACCCCTTCTCGCCATCCCTGAGCCGAACTATGAACACCTCTCTATGATCAACCGGTGGGACCGGTTGAAAGTTTTACATCACCAATTCAGCAAACGCTGGAAGAATGACTATCTCATGGAGTTACATAAGCGTTATCGATGGCAAACCGCTCAACCCCCCCCTAAAATCGGCGATCTAGTCGTCATTAAGGAAGACAACCTACCCCCTACCGAATGGCGCCTAGGACGCGTGGAAGACACCCATATCGGAAGGGACGGCCATATTCGAGTAGTCGACATACGCACCCAGAATGGCGTACTCACCAGGCCCATCACCAAATTGTGTTTTCTACCGACCTCTGAACCTGAATCAGGCCCTCAGGGCTCGGCAGCATCCCCAGAACGTTATACAGTCCAACCCCCTGCGCTATCGCAAGATTCACACCAATAATCATCACCCCTACCCACACTCTCCTCCCAACATCATGAGTGACTAACACGTATTTATCCTATCTTCCTCAGATGGATCGCCAACGCCCCCCGGTTCCCACACCGCGCCGTTCCTTGGCATCCCAAGTGACAAGGCCAACGATCTCACCACGAAATGCCGATGCCGTCGCCGACTATCGACGATGCCGTTTGTGTATGCGGCACCACGCGCTCTCGACTTGCCCACTGTTTACGGCCATGGAACCCCAACAACCCGCCATGATTGCCAGGGCGCACAAATACTGCACCAACTGCCTGGCATTGTCCCATCACACGAGCGTGTGTACGTCCCGCGAGCGCTGTCACGTATGTGGGCTCCATCACCACACACTACTCCACCGCGAAATAGGGAGTCGCCAACCCCCGCAGCCGGGGCGCCATCATCGTCAGTCGCGCCGACGCAAACCACCAAAACGCAGCACTCATCAACAACAACCGGCAGCAGCATCGCCCACACCCCGTTCCCGGCGTAACCAGCGCCCACCGACCGTGTCAGACCGCACCATCCGATGCACCGCTACCGGTTTACGAACTGCCACGTACAAAACCAAAGTGGGCAAAATCCTAATCAAGGAAGCAGTTCGAGCTCTGACCGAGCTGCAGCACACGTTAGGCGCTTAGTACGCCTAGGCGGGCCAGGATGTTTGCGCGGCGTAGGCTGTCACCCGTCCCATCACCCTCTTGTACATACGTATAGCTATGAATTTATATATAACCCGTACCGTGTATTGTATTCGATCTCTTGAATTGTATTTTTTTCATATTGAAATATCCCTAGAATCAATGCATTGTATCTACCCTTAACTTCCCTATTGGGAATCCTCATGGCCGTGTGGCAGCCTCCACCGCGCAAAATCCACCAAATCAAATTCGCCGCAAGGACAGGATGGCGATCTGGCATGATCGCCGCCTGTCAAAAAAACCACCACCGTGTTGATCATTATATTGTGCTATCGTGCGAACTAAAGTTTTCTAAATTTGATTGGCATTTTTTTTAATATTCATTTTTTGTGATATACAAATCATCGGTTTCTTTTCCTCAGGTATTTTTATCATTCCAAAGGGTCGGAATATTTAGTTTATCTTTAAAATATCTTGTATATGCTGATATTTACACAAGGATATGCTAATTGTGTCTTAAAAGTGAATAATAATTCTCTCGTAAACCCATAATAAAGTTGATAAGCCATAAATTGATCTTCAATATAAAAACCCGAGTGTTTTGATTGGGAAAATTTGCTACAAGGTGAAAGAGTAAAAGGCGGCTAAGCAATAACCACAATTCCGCTGCTACGACCCGGAAGGTTTATGCATTGTTGGACAAGCAACGTATTGTATTTGGTATAATATCCGTGGAAGATAGTGCCAAGAGGTAAAGATCGCTAAGCAACACCCGTCTAGAGGAGGAGGAGCGACAGCTAGAACCAATTTAACAGCAATAACACTGACGCAGCACAAGCCGCCACCAGCAGCCCAAACCGCCACCAGCCCCACTAATACTGATTTTCAACCAACCGGTGAGTACCATCTCCTCATTATCTACACTGGAACAACAGAAATGTACCCTACGTGTTTTTCTGGACAATGTCTAGAGTTTCAGCGATATCTGGAAACGAGAAATCACGAAAAGTATCAACTCGATTCAAGTACATCAGGCCTTACGAAATTTGTTTGGACTCCACGTTAAGCTCCAGAGTTAACATGTCGCAATGGATACTATGGGGGCCACAAAATCGGCAAATAGAAAAATGCCATGGGGTGGGATTTTATCACTAATGCTGTGGACGCTGGTCATAGACTAACTGCTTGGGCGGTTCGACAGAGGTCCGGACAAAGTCGCGGCGTATGCAGATAACGTCTCAGTTATCACACGCGGCAAATGTCTATCAACAATCAGCTCTCTGCTGTATTAGGCGCTTTGGGATGTACATGCCTAGACACCTGAAGTCGGGCTAACCGCCAATATGGAAAAACCGATTTAGTGATATTTACTAGGAAGTTCTAGGTCCCTGATTGGACTAAGCCTTATCTTAGAGGTGTAACACACAACACAAGATATCTAGGAATTATACTAGATAGAAAGTTGTTATGGAAAATTTATGTGAAACTAAGAGCGAAAAAAAACCTTCGAGGCATTGTATGCATGCATGTTAGGTCTATAGCCCAAACTCTCCCATTTGGTATTTGCGGCAATTTTCAAACCCATATTTTACTATGCGGTCTTAGTTTGCTGGACGGTAACACAATATAGTAAGTATAGCAAAACTCTAGGGGAATATGCAGATCATTAATGCTAAGCACAACGGGAGCCCTTAAGGTTACGCCGACAGCAGTATTGCATGCCATGCTGCATATCACGCTCATAGATCTTATGACCAAATATATAACGATAGCAGCTGCAATAAAGCTTACGCTCGCAGCAGCTTGAGTGCAATCCCCTTTGACCATAACGCCTTCTTGTATAAGGCGCACGGACTACATGGTTCTGTGCCAGATATTCGAAGAACATCTTGGAGCCACAATACAGACGGAGGGCTAGCGCAGTTGTGCGGAAATGGGAGAACATAAAAAACATATTGTACCGAATTTACTGCAATTCCTTTACTTGCAATCTTCTGGCAACGTTCGTATCGCAAAACTGTTGAATAAATAACTCGAATATTGAATAATGCAAAAATGGCCTTTATTAAAGTACTTCAAAATAACACTTATACTTTGCAACGAATAGCTTGCTTAATAACCAAACTGATTTATAGCTCAAATGAAACTGACTTCCGCCTCCACTGTTGTCGCCCTTTTATACTGTCCGATATTTCTAGGCTTTTCTAATTCCAGAACTTACTAGTTAGTTATAAATTTCTCAACAACAACTACAGATGTATTATTTTTATAGCTTCTCTCATACCCTATGCGCTTGTATGTGTGAGCGACACTTCCACAATCACAATTGCACACCTTTAGGAGCATCTCGGATAAGATATCTGCATGTGTTTGTGCATCTCTTCTCCGCTGCGTGTACATACATAGGTGTAGACAAAATGATTAAATTATTGATGTGCATTCACGTCACTGCTTAGCATCGGCATAGAGATGGCAGTACCCCTTAGTGTTGCTAACATTCGTAACAATATGTATGACGATGGTTTCGAATTACCGAAAGGGGTCTGCTGTTTTCTGTGTCGATCCAGAAATAAGTAGATTCTTCAGGCTACCAGATAACTGCAGTGTCTTTCAAGCGGAAATGTGAAAAAAAGAAGCGGAAGTTCTGGATTAAGCGTGCTTACTCTGCAATCGCGTCAATACACATATTGATAGTCAGGCGGGGATCGAGGCAATAATCACTCGCAGTACTTCATAACAAAGTGTTCTGTAGTGCAAAAAAGCACTACCGAGACTTCGCTATGGTTGGACTATACATCTTTACTGAGTTTGTGGTCATAAAGGAATAGAAGGTAACAAAAAGGCCCATGAGTTGACAAAGGAGGTTGCGGCACTCGATGTTTCAACGAAACATATCCCAATACATTTCGGAGAAATTAAAAGGAAGCAAGACTTGCATATTTCCCATCAAACAGGAAGGTGTGCGTCTGAAAAATGTCAGGAGGCATGCGCAAATGCGACGATGTTAGACTCACAAAGTTGGTCACAAATTTAAAGGGAGAATAATTAAGGCTTACGATGGGCACTTTAACAGAATATTGCCTTCTCTCGTTATATGCTTATAAGCTATAACTCGTCATTATTGTGGCGAATGTTGACATCACTATGCTGTTAGTAAATAAACTCAACAACAAAACACAACAAGCAGCGACAATCCTGTACTAGGCAACGAGGAGATGTCTCACACACACACATGTAGTCATAAGCAGAAGTAATTACTCACACATACACACGCATGTGGCTAGTAGAAAAGCATAAACTACAAATATACATGTATATAGCTGGTAACCAAGCATGAGATACCATTTCGCGAAAACCGAGAGTATAAAAGCAGCGCAAGCTGAGGAATCAGTATTCAGTTTGATTAAAACATGCTTTTGTGAAGTACGTGATATTGAACTATAATTGTACTACTCCCAAAGTAGACTAAATAAATACCATATTGCAATACTGAATATTGGAGTTATTTATTCGACAGTTCAGCGATACGAACGTCAGCGGAAGGTGCAAAATAATCGGAATTCCCCAAAATGCGTTACAGTATTAATAGATATAAGAAGTGCGAGCTGCAGAAAATAAACGATTGAGGACTATACTACCTTCTAGGATGGAATTATTTTAAAACTTAAGTCTTGGCAACACTATGGACTTCTTCAGTATATGTGTTGTCTTTATTGGTAGGCTAGTTAAACATAGCCTAAGTGCTTGAAGTTTTCGAAATCCGACACATCTAAAACTAGGAACGCGTTTATGTCAGCTTAGTCATATTTGGTTTTATGGCAGCAGTCATAACGTTTAAAAACTTCGAAAAAGTTTTTACTTTTAAGTTGTACGAATCGGAGGATATCCGCAAATATAGTGAAAGCAAAATTATAAACCATGAAAAGTGAGGTTCGTCTTATTCATCCCAAATCCCTTATGCTTCTGCTATTTTAAAGCTTAGCGAGTCGCAACTTCTAATCACTTTATTCTCTTTACTTGCGCAGCATTAATTTTTAAATTCATGTTATTACTTTATTCGAAATGACATACATATAGCGCATTATAAATGAAATTTCACCTCAACAAAATTGCTCTTAATATTTGATTCACCTTTTGTGCGAGTGTGAGAACTTAATGATAGACATAAGGGTCGACACTACAAAAACCATCATTACCATATTCTAATAGTCATCAACGTCTCAACTTTAATGCCAAACCTTAGATGACGCAACACGTCACATCATGGCAAACTCAAAGGCTATTAGGACACTTCACTTTGCCCGCCAGTTAGGCAGCCAAGCAACTTTACCTATAGAGCACGCTGCATGCAATTAGTAAGTGTTTTCCAATTGGTGGCTGCACTCTTTCCGGCTAACAAATACATACGTACATACTAATTTACATACTATGTACATAGTGGTAGGCAAATGCAGTAGAAGGAGCTATTAAGCACACGCACACACATACACAAATCTTTAATCGAGCGCTTATAGTGTTGGGCGCCATCACAAACAGACCTGAGATAACTACTTGATATGCAGGAGCTTTCACAAGCCATTCAGTGCCTTCTAACAGAGCCATACACAAGTTCATGCACATATATACTTACACTTAGAAAAAACTTACTTTATTTGCGCTTAAGCGTTTAAACGATGGCCTTTCCGATGCTTTTTGGTTGTTATCAATGGAGTGTCGTTTGACGTTGCGAGTTCCAAGCCCAGCGCACAGCCCGCTGGATGGGGATGATAGTATTATTTGCACGTTTATACATCAAGCCGCTGGATCCAGGACAGGCGTCTGCTTGCAGCTGCCTCTTGTGGTGGACAGACGCTGCTAATGAAAATCCCGCAGCTAGCTCTGAAACCGAGTATGAGTGAGTGCCGTAGCCAGGTTGTCGCTTTTTCACATTAGCAGAGGATACTTGGCCGCAAGCGACCGAAAGTTGTGAGCTTCAATCGCATGCAAAAGAATTGCTCTGAACAACTTGCGTGGACGGCTCTACCGACAGAAAAATCACTTGCCACAAAATGGGTAAGAATTTCTTACTTTTATGTACAACTTTTCAATAATTTGAGGGACAATTCTTCTTCATATTTTTCAATTAAGAATAGGTTAGGTTTCCACTCGCCAAAATTTTTGTCCATACTGAATGCCCTCAGTATGTCACGAATGGTGGCAAATTCGTGCAAATTGATAACTTTTTGATAACTTTCTAGCGTTTCCAACGAACCATCTGCTTCTTTAATAAACCTTAGTATGAGTAAAAGATATACTTTCCCAAACTCTGCCCGACTGTCGAAAAACCTCGAGCCCAGAAAACTGAGTCATCTTGAGTTAAGAGTAATGAATTAAATTCTCTTCCCTCTCATCCTGACAGATTTTGCCGAGGGAGCTTGTTGGTATGCGCCACCGTCGGAGCATTGGTCCATAAGTATTTTTACCTTAGATTTGCTTAGTTTGAGAAAAGCTAGTTCCTTCTCTATCCAAACATGTCCATGAGAACCTTAAAACCTCGCTATCATCCTGGTAAGTCCACACCAAGTCGGTTGCCATAATCTCATATTTATCAATTTTTGATCAGGAGATAACCCAGCAACGGTCACTGTCCGCCTTGTTTGTATCCATTTTGGAACCTTTCCTGGCCATCTCATCTGGAAATTTATTCCTTCCAATATCGCTTTGCCCTGGGAACAAGGAAATCTAGACATTTGGTGCCTTATGAGCGCCAGTGAGCCTTGACAACTCCGTACGATATCCCACTTTATCACGTTGGATTTTAATGCCTTAAAGGCGGTCTGCAGAGGCTTTGAGTACATTTCAGTTCCAGTTTCCTTTTCCATTTCGGAGGCGTCTATGTTGCATTCTGCCAGAGCTTTCTTTGTTTGGTTCCTTTTCCAGCTTAATTTAAAGTCGTGTATCATGCCTAGCCTTTGACATCGTTAAGTTAAAGATGGGATTTTTTTTGTGCAGGTTTTGTAAACATGACTTTTGCTTCCGAGAGGTTTAGTGTCCCTTCTTTAAGAATGCAAATGACCCGGTTCCAGGCTACGGGAACATAGCCATCTTGTAGGCAAAAAATACCATGTAGATAGGGTGTCAATTTGTCGCAAGCAGCTTGCAATATGCCCGTTATCATTCCAATCAGTCCCATCGATTTGAAGGGTTCATATGATTAGATAACTCATAGCATCGTATCCTGTTGCTGTTGTTGTTGTAGCGATAAAGAGACTGCTCGAGGGTTTTGGGGAGTGCTATCAATGTTGATGGTCCTTTGCCGGATATAGATCCAGTACCTTCTGGTAACAAGCACCCCTATTTGCATGGAACTTCGGATCGGCGGAGCCTTGGCTAATTAAAACAAGTAAGGAAGGTTAAGTTCGGGTGTAACCGAACATTGCATACTCAGTTGAGAGCTATGGTGAACACATAAGGGAAAATAACCATGTAGGAAAATGAACCGAGGGAAACCCTGGAATGTGTTTATATGACATGTGTATCAAATGAAAGGCACTAATAAGTATTTTATGACGGAGTGGGCCATAGTTCTATAGGTGGACGCCATTTAGGGATATAGCCATAAAGGTGGACCAGGGGTGACTCTAGAATGCGTTTGTACGATATGGGTATCAAATTAAAGGTATTAATGAGGGTTTTAAAAGGGAGTGGTGGTTGTTGTATAGGTGGTCGCCTTTTCGAGATATCGCCAAAAAGGTGGACCAGGGGTGACTCTAGAATGCGTTTGTACGATATGGGTATCAAATGAAAGGTGTTAATGAGTATTTTAAAAGGGAGTAATCCTTAGTTCCATAGGTGGACGCCGTTTCGAGATATCGCCATAAAGGTGGGCCAGGGGTGACTCTAGAATTCGTTTGTGCAATATGGATATCAAACGAAAGGAGTTAATGAGTATTTTAAAAGGTAGTGGGCCTTAGTTCTATAGGTGGACGCCTTTTCGAGATATCGCCATATAGGTGGACCAGGGGTGACTTTAGAATATGTTTGTACGATACGGGTATCAAATGAAAGGTGTTAATGAGTATTTTAAAAGGGCGTGGGGCTTAGTTCTATAGGTGGACGCCTTTTCGAGATATCGCCATAAAGGTGGACCAGGAGTGACTTTAGAATATGTTTGTACGATACGGGTATCAAATGAAAGGTGTTAATGAGTATTTTAAAAGGGCGTGGGGCTTAGTTCTATAGGTGGACGCCTTTTCGAGATATCGCCATAAAGGTGGACCAGGAGTGACTCTAGAATGTGTTTGTACGATATTGGTATCAAATTAAAGGTATTAATGAGAGTTTTAAAAGGGAGTGGTGGTAGTTGTATATGTGAAGGTGTTTTCCAGATATCGACCAAAATGTGGACCAGGGTGACCCAGAACATCATCTGTTGGATACCGCTAATTTATTTATATATGTAATATCTGCCAAGATTTTAAGGGTTTTTTATTTCGCCCTGCAGAACTTTTTCATTTTCTTCTACTTAATATGGTAGGTGTCACAACCATTTTATAAAGTTTTTTCTAAAGTTATATTTCATGTCAATAAAACAATCCAATTACCTTACCATGTTTCATCCCTTTTTTCGTATTTGGTATAGAATTATGGCATTTTTTCATTTTTCGTAATTTTCCATATCGAAAAAGTGGGCGCGGTCATAGTCGGATTTCGTTCATTTTTCATACCAAGATAAAGTGAGTTCAAGTAAGCACGTGACTAAGTTCATTAAAGATATGTCGATTTTTGCTCAAGTTATCGTGTTAACGGCCATGCGGAAGGACAGACGAACGACTGTGTATAAAAACTGGGCGCGGCATCAACCGATTTCGTCCATTTTCACAGAAAACAGTTAACGTCAAATCTATGCCCCCACCAAATTTCAAAAGGATTGGTTAATTTTTCTTCGACTTATGGCGTTAAAAGTATCTTAGACAAATTAAATGAAAAAGGGCGGAGCCACGCCCATTTTGAAATTTTCTTTTATTTTTGTATTTTGTTGCACCATATCATTACTGGAGTTGAATGTTGACATAATTTACTTATATACTGTAAAGATATTAAATTTTTTGTTAAAATTTTACTTTAAAAAAAATTTTTTTTAAAAGTGGGCGTGGTCCTTCTCCGATTTTGCTAAGTTTTATTAAGCGTACATATAGTAATAGGAGTAACGATCCTGCCAAATTTCATCATGATATCTTCAACGACTGCCAAATTACAGCTTGCAAAACTTTTAAATTACCTTCTTTTAAAAGTGGGCGGTGCCACGCCCATTGTCCAAAATTTTACTAATTTTCTATTTTGCGTCATAAGTTCAACCCATCTACCAAGTTTCGTCGCTTTATCTGTCTTTTGTAATGAATTATCTCACTTTTTCAAAGTGGGCGTGGTTATAGTCCGATATCGTTCATTTTAAATAGCGATCTGAGATGAGTGCTCAGGAACCTACATACCAAATTTCATCAAGATACCTCAAAATTTACTCAAGTTATCGTGTTAACGGACGGACGGACGGACGGACATGGCTCAATCAAATTTTTTTCGATCCTGATTATTTTGATATATGGAAGTCTATATCTATCTCGATTCCTTTACATATGTACAACCAACCGTTATCCAATCAAATTTAATATACTCTGTGAGCTCTGCTCAACTGAGTATAAAAACAGGATTTTCCACGGGTAGGTGAGGTTGATAAATGCGTTGAAAAAGCTATAAATTGCGCTGGCAACCCTTTGAAAAGGTAGTGCTATACAACCTCTTGAATTTTTTGCATATTTTAGTCGCCTTTTACGACAGTCGTACCTGCCGCTGTTATATTCTTGTCCACTAGTCCCTAGTCCGCTGGGGGAATCCTGGCGTGCGATGCTTATTACGTCATTTTCCAGTCGTGGTTTTCTGACATATGGATGCTCGTTCCATCCTTGTATCCCAGAAAGTGTGACTCCATCAAGTCCTTCAAAGTTTTCTGACTGAAAACGGCCCATGAGCCATCATACTTATGGTATTTGGGGTTCCCTTTGAGTCAAATGGTATTTTGCAAAGTTTTGATGCATAATTTCAATTTGGTATGTCTGGATTAATTCTGGATATTTAAGAGTTTAACCTACATATTAGTATCCACATCGTAATTTTCATAGACTGACGCGCATCTCCCTGGAGAGGTTGCTTTCCTTAACTAAGATTTTAGTGGATTCACTGGACAATCGCTGGCATTGTAGGCTTTCTTCATAGTTCTTACAGATATGACTTCTTTAGTTCGTAAGGAGGCGGGACCTCTTCAATTTAATGTGTGTTGAGATGTCCAAGTTCCTGGGTATTCAGAAGAAACTGTCTGTTCAGCATTTAATTTCTCTCCTTTATGGGGAGTATTCTCGCCTCTCTGTACGGGTGCTGTTCTGTAGACATAAGAGCACACCCCGTAGCAGCTCTGAGCGCGGCGTTTTGGCAGCCTTGATGGTTTTTTTTTTAGTGTACAATAGCCATTGAAGCAGCTAAATAGTTTTAAATGCAGATTTTTTTTTTTGTTTCGCACAGATTGTTGCGTTTTTTCTGCGCCATCTCATTCTCGACCTCATTCGTCGTCATTTTGCTCGCTTTCAACCACGTCTTGGCTCTAATTTTTTCTCTTTTAGCGTAGGTATTTTTCTGTTTTTTTTTTTCTTGTTTCATTTTCTAAATCCTTGCTCAAGTTTTCGTAATTTGAAATTCGACTTGGATTTGCGCTTCAATTGAATTGAATGCTTAGACAAATGTTTTTGTTCACATTTACCTGATTTTACGCTCCACTCTTCACTTTACAAAAATACGTTCTTATCTAAAAAAAAATTGTTTGCTTAAACCGTTTATGCAACTCGCTTTCCATTCAACGATTTAACTTTGCAGTTGTGTAATGCTACCAGCTTTTGAAAAATATATCTGCTGGTTTTCCGGCGCCGCAGAAAAATTAGTAAAACCAATCAAAAAACATTTTTTTCCCACCTTCTCTAAGATGCGTTTTCTTCCTGTTATTTTTGCATTTAACTTCTCTTAGCTTCGGTTTCATCCATCTCAAATGCAAATGTACGCAAATGCATTGCTTGAAATATTAAATGATTATTTTTTTTTTTTTGGGAACATGAAGTTATGCTTTTAGGGTAATATATTTAAGTCAAATCCGAAAGACACTTGCAGGTATATATTTGCGTAATTGTATGCACAACCCTTGACCCATTATACACAAACGTAAGTTGTCATATATATTTTGTTGCCATCGTGCATCTCGTTTGTTGTACGGAAAACAGATCTAATTAAATTTAAGAAAATTAAATTTCGAAATTTATCTTACATAAATTGTAGCAAATTTTTAGAAACTTTCGCTATTTCTGCGCCTTCTGTTGTCGTTCGCATCACTGAACTTTCAAATAAATAAACTCCAATCTACAGTATATAGAAATGCTCTCTATCAGCCGCACTACTACAGTAGTATAGGTTGAAATTATATGCGTATTTCACTACCAACGTATTTAAAACAAAAAAACTACCACTTGCACTGTGTAGCTTTTGTACTCAGTGGCCTTGTTTGCATTTTTCTCCCAGGATATAGACCTTTTGCGAAAAGCCTTCTCGATTAGTAACTTCTCTCATCTGCTGCAACTAATGTTAGCTGTTTTCTTCTTTGTATGTGTAAGTAATGTCGTCTACGCTCTTAACTCCTGTGTAAATGTGTGTGAAGGTATCTGTTGTTGCAAAGTTCTGCTCTGGTTGTGGAGTATTTATTTACTAGTGTCGTAGTGATATCTCGATGCATCTTTTAACTTTCAAAGTTAAACAGCAATGAGTTAAGTGGAAAGACCACGGAGAAAGTCGAATCCAGGAGCCTACGCTCACTGCAAACTCTATTTTGCAGACCAGATCTGGCTGTAATATCCATTAAAAAGATCATGCAAGTGGAAATGAAGCATACTCTCATTTATTACTCATCACTATGTCCAGGATATTCTATTAGATCCCAAAAAAGACCTCAGGGATAATGTCCTGAAACGTCAAAATATATCAAGTCTGCATCCCTATTGTCGCCAGCTGACTCAGTGGATATTGCCTTTATATCAGTGAACTTTTACTAAGGAAAATCGTTGTATCCTTGGTGACTTTAGTGGTCACTACGATCTATGGCATTCTGATTTACAAGCAGACAGTAGCGACGCGATGTTGGCGGATCAAAAAGAAAAAAAATACGGCTGTTTGCACATTAAATGGTTAATATGAAGAACGCCTCACATGAATGGAAGGAAATTATCACTGAGAGCTGCATCTTCAACATTTTACTGCGGCCATTGCAAATATCATAAGTAAACATCCCGTAGCAGTAACTAAGGTAGAATAAGATTCTGTTGAGAAAAAAAAAGTCACCCGTAAATCGCCCGCACAGCTTCCGGGTATAAAACATTCCGTAATTCACCATATATGATATCGCTCACCTAGATCAAAACAGCGGACAGCTCAACGTTAAATAAGGTTGAGCTGGCTCGTCCGGTCTCGCGTAGACTAAATGAGTTCATTGTGTTACAACAAGTTTACTTAACGACCAATAATAACCCTGCCCTTTTAGAAAATACTAGAAGCTTTCTAGGGCATATGCTACTTGCTGCTTCTAGTTCTGACAGCTGTGTCACTACTTATAGCTGGAGTCTTAGCGTGGCAAGCAGGCACGGAACGAGCACAAAACGTACTCGATCGTTTCCTCCTCTAACCCACATCCTACATATGCTATCACTGACCAAGCTTTATTTAAAGGCATGTGGCACCAGAATACCTGTCATAAGTGTACAGTCCTCCTTTTAATGACAAGAGTAATTTTGTTATTCTAGAAGTGATCTTCGATATTTTACGGCCAGCGTTTGGGTCAACGCGTTTCCTGCTTTGTAGCTCATGTGCAACTCTCGTCTTCTTTAATTTGGTCTAATCTAATTGAGTTGTCCAAGAAGCAAGTTTCGAGCGATGCGCCTTTTTTAGCCGGTTCATCCACCGTTTTAATTCCCATCTATATCTTGGGACCCAATAGAGACCTATGCTATTTCCTCTCCCGATTTTTTCTAGAGATTGCTTTGACTCTAATATACTTTAAGATGCTCTGCTTTGCGAGATTACTGCCTTAATTGCTGCTTGGTTGCCAATAGAAAATTTGACGCGGCTGTTTTTAAGCTATGCTTTCCAGTGTTTCTACTGTTTTGCTTAAGGCTACTACTTCAGTATACCACACACTCTACTCCCTCCACTACTTTGGAACTATCGGTGTATACGTTTATCACTTTGTACGTCATTTGGTACCCTGTATTGCGGCTCTCAGAACACCTTCGAAGCGCAAATACCAAATCAGGTGGTCTGTTTGCTCTGCAGTTGATGACGATGTACTTATATGGCCGTATGGTCTGCCCTCAAGCCGCCTCGAGGCATTGAGCTTCATTGCAATTGATATCGTAAGAGGCGACTAAAATACCAAGGGGTTGTGTAGCGCAACCCACTCAAGGGGTAATATATAGGTTCTCCAAGCGAATTTTCAACCTCACCTACCCCTGGCGAATCCTGTTTTATTAATAGCCGAGGCTCTGGCGATCTCGAAGTTCTGATGGATCTAGGTGGTGGGAGAGCGTTATGGCCTATAAGGTTTCATGCGGTTGTTGTTGTAGCGATAAGGTTGCTCCCCGAAGGCTTGGGGGAGTGTTATCGATGTGATGGTCCTTTGCCGGATACAGATCGGGGACGCTCCGGTACCACAGCACCATTAAGGTGCTAGCCTGACCATCTCGGGAACGATTTATTTGGCCACATTAAACCTTCGGGCCATCCCCTCCCTCCCCACCCCCAAATTCCATGAAGTTCTTGGGGTCGCCAGAGCCTCGTCTGTTAGTGAAACAGGATTCGCCGCGGATAGGTGAGGTTGACAATTGGGTTTGGAGAAGCTATATATTGCGCTGGTAACCTGAAGGGTTGCGCTACACAGCCTCTTGAATCCGGTATTTTAGTCGCCTCTTACGACATGTGGTCATACCAAATCGTTCCCGAGATGGTCGGGCTAGTACCTTTATGGTGTTTGTTACCGCAACGTACCGCTTCTGAGTCCGGCAAAGGACCATAAACATCGATAACTCTGCCCAAGGCCTGCGGCAAGTGTCCTTTTAGCTACAAAAACAACAACGTTAACCTCGATCAATGCTGATCGTGTAGAGATGCTTCGCCATATAAACGGCATTACTTTGCTACTGTTTCTGTCTTTGCCAATACAAATCAAGTACCAGTACAAAGCTTTCCCAACCAAACAAATATTAATTAGGAAATAGCACTAAGAATGAATGTTCTACTTGCACTCGATTTGGCCATTCGTCTACTATGCGTTCTGTATATTGCCATTGACCAGTTCGTAATTGTGTAAAAACCAAATATAAACTTGTCAGACAAATAGCCAATCTCCTATTCACTTGACCACATTGTATTTCTATGTTACTTCGTCTCCTTTTCTAACCACTGAGAGCAATTACTTCATTTAGTATCTTTTTCCTTTTATGGAATCTTGATTGACGCCTGACGCTCAAATGGCAAATTAAATTCTACACAATGTCCGCAGGGTATCTGTCCGATTTTTTTTTTTTTTTATACTCAGTTGAGCAGAGCTCACAGAGTATATTAAGTTTGATTGGATAACGGTTGGTTGTACATATATAAAGGAATCGAGATAGATATAGACTTCCATATATCAAAATAATCAGGATCGAAAAAAAATTTGATTGAGCCATGTCCGTCCGTCCGTCCGTCCGTCCGTCCGTCCGTCCGTTAACACGATAACTTGAGTAAATTTTGAGGTATCTTGATGAAATTTGGTATGTAGGTTCCTGAGCACTCATCTCAGATCGCTATTTAAAATGAACGATATCGGACGATAACCACGCCCACTTTTTCGATATCGAAAATTTCGAAAAACCGAAAAAGTGCGATAACTCATTACAAAAGACAGATAAAGCGACGAAACTTGCTAGATGGGTAGAACTTATGACGCAGAATAGAAAATTAGTAAGATTTTGGACAATGGGCGTGGCACCGCCCACTTTTACAAGAAGGTAATTTAAAAGTTTTGCAAGCTGTAATTTGGCAGTCGTTGAAGATATCATGATGAAATTTGGCAGGAACGTTACTACTATTACTCTATATGTGCTAAATAAAAATGAGCAAAATTGGATGAAGAACACGCCCACTTTTTAAAAAAAAATTTTTTTAAATTCAAATTTTAACAAAAAATTTAATATCTTTACTGTATATAAGTAAATTAAGTCAAAATTCAACTCCAGTAATGATATGATGCAACAAAATACAAAAATAAAAGTAAATTTCAAAATGGGCGTGGCTCCGCCCATTTTCATTTAGTTTGTCTAGAATACTTTTATTGCCATAAGTCGAACAAAAATTTACCAATCCTTCTCAAATTTGGTAGGAGCATAGATTCTATGACGGTAACTGTTCTCTGTGAAAATGGGCGAAATCGGTGGAAGCCACGCCCAGTTTTTATACACAGTCCTACGTCTGTCCTTCCGCTAGGCCATTAACACAATAACTTGAGCAAAATCCGATATATCTTTACTAAACTTATCCCACGTACTTACCTGAGCTCACTTTTTCTTGGTATAAAAAATGGGCGAAATCTGACTATAACCACGCCCACTTTATTGATATCGAAAATTACGAAAAATGAAAAAAATGCCATAATTCTATACCAAACACAAAAAAAGGGATGAAACATGGTAACTGGATTGGTTTATTGACGCAAAATATAACTTTGGAAAAACCTTTGTAAAATGGGTGTGACACCTACCATATTAAGTAGAAGAAAATGAAAAAGTTCTACAAGGCGAAATCAACAGCCCTTGGAATCTTGGCAGGAATACTGTTAGTGGTATTGCATATATAAATAAATTAGCAGTACCCGACAGATGATTTTCTGGATCACCTGGTCCACATTTTGGTCGATATCGCGAGAACGCCTTCACATATACATCTAAGGGCCACTCGCTTTTAAAACCCTCATTAATACCTTTAATTTGATATCCATTTCGTACAAAAACATACGAGAGTCACCCCTGTCCCACCCTAATGGCGATATCTCGAAAAGGCGTCCACCTATAGACCTAATGCCCCCTCCCTCTTAAAATGCTCAGTAACACCTTTCGTTTGATATCCATATCGTACAAACATTCTAGAGTCACCCCTGGCCCACCCTAATGGCGATATCTCGAAAAGGCGTCCACCTATAGACCTAGTGTCCACTCCCTCTTAAAATGCTCAGTAACACCTTTCGTTTGATACCCATATCGTACAAACATTCTAGAGTCACCCCTGGCCCACCCTAATGGCGATATCTCGAAAAGGCGTCCACCTATAGACCTAATGCCCACTCCCTCTTAAAATGCTCAGTAACAGCTTTCGTTTGATACCCATATCGTACAAACATTCTAGAGTCACACCTGGCCCACCCTAATGGCGATATTTCGAAAAGGCGTCCACCTATAGAACTAAGGATTACTCCCTTTTAAAATACTTATTACCACCTTTCATTTGATACCCATATCGTACAAACACATTCTAGAGTCACCCTGGCCCACCCTAATGGCGATATCTCGAAAAGGCGTCCACCTATAGACCTAATGTCCACTCCCTCTTAAAATGCTCAGTAACACCTTTTGTTTGATACCCATATCGTACAAACATTCTAGAGTCACCCCTGGCCCACCCTAATGGCGATATCTCGAAAAGGCGTCCACCTATAGACCTAATGTCCACTCCCTCTTAAAATGCTCAGTAACACCTTTCGTTTGATACCCATATCGTACAAACATTCTAGAGTCACCCCTGTCCCACCATAATGGCGATATCTCGAAAAGGCGTCCACCTATAGACATAATGCCCACTCCCTCTTAAAATGCTCAGTAACACCTTTCGTTTGATACCCATATCGTACAAACATTCTAGAGTCACACCTGGCCCACCCTAATGGCGATATCTCGAAAAGGCGTCCACCTATAGAACTAAGGAATACTCCCTTTTAAAATACTCATTACCACCTTTCATTTGATACCCATATCGTACAAACACTTTCTAGAGTCACCCTGGCCCACCCTAATGGCGATATCTCGAAAAGGCGTCCACCTATAGACCTAATGCCCACTCCCTCTTAAAATGCTCAGTAACACCTTTCGTTTGATACCCATATCGTACAAACATTCTAGAGTCACCCTTGGTCCAGCTTTATGGCGATATCTCGAAAAGGCGTCCACCTATAGAACTAAGGATTACTCCCTTTTAAAATACTCATTACCACCTTTCATTTGATACCCATATCGTACAAACACATTCTAGAGTCACCCCTGGCCCACCCTAATGGCGATATCTCGAAAAGGCGTCCACCTATAGAACTAAGGATTACTCCCTTTTAAAATACTCATTACCACCTTTCATTTGATACCCATATCGTACAAACACTTTCTAGAGTCACCCTGGCCCACCCTAATGGCGATATCTCGAAAAGGCGTCCACCTATAGACCTAATGCCCACTCCCTCTTAAAATGCTCAGTAACACCTTTCGTTTGATACCCATATCGTACAAACATTCTAGAGTCACCCCTGGCCCACCCTAATGGCGATATCTCGAAAGGGCGTCCACCTATAGACCTAATGCCCACTCCCTCTTAAAATGCTCAGTAACACCTTTCGTTTGATGCACATATCGTACAGACACCCCTGGTGGAACACCCCCTATGGAACTAAGGATCACTCCTTTTCAAAATACTCATTAACAGCTTTCATTTGATACCCATATCGTACAAACACATTATAGAATCACCCCTGGTCCACCTTAATGGGGACATCTCGAAAAGGCGTCCACCGATAGACCTAAGGCCCACTCCCTCTTAAAATGCTCAGTAACACCTTTCATTTGATACCCATATCGTACAAACAAATTCTAGAGTCAGCCCTGGTCTACCTTTATGGCGATATCCCTAAATGGCGTTCATCCATAGAACTATGGCCTACTCTCTCTTAAAATACTCTTTAATACCTTTCATTTGATACACATGTTATACAACCACATTCCAGGGTTACCCCAGATTGATTTTCCTTATTTTGTCTCCATAGCTCTCAACTGAGTATGTTATGTTCGGTTACACCCGAACTTAGCCTTCCTTACTTGTTTTGTTAAACTTTTTTTTTTTACCTGTATATTTACATATGTACCCAAGTATGTACGTACACTACTTTTTTTGTGGTTATTTGAATAGCAATATAAAGTGTGCAGAAGAAGTATGTAATGTCTGAATAAAGGTGAAAGATAGGGGAGGGCAGCTGAGGATCTTGCCCCTAATAGGAATCTATGGCTGTATGAGTTACGTCACAGTTCTGTTGTCAGAGAATACCAAAACTGAATGAATACATACCAAAACGTATGCAAAACAAAAAAACTACCGTATACTGCAACCATTTACTTTTTCGTAGACTAGAATAAAAACTTGGTGAAACTTTGAAATAACTAGTAAGCAAACTATACTTTTCCGTAAAGCAGTTGATACTTTAAGCGGGAGTCATTGCTGCCGTATGTCGTGTCGCTGTATCCGTATTCCTAACGTAATCAGCTGTTTATCTTTACGACGGTAAACCAAAAATCAATTGGTCTACGATACGGTTACGACCTTAGCGGCACCAATAATCGATTACATTGATTGCCATAAGGTTGGTCAAATCAGCTGTTATAAGGTTACCGATACGGTTACTGATAAAGCACCAATGTCCGCATCTTTAAACCATGGGTCTACAAAAATTTAAAGTGACTGCCCTTACGCATATATAATGAGAGCACAACTGTGCTATGAAATGTAGAACTTTGCTCTAAACCACAGTTGCACTACGACAGTAGAACTTCGAATATTAACGCAACTTTTTATAGTTATACTAGAAGACCCGGCAGACGTTGCCCTGCCCTAAATTTGGCCAATCTGCATACATTTTAATAAGGGTTTTCCGTCTGACTCTGCCCTCCCCCACGCTTCACTTTTTCGTAATCCTTTTATGCACTCTTCTCTCCGTATTTTTCGCTTCATCTATCTCCATCTTCGTCTCATTCTATCTCTTTCTCAATCTCCTCCTCCTTCTCTCTTTTCTCTTCTCTCAATTTCTTCTCATTCTTCTGCATCCCTTACTGCCTGTACCAGAAGGTGGTATGTATTTTGTTCCAGTCCCAGTCCCAGTCCCACTCCGAGTCTCAGTCCCAGTCCTAGTCCTAATCCCAGTCCCAGTCCGTCTCTGAATAATATATTGCTCTGTGCTAAAGCATTCATCAACAGCTTCCGTTTGATATACATATTGTATAAATACTCTCTAGGCATTCACTGGGCCACGTTTTGGCCTATATCTCGAGACCCTAGTCACCCAGAGGTATGAAAATTACCCTCTGCTAAAGCACTCATCAACAGCTTTCATTTGATATCCATATTCTATAAACACACTCTAGGGGTACCCGGGTCCACGTTTTGGGCTCTATCTCGAGACCTTAGTCACTCAGGGGTATGAAAATTATCCTCTACTAAAGCACTGATCAACAGTTTTCATTTGATATCCATATTCTATAAACACACTCTAGGGGTACCCGGGTCCACGTTTTGGCCTATATCTCGAGACCCTAGTCACCCAGTCACCTATCCTATATTTCAAGTTAGATCAAACTACACACGGGGTGCAAAACAAATTTAAAATCGGTTCAGTAATTTAGGAGTCCATTGGCCTCAATTGTGTGACACGTGTTTTTTATATATTAAGATATGCGAGCAATGAGAATATTTGAGCATTAATTTACACATAACATGTTTACTGCTTGAGATACAAGTGAAAGTTTATTGACGGCTTGCTTTGCTGAATCTCCGTCGCAGCAGTCACATGAAGTTGAATTGAATGCCAAATAAACTGCCGAAGCTTTACAGAGCTCTCGACGGCGCCTTAGATCTAAACCAAGTTTCATCAAAATTGAAACGTGTCTGTGGATGAGAGTAAAATCATCTTACTAGTAGTGGATTAGTCGTCGATCGACGAATAACGAGACATT
Source organism: Eurosta solidaginis (assembly GCF_040869045.1). Classification (NCBI taxonomy): domain Eukaryota; kingdom Metazoa; phylum Arthropoda; class Insecta; order Diptera; family Tephritidae; genus Eurosta; species Eurosta solidaginis. The sequence continues at coordinate 227,257,501 of NC_090320.1, read as the reverse complement.
GTGCTCTAAAAGTGGTGTATCAAGGTATGAAAGGGTGATTATTGCTAGACCATCATACTCCAACTGTATATCAGCTCCAGCATCCCCCTAAAAGAGGGTAAAGAAGGATGGAACCTATAGAAACCCTAGGTCAATCAACTGAACCAAATTCCGAAAACATGTAGAAACAAAACTGGGACAAACTAAAAAGATTGTCAAAATGGAGGAACTGGAGGAATCCATCAGAAAAGCGAAGCCGCCTCGTGGAGAGGCTCGTGGAGCCACAAAAACTTGTGGGTGATTGGGGCAGGATGCCCAAATGGCAGACGATTCGACAAACGTGTACACCGATGGTTCCAAAGTAATTGAAGGAGTAGGGTCTGCAGTATACTGTGGTGATCGGGTAATATACATATTCTGCAAACTACAAGATCACTGATGTGTTTTTCAGGCGGAAGTTGTAGTCTTGACCAAAGCAGTACAAATATACTAGCAGAAAATAGCTAAATTGCAGCTGCGTCAACTTCAGTTGGACTGCTAAGTAGCAACTAAAGCAATAATCTCGCAAACAGTAGAATCTAAAAGTGTGTGAGAGTGTAAGCAGTTCCTGGAAAGAATCGGGAAAAGCATAAATCGTTATTGGGCCCAGGAAATTTGGAAATGCATGCAGTTGAGCTAGCTATAAAAGCCGCATCCCTCGAATCTTGCCCCGTGAACGTCCCATTTTGATTAGGCTGGATTAAAAGTTGGCGAGAGTTGAACATGATCGACCGAGCAGGAAATACGCGGACCAAACCTTGGAGTTACAAAGCTACTCTTATCCTTAAAAAGAAATTACTGTGCACTCATGAGGGTATTCTGACTGGACACTGCCATCTGGCGTGACTAGTCTTTAAATAATGCTTAGTCAGTGATAGCAGATGTAGAAACTGCGCGTTGGACGAGGAAATTATCGAGCACGTTTTGTTCTCGTTTCCTGTGCTTGTGAGGCTAAGAATCCAGCTATTAGGAGCGATACATCCATAAGAAAATGACATAAGTCCTAGGGAGCTTCTAGTATTTGCTAATAGGACGGAGTTATCTTATAACATAGGTCTGGATTTTGGTTTTTCAGTTTAGTCGTTGAAAAAAATTCTGATACCACTATGGATTCATTCAACATATGCGAGGTCCTCAAGGAACAGCTAGTTTAATCTTACCTGGCAATCGACCCCTGTCGGGTTATGTATTATATTGAGAATGGCTCGCTTTCTCTGTTGGATATGGTGTGTACTGAAGTGATTAGCCCGTTAGGCCCTCTAGATCAAAGATACTCATTGATTTGAGAAGCGGAGTGAATCGACAACGACGTGAAAAAAAGTACAACAAATAGTTTAAATAAATTTCTTTTTCCTACTGAAACTTGACACAACAAACTACTTTTATTCTTCTGCAATGTTGATTGATTTGGTGCCGTTAATGTGATTGCGTAATATGCTGTCATGTGATTTATTTCTCTGCTATTTTATCGAAGTCTACTTGGTTGTTGTTGTTGGGAGCCACACGAAGCCAAAATACCCATCACCTAGTCACCCTTTCTCTACATTGCAACCAATTTAGTTTTGAGCGTAATGTAACCAGCAGTTCTCTTGACTAGTAAGCTGTTTTACTATATGGGTATGCCTACATGTCTTTCTGTACATTAGATGTGTATGTGTGTGTGGGAATGAATGCTCCCTTTATCTAATAATTTGTATTAAATTCAAGTCGGAGCCTTTTACTATCAAATTTAATTTTACTACATAAAATAAATGAATCTTGGTTATTTCTGTCTTCTTCTACCTCTTGCTCCACCTGATATTTAACATATTCCATAATTGTTGGGCTTTGTTGGCTTTATTGCTTTGGTTATTCAAAGAATTTTTGATATTTTGAATAGCTGAGATTTTCTGATTTTGTCTGAGTACCGCACTTTTTTGCCCTCACTACTAATTGCAGCATAAGCAGAAACAGTACTCAGAGGGGGCATCCAAGGCGGGTGTGGTAATTTTTCTATGCTGTTGGAAATACTTCAACTCTATGTGTGAGCAGCATGAACTATAGCAAAATTTGTCTGCAGTTTTATTTTTACAACTAGAATCTCTAATGCTTTGAGCCTAATCTTTTTTGTTGGTTTTATCTGTTGCTAGGAGCATATTTTTGGCAATGGGGTATTAAAAATACACAAATATTATTACAAATTTTTTCTCCTGCCAATTTATATGAAGTGGATTTTGAAATCAGAACTTCTATTTTTTGTTTTTTTTTTTACTTTTTATTTAATCCGTGTTAATAGACTTGTAGTCGACTTCATTTTGAATGGTGAATATAAATGTTCTTTATGCATAGACCAATATCTAAGTTATTTGGGAGAAAGGAAAATGTTTGTATATAGCTGGTTGTCTTTACTCGTATTTATTTATTTAATAATATGCTTGTGAAAATCTGGTTGTTATTGTTGTAGTGATAATGAGTTTCCCCTAAAGCCTTGGGGAGTGTTATCAATGTTGATGGTCCTTTGCTGTATACAGATTCGATACGATCTGGTAATAAGCATCGTTAAGGTAAAAGCCTGGCCATCTCGGGAACTATTCGATAGGGCCACACCACACCACTTAGTTCCATGAGGAAATTGAGAGCAACAGCGCCACGCTTGCTAAAGAAAAAACGATTTACCACGTGAGGGTGAGATTTTCACTTGGGCTGTAGAGGCTATGAATTGCGCTGAGCTACACAACCCCTTGAATCATTTTGATAATATAGTCTGCTCCTACGACAGGCATGCCCAGCTTTTGCCAGAACTAGGCGAAAGTACTTCAGTCACTACTCACTTGATCGGTAATGCTACCCAACTATTCTAAGTAGCTGTACCTACGTCACCGTTATTTTATTTTATGTGGTATCACAATGGACCTTCATGTTGTCCAAGTGAGCTTTCCTTATCAGGGCAGCTACCACCTAACCTAACCTCCGACAGGCATACCTGTCGCGGGTACACTCGAATCCCCTATGGTCTGGAAATCTGATGTGGAGAGCTTGGACTTCAAATCAATAGAAATCAATTTTCGGCAGTGGTTTGGAAAACACTACGAATGTATTTCTGGTACGAAAAGATTGCAGATGCCTTTCGAGGTTACACTAAAAATTAGGCTCCCCAATTTATAGGAGAAATTATTAAGTAACACATCACAAATTGGAAAAGAAGGCATACGTCTGCTCGGAGGTATATCTTGCATTGCATTGCTCGCCAAAATATACTTACCACCTGAACATATGGGCACCGGTGCGTATACGAAACATTTTATTTATTCTTTGTTATAAAAGAGAGGGTACTGTGCGAAAGGATAGTCAACAAACTGATTGGTCCTTATCAGTGCGGGTTTAGAACTGGAAAATATACTATCGACCAGATATTAACGATATGCCGGATCCTGGAAAAGGCTCACGATAAGAGAACCAACACTCACCATCTTTTTGTTGACTTAAAAGCAGCTTTTGACAGCAAGGTGTTTGTGTTCTGCTATGTTTGAATTTAAGTTCACTGCAGGGTTAGTAAGGCTCTGCCGTTGAGCAACAGCACCGTCTCCATAAGGATTGGGAAGGGCCTTTCTAAACCAAACGAGGCTTCAAACAAGGCGATTCCCTTTTGGTTCATTTCTTTAACAGAATGTTGGAGAAGATAATTCTAGCAGCGGGACTAAACCGTTAGGGTACAATTACTGGTTAATGCTGATGATATTGATATAAATGGTCTTAATAAGGGCGCCGTGAATTCAGTATTCTCTGGATTAAATAAAAAAGCAAAAAAGTGGGGTCTTGCGCAGTGGCATAGTGAGGGTTTCTTGTGCCCGGGGAAAATTATTTTTTTGGACATCAGGACGGACAAGGCGACAGCTGTTTCGATTATAACTTGTAAATCTCTTCAAAGCCTTTTCCCCCGGGTGTGGGATTTGAACCCACACTCCTACGATGGTTGAAGTGTGATAAACGCATTCTTCTACGTCAAGCCTTAAATGTGGTAAACTTTATCCCAATTTTATGATTTATTCTTTTTGTACAGTACATACTTTGTATGTAATGACGTGTTCAAGAAATGCTTTTTGTTGACGGTTTCAATGAAAATGGTATTTTTTGCTTTTGTTCTATTTATAGAACTTCAAAGAATAAACCAATATTGTATATTTGTATGAATTTAAATTATTATATTAAATATTTTTATGTTAAGCCCAACATTTTTTATGAGAACCTCGAATTCTTAACTGTTGGAGTGTAATCATTTTCGTGGGAAAATCATCATAACGGTGTGAAAGTCATCACAACTCGGCCACCCTCGTCCTGAAATATAGGAAATATTTCCCTCGTTGCTGAAGGACAACAAGGGAGGGATCGTCATTCCCGGGCGGGTTACATATATTAGAGGAGGAACTTAGTTTTGTTCGGCAGCTTCATGGCTATGCGAATGCAGACTGGAATCAACAAGAGAAAACTATGCTGTAAAATAAATATGTATATCACATGTCTCTTCAAATTTTTACATCACAGGACTTGGGACTGAGTTAATGTACATACGGTGATATTGTTCACGACGTGGACCTTGCACATAACACAAAAACTGTACAGCCACTTCGATGGCATAACGGTACTACTGCGGAACCCCAACAACTTTTGGTTGTGACGCTCCAACACAATCTCTGCTCCAATACAAATGCATCCGAAATAGCCTACAACGAACAAAGAAGCATCAAAATCCTCAAGTTGCTGCAACGGAGAAAGTTGCAGGGCTGCCAAATTTCCCACTTAGAACTGCCACGGAATATCTTCTTAAGACGCCTGAGCCCCGAGGCATCCGAAAGGCCATTGATTGATGTAGTTGCGCCTCCAAAACAGCTAAAAAGACATCTGCATAACCCCTATTACGGGATCAAGGTTAGTATGATCCAGAGTAACACGAACGCAGAGTCTGTGATTTCCTTCAAACTCAGGCTCCCGCCTTTGCAGACATCGCCGAAGAAGAATGAACACTTCCGAAGGATATGCGCATTACTCTGCCCCAACTTCGATCTCAATGTGCGGCAGCAGCCTGGTGTATAGGAAAAATCATCTATTCGTCTCTGACGTGGAACAAAAATGTGTAATAGCAACTTCTTTTTGGGAAAACCATATTGAAACTGCTCGATTCCTTGGACCTCCGTTAGAGGATTTTATTTAAAGTTTCTTGAATGTTCTAGCCTATTAAGCCAGGCGAGGGAAAAAGACTACGTCGCCTAATTTTTCGATGATAAACAGGAAAATGTATATGCGATGGAAAAACTCAGCCTCTACAAATTATTATATAATTGGACTAGGTGAATCGTCCAGCTGCGAAGACCTGCAACATCTGTAATGATGGAAAAAGCTGGACGCAGGTATGAGCAAATAATGACAATAGTTATATCGTTCAAATTACAAAAAAAAAAGTATAGAACCGATCTAAAAAAATTAATACCAAATTTTCGATCTATTTTATTTTTAATCGGGCATTTGTTAAAGTAAAATATGGTACAATTTTTGTTTGTTTCCTTTGGTTTGGAGCTCCACAAAGTTTTTGAGAGAGACTTTAAAACTTTTTTAAAAATCAAAAAACCATTATATCCGCCAAGAAGAGAGAATGGTTTTGCTTTTCTATTTTTTATAAATACATATTTAATAATAATATAATTAAATACGTTAGTAAAACTAATATCTATGTGCAAATTTTGCTTTATCATTTCAAATTTTTCTTTCTCTACACTTAATAATGTTAGGCGGCCTTGCCCCATCGTTGATCGTAATCAAAATAAATTTTAATTTGCTGAATGAACGTTCGCAGCTAAGAATTTATACTGAGATAATCAAGAGTATTTGAAGTGCCACTCGCAAGTTTGGAAAAACATCTTCTCCATACGAGATTAAAAAAGCGGAGAAGTAATTGTGTAAGAATGCAAGGCTGCCTGGCTGTCGTATGAAAGTGGACCGAAATCGAAATGCCGTCGCCTAGCAACAATGGACAATGAAATGTGAAGTTAATCGGAAATTCCAGCTAGTTATTTTCCATGTAGCTGCAGTAGGAAGAGTTTTCTCGTAGTACTGTTTGGTCAAGCTGAACCCCGGAATCCTGATTCTGATAATCTTAAATTATTGTTATGAAATTGCAAGTAATTAATTTGAGGTGCTCCTAGATCATGCTCGCACGCACCACATTTAAGATCAAATCTTCAATATTCACTTGGATAGTAGAGTAAATATTAAAATTTCCAACCATAGTAGCTACCATTTATGCTGAATTTCCCGCTGAAAGTTGTGGTTTTCACCGAGCTCCTGTCTAAAATTGGTAAAAATTCCCATGTGATGAATTTTCATCAACGTTCGGGCGGCAAGTAACTTTCCACTGTATTAAGCTATTTCGATTTTATAGACCATCTATAGACATATGTAAAGTATACCTTTTTTAATGCGCGTGGCCTGTGGTGCGACGAGCCATTAAACCTGTAGTACAATGTATTATTTTCTGTACTCTTCTTCGTATAACAAGTCTTTATTTTTTGTCGATTCTTCTACGTCGATCCTCCTCCTTTTCGTACTCCATCTTCATCTTCCTTCCTCTTTACCCTTCCACCTGCCCCCCCCCCCCCCCATCCCCATCTCTACCTCCATCTCTATCTCCCATTTCCAAATACTGCTTCATCTCTATCTCTGTCTCCATCTCAAACTCCATCTCCTTCTTCATATCCATATTCATCACCATCTCCACCTCCAACTCCATCTCCATCTCTATGTCCATCACCATCTCCAACTTCACCTCCACCTCCATCTCTATCTCCAGCTCAAACTCCATCTCCATCTCCATCTCCATCCCCATGTCCATCTCCATCTATATCTCCCTCTCTCTTTTCATCCCCATGTCTATCTGCCTATCCAACCCCATCTCCATCTCCCTCTCTATCTTCATCTCTATGCCCACTTGCATCACCATAACCATCTTTTTCTCCCTCTCTCTCTTCATCTCTATGCCCACTTGCATCACCATCCCCATCTTTTTCTCCCTCTGATTCCTCCTCTTACTTTCCCTCACCCTATCCCACTCCCTCCCGCTATTTCTCTCCCTCTAAATTTCCCTTCCCATCCTCCTCTTCCTGTTCCTATCTCTCTCAATTTCTTTTGTTCTAGTTGCCTCTTTATCTTTACTTCTCTCTATCCCTCACCCTTTTCATTACCCTGTATCCATCAGTTTACCTATTGTGCCTTCACTCCGTAAATCTCTCTCACCCTGAACATTTTTATCTCACTTTTACCCTATTTTCTCAAATGTTTCTCCCTTTTCCGCAGCTATTCTCTCTGCTTGGCCACTCTTTCTTATCTTCCAAATTCCTTCTTTCCTCTCATACTCCATGTCTATTTTACCTTTCCCTTTTTCCCTCTATATCTCTCCCCTTTAAAATAACATCCTGCGACCAGATCTTTGAATATTTCCCAGCACCACGCTTCATTGCATCTATATAAAATATCAATTAACAAAGATAGAGAAAACGATATGTTTTAACCTCCTCGACATTGAACTATGAAATCCCTCAATTTGAGAGATTGCATCAACTTTAAGTTCCCTTAATTCAAGCTACATAAGTCAAAGTAATACATCAAATAAGCACTTATGTAGTCACTACATAAATTGTAGGCAATAACGTTCACGTCGCACTTAAACCAAACTTTCATTTCAACTGATGATTCACCTAAATGGATTCTGCGTCATCAACAGAACAGCAGCTTCAGCGCACCCGACAGACGGCAACTTCCATTTGCTTCACACCACACGTCCATTTTACAATTGCCAGTTGGAATTTATTCACAAAAACTTACACCCACTTCATACATCAGCTTCACCTCCACCGCATTTACTCTGCACGTAATTCACTGCTTCTGGAAATTCTGCTGAATGATAAAAAAATAGATTTTTTTTATTGTTATGTCTGAAATCATAAATTGCACGCGCAATTTTTGCATAAAATGACGCCGTCTGTCTGTCTATTTACCAAAACTCTCTCCCTGCATTTGAGTTGCTGAGTGATTACGCAGCACAAAAAAAAACCATAGATGACGTTAAGTAAGTAAAATGGCATCTAAAGAGTAAAAAAAAAAGAAAAAACTAGTCAAATCACTAAACGCATTGCAGCAAATTTTCATTGAACAACTTAATTAAATTTGTTTTTTATTCAACGTACTTTTTGAGAACTCATTGCTTCATACTTCAGAGCTGAGAGATTTAATGGGCTTTCAATTATTTTTAAATATTAGCCAACTTTGAAATTAAGTTTTTTTTATTATATTTGAATAAATGGTAGAGAAAAAATAAAAAAATTGCACATACTGTTGTTTACAAGCATATGTTTCGGAATTTTACTTCTTCACCAGCTAGCCTTTCGGGAGCTGAGTTTTGAACTCGAAATCTCCAAAATTCATAATGTTGTAAAGGCACATGCCAGTATCCATTCAGCCATATGAATGCTTGGTCTTTAGGCATTGCCTTTTTGTTGCTATTTCTTTTATACACAATTAGGTACATATTTTTTTAGTCCAAATTGTGTGGAACATTTTCAGGCGCGTTCAACAGAACTGATAAGTAACATTGAGTTTTTAGCAATGTGTTATCAGCAATGTTTCCACTGCTCACAATCAACACAATATTATTTGTATGGTGTGATGTTTGGTTTGGTCAGTTGGTCGAAAATTATAGCTACTGGAAGAAGACAACTTATTCATCAGAATTTATTTCTTTCGGCTTATACGAAGACGTATCTCTGTGTTTTTTAGTCATCTGCTTCAAATTTATTACACGGATGTAACTTTTAGCTCAATTTAACATTTTTCGGACGACAAAATTGGACTAAGAACCCATTTTTGCGATTATCAAGAATCTCGTTTTCAAATTTAACCAGGACATCGGAGGAGAATTTTTATAGGTAGTGAAGTGGAGGTAGTAGAAAGGATGGAAAAGGATTGAAATAAAAAAGCTACCAACGCTATAAGAATAGATTAAGGCAAAGAAAAACTGAAAAAATTAGATTGAAATTTAAATAAAAAAAGGAAACCGAAAGGGAGAGCAGAGGCACAGAGACAGAAAGACCCAAAAAATTAGAAAGGCATAAGAGATCTTTAATGGAAAAGGAAGACGAAAACACAGAAAAAGAGTAAGAATTGTGGAAATGAAAACAAAAAACGAGAGTAGGAGGAACAAATCTAGCCTAAGGCTAGGAAATGCAGAGAAATACAGGAAGGAAAGGTGAAAAAAACCGCATAAGGTGAAAGGATATGAGGGGAGAATATTGGTCAAAACGGAAAGATGAAAAAGCGGTCGATCAATTGAAAAGGAAAACGCAAAACAAAAACAAAAACAATAGGAGTTATGGTCAACGAGACGGACAGAGTAGCGCCTTATTTAATATCTGACAAAGAACAACTAATGATGAAAAAACTCACTTTGGGTAGGATCTTTATTGCTGCATAAAGAATAGAAAGAAAAGAAGGGTAGTAGGGCAGCGGGGTAAAAGGATGAAAATTCGGAAAGCAATACGAATAGAAGTATAATTATGATCTAATATGGCATCGAAAATATTGAAGGATTTTAGAGGAAACGGAAAAGAAGAGAGAAATCAAAGAGAGATCGTAAAGGTAAAGAAGAATAATGGCGCGAGGGGTAAAATAATAGTAATAAAAGTGAAAGAATGGCGATAAGCGGAAGATCAATAATAAAACTATAGAAACAAATAAGAGGCCGCTGGATAGATCCCACCAAAGGGAAATACAAAGCAATGGTTTAGATTATTTCGCGTTTATAATTGGGTCAGAGCTGTCACAAACCGGAGTCTAACAGGCATCGATCAAAATTTTTATTGGTCGACTGGGGCAAGGACGAAAAAGCTATAATGAATTAGAGAAAAATGAGGGAAAAGATGGAGAGAAAAAGAGAGAGTAATGAGAATTAGGAGATGGAAGTAGACCAAAGGAAAGGCAGAATAAAGTGATGGAAATGAAAAAATAAAGAGTTTGACAAAGAAAGGGAATGGGAGAGAAAGTGATAAAAAAATTAAGGAAAATAGTGGAAAAATATGCAAAGGTTCAGAATGTTAAAATGATGCAGATGTAATTAAGTTCGAGCAGGATAACTGCTGGCTGACCTTTTATTAGCTTTATTAGAGTGGTTTTTATATTTATATCGAATCTAGTCTTAGCCCTTCAGACGGTAAAAGCTAAGTCAATCATATCACATATAAATTTTGGTCCAAGTTTCAGACTATTGGGAGATGTCGCATAGGTGTCGAAGTAAAGATTGAATTTGATTTTCAACACCTAAATAGGTTAAGGCGTATTGCACAGAAATCCAAGTTCAAATTTTCTTACGTGGAATCATTATATTAAAAAATGAATTTTAATCATTGTGTGACACCCCCTTGCCATCACTTATTAGGACTTAACTTTGTATATCGTACTGTCAATGTAAGGTCTTAGAAATTTAACTTTGTAATTTTCCATAAAAAACATAGCTTTGACCCCTCTGTGATACTCTTTAACTGAATTGAATGTGTTGGTTAAAGTTATGCCATATGAGGGTGTGATACTGGAAGAAATCGTTTATTGGATTCGTAAGAACCACCCAAATTTATATAATGCGATTTTCGTACTTTCAACCGCAACTTAGTTTTTATTAACGTACTATATTTTCTAACTAACTTTAAAATACTTACATATATTAGGAACTTCATAAACCTAACTCTTCCATATTAATATCGCTAAGTTATGTTAATTAAGTTTAATTTTGAACCCATTTCTTTTGAAAAACGATCTAAATAACATTGAATAGTTAAGCGTTCATTAAAGATATAATTTCATTTGAACTATATCAATGCAACTAATTGTAGTTACAAATATTTGAATGGCTTTATTATCAAAGCATTTTGCTGACCCCAAAGCTTTTAGTGTTCTACACATGTACATTAAGGTCATTGATATAATCAAATATAAAAGCTATTCAAAATGAATTCATATTGATTGTAAGAATTTATGCAAGCACTAATTATAAATGAAGTTTGACATAACGTAGAAAACATTTATGCCCAACAAAAATAATCCAAAACAAGTAAGGAAAGCTAATTTCGGGTGTAAACGAACATTACATACTCAGCTGAGAGCTTTGGAGACAAAATAAGGGAAAATCACCATTTAGCAAAATGAACCTAGGGCAAACCTGGAATGTAAAGATTATTTAAAACGTAGTGGGCCTTAGTTCTATAGGTGGACGCCTTTTCGAGATATCGCAATAAGGGTGGACCAGAGGTGACTCTAGAATGTGTTTGTACGATATGGGTATCAAATTAAAAGTATTAATGAGGGTTTTAAAAGGGAGTAGCCCTTAGTTGTATATGTGAAGGCGTTTTCGAGATACCGACCAAAATGTATACCAGGGTGACCCAGAACATCTTCTATCGTGTACCGCTAATTTATTTATATATGTCATACCACGAACAGTATTCCTGCCAAGATTCCAAGGGCTTTTGATTTCGTCCTGCAAAACTTTTTCATTTTCTTCTACTTAATATGGTAGGTGTCAAACCCATTTTACAAAGTTTCTTCTAAAGTTATATTTTGCGTCAATAAACCAATCCAATTACCATGTTTCATCCCTTTTTTCGTATTTGGTATAGAATTATGAAATTTTTTTTTAATTTTTCGGAATTTCCGATATCGAAAAAGTGGGGGTGGTTAAAGTCGAATTTCTGCCATTTTTATACCAATACAAGGTGAGTTCAAATAATTACGTGAACTGAGTTTAGTAAAGATATATCGATTTTTGCTCAAGTTATCGTGTTAAGGGCCGAGCGGAAGGACAGACGGTCGACTGTGTTTAAAAACTGGGCGTAGCTTCAACCGATTTCGCCTTTTTCACAGAAGACAGTTATCGTCCTAGGATCTAAGCCCCTACCAAATTTCACAAAGATTGGTAAATTTTTGTTCGACTTATGGCATTAAAAGTATTCTAGACGAATTAAATGAAAAAGGGCGGAGTAACGCCCATTTTGAAATTTCCTTTTATCTTTGTATTTTGTTGCACCATATCATTACTGGAGTCGAATGTTGACATGATTTACTTTTTCGATTTCGAAAATTACGAAAAATGAAAAAAATGCCATAATTATATACCAAATACGAAAAAATGGATGAAACATGGTAATTGTATTTGTCTATTGAGGAAAAATATAACTTTAGAGAAAAACTTGGTAAAATGGGTGTGACACCTACCATATTAAGTAGAAGAAAATGAAAAAGTTTTGCAGGACGAGATCAAAAGCCCTTGGAATCTTGGAAGGAATATTGTTCGTGGTATTACATATATAAATAAATTAGCGGTACCCGACAGATAATGTTCTGGATCACCCTGGGCCACATTTTGGTCGATATCTCGAAAACGCCTTCACATATACACCTAAGGGCCACCCCCTTTTAAAATCCTCATTAATACCTTTATTTTGATACCCATATCGTACAAAAAAATTCTAGAGTCACTCCTGGTCCACGTTTATGGCGATATCTCGAAAAGGCGTCCACATATAGAACTAAGGCCCACTCCTTTTTAAAATACTCATTAACACCTTTCATTTGATACCCATATCGTACAAAAAAATTCTAGAGTCACCCCAGGCCCACCTTTATGGCGATATCTCGAAAAGGCGTCCACATATAGAACTAAGGCCCACTCCTTTTTAAAATACTCATTAACACCTTTCATTTGATACCCATATCGTACAAAAAAATTCTAGAGTCACCCCTGGCCCACCTTTATGGCGATATCTCGAAAAGGCGTCCACATATAGAACTAAGGCCCACTCCTTTTTAAAATACTCATTAACACCTTTCATTTGATACCCATATCGTACAAACAAATTGTAGAGTCAACCCTGGTCCATGTTTATGGCGATATCTTGAAAAGGCGTCCATCTATAGAACTTAGGCCCACGCCCATTTAAAATACTCATTAATACCTTTCATTTGATACCCATATCGTACAAACAAATTCTAGAGTCACCCCTGGTCCACGTTTATGGCGATATCTCGAAAAGGCGTCCACATATAGAACTAAGGCCCACTCCTTTTTAAAATACTCATTAACACCTTTCATTTGATACCCATATCGTACAAACAAATTGTAGATTCACCCCTGGTCCATGTTTATGGCGATATCTTGAAAAGGCGTCCATCTATAGAACTTAGGCCCACGCCCTTTTAAAATACTCATTAATACCTTTCATTTGATACCCATATCGTACAAAAAAATTCTAGAGTCACCCCTGGCCCACCTTTATGGCGATATCTCGAAAAGGCATCCACCTATAGAACTAAGGCCCACGGCCTTTTAAAATACTCATTAACACCTTTCATTTGATACCCATATCGTACAAAAAAATTCTAGAGTCACCCCTGGTCCACATTTATGGCGATATCTCGAAAAGGCGTCCACATATAGAACTAAGGCCCACTCCTTTTTAAAATACTCATTAACACCATTCATTTGATACCCATATCGTACAAGCAAATTGTAGAGTCACCCCTGGTCCATGTTTATGGCGATATCTTGAAAAGGCGTCCATCTATAGAACTTAGGCCCACGCCCTTTTAAAATACTCATTAATACCTTTCATTTGATACCCATTTCGTACAAAAAAATTCTAGAGTCACCCCTGGCCCACCTTTATGGCGATATCTCGAAAAGGCATCCACCTATAGAACTAAGGCCCACGCCCTTTTAAAATACGCATTAACACCTTTCATTTGATACCCATATCGTACAAAAAAATTCTAGAGTCACCCCTGGTCCACGTTTATGGCGATATCTCGAAAAGGCATCCACATATAGAACTAAGGCCCACTCCTTTTTAAAATACTCATTAACACCTTTCATTTGATACCCATATCGTACAAACAAATTGTAGAGTCACCCCTGGTCCATGTTTATGGCGATATCTTGAAAAGCGTCCATCTATAGAACTTAGGCCCACGCCCTTTTAAAATACTCATTAATACCTTTCATTTGATACCCATATCGTACAAAAAAATTCTAGAGTCACCCCTGGCCCACCTTTATGGCGATATCTCGAAAAGGCATCCACCTATAGAACTAAGGCCCACGCCTTTTTAAAATACTCATTAATACCTTTCATTTGATACCCATATCGTACAAACAAATTCTAGAGTCACCCCTGGTCCACGTTTATGGCGATATCTCGAAAAGGCGTCCACATATAGAACTAAGGCCCACTCCTTTTTAAAATACTTATTAACACCTTTCATTTGATACCCATATCGTACAAAAAAATTCTAGAGTCACCCCTGGTCCACGTTTATGGCGATATCTCGAAAAGGCGTCCACATATAGAACTAAGGCCCACTCCTTTTTAAAATACTCGTTAACACATTTCATTTGATACCCATATCGTACAAAAAAATTCTAGAGTCACCCCTGGTCCACGTTTATGGCGATATCTCGAAAAGGCGTCCACATATAGAACTAAGGCCCACTCCTTTTTAAAATACTCATTAACACCTTTCATTTGATACCCATATCGTACAAACAAATTCTAGAGTCACCCCTAGTCCACGTTTATGGCGATATCTCGAAAAGGCGTCCACACATAGAACTAAGGCCCACTCCTTTTTAAAATACTCATTAACACCTTTCATTTGATACCCATATCGTACAAACAAATTGTAGAGTCACCCCTGGTCCATGTTTATGGCGATATCTTGAAAAGGCGTCCATCTATAGAACTTAGGCCCACGCCCTTTTAAAATACTCATTAACACCTTTCATTTGATACCCATATCGTACAAAAAAATTCTAGAGTCACCCCTGGTCCACGTTTATGGCGATATCTCGAAAAGGCGTCCACATATAGAACTAAGGCCCACTCCTTTTTAAAATACTCATTAACACCTTTCATTTGATACCCATATCGTACAAAAAAATTCTAGAGTCACCCCTGGTCAACGTTTATGGCGATATCTCGAAAAGGCGTCCACATATAGAACTAAGGCCCACTCCTTTTTAAAATACTCATTAACACCTTTCATTTGATACCCATATCGTACAAAAAAATTCTAGAGTCACCCCTGGTCCACGTTTATGGCGATATCTCGAAAAGACGTCCACGTATAGAACTAAGGCCCACTCCTTTTTAAAATACTCATTAACACCTTTCATTTGATACCCATATCGTACAAAAAAATTCTAGAGTCACCCCTGGTCAACGTTTATGGCGATATCTCGAAAAGGCGTCCACATATAGAACTAAGGCCCACTCCTTTTTAAAATACTCATTAACACCTTTCATTTGATACCCATATCGTACAAAAAAATTCTAGAGTCACCCCTGGTCAACGTTTATGGCGATATCTCGAAAAGGCGTCCACATATAGAACTAAGGCCCACTCCTTTTTAAAATACTCATTAACACCTTTCATTTGATACCCATATCGTACAAACAAATTGTAGAGTCACCCCTGGTCCATGTTTATGGCGATATCTCGAAAAGGCGTCCACGTATAGAACTAAGGCCCACTCCTTTTTAAAATACTCATTAACACCTTTCATTTGATACCCATATCGTACAAAAAAATTCTAGAGTCACCCCTGGTCAACGTTTATGGCGATATCTCGAAAAGGCGTCCACATATAGAACTAAGGCCCACTCCTTTTTAAAATACTCATTAACACCTTTCATTTGATACCCATATCGTACAAAAAAATTCTAGAGTCACCCCTGGTCCACGTTTATGGCGATATCTCGAAAAGGCGTCCACGTATAGAACTAAGGCCCACTCCTTTTTAAAATACTCATTAACACCTTTCATTTGATACCCATATCGTACAAAAAAATTCTAGAGTCACCCCTGGTCAACGTTTATGGCGATATCTCGAAAAGGCGTCCACATATAGAACTAAGGCCCACTCCTTTTTAAAATACTCATTAACACCTTTCATTTGATACCCATATCGTACAAAAAAATTCTAGAGTCACCCCTGGTCCACGTTTATGGCGATATCTCGAAAAGGCGTCCACGTATAGAACTAAGGCCCACTCCTTTTTAAAATACTCATTAACACCTTTCATTTGATACCCATATCGTACAAAAAAATTCTAGAGTCACCCCTGGTCAACGTTTATGGCGATATCTCGAAAAGGCGTCCACATATAGAACTAAGGCCCACTCCTTTTTAAAATACTCATTAACACCTTTCATTTGATACCCATATCGTACAAAAAAATTCTAGAGTCACCCCTGGTCAACGTTTATGGCGATATCTCGAAAAGGCGTCCACATATAGAACTAAGGCCCACTCCTTTTTAAAATACTCATTAACACCTTTCATTTGATACCCATATCGTACAAAAAAATTCTAGAGTCACCCCTGGTCCACGTTTATGGCGATATCTCGAAAAGGCGTCCACGTATAGAACTAAGGCCCACTCCTTTTTAAAATACTCATTAACACCTTTCATTTGATACCCATATCGTACAAAAAAATTCTAGAGTCACCCCTGGTCAACGTTTATGGCGATATCTCGAAAAGGCGTCCACATATAGAACTAAGGCCCACTCCTTTTTAAAATACTCATTAACACCTTTCATTTGATACCCATATCGTACAAAAAAATTCTAGAGTCACCCCTGGTCAACGTTTATGGCGATATCTCGAAAAGGCGTCCACATATAGAACTAAGGCCCACTCCTTTTTAAAATACTCATTAACACCTTTCATTTGATACCCATATCGTACAAAAAAATTCTAGAGTCACCCCTGGTCAACGTTTATGGCGATATCTCGAAAAGGCGTCCACATATAGAACTAAGGCCCACTCCTTTTTAAAATACTCATTAACACCTTTCATTTGATACCCATATCGTACAAAAAAATTCTAGAGTCACCCCTGGTCAACGTTTATGGCGATATCTCGAAAAGGCGTCCACATATAGAACTAAGGCCCACTCCTTTTTAAAATACTCATTAACACCTTTCATTTGATACCCATATCGTACAAACAAATTCTAGAGTCACCCCTAGTCCACGTTTATGGCGATATCTCGAAAAGGCGTCCACACATAGAACTAAGGCCCACTCCTTTTTAAAATACTCATTAACACCTTTCATTTGATACCCATATCGTACAAACAAATTGTAGAGTCACCCCTGGTCCATGTTTATGGCGATATCTTGAAAAGGCGTCCATCTATAGAACTTAGGCCCACGCCCTTTTAAAATACTCATTAACACCTTTCATTTGATACCCATATCGTACAAAAAAATTCTAGAGTCACCCCTGGTCCACGTTTATGGCGATATCTCGAAAAGGCGTCCACATATAGAACTAAGGCCCACTCCTTTTTAAAATACTCATTAACACCTTTCATTTGATACCCATATCGTACAAAAAAATTCTAGAGTCACCCCTGGTCAACGTTTATGGCGATATCTCGAAAAGGCGTCCACATATAGAACTAAGGCCCACTCCTTTTTAAAATACTCATTAACACCTTTCATTTGATACCCATATCGTACAAAAAAATTCTAGAGTCACCCCTGGTCAACGTTTATGGCGATATCTCGAAAAGGCGTCCACATATAGAACTAAGGCCCACTCCTTTTTAAAATACTCATTAACACCTTTCATTTGATACCCATATCGTACAAAAAAATTCTAGAGTCACCCCTGGTCCACGTTTATGGCGATATCTCGAAAAGGCGTCCACGTATAGAACTAAGGCCCACTCCTTTTTAAAATACTCATTAACACCTTTCATTTGATACCCATATCGTACAAAAAAATTCTAGAGTCACCCCTGGTCCACGTTTATGGCGATATCTCGAAAAGGCGTCCACATATAGAACTAAGGCCCACTCCTTTTTAAAATACTCATTAACACCTTTCATTTGATACCCATATCGTACAAAAAAATTCTAGAGTCACCCCTGGTCAACGTTTATGGCGATATCTCGAAAAGGCGTCCACATATAGAACTAAGGCCCACTCCTTTTTAAAATACTCATTAACACCTTTCATTTGATACCCATATCGTACAAAAAAATTCTAGAGTCACCCCTGGTCCACGTTTATGGCGATATCTCGAAAAGGCGTCCACGTATAGAACTAAGGCCCACTCCTTTTTAAAATACTCATTAACACCTTTCATTTGATACCCATATCGTACAAAAAAATTCTAGAGTCACCCCTGGTCCACGTTTATGGCGATATCTCGAAAAGGCGTCCACATATAGAACTAAGGCCCACTCCTTTTTAAAATACTCATTAACACCTTTCATTTGATACCCATATCGTACAAAAAAATTCTAGAGTCACCCCTGGTCAACGTTTATGGCGATATCTCGAAAAGGCGTCCACATATAGAACTAAGGCCCACTCCTTTTTAAAATACTCATTAACACCTTTCATTTGATACCCATAACGTACAAAAAAATTATAGAGTCACCCCTGGTCCACGTTTATGGCGATATCTCGAAAAGGCGTCCACGTATAGAACTAAGGCCCACTCCTTTTTAAAATACTCATTAACACCTTTCATTTGATACCCATATCGTACAAAAAAATTCTAGAGTCACCCCTGGTCCACGTTTATGGCGATATCTCGAAAAGGCGTCCACATATAGAACTAAGGCCCACTCCTTTTTAAAATACTCATTAACACCTTTCATTTGATACCCATATCGTACAAAAAAATTCTAGAGTCACCCCTGGTCAACGTTTATGGCGATATCTCGAAAAGGCGTCCACATATAGAACTAAGGCCCACTCCTTTTTAAAATACTCATTAACACCTTTCATTTGATACCCATATCGTACAAAAAAATTCTAGAGTCACCCCTGGTCCACGTTTATGGCGATATCTCGAAAAGGCGTCCACGTATAGAACTAAGGCCCACTCCTTTTTAAAATACTCATTAACACCTTTCATTTGATACCCATATCGTACAAACAAATTGTAGAGTCACCCCTGGTCCATGTTTATGGCGATATCTCGAAAAGGCGTCACAATATAGAACTAAGGCCCACTCCTTTTTAAAATACTCATTAACACCTTTCATTTGATACCCATATCGTACAAAAAAATTCTAGAGTCACCCCTGGTCCACGTTTATGGCGATATCTCGAAAAGGCGTCACAATATAGAACTAAGGCCCACTCCTTTTTAAAATACTCATTAACACCTTTCATTTGATACCCATATCGTACAAACAAATTGTAGAGTCACCCCTGGTCCATGTTTATGGCGATATCTCGAAAAGGCGTCACAATATAGAACTAAGGCCCACTCCTTTTTAAAATACTTATTAACACCTTTCATTTGATACCCATATCGTACAAACAAATTGTAGAGTCACCCCTGGTCCATGTTTATGGCGATATCTTGAAAAGGCGTCCATCTATAGAACTTAGGCCCACGCCCTTTTAAAATACTCATTAACACCTTTCATTTGATACCCATATCGTACAAACAAATTGTAGAGTCACCCCTGGTCCATGTTTATGGCGATATCTCGAAAAGGCGTCACAATATAGAACTAAGGCCCACTCCTTTTTAAAATACTCATTAACACCTTTCATTTGATACCCATATCGTACAAAAAAATTCTAGAGTCACCCCTGGTCCACGTTTATGGCGATATCTCGAAAAGGCGTCCACATATAGAACTAAGGCCCACTCCTTTTTAAAATACTCATTAGCACCTTTCATTTGATACCCATATCGTACAAACAAATTGTAGAGTCACCCCTGGTCCATGTTTATGGCGATATCTTGAAAAGGCGTCCATCTATAGAACTTAGGCCCACGCCCTTTTAAAATACTCATTAATACCTTTCATTTGATACCCATATCGTACAAAAAAATTCTAGAGTCTCCCCTGGTCCACGTTTATGGCGATATCTCGAAAAGGCGTCCACATATAGAACTAAGGCCCACTCCTTTTTAAAATACTCATTAACACCTTTCATTTGATACCCATATCGTACAAACAAATTGTAGAGTCACCCCTGGTCCATGTTTATGGCGATATCTTGAAAAGGCGTCCATCTATAGAACTTAGGCCCACGCCCTTTTAAAATACTCATTAACACCTTTCATTTGATACCCATATCGTACAAACAAATTGTAGAGTCACCCCTGGTCCATGTTTATGGCGATATCTTGAAAAGGCGTCCATCTATAGAACTTAGGCCCACGCCCTTTTAAAATACTCATTAATACCTTTCATTTGATACCCATATCGTACAAAAAAATTCTAGAGTCACCCCTGGCCCACCTTTATGGCGATATCTCGAAAAGGCATCCACCTATAGAACTAAGGCCCACGCCCTTTTAAAATACTCATTAATACCTTTCATTTGATACCCATATCGTACAAAAAAATTCTAGAGTCACCCCTGGTCCATGTTTATGGCGATATCTTGAAAAGGCGTCCATCTATAGAACTTAGGCCCACGCCCTTTTAAAATACTCATTAACACCTTTCATTTGATACCCATATCGTACAAAAAAATTCTAGAGTCACCCCTGGTCCACGTTTATGGCGATATCTCGAAAAGGCGTCCACCTATAGAACTAAGGCCCACGCCCTTTTAAAATACTCATTAACACCTTTCATTTGATACCCATATCGTACAAACAAATTGTAGAGTCACCCCTGGTCCATGTTTATGGCGATATCTCGAAAAGGCGTCACAATATAGAACTAAGGCCCACTCCTTTTTAAAATACTTATTAACACCTTTCATTTGATACCCATATCGTACAAACAAATTGTAGAGTCACCCCTGGTCCATGTTTATGGCGATATCTTGAAAAGGCGTCCATCTATAGAACTTAGGCCCACGCCCTTTTAAAATACTCATTAATACCTTTCATTTGATACCCATATCGTACAAACAAATTCTAGAGTCACCCCTGGTCCATGTTTATGGCGATATCTTGAAAAGGCGTCCATCTATAGAACTTAGGCCCACGCCCTTTTAAAATACTCATTAATACTTTTCATTTGATACCCATATCGTACAAAAAAATTCTAGAGTCACCCCTGGCCCACCTTTATGGCGATATCTCGAAAAGGCATCCACCTATAGAACTAAGGCCCACGCCCTTTTAAAATACTCATTAATACCTTTCATTTGATACCCATATCGTACAAAAAAATTCTAGAGTCACCCCTGGTCCATGTTTATGGCGATATCTTGAAAAAGCGTCCATCTATAGAACTTAGGCCCACGCCCTTTTAAAATACTCATTAACACCTTTCATTTGATACCCATATCGTACAAAAAAATTCTAGAGTCACCCCTGGCCCACCTTTATGGCGATATCTCGAAAAGGCATCCACCTATAGAACTAAGGCCCACGCCCTTTTAAAATACTCATTAATACCTTTCATTTGATACCCATATCGTACAAAAAAATTCTAGAGTCACCCCTGGTCCATGTTTATGGCGATATCTTGAAAAGGCGTCCATCTATAGAACTTAGGCCCACGCCCTTTTAAAATACTCATTAATACCTTTCATTTGATACCCATATCGTACAAAAAAATGCTAGAGTCACCCCTGGCCCACCTTTATGGCGATATCTCGAAAAGGCGTCCACCTATAGAACTAAGGCCCACGCCCTTTTAAAATACTCATTAATACCTTTCATTTGATACCCATATCGTACAAAAAATTCTAGAGTCACCCCTGGCCCACCTTTATGGCGATATCTCGAAAAGGCATCCACCTATAGAACTAAGGCCCACGCCCTTTTAAAATACTCATTAACACCTTTCATTTGATACCCATATCGTACAAACAAATTGCAGAGTCACCCCTGGTCCATGTATATGGCGATATCTTGAAAAGGCGTCCATCTATAGAACTTAGGCCCACGCCCTTTTAAAATACTCATTAATACCTTTCATTTGATACCCATATCGTACAAAAAAATTCTAGAGTCACCCCTGGTCCACGTTTATGGCGATATCTCGAAAAGGCGTCCACCTATAGAACTAAGGCCCACGCCCTTTTAAAATACTCATTAACACCTTTCATTTGATACCCATATCGTACAAACAAATTGTAGAGTCACCCCTGGTCCATGTTTATGGCGATATCTTGAAAAGGCGTCCATCTATAGAACTTAGGCCCACGCCCTTTTAAAATACTCATTAATACCTTTCATTTGATACCCATATCGTACAAAAAAATTCTAGAGTCACCCCTGGCCCACCTTTATGGCGATATCTCGAAAAGGCATCCACCTATAGAACTAAGGCCCACGCCCTTTTAAAATACTCATTAATACCTTTCATTTGATACCCATATCGTACAAAAAAATTCTAGAGTCACCCCTGGTCCATGTTTATGGCGATATCTTGAAAAGGCGTCCATCTATAGAACTTAGGCCCACGCCCTTTTAAAATACTCATTAACACCTTTCATTTGATACCCATATCGTACAAAAAAATTCTAGAGTCACCCCTGGCCCACCTTTATGGCGATATCTCGAAAAGGCATCCACCTATAGAACTAAGGCCCACGCCCTTTTAAAATACTCATTAACACCTTTCATTTGATACCCGTATCGTACAAAGAAATGGTAGAGTCACCCCTGGTCCATGTTTATGGCGATATCTTGAAAAGGCGTCCATCTATAGAACTTAGGCCCACGCCCTTTTAAAATACTCATTAATACCTTTAATTTGATACCCATATCGTACAAAAAAATTCTAGAGTCACCCCTGGCCCACCTTTATGGCGATATCTCGAAAAGGCATCCACCTATAGAACTAAGGCCCACGCCCTTTTAAAATACTCATTAACACCTTTCATGTGATACCCATATCGTACAAACAAATGGTAGAGTCACCCCTGGTCCATGTTTATGGCGATATCTTGAAAAGGCGTCCATCTATAGAACTTAGGCCCACGTCCTTTTAAAATACTCATTAATACCTTTCATTTGATACCCATATCGTACAAAAAAATTCTAGAGTCACCCCTGGCCCACCTTTATGGCGATATCTCGAAAAGGCATCCACCTATAGAACTAAGGCCCACGCCCTTTTAAAATACTCATTAACACCTTTCATTTGATACCCATATCGTACAAACAAATTGTAGAGTCACCCCTGGTCCATGTTTATGGCGATATCTTGAAAAGGCGTCCATCTATAGAACTTAGGCCCACGCCCTTTTAAAATACTCATTAATACCTTTCATTTGATACCCATATCGTACAAAAAAATTCTAGAGTCACCCCTGGTCCACGTTTATGGCGATATCTCGAAAAGGCATCCACCTATAGAACTAAGGCCCACGCCCTTTTAAAATACTCATTAACACCTTTCATTTGATACCCATATCGTACAAAAAAATTCTAGAGTCACCCCTGGTCCATGTTTATGGCGATATCTTGAAAAGGCGTCCATCTATAGAACTTAGGCCCACGCCCTTTTAAAATACTCATTAATACCTTTCATTTGATACCCATATCGTACAAAAAAATTCTAGAGTCACCCCTGGCCCACCTTTATGGCGATATCTCGAAAAGGCATCCACCTATAGAACTAAGGCCCACGCCCTTTTAAAATACTCATTAACACCTTTCATTTGATACCCATATCGTACAAACAAATGGTAGAGTCACCCCTGGTCCATGTTTATGGCGATATCTTGAAAAGGCGTCCATCTATAGAACTTAGGCCCACGCCCTTTTAAAATACTCATTAATACCTTTCATTTGATACCCATATCGTACAAAAAAATTCTAGAGTCACCCCTGGCCCACCTTTATGGCGATATCTCGAAAAGGCATCCACCTATAGAACTAAGGCCCACGCCCTTTTAAAATACTCATTAACACCTTTCATTTGATACCCATATCGTACAAACAAATGGTAGAGTCACCCCTGGTCCATGTTTATGGCGATATCTTGAAAAGGCGTCCATCTATAGAACTTAGGCCCACGCCCTTTTAAAATACTCATTAATACCTTTCATTTGATACCCATATCGTACAAAAAAATTCTAGAGTCACCCCTGGTCCACGTTTATGGCGATATCTCGAAAAGGCATCCACCTATAGAACTAAGGCCCACGCCCTTTTAAAATACTCATTAACACCTTTCATTTGATACCCATATCGTACAAAAAAATTCTAGAGTCACCCCTGGTCCACGTTTATGGCGATATCTCGAAAAGGCATCCACCTATAGAACTAAGGCCCACGCCCTTTTAAAATACTCATTAACACCTTTCATTTGATACCCATATCGTACAAACAAATTGTAGAGTCACCCCTGGTCCATGTTTATGGCGATATCTTGAAAAGGCGTCCATCTATAGAACTTAGGCCCACGCCCTTTTAAAATACTCATTAATACCTTTCATTTGATACCCATATCGTACAAAAAAATTCTAGAGTCACCCCTGGCCCACCTTTATGGCGATATCTCGAAAAGGCATCCACCTATAGAACTAAGGCCCACGCCCTTTTAAAATACTCATTAACACCTTTCATTTGATACCCATATCGTACAAACAAATGGTAGAGTCACCCCTGGTCCATGTTTATGGCGATATCTTGAAAAGGCGTCCATCTATAGAACTTAGGCCCACGCCCTTTTAAAATACTCATTAATACCTTTCATTTGATACCCATATCGTACAAAAAAATTCTAGAGTCACCCCTGGTCCACGTTTATGGCGATATCTCGAAAAGGCGTCCACATATAGAACTAAGGCCCACTCCTTTTTAAAAGACTCATTAACACCTTTCATTTGATACCCATATCGTACAAACAAATTGTAGAGTCACCCCTGGTCCATGTTTATGGCGATATCTTGAAAAGGCGTCCATCTATAGAACTTAGGCCCACGCCCTTTTAAAATACTCATTAATACCTTTCATTTGATACCCATATCGTACAAAAAAATTCTAGAGTCACCCCTGGTCCACGTTTATGGCGATATCTCGAAAAGGCGTCCACATATAGAACTAAGGCCCACTCCTTTTTAAAACACTCATTAACACCTTTCATTTCATACCCATATCGTACAAACAAATTGTAGAGTCACCCCTGGTCCATGTTTATGGCGATATCTTGAAAAGGCGTCCATCTATAGAACTTAGGCCCACGCCCTTTTAAAATACTCATTAATACCTTTCATTAGATACCCATATCGTACAAAAAAATTCTAGAGTCACCCCTGGCCCACCTTTATGGCGATATCTCGAAAAGGCATTCACCTATAGAACTAAGGCCCACGCCCTTTTAAAATACTCATTAATACCTTTAATTTGATACCCATATCGTACAAACAAATTCTAGAGTCACCCCTGGTCCACGTTTATGGCGATATCTCGAAAAGGCGTCCACATATAGAACTAAGGCCCACTCCTTTTTAAAATACTCATTAACACCTTTCATTTGATACCCATATCGTACAAAAAAATTCTAGAGTCACCCCTGGTCCACGTTTATGGCGATATCTCGAAAAGGCGTCCACATATAGAACTAAGGCCCACTCCTTTTTAAAATACTCATTAACACCTTTCATTTGATACCCATATCGTACAAAAAAATTCTAGAGTCACCCCTGGCCCACCTTTATGGCGATATCTCGAAAAGGCCTCCACATATAGAACTAAGGCCCACTCCTTTTTAAAATACTCATTAACACCTTTCATTTGATACCCATATCGTACAAACAAACTGTAGAGTCACCCCTGGTCCATGTTTATGGCGATATCTTGAAAAGGTGTTCATCTATAGAACTTAGGCCCACGCCCTTTTAAAATACTCATTAATACCTTTAATTAGATACCCATATCGTACAAAAAAATTCTAGAGTCACCCCTGGCCCACCTTTATGGCGATATCTCGAAAAGGCATCCACCTATAGAACTAAGGCCCACGCCCTTTTAAAATACTCATTAACACCTTTCATTTGATACCCATATCGTACAAACAAATGGTAGAGTCACCCCTGGTCCATGTTTATGGCGATATCTTGAAAAGGCGTCCATCTATAGAACTTAGGCCCACGTCCTTTTAAAATACTCATTAATACCTTTCATTTGATACCCATATCGTACAAAAAAATTCTAGAGTCACCCCTGGCCCACCTTTATGGCGATATCTCGAAAAGGCATCCACCTATAGAACTAAGGCCCACGCCCTTTTAAAATACTCATTAACACCTTCCATTTGATACCCATATCGTACAAACAAATTGTAGAGTCACCCCTGGTCCATGTTTATGGCGATATCTTGAAAAGGCGTCCATCTATAGAACTTAGGCCCACGCCCTTTTAAAATACTCATTAATACCTTTCATTTGATACCCATATCGTACAAAAAAATTCTAGAGTCACCCCTGGTCCACGTTTATGGCGATATCTCGAAAAGGCATCCACCTATAGAACTAAGGCCCACGCCCTTTTAAAATACTCATTAACACCTTTCATTTGATACCCATATCGTACAAAAAAATTCTAGAGTCACCCCTGGTCCACGCTTATGGCGATATCTTGAAAAGGCGTCCATCTATAGAACTTAGGCCCACGCCCTTTTAAAATACTCATTAATACCTTTCATTTGATACCCATATCGTACAAAAAAATTCTAGAGTCACCCCTGGCCCACCTTTATGGCGATATCTCGAAAAGGCATCCACCTATAGAACTAAGGCCCACGCCCTTTTAAAATACTCATTAACACCTTTCATTTGATACCCATATCGTACAAACAAATGGTAGAGTCACCCCTGGTCCATGTTTATGGCGATATCTTGAAAAGGCGTCCATCTATAGAACTTAGGCCCACGCCCTTTTAAAATACTCATTAATACCTTTCATTTGATACCCATATCGTACAAAAAAATTCTAGAGTCACCCCTGGCCCACCTTTATGGCGATATCTCGAAAAGGCATCCACCTATAGAACTAAGGCCCACGCCCTTTTAAAATACTCATTAACACCTTTCATTTGATACACATATCGTACAAACAAATGGTAGAGTCACCCCTGGTCCATGTTTATGGCGATATCTTGAAAAGGCGTCCATCTATAGAACTTAGGCCCACGCCCTTTTAAAATACTCATTAATACCTTTCATTTGATACCCATATCGTACAAAAAAATTCTAGAGTCACCCCTGGTCCACGTTTATGGCGATATCTCGAAAAGGCATCCACCTATAGAACTAAGGCCCACGCCCTTTTAAAATACTCATTAACACCTTTCATTTGATACCCATATCGTACAAAAAAATTCTAGAGTCACCCCTGGTCCACGTTTATGGCGATATCTCGAAAAGGCATCCACCTATAGAACTAAGGCCCACGCCCTTTTAAAATACTCATTAACACCTTTCATTTGATACCCATATCGTACAAACAAATTGTAGAGTCACCCCTGGTCCATGTTTATGGCGATATCTTGAAAAGGCGTCCATCTATAGAACTTAGGCCCACGCCCTTTTAAAATACTCATTAATACCTTTCATTTGATACCCATATCGTACAAAAAAATTCTAGAGTCACCCCTGGCCCACCTTTATGGCGATATCTCGAAAAGGCATCCACCTATAGAACTAAGGCCCACGCCCTTTTAAATACTCATTAACACCTTTCATTTGATACCCATATCGTACAAACAAATGGTAGAGTCACCCCTGGTCCATGTTTATGGCGATATCTTGAAAAGGCGTCCATCTATAGAACTTAGGCCCACGCCCTTTTAAAATACTCATTAATACCTTTCATTTGATACCCATATCGTACAAAAAAATTCTAGAGTCACCCCTGGTCCACGTTTATGGCGATATCTCGAAAAGGCGTCCACATATAGAACTAAGGCCCACTCCTTTTTAAAATACTCATTAACACCTTTCATTTGATACCCATATCGTACAAAAAAATTCTAGAGTCACCCCTGGCCCACCTTTATGGCGATATCTCGAAAAGGCCTCCACATATAGAACTGAGGCCCACTCCTTTTTAAAATACTCATTAACACCTTTCATTTGATACCCATATCGTACAAACAAACTGTAGAGTCACCCCTGGTCCATGTTTATGGCGATATCTTGAAAAGGTGTCCATCTATAGAACTTAGGCCCACGCCCTTTTAAAATACTCATTAATACCTTTCATTTGATACCCATATCGTACAAAAAAATTCTAGAGTCACCCCTGGCCCACCTTTATGGCGATATCTCGAAAAGGCATCCACCTATAGAACTAAGGCCCACGCCCTTTTAAAATACTCATTAATACCTTTCATTTGATACCCATATCGTACAAACAAATTCTAGAGTCACCCCTGGTCCACGTTTATGGCGATATCTCGAAAAGGCGTCCACATATAGAACTAAGGCCCACTCCTTTTTAAAATACTCATTAACACCTTTCATTTGATACCCATATCGTACAAAAAATTCTAGAGTCACCCCTGGTCCACGTTTATGGCGATATCTCGAAAAGGCGTCCACATATAGAACTAAGGCCCACTCCTTTTTAAAATACTCATTAACACCTTTCATTTGATACCCATATCGTACAAAAAAATTCTAGAGTCACCCCTGGCCCACCTTTATGGCGATATCTCGAAAAGGCGTCCACATATAGAACTAAGGCCCACTCCTTTTTAAAATACTCATTAACACCTTTCATTTGATACCCATATCGTACAAACAAATTGTAGAGTCACCCCTGGTCCATGTTTATGGCGATATCTTGAAAAGGCGTCCATCTATAGAACTTAAGCCCACGCCTTTTCAAAATACTCATTAATACGTTTCATTTGATACCCATATCGTACAAACAAATTCTAGAGGCAGGCCTGGTCCACCTTTATGGCGATATCCCTAAATGGCGTCCATCTATAGAACTATGGCCACTTCCTCTTAAAATGCTCTTTAATACCTTCCATTTGATACACATGTCATACAAACACATTCCAGGGTTACCCTAGGTTCTTTTTACAACATGGTGATTTTCCCTTACTTTGTCTCCACAGCTCTCAGCAGAGTATGTAATGTTCAGTTACACCCGAACTTAGCCTTCCTTACTTGTTTTGTTAAAATTTGACTTTAAAAAAATTTTTTCTTTTAAAAGTGGGCGTGTTCGTTATCCAATTTCGCTAATTTTTATTTAGCACACATATAGTAATAAGAGTAACTTGCCCACCAAATTTCATCATGATATCTTCAACGACTGCCAAATTACAGCTTGCAAAACTTTTAAATTACCTTCTTTTAAAAGTGGGCGGTGCCACGCCCATTGTCCAAAATTTTTCTAATTTTCTATTCTGCGTCATAAGCTCAACTTACCTACCAAGTTTCATCGCTTTATCCGTCTTTGGTAATGAATTATCACACTTTTTTGGTTTTTCGAAATTTTTGATATCGAAAAAGTGGGCGTGGTTTGTAGTCCGATTTCGTTCATTTTAAATAGCGATCTGAGATGAGCGCCCACGAACCTACGTACCAAATTTGATCAAGATACCTCAAAATTTACTCAAGTTATCGTGTTTACAGACGGACGGACAGACGGACGGACGGACGGAGGGACATGGCTAAATGAATTTCTTTTTTCACCCAGATCATTTCGATATATAGAAGTCTATATCTATCTCGATTAGTTTATGCCGTTATACTGTTTTCACACAGAAACTTAATGATCTCATTTCACCTTCTAATGAAATCGTAAAATTTTTGCTTTCACACAGAAGTAACTGCTCGATTAGTATGAAGGATGAAATGTCAAGCGAATAAAATGACAATGCTATATGACAGACAATCATGGCGGAACGATACAAGGTGGCAGCATGGTGACTTATCTACATACATAAATATGAATTCCATGTACTTTGTTTTTGTAAATTCGATGGACAAATGTCAAAATCGTACTGCGTCGGAAGTTGATGTATCAAATCAAATAAAAAAGGTTATAATCAGCTGTTCGATGCGGCCACCTTGTATCGTTCCGCCATGAAGACAACGACATTTACTTTGACAAATGACATTTTTAGGCACTGAACACACCAAAAACTAAGAATCTGAACGCGGCCAACAGAGTTGCATTGGGCTTTTGACTTCATTAGGCATTCGATTAGCCACTAATGAAATAATTATAGATTCGAATTTTGTAGGGAAGATTGAGCTCAATAAGCGTCTTAATGTAGAAAACTGCATTTATTATTCAATAAGCCGTCTCTGTGAAAACAGTATTACGGATTACCGTTATGCGAACAAAGTTAATATACTCAGTTGAGTATAATAACTGCGCGCAAAATATGATCTAAATTCGAACATGACACAAAATATGAAAAAAATCTCGGTCTTTGTATGGTACTACCAGACCCGGCAGAGGTCGCTTTGCTCTAGCTTTGGTCTATCTGCATAACTTTAAAGTAGTTTTTACCTCTTACAATCCCTTCCCCTGTCTGTCCATTTTCCTTATCTTTTTGTTCATTCTTCCTTCAGCCTTTTTCTTTTTCTGCATTTCTTTCCCCTCTCCGTTTTTCCCTTTACTTTTTTCCGCTCCATTTATCCATATCCCTCTATCTTCATCTAACTCTATCTCTTTGTCCTTCCAAGTCCCAGTTCCAGTCCCAGGCAGAGTCCAAGTCCCAGTCCCAGTCCCAGTCCCAGTCCCAGTCCCAGTCCCAGTCCCAGTCCCAGTCCCAGTCCCAGTCCCAGTACCAGTCCCAGTCCCAGTCCCAGTCCCAGTCCCAGTCCCAGCCCCAGTCCCAGTCCCTGTCCCAGTCTCAGTCCCAGTCCCAGTCCCAGTCCCAGTCCCAGTCCCAGTCCCAGTCCTAGTCCCAGTCCCAGTCGCAGTCCCAGTCTCAGTCCCAGTCCCAGTCCCAGTCCCAGTCCCAGTCAAAATCCCAGTCCCAGTCCCAGTCCCAGTACCAGTCCCAGTCAGTCCCAGTCCCAGTCCCAGTCCCAGTCCCAGTCCCAGTCAAAATCCCAGTCCCAGTCCCAGTCCCAGTACCAGTCCCAGTCAGTCCCAGTCCCAGTCCCAGTCCCAGTCCCAGTCCTAGTCCCAGTCCCAGTCCCAGTCCCAGTCCCAGTCCCAGTCCCAGTCCCAGTCCCAGTCCCAGTCCCAGTCCCAGTCCCAGTCCCAGTCCCAGTCCCAGTCCCAGTCCCAGTCCCAGTCCCAGTCCCAGCCCCAGTCCCAGTCCCTGTCCCAGTCTCAGTCCCAGTCCCAGTCCCAGTCCCAGTCCCAGTCCCAGTCCCAGTCCCTGTCCCAGTCTCAGTCCCAGTCCCAGTCCCAGTCCCAGTCCCAGTCCTAGTCCCAGTCCCAGTCCCAGTCCCAGTCCCAGTCCCAGTCCCAGTCCCAGTCCCAGTCCCAGTCCCAGTCCCAGTCCCAGTCCCAGTCCCAGTCCCAGTACCAGTCCCAGTCCCAGTCCCAGTCCCAGTCCCAGTCCCAGCCCCAGTCCCAGTCCCTGTCCCAGTCTCAGTCCCAGTCCCAGTCCCAGTCCCAGTCCCAGTCCCAGTCCCAGTCCCAGTCCCTGTCCCAGTCTCAGTCCCAGTCCCAGTCTCAGTCCCAGTCCCAGTCCCAGTCCCAGTCCCAGTCCCAGTCCCAGTCCCAGTCCCAGTCCCAGTCCTAGTCCCAGTCCCAGTCGCAGTCCCAGTCTCAGTCCCAGTCCCAGTCCCAGTCCCAGTCCCAGTCCCAGTCAAAATCCCAGTCCCAGTCCCAGTCCCAGTCCCAGTCCCAGTCCCAGTCCCAGTCCCAGTCCCAGTCCCAGTCCCAGTCCCAGTCCCAGTCCCAGTCCCAGCCCCAGTCCCAGTCCCTGTCCCAGTCTCAGTCCCAGTCCCAGTCCCAGTCCCAGTCCCAGTCCCAGTCCCAGTCCCAGTCCTAGTCCCAGTCCTAGTCGCAGTCCCAGTCTCAGTCCCAGTCCCAGTCTCAGTCCCAGTCTCAGTCCCAGTCCCAGTCCCAGTCCCAGTCCCAGTCCCAGTCCCAGTCCCAGTCCCAGTCCCAGTCCCAGTCCCAGTCCCAGTCCCAGTCCCAGTCCCAGTCCCAGTCCCAGTCCCAGTACCAGTCCCAGTCCCAGTCCCAGTCCCAGTCCCAGTCCCAGTCTCAGTCCCAGCCCCAGTCCCAGTCCCTGTCCCAGTCTCAGTCCCAGTCCCAGTCCCAGTCCCAGTCCCAGTCCCAGTCCCAGTCCCAGTCCTAGTCCCAGTCCCAGTCCCAGTCCCAGCCTCAGTCCCAGTCCCAGTCCCAGTCCCAGTCCCAGTCAAAATCCCAGTCCCAGTCCCAGTCCCAGTACCAGTCCCAGTCAGTCCCAGTCCCAGTCCCAGTCCCAGTCCCAGTCCCAGTCCCAGTCATAGTCCAAGCCCCAGTCGCACCGACTCGAAAAATCGAAAAAGTGCTATAATTCATTACCAAATACGGATTAAGGGATGAAACTTGGTAGGTGAGTTGAACTAATGACGCAGAATAGAAAACTAGTAAAATTTTGGACAATGGGCGTGGCACCGCCCACTTTTAAACGAAGGTAATTTAGAAGTTTTGCAAGCTGTAATTGGGCAGTCGTTGAAGATATCATGATGAAATTTGGCAGGAACATTATTCTTATTACTATATGTATGCTTAATAAAAATTAGCAAAATCGGAGAACGGCCACGCCCACTTTTAAAAAAAATTTTTTTTAAAGTCAAATTTTAAAAGAAAAGTTAATATCTTTACAGTATAAAAGTAAATTATGTCAACATTCGACTCCAGTAATGATATGGTGCAACAAAATACAAAAATAAAAGAAAATTTCAAAATGGGCGTGGCTCCGCCTTGTGAAATTTGTTAGAGGCTTAGATTCTAGGACGATAACTGTTTTCTGTGAAAAAGGGCGAAATCGGTTGAAGCCACGCCCAGTTTTTATACACAGTCGACCGCCTGTCCTTCCGCTCGGCCGTTAACACGATAACTTGAGCAAAAATCGATATATATTTACTAAACTCAGTTCACGTACTTATATGAACTCACTTTGTATTGGTTTAAAAAATGGCCGAAATCCGACTATGACCACGCCCACTTTTTCGATATCGAAAATTACGAAAAATTAAAAAAAATGCCATAATTATATACCAATTACGAAAAAAGTGATGAAACGTGGTAATTGTATTGGTCGATTGACGCAAAATATAACTTTAGAAAAAAACTTGGTAAAATGGGTGTGACACCTACCATATTAGGTAGAAGAAAATGAAAAAGTTTTGCAGGGCGAAATCAAAAGCCCTTGGAATCTTGGAAGGAATACTGTTCGTGGTATTACATATATAAATAAATTAGCGGTACCCGACAGATGATGTTCTGGGTCACCCTGGTCCACATTTTGGTCGATATCTGGAAAACGCCTTCACCGCCCACCTATAGAACTAAGGCCCACTCCCTTTTAAAATACTCACTAACACCTTTCATTTGATACCCATATCGTACAAACAAATTCTAGAGTCACCCCTGGCCCACCTTTATGGCGATATCTCGAAAAGGCGTCCACATATAGAACTATGGCCTACTCCCTTTTAAAATACTCATTAAGACCTTTCATTTGATACCCATATCGTACAAACAAATTCTAGAGTCACCCCTGGCCCACCTTTATGGCGATATCTCGAAAAGGCGTCCACCTATAGAACTAAGGCCCACTCCCTTTTAAAATACTCATTAACACCTTTCATTTGATACCCATATCGTACAAAAAAAATTCTAGAGTCACCCCTGTCCACCTTTATGGCGATATCTCGAAAAGGCGTCCACATATAGAACTAAGGCCCACGCCCTTTTAAAATACTCATTAGCACCTTTCATTTGATACCCACATCGTACAAATAAATTCTAGAGTCACCCCTGGTCAACCTTTATGTTTATATCTCAAAAAGGCGTCCACCTATAGAACTAAGGCCCACGCCCTTTTAGAATACTCATTAACACCTTTCATTTTATACCCATATTGTACAAATGCATTCTAGAGTCAACCGTGGTCCACCTTTATAACGATATTCCGAAAAGGCGTCCACCTATGGAACTAAAGCCCACTCCCTTTTAAAATACTCATTAACACCTATCATTTGATACCCATATCGTACAAACAAATTCTACAGTCATCCCTGGTCCATCTTTATGGCGATATCTCGAAAAGGCGTACACGTATAGCACTAAGGCCCACGTCCTTTTAAAATACTCATTAACACCTTTCATTTGATACCCATATCGTACAAACAAATTCTAGAGTCAGGACTGGGGCCCTATTCAGTAACTGTGAGATTTAAAATGTACACTTTTTCTTCATGTAATTTGTATGAAAGAAAAATGTACATTTCAAAACTCATAGCTACTGAATAGGGCCTCTGGTCCACCTTTATGGCGATATCCCTAAATGGCGTGCATCCATAGAACTATGGCCCACTGCCTCTTAAAATAGTCTTTAATACCTTCCATTTGATACACATGTGATACCAACACATTCAGGGTTACCCTAGGTTCTTTTTATTATATGGTGATGTTCCCTTATTTTGTCTCCACAGCTCTCAACTGAGTATGTAATGTTCGGTTACACCCGAACTTAGCATTCCTTACTTGTTTAGTTGAAATTTAACTAACTTCCCTATAAGCTACAAGCTTGAAACTTAGAATATATTTCAAACCCCGATGGCAATGCAATAAAAAGAAAAAAACTTAAAAAAATCACATTTTTAGTCCTATTTGACTCATATTTGAAACAAACACAGGAATAAAAATCGCCCCCAGGTGGCGCAAGGGTCGAGATATTAAAAAAAATCGTGTTTGTGGTCCGGGTAATGTTTGGAAAACATATTACATACAGAAATAGAAATCGCTTTATGAAATAAAACAAAAGCTCAGGTCCAGCTAATTGGCGCCACCGAAATACAGATAATTTGAATTTAGCTAATATAATACCTACAGATTTAAACAAGACTCCAGATTTACCAGCTGAACTTGAAATATATGTAGGAGCAAAAATTATGTTGCAGTCCAATATTGATGTATCCAAAAGATTGGTGAACGGCGCAATCGGATGCATTTCTGCAATTGTTTAGTCGCAGTTTCGTCGAATTAAAATGTATCAAACAGATGTACCGTCAGCCCCATACCAATTTTGGAAATGACGGCGTTCAACCTAAGGCCATACAATTTCTGGCAAAATTCAATTACGGGACGGATGAAAGGAGGATTTTACCCTTAATTTTGTAGTGGGCTACCACTGTTCACAAAACGCAAGACAGCACACTTAACCACGTCGTTGTGTATTTAAGCTCAAAGTTATTCGAGGCGCGGTAAACATACGTGGCGCATAGTCAAGTAAAGTCTTTGGAAGGCTTATGTACTGAGGAGCTAGAATATATACTCTGCAACTGCTGCGGCTCTGGAAAAGAACAGAATGTAGAGCAGAGCCATAGCATTAAAAAGTGATAGGATTTCCTATGCTATGCTATGAGCTAATTCATGTTTAAGAGCGGAACAAATATCAGAATAAAAACTCTAAGTGAAATTATATTTGTAGTAGAGCGAGGGAAAATAAAATTGTATGCAGTACGTTATCTTTTCTCACGTTACTACTTATTTACAGCAACTTACAATGCAACGTGGGAAAAGAGGTGAGTATACCGATATAATAACAACAAAAACAATAAGCTACAATAGCAACTTAAATAACAAAAATTAATAACAAAAGTCCAAAAATAGCAGCTAACAACGCTACATCAGTTCCAACAACGAAAACTAGAGAAGAGACAAGGTTCTGCATTACAATGTTCAGGAGAGCAAATTAGCATTAAATTATTTTTCTTTGCTCTCAATACACATAAATAGCACTTCGTTTGGAGTTTTATTTTGCTGTTTGCTCCGCTCTAAAATAAAATGTAGCTCATAACAAAGCATAATAGATGTATAATAAATGCTCTGCTCTATGCTATGTTCTTCTTCAGAGCCAAATTTAAAATCCATGCCAAAAAAACTTGAAAAAAAGTTTTTTTGGTGCATCCTAATTTTGGATGCTATAAAAATTATGATGCATGCCCTAAGTCAGATGGCTGCTGCTTTAAGTTTTTTTCTTTTAAAAATTTCCTTAAAAATATGTTTTCAGTACAGAATTTGATGCGAACGTTTGTTTTAGATACACTCTTATACAATGTTTCTACATACATACTTATACATTTATGTAGATATGTAAGAGCAGCTTAAATGTTATTTCGTAATGTCTTCAAAAATTTAAAAGCAGTCTATGCACGTCTTTGATAGATATCATAATTTGAAATCTATATTAAATTAAAGTGATTAAATACAAATGGAAATTTGCACTAAATACTAAATTGTAATTTCGTGCTGATTTCGTTTTGTATATTAATATCTTCACATGTTTATTGCTCTTAAGTTGGATTAGAAAGCCAATATCTTATATTCACAAATAAATTACTTTCTAATCATTTTGACATGCAAATAACAATCATGCAAACATACGCACATCAATATCATTTCGAAAATTTGCATACAATTTTGTTTTGTATCAAAGATATTAACATTTTCATTTTCTTTTTGAAATGCATAATAATTTGACAAAATTGCCATCAAATTTATTTGATTTGCTTAAAATTATTTTACGATAACTTGCAGTATGTTAGGATGCAATTATGGCACAATATACTGACATTTGGCGGCCCCCGTGGTGTGATGGTAGCGTGCTCCGCCTATCACACCGTATGCCCTGGGTTCGCACCCCGGGCAAAGCAACATCAAAGTTTTAGAAATAAGATTTTTCAATTAGAAGAAAATTTTTCTAAGCGGGGTCGCCCCTCGACAGTGTTCGGCAAGCGCTCCGGGTGTATTTCTGCCATGAAAAGCTCTCAGTGGATACTCATCTGCCTTGCAGATGCCTTTCGGAGTCGGCATAAAACATGAACGTCCCGTCCGGCCAATTTATAGGGAAAATCAAGAGGAGCACGACGCAAATTGGAAGAGAAGATCGGCCTTAGATCTCTTGGGAGGTTATCGTGCCTTACATTTATTTATTTTTTATACTGATATTTCGAAATTTCAAAACAATATTTGCTATAACTCACAACCTATCGCTACATATTTTCGTCCATTTACTTCACTTTACACTAAGGTGAAAAGGTTTTTAGCTTAAGATAACTTGAACTCATTTGAGGCTTTATTCAAATGCATGAAATCTTAGTATGATCATCGTGAGCCCTAAGTCTTCTCCCCTGAAAGAAATTGGGAAACTTTGTGTTTGTGTCGTAGGATTCCCACATTATATTAGATAGATTACGGGCCGGGCATCTGTTCACGCCTTTCCGGCGTGATGGATTATATGAAGGACCAGTCTCCTTTTGATTTCTCCCAAACGGATTAAGACGCGTACTGTCGATTCATCGAGTGTTGCACCCCATTTTCGTTACCTTCAGTCCCTTAATGGACGGGAGTACAGTTAATATGTATGTTCCACCATGAGCGGAGATACTTCGATGCTTCTTTGCATTCCCGGTGTACATCAGTATTGTTTGAGATTATTGCCTTGATCGATGTCTGTTTATCAGTATATATATTGAAGAGATTCAGGCTTAAAAACACTTCCTCCAGAATTTTTGCTGGTTTCTTCACGTCTAAACTTCTGTCTGATAAACACTGCAGGCAGACCTGAACCCATGTTGATTTGGAACCATGGGTATACACGTGTATAGTATGTTTCGCTATTTTTCGCATCCTGGCATCAACACTTCGGCTCTGTTGTGGCCCTGAGAAACCTTTCGAAGCTGAAGAAAGTGATCATGTAGTAATTTCTCCTGTATTAGATGGCGCGGTGCCTATATGGCGGTGCCTGAGGCCTTAAGCCATGTGGCAGTTGCTCGAGCTATATTTTTGGTCATCAGATCTACAGGTAGCATGTGCAGAATTTCGTGCCATGATGCTGTCGGCATAATTTTTAGGACTTTCGTTATGCAAGCCATTGATAAACTGCATATCCCCTCAAGTTTTTTGGTATACGTACTTTCTTGTGTAGCTGTCCTCCAAGCTAGGGCCCTATAGTAAAGTATGGGCTTGAAAATTGCCGAAATTACTCAATAACAGAATTAAGGCAAAGTTTTTGTTCTTTTCATAGGGATGGATAGCAATAATGTGTTGAAAATATTGCTTGCATCCAGAAGCGTGCAATGTGCATAGTTGAGCAGGGGTGAGTGGAGTGTCTCTAGAGATGTTGGGCTTTTATTAATGCAATAGTTACCCCATAGTAATGGGCTTGAAAATTGCTGGAAACACCCAATGAGAGAGTTTGAGCAAATTTTGTATTCTTTTCTTAGGGTTGGATAACAGTGAGGTCTTCAGAAGATTGTTGGCATCCAAGCGTGATTTGAATTGCCTACAGTTGATTATGGGTGAGTGCAGTCTCTCTAGAAATATTGAGTTCTCATTAAGCTAAAAGTGGTTAGTTTGAATTTATTACGTCCTTGCTCCCTAAAAAATGGGTAAATCAGTTGACAACCATGCCCATTTTAATACATTTTATACCTTCGCACCACAACGAGATGTCAATAGGAAATCGATAACACAACAATAACATATTGATAGCACTACTAGAACAATATACACATAGCCGTGGTGTGATGGTAGCGTGCTCCGCCCACCGCACCGAAGATCCCGGTTTCTCGCCCCGGACAAAACAACATCAAAATTTTAGAAAATTGTTTTTTCAATTAGATAAAATTTTTTTAAACATGATCGCTCCTCGGCAGTGTTTGGCAAGCACTCCGAAAGTATTTCTGCCATGAAATCCTCTCAGCGAAAACTCAGAGCTCAAACACTTAAAAGCATTACGACGCTAATTGCAAGAGAAGCTCGGCCTAAAATCTCTTCGAACTTACATTTATTTATTTACTAGAAGATAGCGGCTCTTCGATTTCAAGTAGTTAATTTTTCGATAAATTACGAATAACAAAATATTCGAAAAAAAAAAATTCGATAGTTCGCTGATAAAAAACTGGTTTAAAACTCTGATAACAAATCGATGACTCTCCGATAACTTTTTGGTAGTATAACAAAAACTTTTCAAGAATAATTCGAAAACGTTTCGATAATAAATCGACATATTTTCGATAA
The DNA here is from genome assembly GCF_040869045.1 of Eurosta solidaginis. Taxonomy (NCBI): domain Eukaryota; kingdom Metazoa; phylum Arthropoda; class Insecta; order Diptera; family Tephritidae; genus Eurosta; species Eurosta solidaginis. The sequence continues at coordinate 227,218,279 of NC_090320.1, read as the reverse complement.
CATATCGCTATTTTTAAATAACAATTTGATAATTTTTCGGTAACAAATTATAATATGGCGAAAAGAAATCGATAACTTTTCTTTATTTTTTCCATAACAAACTGATAAGACGTCGATATCTTTTATTATCGAATTAAATTTGCTGCACTTCGATAACAAATTGATAGCACTGCTATGTCTCGTCGAAAGCACACCTACAACAAACTAATTACTCGCCCATAAGAAATGGATAACACCCACAAACTGCCCGTTGATAGCATACCAATAACTAATCGATAGCAACCTCTGCACGTATCGTGTTATACGATGACGTATCGAAAATTAATTTCACTCACACGATATATGTGAATCTTTCGAGCTCTTTGTAAAAATGAGAGTACATAGGGCATCTAATAAGTACTTGTAGCCGACATTCCACGTATTACCTCAATCTCAATCAGCATTGCAGTGCTATAGTGATTCCAAATATTGAATTCGATCACGTATCATATAATACGATACGGGCCCCAATATGAGACGGTTTCACCCATATCCACTTTTCCATGTACACTGTTCCGACATTGCTTTACAGTGCAGTGAATATGTACTACGCTTACTTTCTGTACACCACATACCGCGTGCAAATATATTCACACATTCATAAATGGCGCGATAAGGGGTTTATAGTTCCCTGCATTTCCATGGCTATAATAAGAAAAAAACATTTAGTTATCCTACGTACATTTCGCAAAAGTTTAATTTAGCCTTTCTCTTTAAATATTTAATAGCATAGACATTAAGTACGGTCAGAACTAATACTGAAATAGCATGTTGAATTTCAATGCTCAAACAACAAAAAAGAATCTAAGAGCCTGACATTAAAAATCAAAATACATTTACATTAGATTTATTTTGGAATGGATAAACCTCGTTCACAATTAACGCCTTCTTCTCTAAAAGAATAACACTGAAATGTCCACTGAAATAGAAATACCACTTTAATGGAAAGCAGCCGCCAATGTTGTCTAGACATTCATAAACCCTCTTCGTACAATTACACACACACAAACAAATGTTAATGTATTTTAACTTAACACACGCTGCTATGTATGTGCACATGATTTACATTTGCAGTTACTATAAGCATATATTGCTCTACTCCCTTTTACTTCCGGTGCGGAAATGTACGCATGACGCATCCACTTCATTCCATCCAATGGAGATTATGGCTATTGTACGAACGCAAATGTGTCCCAATACCAACAATAACTTTATTAATAATACGCCAAGCAATTAAAAAAGTAAATGCGAAAGGTTGTCAACTATCATTTTTCCCTTACTGCTACATATATTTACGAAGCTTGTTGGCACTTAGATGCAGATATATAAGTGAACACATAAAGGGAAACACATATGTGACAGAAAAACGTTTTCAATTGAACATCTATAAATATATATTCCTGTACATCTAAAATGTACGTTAGCTTTAAAAATAAACTAGGCCAACAATATTCAGACTCAGAAATGAACCTTTACTTTTTTAAAACCTTCGATGCGTTGAATCTGAATAAGGTTTTCGGGACGATTGTAGTATAGCTTAAAACAATCTTTGTGGATTTCCAAAGATAAAACCACATCCCGCAGTCTTGAAGAACACTTTGAGCAGTTTTCATAACGTTAGCGAGAAAAATCAGTCATCTACACACGAAAGACTACAGGGCCGTAAGTTTGATATAGTTTCTTCTCAAACCCTTACATAGATCACTAGGTGTATATACAAAACCGAATATGAATGAAACATTATTCTTTTCGGTGCAACATGCTTACCCCAAAGGCAATTCAGTCGATAATGCAATGCATGGGGGTTATGAATATTGAGAAAGCAATGGAACACCAGGAATATGCCGCATGCATTTTTCTGGACAAAGTCTGAGCAATCATCGACAGTCTTAAACCGATTGAAGTGCATTCGGCCTTAGGAAATTTGATTGCATCCATGTAAAGTTGAAGAATGTTCGCGTCGCAATGGGGTATATGGGAGGCCACAAAATCTGTAAACAGCGAAATACCATAGGGTGGGGAATTATCACCAATGCGGTGGACGGTGGTCATCAGCCATTTGCTTAAGTGTTTTGACAGAGCACTAGTCAAACTCTCGGCGTATGCAGATGAAGTTACAATTATTCTTAGAGACAGGTGTCTACCAACAGTTAGCTATATGATGGATCAGACACTTCGGGTTGTGCCTGTCTTGGCTTTTGAAGTCGAGTTAATTGTAAACGCGAAGAAAGCTGATCCAGTATTATTCATTAGGAAATATAAGGTCCCTTTTGGAGTAAGCTTAAGTTTGGAGGGGTAACTCTGCAAGAAAAGTACAGCACTGTATATCTGGGAATTAAACTGGATGATAAATTGTCGTGGAAACAACATGTGGAAGAGAGAGCGATGAAAGCCTCTGTGTTACTATATGCACGGGAGAGGATGCTTGGATGTACGCAAGGTCAATCACCCAAATTATCTCATTAGATATAAACGACAACTGTCAAGCCCATTCTTGATTATGGGGTCCTTGTATTTTGGACAGCCACACAAAAAAGTACATATACAAAAGAACTAGTAAGCGTATGCAGATTATCAAAAATTAGCATTACGGGAGTCCTTAACATTATACCGACAACAGTATTGCACGCCATTATGCACACCTCGCCTGCAGACCTTATACCCAAAAATATAGCGTTAGCAAGTTCAACAAAGCCTAAGGCTTCGGGAGTGCTTGAGTGCTGGTCATACAGCTACAGTAATATAGCTTCATTGAATATATGGCGAATGGACTAAATGTTACATTGCATGAGCTTGGACAAAAATAGAGAAGTGCACGTGTATACCGATGGCTTGAGGTCAAGCTTCTAGGGGTGGCAGAGCTGCCAGATCTCGAGACAGAAAAGAAACTGTGTTCTAGAAACCTTCTAGTATTTTCCAGGAGGACTATAAATTGCACTAGCAACCACTTGAAAGGGTTGCGTTACACAGCTCCATGAATCATTTTGTTATTTTGGTCACCTCTAACGGCATACCTGCCGGCCGCTGGGGGCGGGGCTGTTAGTCAACCACTTTCACTTTTCATTTATGGCTTGCAAAACTTTTAGATTTTCTTTTTCTAAATGGAGGCGGTGCCACTCCCATTTTCCAAAATTTTACCAAAATTCTATTTTCACTTATTTATTTCATTTTTCGAAATTTCTAATGTCGGAAAAGTGGTCCTGGTTATCGTTCGATTTTGATCATATGTATACCGATCTATCACCCCTTTGTAATTTCAACTGACTTCAGTTAATAAACGAGAAATGGCATTAATTTTGCGCTTGCGTTCTATACCCAGAACCCTCCTGGTGGCCCTCGTGCCTCTAGCAAACCACTTTAATCTTCTAAAGGATATGCTTATGCACTTAAGTTTGTTTGTGAAGCCATCTTGAACATATTGAGATTTTTTCCAAGAAATATTTTAAAATAAACCTGCCTGAGGTCTGAGTTTGTCTTTCGATATATACATATATATAACCTGAAATCATGAAACGACCCTATTGTGCGAAAACAAGTTTTCGAGAAAAATGCGTTTAAAGTTTTTGTTTAGCTTGACTCTATGTAGCGGCTGGCCGTTGTGAATGAATTTTGTAATTAAAATTTAATTAACTTTCCGATAAGCTATAAGCTTGCAACTTTTAATATGGTACAGAACCCGATGACAATGCAAAAATAAGAAAACCCCGATAGGTGGCGCATAGATCGAAATATTTCAAAAAATCGTACTTGTGGTCCGATTTTGCTTTAAATGTGATTTGTGAAAAACTAAGAAAGATAAAAAACTGCGGTTTGATACATTGAATTAAATTAAATTTCATATAAGGATCACTAAAAAAGTGGAGAACGGTATTTTCGCACAATAGGGTCGTTTCATGATTTCAGGTCAAATATGTCTTTCTATGGAAATAAGAATACATATCAAATTTCTTGCTTAAAAAATATGTAAGAATATTTCAAACCCGCGCTTGTAAGTACGTATGGAAAATATTTCTGCTTGATCAACTTTTAGTTTCCGATATTTGAATTAGCATACACCCACACTACACAAACACATACATATCTATTCACTATCAAACTCAAAAACAAAAGGAATGCATTTACTGCCCTTCAAGTTTTGTTATTATTTGTGTGCTGTTCAAACACCAATGCACAACAACTGTCGAAACTTCTCAATATTTCGCTTTTCATAGTTTTTGCAAACAATCAATTTACAAGCATTGAATGATGGTTGTGGATCATCAACAAGCATCAATATTATCATCAGCTAGTACAGCAACAACAACAAAAGTAGTAGTACTTGCAAACAACATACATATATTACACAATACAGGCAGTTCAGGCTCTTTGTTACACAACGCATTCACTCACTTGGGGTATTGGCACACTTATACATACATACAAACAAATGCGCCACTATTGTCCACCCATGCGTAGAATTAATATGAATTTTTATTCAATTTCATCATTTATGGTAAACTTTGCTGTCGCTGGTGCTGCTCATGTTATGCTGCTTTGTTGCTGGTTTTTAGCCCCACACGAAATTTAACAACTTTTCATAGAGTTCATGCACAAAGTTTTGTTTATTTTCAATTTTGTTCTGGAATATATCCACTCATACACACATGAACGTGAACACGTGTGTGTACATCCTTTTTCAACTACCATAACAATTTTGTATTTGTGCAGATACATCGATTTACATTTCGTTTGCAAAGAGCAAATGAAACAACCATATTTTTGCGGTGTAATTTCTTAAACTTTTATTGCCTTTGTGGAATAAAGTTTTCTACTTCTTGTTCCTTTTTCTTTTCTTTTTTGATATTTTGCATCAATATTTTATGGTTTGGTATATAGCACTTTTTCATATTTTCGTTGTATTTGCTTTGCCAAAAAGAAAATGCGACTCAAATACAAATATTAACTCAAATTGTTTTGGAAAATTTTATAAAAGTTTCAAATTAATCTTTAGCTATGGTTTTATGAGTGTTAACCTGTAGTATGAAAAGTTTCTTTCCTGTAAAATTAGAGTGGGTTAGTTAAGTAAGGTAAGGTTAGGTTATTGTGGCCCATAAACCACACACGCACCCTTCAGACAGTGTCCCGTTACTATATATAAAACGATGAATCGACTCCTCTTTCTCCTCACCCTGAAAGCTTCAACAGAGGGAGCTTTTTGGTGTACTCCACCGTCGGAGCATTTGTGCAAAAGTGCAATGACTTGTGATGCCACCCATAAACCTTCTTACTGCAGATATGTTCAGCTTGAGAAGAAAGTTTGTTACATTTCCATCCAAACATGGCCATAAGGACCTAGAGACTTTGCAATTATCTCGGTTTATTCGCAGCAAGTCAGCCTAATCTTATTTTGTCGCATGAGATAGGCCAACAGTGGTCGTACGGAGCTGTCTGCTTCACTAATGTCTTGTGTGGAACCCCTTCTGACCACCTCATCTGCAAATTCATTTTCATTGACAAAACGTCGTTAAAGATCGTTACATTTACTTCTAGAACCGCTCTTTCCTGGAGCAGTCTGGCTGATTTCTCTTCATGCCATTTAACTCCGCTTTTAGGACACTGTATTACTCAGAGGTTCGATAGGATTGATTTACCTCCAGGTGCTTTGAGAATATTTCAGCTAAAGTTTCCTTTTCCGTTTTTATGTCTTCTGTGGAGATTTTAAAGACTACACCACTGTCAAGGCCTTCCTTCTATTCCGTCGACAAAGATCGTTATATAGGTTTCTAGGACTATACTATCCTGGAGCAGTCCGGCTGCACGCTCTTTCTATGGCACACGACTCCGCTTGGAAGACACTGCATAACTCAGAGAGTCGGTACGATTGATTTACCTGCAGATGCTTTGAGACTTTCCAGCTTCTGTTATCTCTTTGCGTTTCGAGCCGTCTGTGTAAATTGTAATGTCCCTAACAGTTTCTAGCCTTGGCAGAAATTTATTTCTGATTAGAATCACTAACTTCTCGACATATGCAACTATGCTCTTTCCTTCTGCGCTTAAGATTTATAAAATTTCATTAATTACCAGTTTTTGATAAAACATCGATATGTTTTCTATAACTAATGAAAACTTGCGAAAATTATTCGATAACAAAGAGATATCAAATCGACAACATCTCAATAACAAACTCACACTTATTTGTTAACAAACGCATAGATAAAATTATGATAAATCAGCAATTTTCGATAGATAAAGTATAACTTTCCGATAATAAATCGATAAATTTCTGATAAAAAGTTAATAGTTTTAATACAGACTCGATAACTTTTCGACAACAAATCGACAACATTTTAATAACCGATAATTTTTCGACAACATATCTATAGTATTCTGATAGAGAATCGATAATTTTTCAACAGAAATTGGATAGCTTTTCGATAACAAATCTATAACTTTTCAATAGCGATGTATTGAACAGGCCGGTCAGTGAGGAGCACTCATTGACTGAATAAGTCCGTAGTGTTAATCGTTAACTTTTTAGTAACATACTTATAAATCGTCGATATAACGATGACTAACTACAAATATTTGGTACCTTTTTGCCAATTAATCGATAGAATTTCAATAACAAGACGATAACTGGTACAGAGAAAAATCATCGACAACTATTGTTATCGATAGCAAATTCACAACACTAGGGTAAGACTAGAAAAAAACGTTTATTTGATTTACAAGAACCACCCTAGCATAGCTCGTTATCTTCGAACAAAATTTAATTCAAATATCTTAGCGCGTTTTCGACGTTTGGCTTACGCGACAAATTTTCCTTTCATCTCTCCCTTTCGTTTCTCTTTTATTTGGTCTCCTAATTCTAATTCTTGTTGTTGAATTGCACTTACTTTTTGGGCCTTTCTCTGTGTCCGAATGCGCTTATACACTCAAATATGTAGTTGTGTAATGGGCCGTTCAAGGAGTTACGTTTAACTGGCTCTGTGTAAAAAGGCTCTTTGTTATACGATGTCTACATGGAAGTTATCAATCACAGTTCCTTTCAAAATCTGAAAAGAAACCAAGATTCAACAGAGATTCAATCAATTTTAGCTTGCACTTCAAGCAGTAAGCATCTCATGTGTGAGTTCTATGCTCAAACATGCTCATACATGTGTAGTACTACAAAAAAAGTTGCGCTTGTATCAGTGGTCGGGATTTCATAGAAAAATTGTGAAGGTTCTATACGATTGGTCGGCAAAAATTTAAATATACCTATATTAGGGAGAGCTAGATAATGGGTATCCCAGCAGGAAAATAAAGTTAAAATGCAACGTGCATTTATTATAAACAGTTTTATTAAACTCTTTGGAAAACTTGATTTTTGATTCTGAAATATATTAAAACATTCTCATGTCCTCTAGTTCATCAAGTTGTAGTCGTTCGAAGGGTTGCCGATATTATTTTATGCAAATGCACAAGAAACTTGGATTGTTAAAGCCCCTGGACACGGCAAATAGCGCAAAAGAATTGGTGATCACTCGCTTAAAATATCGTATATCCGAAATTAATACGGGCTCCGCAATCAGAGGAGTGCAATACGTTTAAAAAATATGTGAATTACTTAAAAAAAAACATAAAGTTTCATTCTTGTTAATTTTCTAACTATTTCGCTTAGTTACCTCAAATATTATGTAATATTTTTGCAGAGCAGAAGTTAATTCTTGTTTTTGGCTCAGAAAAAAGTGAGATCTGAATGAAACTGCTGCAACTTAAAAAAAAAATTATATTGATTATATTTAACAGATCTAAGAATCCACCCTAAACATGTTTAGACCATGAGCTAATTAAGGAAAGACCGTCTTAATAATTGCGTTTCCCCATCATAATATTTCTCACAGGGAAAACTAACACTTGTGCGACAGGCGTGTGCAGTGTTTATTCGTTGCTGTCTCGCTAACGACTGAGTGATGGAGAGGAAGAATATGTGTGAAGCAAGTCTGGCTCAATTGAGCTATGGCGCGCCGATCACTGTTCTAAGGTTTAGAATCTAAAACAGACGTCGGCAAAATGAAAATGCAGATATGTTAGTGAGAGCGCGATGATCGCGCGCATCACTTGATGCATTGTTTTGCGTTGTTCATTCGCTTATTAGCAAGCAACAAGACAAAGTCGTTTATTATTATTATTTTTTTTTTCAAGTTTGCCAATTCTACTCAGTAATATAATAATTTATCCTATGATACATTTGTTTAATACATATCTTTGTTTACAAAATATATTTTATTTTAATTCTTTGGTGGTCTAATATCACAAAATAATTTTTCCTAGCATGATTATAAAATAATTATTGAATGTAGGCAATCAATGCATGCGTTCGTCGTGCTTCATTGCTCGTTGGTTAATGACCAAACCACTATCACAACACTATGATAATAATACACTTACTAACACAGTCATAGTTTCAGTTTTGAACATCACTGTTGTGTATCCAAAACTCTAACGGCGTTGTGCAACACTGCAGTTATAAACCATATTAATTTTCTTTGAATATCACAAACCAGGCGCAATTCACCAATGACATTAATTATATACATGTCATACTGAGTAGACACATTCTGTCATGACATTTGCATTATCAAAGAAGAGCAACAACAAGAATGTCACAAAAGACACACACACATACATACATACACGACATTACATATGTATATGCAAATGCTGTCGTATTGGTAATTACATTAACCTACGTCAATTATAATAGAGACGAATGTGTAAGCAATATATAATAAATGTACGTGTAAAGTTTTATTTTAATGTATTCATTGTCGAAATTGTTCTGATTACATACATACATACATATGGACAAATCTACGTAGAAATATGAATGAAATGAAATATTCGAGGAGGCAACATATTGTTTGTATAAAGCCACTTATGAGTATAAGGAAATTTATTGCTTGATTCTATCTTGGATTTAGTAGACAACTTAAGTGCAGTATTTAGTGTTATTTAAGAATAATAGAAAACAAGTAAGGAAGGCTAAGTTCGCGTGTAACCGAACATTACATACTCAGTTGAGAGCTATGGAGACAAAATAAGGAAAATCACCATGTAGGAAAATGAACCTAGGGTAACCCTGGAATGTGGTTGTATGGCATGTGTATCAAATGGAAGGTATTAAAGAGTATTTTAAGAGAGAGTAGGCCATAGTTCTATGGATGGACGCCATTTAGGGATATCGCCATAGAGGTGGACCAGGGCTGACTCTAGAATGTGTTTGTACGATATGGGTATCAAATGAAAGGTGATAATGAGTATTTTAAAAGGGAATGGGCTTTAGTTCTATAGGTGAATGCCTTTTCGAGAAATCGCAATAAAGGTGGACCAGGGGTGACTCTAGAATATGTTTGTACGATATGGGTATCAAATGAAAGCTGTTAATGAGTATTTTGAAAAGGAGTGATCCTTAGTTCCATAGGTGGACGCCGTTTCGAGATATCGCCATAAAGGTGGACCAGGGTGTCTCTAGTTGTACGATATGGGAATCAAATGAAAGGTGTTACTGAGCATTTTAAGAGGGAGTGGGCATTAGGTCTATTGGTGTACGCCTTTTCGAAATGTCGCCATTAGGGTGGGCCAGGGGTGACTCTAGAATGTGTTTGTATGATATGGTTATCAAATGAAAGATGGTAATGAGTATTTTAAAAGGGAGTAATCCTTAGTTCTATAGGTGGACGCCTTTTTGAGATATCTCCATAAAGGTGGACCAAGGGTGACTCTAGAATGTTTGTACGATATGGGTATCAAACGAAAGGTGCTACTGAGCATTTTAAGAGGGAGTGGGCATGAGGTCTATAGGTGGACGCCTTTTCGAGATATCGTCATTAGGGTGGGCCAGGGGTGACTCTAGAATGTGTTTGTACGATATGGGTATCAAACGAAAGGCGTTACTGAGCATTTTAAGAGGGAGTGGGCATTAGATCTATAGGTGGACGCCTTTTCGGGATATCGCCATTAGGGTGGGCCAGGGGTGACTCTAGAATGTTTGTACGATATGGGTATCAAACGAAAGGTGTTACTGAGCATTTTAAGAGGGAGTGGGCATTAGGTCTATAGGTGGACGCCTTTTCGAGATATCGCCATTAGGGTGGGCCAGGGGCGACTCTAGAATGTTTTTGTACGATATGGGTATCAAATGAAAGGTGGTAATGAGTATTTTAAAAGGGAGTAATCCTTAGTTCTATAGGTGGACGCCTTTTTGAGATATCTCCATAAAGGTGGACCAAGGGTGACTCTAGAATGTTTGTACGATATGGGTATCAAACGAAAGGTGTTACTGAGCAAATTAAGAGGGAGTGGGCATTAGGTCTATAGGTGGACGCCTTTTCGAGATATCGCCATTAGGGTGGGCCAGGGGTGACTCTAGAATGTTTGTACGATATGGGTATCAAACGAAAGATGTTACTGAGCATTTTAAGAGGGAGTGGGGATTAGGTCTATAGGTGGACGCCTTTTCGAGATATCGCCATTAGGGTGGGCCAGGGTGACTCTAGAATGTGTTTGTACGATATGGGTATCAAATGAAAGGTGGCAATGAGTATTTTAAAAGGGAGTAATCCTTAGTTCTATAGGTGGACGCCTTTTCGAGATATCGCCATAAAGGTGGACCAAGGGTGACTCTAGAATGTTTGTACGATATGGGTATCAAACGAAAGGTGTTACTGAGCATTTTAAAAGGGAGTGGGCATTAGGTCTATAGGTGGACGCCTTTTCGAGATATCGCCATTAGGGTGGGCCAGGGGTGACTCTAGAATGTTTGTACGATATGGGTATCAAACGAAAGGTGTTACTAAGCATTTTAAGAGGGAGTGGGTATTAGGTCTATAGGTGGACGCCTTTTCGAGATATCACAATTAGGGTGGGCCAGGGGTGACTCTAGAATGTTTGTACGATATGGGTATCAAACGAAAGGTGTTACTGAGCATTTTAAGAGGGATTGGACATTAGGTATATAGGTGGACGCCTTTTCGAGATATCGCCATTAGGGTGGGCCAGGGGTGACTCTAGAATGTTTGTACGATATGGGTATCAAACGAAAGGTGTTACTGAGCATTTTAAGAGGAAGTGGGCATTAGGTCTATAGGTGGACGCCTTTTCGAGATATCGCCATTAGGGTGGGCCAGGGTGACTCTAGAATGTGTTTGTACGAGATATGGATATCAAATTAAAAGTATTAATGAGGGTTTTAAAAGCGAGTGGCCTTAGATGTATATGTGAAGGCGTTCTCGCGATATCGACCAAAATGTGGACCAGGTGATCCAGAAAATCATCTGTCGGGTACTGCTAATTTATTTATATATGAAATACCAAGATAAAGTGAGTTCAGATAAGTACGTGGGCTAAGTTTAGTAAAGATATATCGGTTTTTGCTCAAGTTATTGCGTTAACGGCCGAGCGGAAGGACAGACGGTGGACTGTGTATAAAAACTGGGCGTGGCTTCCACCGATTTCGTCGATTTTCACAGAGAACAGTTAGCGTCACAGAATCTATGCTCCTACCAAATTTGGGAAGGATTGGAAAATTTTTGTTCGACTTATGGCATTAAAAGTATTCTAGACAAACTAAATGAAAATGGGCGGAGCCACGCCCATTTTGAAATTTTCTTTTATTTTTGTATTTTGTTGCATCATATCATTACTGGAGTTGAATTTTGACTTAATTTACATATACACAGTAAAGATATTAAATTTTTTGTTAAAATTTTAATTAAAAAAAATTTTTTTTAAAAAAGTGGGCGTGTTCTTCATCCAATTTTGCTAGTTTTTATTTAGCACATATATAGTAATAGTAGTAACGCTCCTGCCAAATTTCATCATGATATCTTCAACGACTGCCAAATTACAGCTTGCAAAACTTTTAAATTACCTTCTTGTAAAAGTGGGCGGTGCCACGCCCATTGTCCAAAATCTTACTAATTTTCTATTCTACGTCATAGCGTCAACCCATCTGCCAAGTTTCATCGCTTTAACCGCCTTTGACAATGAATTATCGCATTTTTTCGGTTTTTCGAAATTTTCGATATCGAAAAAGTGGGCGTGGTTATAGTCCGATATCGTTCATTTTAAATAGCGATCTGAGATGAGTGCTCAGGAACCTACATACCAAATTTCATTAAGATACCTCAAAATTTACTCAAGTTATCGTGTTAACGGACGGACGGACGGACGGACATGGCTTAATCAAATTCTTTTTCGATCCTGATTATTTTGATATATGGAAGTCTATATCTATCTCGATTCCTTTATATATGTACAACCAACCGTTATCCAATCAAACTTAATATACTCTGTGAGCTCTGCTCAACTGAGTATAACAAGTAAGGAAGGCTAAGTTCGGGTTTAACCGAACATTGCATACTTTGCTGCCAAATTACAGCTTGCAAAACTTTTAAATTACCTTCTTTTAAAAGTGGGCGGTGCTACGCCCAATGTCCAAAGTTTTACTAATTATCTATTCTGCGTCATAAGGTCAACTCACCCACCAAGTTTCATCGCTTTATCCGTCTTTGGTAATGAATTATCACACTTTCGATATCGAAAAAGTGGGTGTGGTTATAGTCCGACTTCGTTTATTTTAAATAGCGATCTGAGATGAGCGCCCAGGAACTTACATACCTCAAAATTTACTCAAGTTATCGTGTTTACGGACAGACGTACGGACGGACGGGCATGGCTAAATGAATTTCTTTTGTCGCCCAGATCATTTTTATATATAGAAGTCTATATCTATCTCAATTAGTTTATGCCTTTACGAGGTACCGTTATGCGAACAAAATTAATATACTCTGTGAGCTCTGCTCAGCTGACTATAAATATATAGTGGAGCAACAAAGGCAGACTTGAGAAGTTTCGGGATGTATTGTCGCTGTTACTCTTTTCATATAGAGATTATTTTATAAGGTTTTCAGTTATAATGCATAAGGCGATTACTCATGATGGCCATGTACTCAACTATTAATCGTTAGTGAATGATTCGTAAGTTCTGGATGTTAACGCAAAAGTTATTTATTGTAATACTCCCACTGAGAGTGCAGGTACAAAATAATGTATTGGTTTAGTTATTTATGATTTAAGCGCTTGGTAGAAATTTGGTACTAATTATTAATAGCTTAAAATAAAGCGCAATAACCTGCTCCTTTTAGTTTTTCCTACAAATTGGCGGGACGGGACCCCGCTTAGAAAAATTTGCTTCTAATTGAAAAAAAAAAACGTGTTTCTAAAATTTTAATGTTGTTTTGCCCGGGGCGTGAACCCAGAATCTTCGGTATGGTAGGCGGAGCATGGTATCATTACACCGCGGTGGACGCCGTTGTCAAATAAAAGAAATTTACACTCAGAAAAAAACACATAAAATAAGAAAAAGAGTTTCTAATTTTTTTTTAATTGAGGAAAAGTTAAATTGAATCCCTTCAAATATTCTGAGAGCGCTTATAATTTACAAATCCGATATGTGAAAAATATGAGCCTCAGAAATATGATCCTTGGCCCGTATCGTGTTATACGATCTGTAATCGAAATGGATTTTTTAAATCGCAATAGCTTTGAAACGCCCGAAGGGATTAAGGAAATATATATATATATATATCAATCAATTAAATCTTACAACTTGCCATGCCATCTGGCGTATGTTAGCAACTGCCGGTAATGCAGTGCAAGTATTCGCAATAGTGCCGTAGTACAAATAGATTTCTTTGTGTGCTCACAATCGTTTATTTTTAACAAAAAAAGTATGTATCAATTAAAAAAAAAAAAAACAAAAACAGGATTAGACTGGTTTCATCAGGCCACTTGAGGGCAGTGCGCTGCCACAACATCCAAGAAAAAAAATATATATATAGCTAAACAAAAGCACTACGACCAAAATTGCTCAAAGCTCGCTAATAGTCCGAATCTCCATCTTTACAACCAAAACTTTATTTATAGATTTGGATTCCAAATAAGAGCGAAAAGGGGACCCGTGTATAAAAAGAGCAATTAGAAATATTGTATATAATACAGGCTACGAGTACTCATTGAATTTATTATTTATTCGCATTTTTCCAAATAGCTTTACAGATTTAAATTTATCGGAGTAAAATTGGTTTTGGATACGTGATCGTTTAACACGATCGGTTATCATAAAAACTATGAGCCGTTTGCTAAGAATGTATATCTAGTTAACAAAGCGACTTTGAACGAATACTTAAATTCTTTTTATGAAAATCGATTTTTTATTTTATTGTTCGATCCTGCCGGTTCCAGTGAATGTCTTATCTGACACCCAAATATAAGCACTCTGCTAATGGTATCAAAATATCTTAAAAATTGAGGAGCAAATTTGCGTTCATACAGACATACGGACATGGCTAAATACACTCAGCTCTTCATCCTGATCATTTCAGTATGCTTATTGGTGGGTATATCTCCTTTAAGAACTTACAATTTTGAGATTCGTAACGAACTTAATATACTGTAACGAGTTTAGGGAAATCCTGGTTATTATGCAACTTCTGCCAACGTTCTAATCGCTAAAATGTCGAATAAATAACTCCAATATTCAGTATTGCAAAACTGTCTTTAACTAAATGTGTGTGTGTGCGAAATCTCTTCACTTCCAGCTTCTGGTTATATGTGTGCATGTACTTAAGTTTGGCTGCTTACAGTATTTGTTGTTGTGATTATTTACTAAAGGTATAGTGATGCTGATATTCGCCATAAAACCGTTTCATGAAAGGCATAAAGATGCAAGAAAATGTAGAGGGAAAAAGACAAAGAGCGAAGAGAAGCGAGGCTCACTTTTGAAATGTATGCGAAACCACTTTTCGGGCAGCACAAAGTCTGTCGAGTACTTTATTTTTATATTAAAAACAAGTAAGGGTGTTTAAGTTCGGGTATAACCGACCATTATATAATCAGCGTGAGCCTCAATTATACAGCTCATTTCAGATAAATTAGTTTTCTATATAACACGTGGCACCATCCATCAAAAAAATAAACGTCTCCCAATTTACTCTTACAATAAAACTTGGTAAATAAAATATCATTGATACAAAACTATTTTTCGCTGAGAAAAAGCTTATTATTCTAGTCTACGGCCCTTTTAAACATCTTTTATATACCGATTCAGTATACTTGTACCAGAAACATTTCCTGCTGAAACTAGAGAAAATACATTTAACCAATCTTATGAAGATCTGTTAATTTTTCTTCGAGTTATGGCCTCCGAAACATATAAAATAGCTCAGCCATAAAAAGGGCGGTGAATTTTTTCCTATTTCCTGTAATAATCCCACTTTGGAAAAGAAATATAATTGATACAAAGCTGTTTTTTGTAAAGATATAGCTTATCTGATTCATCCACGACCCCTTTTAAAATTATTTATATAAAAGTGGGCGTGGTCCGAAACTGATCTTGTTCATTTTTCTTCGAAGCATATAGTAAACGGAAGTTCGCTGTTAAATTTTGCTATGATAGGCTTAACGGTTGTTGATTTATGATTAATAATATTTGTAAAATAGATTTTATCACAACTGGGCGGTACCACGCCCATTTTCAATTTTTTTTTTTTTCAAATTTGTAAACGGTTTTATTTAGCTTGACTTGACAGGCCGGCCGGCCGTTGTGAACGATTTTTGTTATTAAAATTTAAGTAACTTCCCGATAATCTACAAGCTTGAAACTTTAGTTCAGAACCCGCTGACAATGCAGTAATAAGAAAAAAGTCGCTGATAGGTGGCGCAAGGATCGAGATATTAAAAAAATCGTATTTCTTGACAGATTTGGCTCATATTTGGCACAAATATTGCATACAGTCCGGTACAAGTGACATCAAAATACTTTGGAGTTCGAAGATACGTGGCGCCGAGTTGAGTAAAGCCTTTGGAAGGATTTTAATCCTGACGTACATGGCTAAATAAAATTTTTTTCGATACTGATGATTTTTATATATGGAAGTCTAAATCTATCTCGATTCCTTTGTACCTATACAACCAACTGTTATGTTACCAATGTTAATATTTTCTGTGCTAATGTTTTTAAGCTCTGAATTTTGTCAAAAAAATGATTTTAAAAGCATCCGTGATGCAGCTTGAGGTTTGGTCACTAGGGAGCCCATATTCCTTTTATGCATACCTATGTATAAAATAGATGTTCATAACAAATAATGTTCCTTTTCATATTTAACGTTATGCTTCATTGCGCGCACTACGCTTCTATGTATGTACATTTCATCAAGTCTAAATAAATTGAAATGCCGCAAATTGCTATTCAGTACATGCATTGTGGCCACAGCAGCAAAAAAAAAGGTAGCAAGAGCCTCAGGGATACCGAATGAGCGTTGATGAATAGAAATACATACATACAATAAATGCAAATATACAATTCGCATCACATCTGCCGCTTCATCGAAATTGTTAACAACAACCGGCGGCTATTGCAACAGCAGCGAAGAGCAGCTGTCGACTTGGTGAGATTTGAACAAAACGATTTCATTTTTTGTGTTGTTGTTATCCATGCACAGTTACTTTTGTACATTTTGTTTGTATTTTTATTGCGTCAATTGTGCAAATAAATGCCATAGCGGCAGGCAAACAACAACAAAGCCGACAAAAACAGCAATAATAATAATGATAACCATAACAAAAGCACAATAAGCACAAAGGGCGACGGGGCGGCAAGGCCAAAATAATGTGTACAAACATTGATAAAAGAAAAAAAAAAAATAATAAAAAAATAAAAAAAACTGGCGAAATACAACAAATCGCGTTGACAGAGTGGAGCGGGAAAAAATGTGAAAAAATTTAAAGTGAAATTATTACAACGAGGGGAGGAAAAAAGCGCTGTCAAATAAATGGTTGGCGTAATAGCATACTGTGTTTGTGGTGTATGGGAGAGGCAAATATATAAAAGATAATTTTTGTGTGATTTTATCTCGATGAGTTAACAAGCATGCGCTTATACTCTTTTTTTCTGAACAATGGCGAATTTTTGTATAGGGGCGCCAAATTGTACAGTGATAACACTTTTTTTGATTTTTTTATAACCAGCTGTACATGTACACAGGGTATTATAACTTTAATTGGATAGCGGTTGGCCGTACAGGTATAAAGGATTCGAGATAGATATAGACTTCCATATATCAAAATCTTCAGTATCGAAAAAAAATTGGGTTGAGCCATGCCCGTCCGTCTGTCCGTTAACACGATAACTTGAGTAAATATTTAGGTATCTTCACCAAATTTGGTACACGCTTATCTACATCCAGAATAGATTGGTATTGAAAATGAGCGAAATCAGATGATAACCACGCCCACTTTTTATATATATAACATTTTGGAAAACACAAAAGACCTGATTATTTAGTAAATAATACACCTAGAATGTTGAAATTTGACATGTGGACTGATATTGAGATTCTCGATACAAATTTGAAAAAAAAAATAAAAAATTTAAAATGGGCGTGGCACCGCCCACTTTTGATAAAATCAATTTTAAAAATATTATTAATCATAAATCGAAAATCGTTAAACCTATCATAACAAAATTCGGCAGAGAGGTTGTCTTTACTATAAGGAATGCTTTGCAAAAAATTAACAAAATCGGTAAATGACCACGCCCATTTTTATATAAAAGATTTTTAAAAGGGTCGTGGACGAATAAAAAAGTTATATCTTTGCAAAAAATTAACAAAATCGGTAAATGACCACGCCCATTTTTATATAAAAGATTTTTAAAATGTCGTAGACGAAAATAATAAACTATATCTTAGCGAAAAAGAGCTTTGTATCAATAGAATTTTAATTTCTAAATCGAGTTATAACATTAAATTGGAAAACACTAACATTTTTGAAAATGGGTGTGGCACCGCCCCTTTTATAACTAAGCTATTTTCTATGTTTCGGGAGCCATAACTCGAAAAATTAACATATCGTAACAAAATTGGGTACACAAATATTGCTTATAGCAGAAAATATTTTCATTTCATTTTTCATCTAGTAAAAATGGACGAGATCGGTTAAAGACCACGGCAACTTAGATATAAAACAAGTTTAAAAGGGTCGTAGGCTAGAATAATAAGCTATAACATAGCAAAAAATAGTTTTGAATCAATGATATTTCACTTATCAGATTTTATTGTAAGAGGAAATTTGGAGAGTTTTTTTTAAACGGGCGGTGCCACGTGTTATGTAGAGAAGTTATTTATCTGAAATGAAATGTACAATTGAAGCTCACGCTGAGTATATAATGTTCGGTTACACCCGAACTTAGACACCTTTACATGCTTTCCGTGTTGTTTGTTTTGGCATCCGATCCCCTACCTTAACTTGAGCCATCAGCTTTCATCAACTTTAAAAAAGCAAAGTAGAAAAAATTAAAAGAAATCATTGATAATCTTTTGGATGCTTTCCCAATCCCGACTGATGTCCCTCAAAAGGAACATATATTTCGCAAAATCATTGAATTCGCGGCACCGACTTGTTTCACTCCCGCTGGAAGGATTCCGAAAATGCATTAGCACTTTCCAATGGAAGCCGCAAATTAAGCGAGACAACGTGACCTTGTAAGTCAGCAAGTCTCTGGCCAATGACATAAGTCCGCGCATCAGGTAGCTTGTTGATAAGCAGAAGCGGGCGAAATGGCAGTAACACCTAAGTAACTGTAAACTTTAGGCCAGTGAAGGTATACTTTAGTCCCTCTCAAACCCTACTAAGCAAAATAACAAAATTATAATAGAGTTTGTTTCTATGCGAAAAAAAGATCGCGCGCTTTTCGTCGAAAAAATTTAATGCATTCCTTGATAGACAAATCTAGACGGCAGACCAAAAAATGAAACACAGCGCGTCTGTTATTACTATCATCGCCAAAGGGGTTGAATATCCCATCAAGTTTGCTAAACCAACTAAAGCAGTAGCCCGGCCCGAACGCATTGCCATGTCGATGCTCAAAAACCTTGGCTATGAGGGATTAAAATATCTGGCGCTGGTCGTCAACCTGTCCACTTTCATCTCTGTCATTCTTGTAAAATGAAAAAGGCTAGAGTGATACCGCTACTAAAACCTGGGAAATTAGCTAACGTAGGAGACTCATATCGTACGATATCTGCTCCCTTATTTCACCGCGAGCCTGCGTTATTTACAAAGTGGACAAAGTAAATGTGGACTATATTTGCTATCCACGTCAATGGAATTACCCTACCGATTACGCGAATACCCTACACTTAAAAATACTGGGTGTTACGTTCGATCTGGACCTACATTTTGGCGAGAATGCAGCCGCAAAGTCCTCAAGTCTCTTGCCGGTAGCACTCGTAGCAAATTCAAAGCAACGCTCATAACCTCTCAAAAAGCAAATATATGCTATACGTCCCAAAAGCTAAAAGAAACACAGTAGAGGAAGTTGCAGGCATGTCAAAACACCGCGCCCAGAACCGCCACGGATTGCCTTTTTATGACTCTAGAACGTCATTCACACAGGGAATCGAGAAATCTTCACATAAAGAAGATAGCTGAATACCCAGAATCCTGGGCGTCCCAACATTTTTCCACCTGATCTCACCTTCCATGAACTAAAGAAGTCACCTCTGTGTGAAGAATTGCAGCTTTTTAAGAAATCCGCCGTTAAAAAAATTAGCACGAAAAAGCCCCACGAGGAATTCACAAAAAGTTGCCGGATTACCTTCCCAACAATTGCCCGCTGAATTACGTTCTCACAGACAAATAAACTGAACTTGCAGTTCGGGAAGGGAACCTCCCCAAGGAAACGCACGTCACGCTAGCTTAACCTAGATCGGGATGTCGTATCTGGATACTAACAAGATGTGACAGGAATCGATATCTGATGAAGATCGGCACAGAGCTTCTCATTGAGCTAGAAACTTGAAACCTTTTGAATTCAACTGAAGGAGAAAAAATTTTTGATGGTGCCTGCCGTTTCTAGATAACTAGAAAATTTTACGATATTCGGAATCTTGGGTTTGAGTTTAAAGTAACTTCCCGGTAAGTTTAAGACTTAGAATTAAAAAAACCGTTCATAACAAAACGTTCTGCTGGAAGGTGTACGGATCGAGATAACTAGCAATTTTTAGAAAACTCACACAGAACAGAGAGAATCTTGTGATCGAGTTTTAAAAACTTTTTATTTACGATTTGTTTTAGAATTTTGAAATCGGCTCTTGGGTTACTTTTGGACGAGTTAAGGAGTTAAAATTTAAAGTGTGGCTAAAGTTCAATGACAGAACAACAAAAATAGATGAACTTAGGGACTTCTTTCACTGTCACTTCATATAGTCGAAGTTTAACCACGTCCCAAAGATTTTAAAGCGTTTTCATTTCATGAATCTTTTTAACTGCAAAGCAATATCTCCTCCCTTACTGACTTGGCAAATCGTCTATCACCCATCCGAAAACTTTCATTGCCGCGTGGGTGATGTCATTTGCAGTCTGACTATGATGAGACTATGCCGTCTGCCAGTCTTTGATGACAATTGTACCATTTATGCGAATATGTTGCTTTTATTACAAACACAAAGGCAGTAGCAAACAGCAGCAACAGGATACATTGGCCAAAACCAAGAAAAACAAAAACCACTGCAAATACAGCAACAATAATAATCAGCAAAAATAACAAAAGTTATGAGATGGCGGAAAAACGAGGATTAGAAAATAATAAAACAAAACATTGCCGATTTTATTAGCTGTAATGATAACAGCATATAGACATGACAACAACAACAATATCAGCTTACTCGTTATACAAATACAACAACAACATCAGCTCATTGGTAAACCAAAAACAAATACGCAAGTATCCGCACCCACCCGGGTGAAAAACGTAAATATTGAATCAGGGAAGGTAGTGATTTGACAACAGAAAACACGAGGCTCTATGCAACAGTCTAGTCGCTAATGCTGGTGCGTGGGTTTATACTTGTATTATTGTTGTTGCTGTTTTATTATTATTACTATTATACAATGCAGCAATTGTTATTGTAAATTCTAGAGTTTAGCCATTTATATTCCCCCATTGACAATCTGCATAACCCATCAATGGAGGGTGGGTGATACTTGCAACCAAGCATGAAAGGACTCGTGCGAATGGATTTTGATTTGGATGTATGCATACATATGTGTGGGTGCGTATGAATATGTAGGTAGTGAATATGTTTTCAAACATTATTGCTTTTAACAAACTGCGAATGATTTTCACATTGGCGCACATACTCACCCACCCACCCACACATACGCAGCTAAGGTTGGTTGTATGTCATGTGTCAGTATCCATTTTGCTGACAACATTTGATGACATACTCTAATGATGATGACGATGATGATTAGAGAAAATATTGATACAAATAAAGTAAAATAAAGCCGAAATATGTACGTATGTATGTATATCGTGTATTGATATGTGGGGAACGTAGCTGAGTTGGGTGAAATGTGGCGATGAATAGTTGATGCTACGAATAAATACATAAGCTGCTATTTCAGCAGATCATCTCTAGGAATATGATAATGCTGATGTAGGATATTATGGTTCTTTTCATTATGCCATATCTTCATATGTCTGATATGATTTTGTTGTTTTGCTAATAAAATATAATAAGATATTATGTAAATTCAACTATAATTGTTAATAGCAAGGCATATAGCAATATAAACTGTTGCGTTAAGAATCTCATATATGAGGTTTTCCTAAAATTTACAAACGGCTTTCTCCCGTCAGGGCCGCCATGGGTCAGGTTAGCTTGACAAAAGCCTCACATATACTGAATGAGTCCATAGTGCTACTAGAATTTTTTTTATGACCAAACGGAAAAGCTCCTACCAGATGCCAATATAAGTTATATAACAACTCCGTCCTCTTGGCAAATACTATTAAGTTTCTAGGACCTAGCTCAATTGCTACCTCGAGATCTGTCAACTCTGCTGCCTCTAATAGCTGGAGGCTTGACTTGCCGTGCGCAAGACACGAACAAAGAACGTACTCAACTGTTGCATCCTGCAGTTCGCACTTACAACATCTGCTGTTACTGACGAAGCCTAACTTATAAGCATGTTACGCAAGAGTTTCCAGTTAGTATGCCCATTGTGAGCCTGAAGTCTTCTCTCTTTCGAGATATGGGCTGCTTTGTGAGTCTTATATCGTAGAATTTGCAAATGATGTAAAAACTTTTTGCAGTACACACCTTTCTTGCTTGAGGGATCATATGTAAATCCCACCAGCTTTTGATTTCTCCCAAGCGGATGGGGACGTCTGCCGTCGATTCACAGAGTGCAGGATCCTCCTTTGCCAACTCGTCGACCTTTGTTTGTTACCCTCAATCCCCCTTTGACCGGTAATCAAGTATATATCTATGATCCACGCATTTCTTGTTGAAGTACTATGTGAGATTTATGACCTAATCGCCGCCTGATGAATATATTGACGGGCCTGCAGCTCGAAAATGTCTGCTACTTTCTTCGCGGCTTTAATTTCCGCCCCAAAGACGCTACAGTAATCTGTCAGCCTGAAGGACCTACTTATTTATGGATCGAGTCAGTAAACATCAGAGCCAACCCCTTCCGTTAATTTAGAACCATCGGTATGCTTACACGTGTATGGTTAGGTTAGGTTGAACTGGCCGGTCCATGAGGACCTCACATAGATTGACTGAGTCCGTAGTGTTACAATAAGTTTGTTTTAACGAACAAACTGAAAAACCCTATCAAAAACCAGGACCTATGTTATAAAATAACTCCGTCCTCTTGGCAAATACTAGAAGCTTCCTAGGACTTAAGCCACTTACACGTGTATAGTATGTTCTGCAATTTATTCACGCTGACGCCAACCCTTTGACTCAATTGTGGCTCCAAGATATATTTCGAAGCGTAAGCTTGGGCCTTATACTAAGGTTATCCGACATTAAATGTCACTAAACTGCTATAGCCATATGACCTGTACTCAACCCGCCCGAGGCCTTAAGCCTTTTTGAAGTGGCTATCGCGATATTTTTGGACATAAGGTCTGCAGGTGGGATGTATAAAGTGGCATTCAATTATGCTGTCGGTGTAGTTTGTGGGCTCTCGTTACGATATTATTGATAATCTAATTACTCCTTTAACTCTTTTGGTATATGTACGATATTGTGTAACTGTCCACCGAACAAGGACCCGATAGTAAAGTATGGGTTTCACCGTAAATACCCAATGAGGGAGTTTGAGTAATAGGCCCCTCGTGCATCCTAGCATCCTCTCAGAGTCACCTCATTGCGTTAGAATTGTATGTCCGCGATGGTATAAAATCACCGAATGCCATTGATAGTTTCGATAAGGTCAGAAGAAACCCGTCATGATCCCGACATGCTATCAACATTAGCGAAGCTCTTTTAGGCCAACGGTATTAATGAGAGGCCCGAGAAGTTTTTTCTTACAAATCTTATTCAAATATGTACATACATAACTGAAATATTTTCAGCAAGTTTCTTCATACTTATTTGTTTCTTTTCTTTCAGGTAAGTTGCATATCTACAGCTAAAATCACTCAAAAACTCAATATTTCCCGGAGATATCTAAGTTGAGCCACTTCGTAAGCATCTAAAGGTAATTACCATATTCATATCCTATTTCTCATTAAAGCTCAGACAAAAGCTTTTCGACGGTCGCCGTGAGGAGATGGTAACGTGCTTCGCCTACCAGATGGAAGGTCGTGGATTTGAGGTCAAAAATTTAGAAAAAAGTTTTCTGAGCCGTGATGTGGGAAACACTCGGAGAGTTTTTCTGCCATTAAAAGCTTTTTATTGAAAATTCAACGGCCTTTCAGCTGCCGCTCGCCGTAAACCACGAAAAGTATTTAATTTTTTTTCAAACTCTTCTGGGAGTTGTGCGTCATCTTGGTAGCATTGAAATTTTTTGAAAAATTATTGTGAACATTTTTCGCGACGGAACTCAAATTATAAAGATTTTAAGAAGGGGTTACATAATGTCATTGGCCCTAGCGTCAATTAACTTTATGATTACTTCAAATAGCAACAGATTCAGTTGAAGTTATGACCATAAAAAATGGTCACAACGTCAAACTTCAAATAGTTGCAATGTCGACGATGTTTATATTATGAACGTCCTGCTTTTCGAAAATGTTCATAAAAAAACTTTTTTCTCAAGCGGCCATGAGGTTAATTATTTTGTTTCGGAAATGCACGTAATATATTTTTAATATCGGTTGAATTACAGCTACGCTTTATCGTTTTCGCTTTGTTTTTGTATAGTCGAGTGGAATTATACATTTTTTATATTCAGCGTCTATTTGTACACAATGTTGTTGTAACTTTGAACAGATAACAGTAATACATAACGGCTTACAGGAATCCGGATAGATATAAATTTCCTCATATCAACATTATCGGCATCGAAAATTTTGATTCATCGATGTTCGGCCGTCCATCCGCTAACAGGAGTTAAAATTGAGATATCTTTACAAAATTTAATATACGGTCTTATGTGGACCCAAAATCGGTTGATATTGGAAATCGATATCGACACATTCGAAAAGTGGAAAGAATTCGATAATTATTTACCAAAGATGGATAAAGTAACAAAACCTGTTTTGTGAGTTGAGTTTGTGACAAAAAACAAAAATTTGGAAAAATTTTGTACTGCTTACATTTAGAAGAAGAAAATCTAAATATTTTTCAAACCGTAAATAAAAAGCCGTTGAACTCAATAGGATTGAGGGAGTATCATGCAAAGCTTTATTTTCGGACACAAAATTGTAGAAGGTAACCACTTCGTTGCGTTCTATCTTGGAGAGAAATTAAAATAGGAAGTAGTAAAGAAGGGGAAAGGGAAATAGAGACGTATGAGTATAGAGTCGCTTGAGATGCTACCAGAAATATATTTTTCATTGAGAAATGTTGCGGAAAAGCTAGACAACTACACCAGTTATTTTATTCAGTACGGATCTATGGCATTTGTACTAGACCCTGGATAAGTTTAAGGCATTTTCTATACTGAAAAATATGTAGCCTTCATGTCTTACATGAGAATTCTAACTTTTGATCAAGGATCAATTTTGGCTGCCGCATTTGAGAGAGCTATAAGAGAGCAGCATTTATGAGAAAGCTTAAAGAAACAACTTGTCGAAAATAATTGCAGAAAAAAAACTCAATGAAATGGAAGAAAATTATGTTAAAAATTAACGTCGTTAATCTAAAAATTCACTTCAATTAGTAGGCGATAGTAGCTGATCACAGGTTTACAAACGTCGATATAAATTGGGTACACAATACAGAAAATATACATACATGGCGAATACCGTTAAAATAAATTTGAGAATTCCACTACAAAAGTACACGCAGAAGAATATTTTTAACCATACTATCACGCATTTTTATATGGCAGTCTACACTCTTTTTTTAGTTTTCTATCTTCGGCGGCCGCCGTGTTGTCCTTTCAAATTATTTCTTTATACCATCTAATTGTTTTACATTTATGTGCATCGTTTTGGCTTTCCACTACGTTAAGTTATACAGAATAGTACAATGATAAATTGCTTCAGAAAAAATATTTTATAAATGCAAAAGCATATAATACATAATAAATATTTATATAAGAGCTTTACGCCGATCACTTTGTCGGCAGCGGCGGTGTAAGATCCATAGTATATCGGCGGCGTATTTGTTAAAGATAACTTTATTTTCGTATTTAAAAAAGTAATATTTAGGAAATTTTTTTATATGTATTGAGGGATATCGACGTTTTTACCATTTCGGACCAACTACGGTAATCGGGTTGAATTATCCGCGGCTTCTGACAGCACCAATTTCTGACATTTCAATGTAACGTGACTAAATTTTTCGCGGATCGTTCAAAACATTTCATCCAAGAAGTAGCTCCTTGCGAGAGACTATCCTTTATTCACTAACTCAATAGAAGCTTAGAGCCTAACCCCGGTTCTACGTACTGGTGCTGCTGCGTCTGCCGAAAAGAAAACTACTGTGGCGAATATTAGCATTTCGGTTCATCACTATGCTGCTACAAAATAAATGCACAACAACATTAACGCAAGCAGCCACATATTTGTGCATGTAATACTAAAATCTGACAGAGAAGAGAATATTTCACATACATATATGTAGCCGGCAGCTAAGAATAGAATTTGTTACTCACACATATACACGCATATAGCTAGAATAAAACTTAAAATACAGCTATACGTGTATACTCGCAAGCTGAGGAATCAGCACTCAGTTTGATTTAAACACGCTATTAGTGAAGTACGCAATAATTGTGAAGTACTACTCCCAAAGTATTCTAATAAAGACCATTTTGCCATACTGTATATTGGAGTTATTTATTCGAAAGTTCAGCTGGGACCGCTGACGTTAACAGAAATGCATATTATTCGGAATCCCCCAAAATTCGTTACAATACAAATACTTAAAATGATCACAGTTTTGTCTGTATTACTCCTGCATAGCGCAGTTTCACTGTAGGAGATGTTCTGCGGCTCGTTGCTGCTCACGTCCAAAAGCGGCTTACGGCCGCTATTAATGGTTTATTAATAGTCATGATTTTCTTGGCATAGTTTTACCGCTTGGAATCAATATCGGGCTATTGTTGGTCGTGCGAAAGGTCACCTCCCGTTTTATCTGCTATTTTTAAGAGCTACAATTTCCCAAGTTCGAAGAGTAGCAACCCCGATCACCAGTGGCGGCCGCGCCTTCTGGCTCCCACATCGTTTTCCAGCATAAAACCTTTAGGATAGCAACTTTGAATACACACATTCATCGACGTCACTTTCCGAGGGGTTCTCGGTGTAGCTACGAAGGGTTTCTGATGCATGTTTTTATCGCGAGATGCTGCCGAGCTACATAGCCAACAAGTGACTCACCCAAGAAGCACCTTGGAACGTTAACGTGTAACTCTTCGGCCAAGGATGCCGCCTTCGAAAGCATAAGCTGTCTAAGTAGATATCATTGCGTAACTCACGGTCATGGGTGAAACATTTTACAAGTGGGTACTGTAGTTTTTTATTCTAAAACTGTATAGGACCTTGGTGCGGCCACCGTGGTGTGACGGTAGCGTGCTCCGCCTACCACACCGTATGCCCTGGGTGCACACCCCGAGCAAAGCAACATCAAAATTTTAGAAATAAGATTTTTCAATTAGAAGAAAATTATTCTAAGCGGAGTCGCCCCTCGGCAGTATTTGGCAAGCGCTTCGAGTGTATTTTTGCCATGAAAAGCTCTCAGTGAAAACTTATCTGCCTTGTAGATGCCGCTCGGAGTCGGCATAAAACATCTAGGTCCCGTCCGGCCAATTTGTAAAGAAAATCATGAGGAGCACGACGCAAATTGGAAGAGAAGCTCGGTCTTAGATCTCTTCGGAGGTTATTGTGCCTTACATTTTTTTTTTTTTTTTTTTGTATAGGACCTTGGATAAAATGTAGGCCAAAATTTGCATACGTTTGGATATAAAAAAAACAAGGATTTTCATAGACTTAGTTAAAACAGTATTTTAGAACGAAATTCGAACAGATTAAAGTTGAAAAATGTTAACGGTTATATTTTCAGTCCAAAAATCTTTTTCTTGCCTTATGATATTAGAGTTCATTATGGATGGCCGCGTTAACTTATTTTTCCGACTAGTTCGACTGCACACTTCGTTAAGGTAGAAGTACACCAAGTCTTATGTTCGATTATACTGGAAAAGCTATAGCTTTAACATTTTGAGCCCTGTTGGGTAGGTCAGAGCCTCACCTGAAAAATTTATGTGCCTAAATATTCACGGCGCTCTCGTGGTATGGTGGGTAGGTCAGAGCCTCACCTGAAAAATGTATGTGCCTAAATATTCACGGCGATCTCGTGGTGTGGTGGTAGAAAGCTCCTCTACCACATCGCAGATCCTGGATTCAATTCCGTGCGAAGCAACAGCAAAAATTTAGAAAACAATTTTTTCAATTAGAAAAAAGCCTTGCAGATGCCGTTCGAACTCGGCACAAAACATGTAGGTTCCATCCCGCCAACTTGTAGAAAATATTGAAAGGGGCACGACGCAAATTGGAAGAGAATCTCAGTCTTAAATCACTACGAAGTTTATCGCGCCTTGTATTTATTTATTTATTTACATTTCTTACATGGATCCTAACGTGTCAGTGTTACTTTAACTTGGTTTGGGTAGGCCACAGTCATCGTGAGGCGCATCCGTTGTTACCCTTTCAACCATATCGAACCAACTTTTGTCATGAACAATAAACGGCCTAAAATGCCGCTGCCTCCTCCCCGATATATATGACATTCGCCGGCGGCATGCAAAAAATAACGAAAATCGGCGGCTGCGTATATCTCGAATACGTATATAATTTTTCAGTTATTTACGATTGAGTTGGTTCTTGAACTTTTTTCAAACGTGATACCAAGACCGCTGATAATGGCGCCAAAACTTTCGCTGCATTGCAAGTATGCATGTATGTATGTACGTACATACAAACGACTATTTAAGATTTATTGTGGCAACAACAGCAAAATTTTTGCGTTGCGTTTCGACTTTGTTTGGTTGCATTATGTCGAACAAATGCCATTCTGCTCCACCTCCTTCACGTCTTCGCCCTTTTTTTCAACCATTTTCAGCAGATAATTTAGTCCTTTTATTCTTTTCAAAGCAGTGGGCGTGTAGCCACATCTTTATGCCATAACATTGAAGGGTCGTTTTGAATGTGATTACAATAAGAACACCAACAGAGACCAACTCTCGGTCTGCTTTATTATTTGAATTGCATGTTGCACGCTGCAGGGTTGCTATGGCGAAGCCTGCTTTTGTATAGTTTTTGTTGTCGTTGTTTTTTGTAATGTGTAGTTGCTATAGCGTGTTGACTTCCGACACACTAAATACATGTACATTAGACTGGCCGCAACTCGTAGGGAGAAAAATAAATATTGAAAATCCTGAAATTTTTTCTCTTAAAACATCAGGTTAGAAGTACTTAAAAAGAAATGGTGTAATTTTTCAGCCCGATGCGATGATGCTAAAACGTGCCTTGTGGAGCTCAAAGTAGGCATAATATATATAGATAATCGTGTTTTCTTTATTGCGCTTTAAGCCAATTACACATCGCAATTAGGAAAACAGCAGACAAAGTCTTGTTCTTCTTGTCCATATTTGCAATATAGTCGGTGGCATTGCATTGTTTTGAAGCTGGCATATCGAAGAAAATACTACGTTCTGAGCAAGATATATTTTTAGTGGGGAAATATGAGAGTGTTATTTCTGGGGCCAAGTTGCCATCAGGGAAACATACGCTCTAATCATTATTTTACAAAATGCGCAAGGAAAGTATGAGTTTGTAATTCAGTATGAAATTCATGATTGGTGCCACGATTGAATTTTGGAAAAAAGCTAACATCCCTATAATGAAAGAAGGCAATTGTATTAAAAAATTAAAAATACTTTACCAGAAATGGAGAAATTTACAAAAAAATTAAGCAGACTTTTTAGATAAATTTGAGAACTACATATTCGACTTAGCAGTTCCGAATGCCCTGGATATAATAAAAATACAGAAAGATAAAGATTTTCTTTTGCTTCAAAGGAATAAAGGTCGTCCAGGTAGTATGTGTGGTGCTGATACTATATTGGCTAGAAAACAAAAACGCAAAGAACAACGAATGGAAGAAGAAAGAAAGCGTGTTGAAAAGCATCAAATCCAAGGAAAGTACATTTTAGTTTAAGTTTGCAGTTTTTGTTTTTTTTAATTTTAAGTCACTTTCATATATCTAGCTGCTGAAATACTAACGCTTTTGGAAACACTTTCCTCGAAGACAGTGATATGGACTGTGTACCTGGTGAAGAAAATGTGCATACTGATATAATTGATAGTGAAAATACTGACATTAGGTTAGAACTAACAAAACCAAATCGCTGAAAAATTAATTTCATTGATGATAGAATGCTTGCGAGTATGGACAAATGTAGGCTCTCTACAAGAGATGACATGCATTTGGTGAGTGCAACGGTTTCCGCCTTCGTAAACAAATTGCAAGTAGTTAATAGTGGAAAATTGCCGATAAAAATGGAAGATTTAGTCCTCAATCGAACCACAGTACATTCGATGAGAAAGAATTTTCGTCGCAGACAAGCAGAAGAGATTACTGATGGATTCAATGCAATAAATTTGTATTTCTGAATACGTTTATAAGTATGTTTGATTTTTTATCCTGCTTTAGATTCCTGTCCATCACTGGGATGATAACCTTCTTCCAGAAATCAGTGGCACCGAAAAAAAGGATCGATTGTCTCTCGTTGTAACGGGGAAAAACATGAAGAAACTGCTAGGTATACCTAAAATGGAAAATTTAAAGGGAGAGACTATATCTGCAGAAATTTATAATTTTATGTGCGCATGGAAACTGGAAGAATTAGTGGAAATTGTATCATTTGATATAACGGCTGCTAATACTGGACTTAATAATAGAGCTACTTTCCTGCTTGAAAAAAGAATTGGCCGCACTCTACTTTTATTCCCATATCGTCATCATATTAGCGAGCTGTTAGTAAAAGCAGTGTTTCAATTGAA
This sequence comes from Eurosta solidaginis, assembly GCF_040869045.1. Taxonomy (NCBI): domain Eukaryota; kingdom Metazoa; phylum Arthropoda; class Insecta; order Diptera; family Tephritidae; genus Eurosta; species Eurosta solidaginis. The sequence continues at coordinate 227,187,687 of NC_090320.1, read as the reverse complement.
TTTTGGTAAATCATCAGCGCCGGATGTTCCACTTTTCAATCGTTTTTCTAGCTACTGGAAAAATATTAACCCTAAATCCTTCAAAAGTGGAATATCGGAAGCAGAAGTTCGGCGAGTCTTAACAATAGCAGAAATAGATACTTTTAATAATTTCTGCTTAACTACGTTAAATAAACATCACATTCGTGCTGATTATAAGGAGCTGTTACAACTATCTCTACTCTTTGTTGGGGAAGACGTACCAAGTTTTTCACAAGCTCGGTCACCTGGCGCAACATCGCACGTAAGGCTTATGTCGAAGTGTCTGTATTGTTACAAAATTTTTCTGTTTCGCAATCATTTCAAATTAACAACTTCAGAGAAAAGAGTCTACGAAGCATTTGTATTTTTCTGGTCTGAATCTATTCAAGATTCGATTGCCTATTTTGATAAAAAAGTTTCCTGTGCTTTATTACAAAAAAAAAAAAAAAACAAAATAATTTATGGTACTTGTTGGAAGAAGCTGTTGGCCTTTTATTTTTTGATGAAAAAATTCCCTTGCATATTCAACAAAAAATGGTGAAAGCAATTAATAAAGAAAACCAAGATGACAATGCTGTTCCAAAACGAATTACCGCAACAATGCCCGATATACTTCTCTATGGAAGCAAGGATTTAAGTAATTTTGTTTCACCAAGAACTAAAGCATTCTTCACACCTTTACGAATAGAAACAAGTTTTTTGCAATCGGATCCTTCCACATGGCAAGAGAGAGAAAATTATAAGGCAGGTAAAGGAATTTGTCAAAATTTAACTCTAGTCAATGACGCTGCTGAGAGAGCATTGAAATTGATCACCGACTTCAATCGATCACTGACTTATAATGAAGAAGATAAACAGTACTTATTGCAAGTTGTTGAGCACTACAGGCAAAGTTATCCATCCTGCACCAAATCGTTTCTCATTAAATAAGTAATCAACTTTTATTTCTTTTGGAAATAGTACTGTATACTAATAAAAAAAAAAAAAAAACAGTGAAATAAAACAAATGTTTTGTTACACTTCTTTAACTTGTTCTTTTGTCGTTATAAAAACAATTTGAACGAACTTCAAAAAAGTGAAAAATGACACTAAAATCCGTAAAAATGGCAATTTTCTTGAAGTTCTACGTAATTTGGCCTTCACAAGGCACGTTAAGGGATGATCGGATCGAGCTGAAAAATTATACTGTTTCTTTTTACACATAACCTCATATCTTAAGATGAAAAAATTAAAGGTTTTCCAAAAAAAAAATTACGGCCAGTATAATGTACATACATACATGAATGGTAATGATGCTTTAACGCTTTGCTTTTTCATCACATCCCGCCTTCCTTACTACTACGCTACTACATTGTAACTGCTTTTAGCACTTAAATTGATTTCCTCTTCACTCGTTATTATTCTATATGCTTTTGTTGTATCAACTAGATATGTGCGTGTATACGTACTCATCTGTGTTTGCTTGTAAATTTTCGGCAAATTACAATTTTATTGAGATAAATCACATTCTAAAATAAACTGATTTTTCGCACACACATATACAATCGCACAAATGCACACACGTTTTTGCGTAACTAAACATGTAAGCGTAGACCAGTGGCGCACAACGCCGGCAGTGCTTCGAATACATACGAAAGATATGTTTATTGTTTGAAGTTCTTTCTGATTGCCTTCTTGCTTTACCGGTGAACGCTGAAAAGCTTTACGTAGCTCTCCGAAGCTTTCGATTGCATCACTGGTGTAGACACACACATACATACGAACTTGCATATTTATTTTTTGCTATTATACCTACCGAAGAAGTACTCGTATTTATTCACGCAACATTGAACATGATTTGATTTCTATGAGCGAATGTTTTTGCTCGCTTTTGTAACACGTTTCAAGGAGTTGGGTGTAGTGCGTAGAACTCAGTTGACGATGGGATTCTTTCAACGTCAACTTATATAATAAATACTTAAACGTACTTCGACGCATTGTTGTAAAGCACATACTTCAGTTGCATACTTGCGTGAAGACGTTAACGTTTTTGCATTCTAAATATTTCCACAAAACTGTAATTTCATTAAAACTTGCAAAAATTTATACATTACATTTAGATTAAAGTGCAATTTTGTAGAGGAATATTTAATTGCTGATATGTGTAAGTCTTAAGCAATAACTTTCGGGAATAAAATTTAAATCTCAATTCCATAGAACTCGTTCATTCATGTTCGCTTGTCCTCCCTTAGATAGATAGATAGACATTTTTGAGGATTGCACTGCGACCATTGGTTGATTGTGGCCTCATCTTCTTCAAAGCACTTCATTCATACCAGCTTTTTTTATAACGCCTTGAAGTTCCCTTAGCTTGAGTATTCGACTGTGGGAATCCTGTGGTAATGGCAAGACCAACAATTTAGCCTTACGTTTTAAGATTTCGTCACATTCTAAGATGATATGTTCTGCCATTTCTTTGTGCATTGGCTGTTGAGTCGGTAATATTGTGTAAGAATAGCCCTTGGAATTACGGGTTATTTTTCTAAACGCCTATGATAGCCCTGTAGCAGATTATATAACTACCTTCTAACAGAGGCTTTTATTGGCTTAAACCTCGCGTATTGCGCCAATTCTCCTGTCTCTTTTCCCTCTGTTCTGGAATTTTCTGTGGGCCAACTGGCAGAAGCGGTTCAGAACCAATTTGTCTTGAAAGGCTATTTTTTCGCTCACAACGTCCATTAATCTCCACTCTGCTGTAGCCTCGGAACCACGCGTGTAGTACTTTATGGTTAAGTATGGCACTGGTTTCGTTAGAGTATACGTGTTGAAGGTTCAGCTTAGCAAAATGACTTATAGCGTAATGTTCTGCTTGAATTGTCCTCGGGTATAGTTAAGAGTTAATTGCACTCTATTCGGGTTGCATTCGATGTGATCTTATCTTCTAATTATATCTTTTGTGAAATACTTCCTCCTTGATTATATAATCTTTCGGGAGTTGTAAGATCGAGGTCTTCTCTCTTAGTTTTGAGATGAGATGATTTTTTCATTGTCTGAGCCCTTTTGTTGTAACATTCAAAAAGGGTTCGTTTGGCAGACTGCTGTACAGCTATGTGTAGCGGTGTTAGGTCGAGGATAGGTTAGGTTAGGTTATGATAGTTTGAAGCTAACTAAGAGTCGTGTATTGACCTCAGCTATATCAGTCAGATATACAAGAAACCACTTGCCTATGATGCCTAACAGTTTAAGGCTCTTCTTCGTTGCCGCAGCTTCTACAATAATCCTTAACTGAAGCGCCAATCCTTTCCGCATGCGGTCCAATACAGATGTGACCAGTGAGAAGACCCAAAGTTAAGATCCCTCTTATGGAGGATGAGAATCTCATGCGAGCTCTTCTCATTCCATTCCGGCCATGTGAGTTTTGCCGTTTGGTATCCATCATGATGCTGCCACCTAGAGCCTCTTTTATCTTGAGCTTGCAGGTGGAGAGCATGCCCAAACTCTTCCAGGGTGGCGAAAGTGGAAGGGATGTACCCCTTCTTGCTAGCTCATCTGACATTTCAATACCTGGTATGCTCCTATGCCCCGGAACCCATACCAGATGCAGAGTAAACTATTAAGCCATCACGTTAAGTGATCAGCCACAGCCTACTACAGTTTCAGAATTAGTTGTGACAGAGTCAAGGGCTTTCAGCGTTGCTTGACTGTCTGAGAAAATATAAAGTTCGAGGATACTCTCTTGCAATTTTGTGGGCATGCAGTCATAACTCCCATGACGAATAAGACGCCAGTCGATGAAGTTTTGTTAGCTCTCACCCCGTTGTCAACCGAGTTGATTCGACACCAATGATTTGTATGCTTGTGCCGATAATTTTGGCCCTTCCGAACCCATCGGTTCGTGGACATCCGATCCCCTGCCTCCCTTTGGCCGAACGTAAATTTTTTCTTGGGATGGTACACTTCACTTTCATGCTCTACCCAAAGTAATTAAATTAAACTTACAATGTGAGTGTAAGATAACAACCGATATCGACGAGTTATGGGATGTTACAGACGGTTTGTCAGTTTTTATAATGATGACTTTTCTGTTTGTTATCGGATTTTATTAACGATATATCGTTGAGTTATCGGTTTGTTTTCGAAAAGCTCTAAATTTTTATTGGAAAGTTATCTTGTTGTATCGAATAAAATATTTGTTATCGAAAAGAGGTAGAATTGTAATCGGAGAGCGACTGATTTCTTATCGAATTTACCGGCAAGTTATCAGTGTATTTTCGTTTATGGTATCGGTTTTTTATCGAAGAGTGACGGTTAGCTATCGAGCTGTTTTCGATGACAACCACATTGACTCACCGGTTTGTAATCAAACAGATAGCGAGTATACTTCAAATGTCTAACTGATATTTTAAGGGTGTAAACAATAGATATTCTGAAAAGACTCGTTCAGCCCAATTCTAAAGATTCCCCTGAAAGTTGATTTCCCATGTATTTTTTCTCCCAAAAATAGTTTCTCCCAAATATGAGCTCCTTGGAAAAAATTTTTCTCACACATTTTGGGAAAAGGAACTCGAAGTTCGAACAGCTACTTTTTGTGACGTTGACGTTTCTTTTACATAACAAAAGTGCAAACATTTTATCAATAAGTTGCTGCATTTTAGGTAAAATATATGCAATAACCTTTCTTTTTATAGCAGAATAAGTGAAGTTGGTCTGTCCTAAAGCGTATTCTTTGACCTTCCGCCACCACCATTTTACAGACCAATCAGACACTCCAACGTTTTTCGGAGAAATGATGAGAAATCTATTGATCTGAAATCCCCATGTGATACTACACAGCTCCAACTGGCCTTTGAAATGAATATTAATTTGACAATATTCCAGGATAAAGGGAGTTAGATGACGCTTCTATTTAATTGTCTTATCAATGCCCTAGATTGATAAGGAGTGTGATGACTAGTACCTAGGACCTACCTAATTATTTTCTAGGTTTCAGCATTATTGTTACTTCATTTAAGTATTGTTTTCAATAAAACCGTTTAACTTAAACATTTTAAAAAAATTTTTTTTTTCAAGTTTTTAGCCTTTATTTAATTACCTATTATTCTCATTTTATTTAGTTCATCTAGTGACT